>NC_069137.1:28417876-29055376 GCF_026914265.1 Mya arenaria
TTTCAATAAATAACTATCACATGTGTTATTTCATTGGATAAAACTGGAAAATTCATTGTACCCGATATCCCGAAAATACATTAAAATAACTATGTCGAAAGAACGTCTAGAATAAAATTGAATAATTAAACATAAACATGTTTTAGACTTCCTAAAAACGAATATATTAAGTGAAGTATCATCGAAGTGAGAATTTAAAGAATGTAATACGATATTCAAACCAGCAATCTTTCCTTTTTATTGTGATGTTAGCGGACAAAGAAATATCGTATACCCCAACGTTTTTGTTTTATTGCAGTTTTAAAGTGAAACTTAAGATTTATCAGTCTGGGACGTTATCTTCATCTTAACAAAACGTGATACACATCTGTGTCAAGGACGTTTGGTGTTCTAAAATAAAACAAGGACAACTATCTAGTTTCTCAGGATGATGTAAACATCCTGTGGATCGTCTTACAGACCGAGATACTGCATTTATATTCAACATGAAACGTACTTTAAAATGCGAAAATAAGAGATACAAAACAATACCCGCCGTTGCAAAAGTTAAGCACTGCAATATAGATCTTTTGAAAAGTACTTGTTTCAGTAGTTGTTGATGAGGAAGTACCAACAACATGTTCTTTTGTTTGAGATTTTAGAGAATGAAGAAATATTTTTTCCCTCAACGTTAAAGTTATATATTGCTGTGGATTGTTAAATTTAGATTTTTATTTTGGAACCATTTTTTTATATTTAAATGAAGCGTGATTGTTATCTGTTTCAGTGGCAAACATTGTTTATTTTCACTCTTGTCGATCTAATCAAGAACAATAATTTCTTAAATCAGTCAAGGGAAACTATCTGGTTTCTTAAGATGATGTAACGAACCATGCAAACTACTTCTATAGCCAACATGAAACGTAGCTTAAATTGCAAAACTAAGTGGTTGAAAAAAACATCCGCCGCTGCCAATGTTCACGTTTAGCACTGGACTAAAGATGGTTTTGAAAAAAAAATAGAAACACTCTTTAATCTATTGTAAAAGACTGACTTAACATTTCGACGTACCTTATACCGAAAAAAGGATAAACATCGATGCATTTATTACAGCTGAAGTATCATAAAGTAAGAGTTAGATACACTAATTGGCGGTTAAAAGAGTTGGGTGTGACGCGTGACCCAAGTGAAAGTGCGTTCATGTCAGTATGATAACAAAAACACCAGTCGTGCATTAGTTTAGACTTAAACCGAATGAAATATCTCGATAGAGGTACCAAAATCATGATTGCAGTATATTTATTTCGGTTCCTGGGGTAGGGGGCATATGCAAAATGCGCACCCTCTATATTCAAATTCTAGATCCGCTGCTGATTACCAGTTACCATTGCACCATACCACGCAAATAACATCACGTGACTCATGTGGAATGTGCTGCATTCTCTATTTATATTGTATAAAGTTACAGCGCTCAAATCAGCATAAACGTTAAGGTATACAGTTGAAATCAGATCATGTTTCTTTCAAACTCTTTACAGTGTACAAATTTAAATCAATGTATTGTTTAAATCGACTATACAACTGGTTAACATACTAATGAATCCTGCTTGTATTATGGCTGATGTCACCTGGTTTGGGATTTCAAGAGGAACTTACAGCCATTTCAAATGTTCACAGAGAAAAGGTATTGCGAAAGAAAGTGTGCAAATTTCTTTCAATTGTCAAAAGTATTTGCTTATAAGTTTTTTTTGCTTTTTCAAATTGTCCGTGTCTTCATGGCTTACCTCTGACAAGGCGGATTTCTGAATTTCCAATTTTGGAGGTAACGAGCCAGTGAATTGGCTAATACAATGTCCGATCCCCACACACTCGGCTCAGAGACAGAACAAAAAAAATCTAAAGGAGATTCCTCTATTGATTTTGGAGATTAAGCAAAAACATGTACCAGTACTTCCCCACCAACAAAGAGATGAAACCATCCAAAATCAACAATAACGTTTTATCTTTTTTAAATTTGACAAAGGATCAGCTATTCTTCTTATTTGGTATGTGAAACAAAAATGGTCACATATGTCACAGATTATTAGCTTACCTGATAACAAGGTTCTCTATATCAACCATATCGATCGATCTTTGTCCGGTGTCTGTCTGTCTGTTCGTCAGTCAACAATGGCTTGAAAGACATCTTCTCTAAAACAATCAGGCCAAAGTGAATAAAATTTCAAAAGAAGCTTTATAAATTAAGCTTCTTATAAATACAACAAGAGGTTACAATATACCAACACCAACAACATCAAAATGGCTGTGTTCTGTTTCCCTTTAAAAAACATATCCTCTGAAACTACTGAGTCAAATTTATCTAACTTTCCTGGAGTGACAATCTACAAAAAAACAAGGCGTCTCAATTTTCCTGCAGCAGCAACGAATTATGGCCGTCTTTCCTTTTTACGTATAAAAAATATCTAAAATATTCCCTTTCTCTATCTATCTGTTAGAAAAAACAGCAAATACATTAACACATGCTTAACTTTCAATAAACTTGTTTTCACTGGATGTACATTGTTTAATTGTATGAGCCAGATATGTCGCGTTTAGCCCTCATTTTGTCTAGTGAATGTATCCATGACCTAGGACTGCTGCCTACTGACAAAAAACAAAAGGGGTAATATACTGACCATTGCCCCAATGCGTACCATGTTTAGAATTGTTCGAACGATCTTGATACGAATAAGCGTGTGTCGGCGACTACAGACAAAGTGTCCCTAAATGTATGCCATGTTTCGTAGGGACTCAAGAACTCCCTTTTTTGATAGTGTTTCTGTTTCAAAATACCGAAAAGCCGTAAAATACATTTATTTACTTTTTGAAAAGGTACATCATAAATTAAGCGTTAAATTAAAAATGCTTTATGAATCTCTGTTTCTTGTTTTGAATATTAAAATATGATTATAGGGATTATATAAATATTAAGTGTGTTAAGTAAGTTGCTTTAATATATTCGTGTTTTATAGCGAAATATTTATCAAGAAAATATTACGAGTACTTTTCTTTACATGAACATTTGAGGGTCAATCCTTAAAATTAAAACAGTGTAGTATAGACATGGTTCGGTTTTATATTACCTTAACAATGTTAACATGATACCATTTGGGTAATTGGAAGTTCATGAAGGTAACACTAAACACGTGACTTCATTCGACGCACGCAGCCCATACCAAAAACTGCGCATTTAAACCGGCGATCATTGAGAGACAATATTCATTTTAAAAAAGTGCGTTTAAATTAAAAAGAAAATGACGGATTACCACAAAGACTCTCAAAAAGTTTATCATAATTTGTGTGACTGATTCAAACAGTGAGTAGATTAATATATGTTATTTTATAAAACTGTTAACAAATCTACTGTATTTGTATTGGTTGTTTCCAAGTGAACATATGAAAAAGATACAGTGTTGCGTACGAATATCTAATATTGTCTTTTTTATCTGATTAAAAATCACAGAGCTCAAAATGCTTCTGAAACGTTATTGAACCGTATTGATTGAGTACAATCTAATGTATACTACAAACATAAAGACACCATATCAAATGTTAGTCAGCACCAAGGTGCTTGTCACATTGCCTGGATACAGTATGACATTATTTTTTTTTTATATTATTTTTTTTTTAATTATTATATATTTTGGACAAAATAGTGAATATATGTCTTTTAAAAAATATTCCACAATTGTTTATGAAAGAAAATATAGTATAATATATAAATAAATATAAGGTGAACATGTGCAAAAAATCATCAATTCCAAACGGACCTTATCAATAGAGCATAGTTCCTAAAATAAATGAGATAATCTAATATTTTTTACTGTTCTGATAAGGTAAGATTCCCATCTACAAGAAAACAAGTAACTTTTATCAGGCCCCGTAATTTTGCATTTACTGGCTGTTAGACAAGTGACATTAAACACATTCTAATTATTTTGGGTACATTTAAATGACCATGCCAATTAAGGATTTAAGAGATCGGCCTTTATGCCAATGTTTTGTCTTCACTGCTAATCAAGTTTGGCGATTTTGCTCAAATCGCCTTGAAGATACGAAGGACATGTGCTTGATATGTGCTTTAAACTGTTTTCCGTGTTTCGATTTAACGTTCTTGCCTTGAAACGTAACTGTATGGTTTAGCGTTTAAGGATATATGTCCTGTATTGTTGTACAATACAATCCCAGAACGAGGCTGCAATTCACATGTTGGCGCATATAGTCATTTAACCGGGAAAAAATGAAAATCTCCGGTCTTATTTTGCATTGTTTACAAATATTCATGCACAGGAATTGAAATAATTAGATTTTTTTGTTTAAAATGTATCGCTTTGGATATATTCTGAAAATGGGGGAATTCAGAGTCTAAATTGTGGAACAATAAGTGTCCGTCGCGTGGACCGGATACGACAAAGAAGAGTAACAGGGCCCCGACTGTGACTACAGTGAATAACAGTTTTATTACAATTCTAAAAGGTTCATTTTGGTATTCAAATATTCGATCGAAAGAAATACCGAATATTCGAATATCAATTTTGCCATTCATTTGCATCCCTATTATACATGCATTTTTAATTAAAGGGAAAAATTGAGACTATTAGTCTTTTAATCGTTGAGTATCTGGTATATCAAGATGATGTCAAAACATCATAATATTACATGAATCATTTGTTACATTATCAAGTTTTTCGTTTCTTAGGCCTTAGAAATGGTTTGGTTAGGGTAACATCCTTTTCTAAAATAGGAAGGGTAGGTAGGCTTTTTTATTAGGTTTATGAAAGAATGTCATTTTCATCATAGCGGAATGTTTATTTAATTGTTTTTCTTTTTTTTCAAACTGAATATACAGTAGGGTCGGCCGCTATTCCTTATTTGAGATAGGGTTTCCAGAACCAAATGTATTTTTAAAGCGCCAAATTGCACTTCCGATATCAGAAATAAGAACTATTGAAACATTGCTATACAACTAAACCTTTACTTATTTTGAGATACTCTTATTCGAAATATAATACACTTGATATATTTTAATAAAGAAACAATCAACTAAGAATGAACATAAAGACAATAAGCGATTTTAAAAATGAAGAGGAGAACATATTTCAAAAGCATATGTGTATTTTTACGCACAATTTAACTTTGTGACAATTAAATTTTGTGATTTAACCGTCGTCCATGTACATTAGCAGTTAATGTAACAGTCGAGACGGCTGTCCATCAAGAATCCTACAGCGATTACGAACAAAATGTGGTACAGGTCACCAGAATACATCCCATCATAACATCCCCTATATCTTAGGTATGGAATTGCTGTTGGGTTCGTGATGTAGAGCCGCTTAAAATGTGATATTAAGTGGAGTTTGTGCCAAAAAGTACTGGCTAAATCGTATAAAGTATGTTCTTTCAATTGAAACATATTTTGTTGCGTAAAGAATTGTAAATTTTATAACGTTAAAGGGTGTCAACGTTGATCAAAGGAGGTTAGATGGTTGCTTTTGCTTATATAATCTTAATCATATGGTTAATAGTGTAGTTGTGACACTCAAAACTTAATTAAAGGTTTTTCTTAATAATTGAGATACCTTGTCCATTTCTTCTCTATTTAAATTTTATGAAAGTAAAAGATCGACAAATACTGTGGTGTACTACATTTAATCAAATTTGTAAAGATAACGCAACATGTGTTCAGATCATTTTTGAAAAATCCAACGTTTCATAGAACTTCAGCATGCTAAATTTGGTCATAAAATTGCTATGGATGTAAGAATGCTTTGGTAAAATGTGCTGGTGTCAATCAAAAGTCAACCTAAATGTACGGTATCTATAGCATACTGTTGATTATGTCCATATACATAATTGACCATTTAACGGGGAATAACAAGATCATGTTAGGTCAAATACACATGTCGTTTAACAACGGAGTGTTCTTGATAGTATTTTTTCACAAGTGTTTGACGAAGTTAATGAATTTCTCTATATTTCTCTATATTTAGGTACTTTTCTTGTTATGTTTTTAATATTTACTGAAAACAACTAGTGCTGTGAGGATTAAATACTAAAGTGTTTTCACTCTGAAATATATATTACCCAAAGGTTCATATTTGTGGTCATGAGTGCCATAATTCACAGGGATGTATTGACCTTTAAGGGCAGACTTGCCCCTGGTCTGGAAATAGGGTTATTTCCCACTTTTTGGTAATTCATGTCATATAAACACAACACTTAATTTTTCCTCGGGGGTATTTTGAATTTGACAGGGTTAAAAGTACATACTTGACGAATAATAATAAACAAACACAGGAAATTGTTTATATTAAAACTTTTGTTGTTATGTCAAACGTTTTTGAAATTTCTTGAAAGACTCTTTCTACAAAGGACTGAACACTTTGAAATACAAAGTGTATGTGTGATTTCAATAATTTGTTTTCAAGTTTAAAAAGTTGGTTTTTCTTTTAGACTCATATGATATCAAAGTTGAAAGATTAACTTGCAAATGCATGTAATGATAAAGGCTACCGCTCTCCAATTTTAGCGATACTCTGGGAATTATTAATTTAAACATATCCTTGATTATTTTTAATGAAACAAACGTGAATACGTGCAGATTCATTTAATAATTTTTGTTTTAATTATTTTCCTTAAATGACTTCAAGGTAACATAGCTTAGTAAATACGAGATATATTAAATACAGATATTGATATCTTACACAAGTAATATTAGCTTCATCATTATGGATTATGTTCTTTTCAACAAAAACTATCGGTATTTTATTGAAAGAACAATGTTCTCATTTACCTTGGAAACACGTCGAACAATACCCAAGGTGCATATTTGCCCCCATAACACCAAACATCAAGTAGTTCAAAATCATTTGAATGTTAAAATGCAAATATTCATGCAGATAACGACAGAATAATTTAATTCGAAATTTTCCTAACATTGATAAAATTACTAAGCATTTTAAAATATATTACTATACATCTCCTTTTCCAATATCCTTTCTTTAGCTCATTAAGTGCTTAACAAGCTACATATAACACTATTTTAGTCAGTTTCATGTAAGCGCCTTGATCCGGAAGTATCTATTCGTAAGTTCATTCATTGTTTTTCCATCCAAATCTGTTTTATACTCACATATTCGGATATCGAAAAAGCATATTTGTAAAACGTTAATAAAGACTACAAGTATCAGCGTCGGAGGTCTAAAAAGGTTAACTATAAACGTTGTCGTAAAATGTATGAGCTCAGCCGAAAGTCCCATAGAGAATTTTGGATAATATTTAAACCGTCGAATTATGCCGATAATATCATATACGAGGAATTTCGTACTTGTTTACATTAAGGCCTAAAAAAATAATTGTTTGGTTAGGGTCACATCCTTATAAAAAATAGGTAGGGTAGGTAGGATATTTTATTTATTTATTTATTTATAAGGCTTTTAATACGAATGTCATTTTCATCATTGTAAAATGGTGTTAAAGTAATCTTCTGTATAAGCATTTAAAGTTTTTCAACTACATATTGAAAAGCAATTTAAAGAAAAAGTTTTGTTTTTTTTAGTTTTTCATTTATTTTTCAAACTGACTATAAAAACGGTAGGGTCGGCGCCTATTCCGTAGGTAGGGTCGGGAAACCCGAACCAAATGTTTTTTGTTTAGGCCTTATAATGCTGACTATGATAATTTTGTAGGTCAGTTTGCTGCAGAGTATAAGCAAAATGGAACGTTTGAACATTAGATGCACCTATTTATAATGATGAAATTAAAAAAACAATTGGGAAATTAGGTTAAACAAGCAATGTAACAATATGTTATACGAGTATTTTAACGTGTAAGTTTCAATAATCATATGGCCTTCCAAATCCTCTTTTAATCATATATTGGACATTAAGTCATTTCCAATATATATGCAAAAAGCTACAGAAACATGCTCAGTAGCAGTTTAAACATAAACCCGGTTTAGTGGCAATGGCAAGTTCTTGAGCATCTGGTGTTTAATACAAATTCACAACAAAGGGCAATTAAGCAGATTCAAATAATTATACAATTTATATATATTATATTTATATTTATTATATATGTCAGTATATTATCTGATGCTGAGTTTGGGTTTAAAAATAAGAACAGTATTATTAATCCTGTTTTTTTGCACGCAGTAATTCAAAAGCGGTTCAAAGGAAAAGGAAATACAGTTGTTTTATTGATTATAAAAACAACTTACAATTGTATTGATAGAAACAGGCTCTGATATAAAGTTATGAAGTTGGAAATTAAGTTTTTCCCTTGAAACACTAATGTTAAATCAGGTGAGAGTTTGTGTAAAACACTTTGGAACAGATTTTTTAAAAGTGACATTGACCTGTTTCAAGGGGAGATAACTTCGCCGATAAATATTATTTTTCCTTTATGATATTGAAATGCATTCACAAGACCTGAACGCCGGTATGAACATCAATTTATTTGCACCTTTTGCCGAATGATGTATTTTTATGAGAGACTAAGGCAGGATAGCAGAATTCACGAATTAGTTTACATTCCTACTGTCACAAATGGACTATTACGGTTAAAATAAATAAAACTAAGATTATGGAAGGGTGGAAGACTTTGGATTAATGATAAATGGTTTTAAGATTATCAGAAAGTGGAAAGAGTTAGCTCTGTCAATTATTAATATGTTGTATTTACTAGTAGTGATACATTTATGCAAGCTACCAAAATATAGCTGGAAAGGGTTTGAGATACATCCTCTTTTTGATGGCGCTTGTTTGTTTTATCAAAGTTAATGTTAAATATTTTTTATACATACGTATTATCAGTTCTTAATTATGGTTCTGAAGTCTCGGGTTATATGTTTTATAAATTCGGGCGTGACAGAAAGAGTCCACAATAAGTTTGTTTGAATGTTTACGTATTTCCCAAAACTTCAAGCAAAAATTCAAGCATTCCCCAAGATACTTGAATTTCATTTGCTTTCTTATTGGACCAAGATTATAGTATTGAGAATTGTTCTTTTACAAACTGGTTTTTAAAAGTTAAGGAGATTCTCAAATCATCAAGTATGGCAATATCCTGGGTCTGTAAAAATCGAAGGGTTTGTTCTCGTACTAAACATTAGACTCAGCGACAATTATATCAGCAAATGGAGGTCTGGGCTAGACATATCATCTCTTCTACAATGAATACAAATGTTTTGCTATACCAAAAAAAGATGAATAATTGTCGAAAACAATGGTTCTTATGAAGGATACCGAGTTTAATTTGATCGAAAGGTGCAGAAAACATGGTATATCGGCCGTATGAGACTAAAAATAAACATTTTATCATTCACCACTCATTCATTTGTTTGCGTTTTCAGCTATTAAATACACGGTTACAATCGTGTTATCAGTATTTGATATTTTCCATAAATGCATTAATTAGTAAGAAGTTTAAGGTTTATCACTCAAAATTTATGTTTTTCATACATATGTATGTATTTATTTTGAATAAGTGTGTCGCTTTTAGCGCATTTAAGGCCAAACAAACGCATTTGTTGTTGTCCTCAGTGCCCCCTCGATCAAATTTTGGCAATCATTTGAAGCAAACTGTGTCTTTCATAGTGAGTCTTTTCAGTGCAAAAACGACTGCATTGTGCACACATAGGCCCCATTCGAAGCAAACAAATTCATTTTCTTCTATACGTAAGCAACGTAATTACCAAATAAAACTTAGACTAAAACCATACTCAAGTTCAGCCTATTCAATGCCAACCAGACCATATTTGGGCAAACATGAAACCTTTTTGGTCAAAACGAGTTCAAGTATAAATCTAACTAAGCCTTATTTGTGAAACATACAGTTTGGGTACCACAAACCTGTTCATCACCAAAAAAATATTTGTGCATTTCTAATTAAGCCTACTCAGTGCCAAAAGATACATTTTGTCTACCCTATTCAGAGCCAAAACATATGCGCAGCTTATGTCCAATCAGTGCAGTGCTAGATAGCATCATATTTTAAAAAAAATACAAAGGGCTATTATAAAGCCAGTTCAGTTCTCTATTAACTTAATGGAGTCAATAAAAAATCTCTCATTTAGAGCCAAACTCACGCATGTGCAGCTGTAATGAAGCCAAATTAATTCCAAACAGCCATATCTTGACAGACATAAAGCCTTTCAGAGCCCATTAAACCAATATGCAGCTGTACTTAAGTCTTATTAGTGACAAATAGACCATATATTGGAAACCGTAAAATCATTTTAGTTTTGCAATCATAAAGCCCATTAAAAGCCGAATAAGCTCAAGTACAGCTGTCATTAAGCATTTTCTGTGCCTAAAATATCACATCAGAGCAAAACAACAATGTGCTTCTCATATATTGCCTTTTCAATGCGAATTTTTTTACATTTTGTATTCATTCAACCCATTTAACGTGCTGGCCATGTTGGATTTGATGGACATATATGATAAATCCTGAGAGGAACCTTACCCTAACCATTACAGTAGTAGTATACTAAATTATGTTAACGTTTCAATAAAAAAGGAGGTTGATGAAAGGGCTTATCAAATAACATTTTTCGTTTTGGGATTGATCTTTACTAATAACTATGGAAAAAACAAACTAACTCGGTAACTTATAGAAAAATAAAACGAAAACAACATGGATTTTGACTCATCTATTGTACAACAATACAGGCAATATATCCTAAATGCTATACTATACAGTTGCATGTAAAAGCACGAAACATGGAAAATAGTTTATAGCACATTACAAGTACATGTCATTCATATCATCACAGCGATTTGTGCAATATTGCACAGCTGAATTTCCAGCCAAGACAATTTATCGCTGTGAAGGCCGAATACTCAAATCCTGAATTGGCATGGTCATTTAAATTTACCGAAATTAATTAAAACTTGTTAAATGTCAATTGCCTGTTGCTGTAAAATTACGGGGACTGTACGATATTTATTAAAATGACATATGGCGCGTGTATAGTGTATTGCCATCAAGTTTACACCTCTGGCATTAAGGGCTTATTGTTGTAATAACAAGACAAACGTACTTATTATACAACAACATTTGCTGGCAAAAGGTTTATATCTTAATTTATTCAACAAATTAATACCGATTTTGACATTCGAATAACAAATGTGCAATCGAATATTCGTTTGCATCCCTATCTGAGAGTCATCAATTGAATTCTGCAGGATTCCAAGCGACCTTCGTTTTAGGTTCAGAAGTTGAATTCTGCTTACGATATCTAGAATTTTAGTAAAAATGACAAAATTCTGCATTAGGTTTAGGTAATACTACAAAGGCACAGGCTAGTTGAAAAAAAATATTCCAACGATGACTTGAATATTGAATATGACCTTGCCTTAAAAGTAAGTATTCAAATTCCATATTGTGTATAAAATAATGACTACGACCTTCAGAGATTATTTTAACATTTGATCAGAATATTGCATGCAAATTTAATCTGAGAATCAGTTGTTGAATACTGCATAAGACGTATGGAGTATAGCATATGACCATTTTTCTGATGTACCGATTCTGATGTCTCCATCTGTGGAATAGTGCAAATGACATTGCAAAATGAGTCAGTAGTTCAATTAAGCATTCGATATATGGAAAATTTAAATAAGACCATGCTCTGAGAGTTAGTAATTAAATTGCGCACGCGTTTTGTGTAATATTGAATACGTCCTTTATCTTAGGGTCAGTCATGGAATTCTGAAAACTATATATGGTATTTTGCATACGACCTTGGCCGGAGAGACGTAATTTAATTGTCATTTCAATCTATGAACTATTTCATACGACATTGGTTTAACAGTAAAAGTTGTTGAATTATACATACACTCTACGGACTATTGCATACGACATTTATATGAGAGCACGTAGTTCAAGCAAACGATCAATACACGTTTGCACACGACATTGTTCTTAGAGTCATTAACTAAATTCTGATCTATGGGCAATGAGTTTTATAGTCGGTAATTGAATTTTGCACTCAGTCGATTATTGCATTACGACCTGTGTCGTAGTTGAATTAAGCCTAAAACCTTGGTCGATAGATGTGATCAGCTTTAATTATGTGGAATATTGCATACGACACTGATCTGAAAGTCTACTATTAATTTCTCAATACGATCAAAGGAATATTGCAAACGCTGTAATTTTACTTGAGTGTCACTAGATCGATGTATTGTTGCATATGATCTTGGACTGAGAGTCATTTGTTTTAGTTCTACATACCATCTACGAAATATAACCTACGACATTCGTCCTAGATTATTTTCATATCATTGTGCATACAATCGACGAAATATTGCTGGCAACAAGGGTTTTGAGACTGTCTTTCAATTATGCATATTGTCTATCAACTTAAGTATTTTTGCATACAACTTTTGTCTGAGAGTCAGTAATTAAATTATACCTACTAGCTCTGTATTACTACTAACGACATTGATCCTTAAATTAGTAATTTAACTGTTGATCCGTTTTATGGAATATTGTATATGGCCTTTGTATTAGAGTCAGTAGTTGAATTCTACATCAAATCTACGGACTCCTGGAAATTAGCACTTGTTGAGTTCTGCATACAATCTAAAAAATATTCATAACGACATAAGTCTAAGAGTCAGCAATTGAATTCTGTATACGAGGAATGGAATATTGCATTTGACGTTTTAGTTTAAAAATCAGACGTTAATTATGCATGCAGTATGTGGAATTCGACCTTGAACGGAAGGTCAGAGGTTGAATTATGCATGTTTCAATCTATGGTTGGTATGGGAGTCAGCAGATAATTAATTCATACGATCAATGGAATATTGCATACGACCTTGATCTTATAGTCAGTGATAGAAATTATCATTCAATATATGGAGTACTAGTATTTCAATTCACATCATTATGAAAGTCAGTTGCATTATACATCCGATATATGTAACATAGCATGTGATCATGCTGAAAGGGTCAGTTGTTGAATTTTGTATGCGATCTGTGTAATATTACATACGACATTTATCTAAAAGTATTGATTTCTGATCCGAAATAATAAAAAAATGCATACGACTTTCCGTAAGAGTCAGTACAACATCCTTAATACGATCAATGAAACATTGCATTAGACCTTGGTTTTAGAGTCAGTAGTTGAACTAAACATACATAATACAGAAAATCGCAAACGTCATAACTTGATAGCCAAAGTAAGCTATCAATTTATAAAATTTCGCCAAGAGATTTGTCTGATGCTAAGTAATTGAATAGCGAAAGTGACCTTGGTCCACGAGTAGGCAGTTGGATAATGCATTTAATTTAGGGAATATTGCATACGACCTTGCCTGGGTAGGCAGTTGTTCAATTCCGCATACGATATTTACAATATTGCATACGGCCTTGACATAATAATGAGTAGTTTAATTGCGCATGTATAGAAATTCCATTCTACCTATGTCTGAGAGTCAGACATTGAATTCTGCAATCGATCAATTACTTTATATATAGCATTGGACCTAGAGTCAGAGTTAGAATTCTGGATATGATCTATGGAATATGTCATACGACCTTTGCATAAGAATAAGAGCTCTAAGTATATTTAGTTGGTTTGAAAGACAGCTGTTGAATTCTGCAATCGATCTGTGGAATAAATTATACGACTCTGGTCATAGAGTCAGAATTGGAATTCTGCAACAACTCTATGTGTATTACAAATAACCTTTACTTATGGGTCAATAGTTGAATTGTCATCCGATAAGGTCATATTGTATACGGCATTAGTCTGAGAGTCAGTAAGTGAAGTGTGCATAGTTACGCTCTATGTAATGTTGCATATGACCAAGAGTCAGTAAAGCTATTCTTGAAACGATATATGCAATAGTACATACGGACAGATTAATTGTTTGTATTGTTTTTTTTATGATTTATTCTATTGCTATTAAGTTTCATGTATTGCAATGCTTAATCAATAATTAAATGTCAGACTTTCCATTCACAAAAACATATGATTCACTGCATTAATGCTATTTTCCTATTAAATCTAGTTTGTTTGTTTTTTGTAAAATATTCTGTTCAGAAGAGATGTATAATTGCATACAGGTGCAGTAATGCCACTTACATAGTCGTACAGTTTTAACATTTGACGCTATTATAGATAATACCTACTTGAATTTAATCACCAAACAACATATCCAAATAAAATTAAAAACATGAGTAACGACATTATTTTAACGCGCTATGCAAACATGATTAAAATTATAATTAACGCTACTGTTGATGTAATTTTGGCAATATACACATTGCTATCAGGTGTCAAAATATGCTTTCAAAAAATAAGTATATGTAATGGCCGTTTCAGAAATAGCTACATCGCACATAAATGACACATCATCCACTATACTCACAATTTTTAATATGTTATGTCAACGCGTATATACAATATTAACAAGTAAATATTATAAAAAATAATAAACATGTATGTCGGAGGTTTAAATCAATGTACACAAATCCTGGCATTCTTTCAATCTGACCTTCATTTGTAGATATATTCTGTCATATACTGGTATTTATTATTACTCGGAAACACAAGGAGGCAATGCATTCTTTAAGACGTTTAATACCAGACTGATTCATTCATGATCTTCTCAGAACAACAAGGTTACGAGAGGTCAAGTGGCATGGACCATAGAGGTCATATACAGTTCACATGACATCTCCCTTCCTTGCAAAGATAATTGTTTTCAATTCATCAATACAAGCATCAGCTGTGAATATTTGAAGGTTCTTGTTAGTTCACCAATTGATGAAAGTCTTCTGATAATTATGTCATGCTAATTCCACACGTTCCTAGACTGCTGATGACAGAAATATTCTTGAATTATTTTGAAATGTATTTTATACGCCTTTATAAACAAACGCCAAAAACAGTTTCTAGCTTTTCGTCCAAACATAATTTTTGAATTGTTTGCCACAAACCATTTATTTATTTTATGGACTGAAACATATTTTCCTTAAGAAACTTCATACTAAGTATGCCCTTCAGCCCTGACTTAAACACAGATGTCCTAGCTGACACGCATACCCTGACTAGAAACCACAGGCCACAGCTGATATGCTGAAATGCGTTTAATTTTTGATACGGCAGACAAACCTTTGTATCGTATTTCATGATCCAAACAAGCGATTTAACCCATTGTTTATTATTATATACATATATTAACATTACTTTGTTTTGACTATGAGATATTATTGTAAATGCACCGGTGTAGAATATCAATAAAATGTAGCAAAAGTATTCATCCGGCCTCCAATTATGTAAATTGGTAGCATATCACAACCGAGTATAACTTCATACAATTGAAATTTAAGAAGTTAAAATACCTCATACATATGGAGTTTGCGAAATTGAACCTGTACTAAAGTAATTAGTTTGTCAACGATATGGGATTGGGCAAGGTGCTCCACCCAAAATGACATCAACATAAAGAAAAGAAATTGCTTGTATCAAAGGTTTAACACATTTTATATATAATTAGTTGAACAATATATCCGTTCATGTTTTGACTTGTTTTAATTTTTAGCATCTCAATGAATATAATATTGTGTTGAACGTGGTAATGTAAGCCTGCATTATTCGAGATTAACTGACGCTGCGACAATAAATTGCACAAAACAAATAAAATATAGTAATTGAATTTGGCACTTTTGTTATATGGAATCATACACTTTATAACATATTCTTGAAACATTCTTAACTAAAGAAAGATAGTAAAAATGCAAAACCAGATTTGAAAATAATGTTTTAACGCATTTTTTTTCTTTTTGGAATTGCCTGTTCAAGACACGCCGTTTATCATTTTATAAAACAAAACTTACATGCAATATATATGAATAAATAAATCTATGTTTCATTCATTTACCTTTTTAATAATTTACATTACGGATCTTTATGCTGCCATTTAATTGCTATGCTGTAAGAAGACAAAACATGGAATAGAAAAAAAATCATGCATGAATTATAACTGTAGTACGCATTTTTGATATTAAGTCTATATCGTTATGTGGCTCTCAATACAACAGACATATTGAGTTTCAATACACTATGAATGAATGGATGGGCAACATAGTACCTTTCGGAAATAATATTCAAGGGGTCTATAGTATGAGTATAAAGATTGTCCATTAACTAATTTGTCAATGAATTTCTGTTTTCAGGCAATGAGTTTTGCTGCATTTAATGGGAAAGCAGCGGAGCTCAACGAGCGGGTGTTTAAATTGCTGGAGTCTGTCTGTATGCCTATCAAAGAAAAAGGAACAACTCTTGTTTGTAAGTAGACCAACAATGCTTTATTCTAAATCGTTTGTGAAACGTTTTAAGTGCAAGCGTTTGAACTGTGTCTATATTTGTTTTTGGGAGAAACAATGAGAAATATTTCGTGTGTACACATACAAAGAGGGAAGAAGAAAATTGTAGATTTATACTCATAAGGTTTCAATCATGTATTTCGGCGACATTTACATTGAATTATTTTACATTTTTCGCAAATACAAAACCGGTCTAGGAACGTAAGCAACGTTACAATGATGTTACAAACAATGAGCAGTCTTCGCATGCAAAGTTTACAACCAGTGAGTAAAATTGCTAAGCATGCATGACTTCAGGTTCTTATAACTGTAAATTAATGTAGATATTATTTACAAGTTTTGAATTTTTTTGACAGATAAAGTTTAAAAGTGCGTATTTTTTCTGTTATAAAGCACAAGGTAGTGTCCCCTTCTACGACACTTCTCTTGTTATTCACAAAGCTGAAAAAACATGGACGGATGATACCACAGCTGAAAAAATAAAGGTATGTTTATGCAACGTAAAGTTAAGTTACGCCGAGAGCGTATATGGTATATAACTATTTACAGTAACGTACCGCAATACGCACCACGGTATAACCACGATGTGAGGACTAGAATTCAATGCAATCTGCTAAAACAAAACATATATTAAATACGCTTCATGTTTTAACTAGGAACATGACTATTAAAACAAAAAGTTAACATTTTAACACTGAAAAATAAAAATGTCTAAAATGTTTACGTTATTTTAAAAAAAAAACTATTCTGTACGACTGTTATTCCAATTTTTTACACACATCACAATGGTGTCCATGGTGTCAGTGTTTGGTAACAAGTCATAATGTAGTCCGGGGTTCCATCTTTCACTGTAAGCTTTTTTGTTCCAACTGTTTAGGGTTTATATCTATTAATTTAATTTTTTTCGAATATATCGCTTTTCTCAGCCATGTTGTTTTAATTCGATTTCTTGTTGCTAAAATCGTGGTTACACAACATTGCAAGCGTCTTCATGTACTAAAATAGTATTTAATGAAATTATTTATGTTCACGACTAAAAATGAAAAACAAACTTCCAAATACCAGTACGTTGATTTCCTACCGCGGTACGAAATATTGTCGCTGCATACCGCAATGTACTATTGTGACACACCTACTACATTATTTGCGATTCTTTCTTTTATTGATCTTTGTTAATAACATTTTGAGCAACTATTCCACACTTTCTGTCAACATAAAATACATTTAGGAACATTTTATCCTAGTTATAAACACAACAGATCTCATTGGTCGTTTGCTAAACACTTTACGCCTCGTTTTGGTGTCTTGTGGTGGCGAATCATTTGTGAAGTGATAAAAAACGCTTTCGAAAACGTCTTAACAATGTGTTCTGTTGTATAAATTAAGTATATGTATGTATTTCAGGTACAGCTAGAGCAGCGATATCTACATTACGCAATAGTTCCCCAAGTGGCCTACTACAGAAATGAAGAGTAAGAGCAATTTATAATACTTAGTTGTGTCATCGGAACTATCTATATATATTTATTGCAGAATCATTGTTTACGCTCCTAAACATTAATCGCCTTGTATGTCTGTCATTAAAGGAATGTTTTACATCAACAGTTCATTATTTATTTCCAAAATAGTTGTAAAATATTTTTTATTTCATTGAATTACAATAATTCTGTTCACAGAACAACCTGAATGTTACCGGAAACAGTTGTTCATCACATGAAGTCATAAAAGCCTGTGGAAATGTGAAAAATTCATAGTTGATACGTTAAATCCCTTTTACCAACATTAAATGGAATACCTTGACAACAATACATTTAACCCCTCATAAATCCACATTTTAATCATGCTGATTCAAGTATTTCCATGTCCTTCTGACACAATACAAACAATAACAAGATTAACACTTTTCAATTTGAATTGATAGGCAAAGATTCGCTATCCGAACAAAACCGAAGATTTGGCGTTCGTCGAAAAAGATTCGCAATTGCCGAAAGACCGTTTATTTAATGAAAAGAAATTTGGGAGTAAATATATCATTTTATCGGATATAGACTCTTTACTCACTACTACCTGGAATTAAGAAGGCTGACCCGCACCTGGACAGGTCCCTCTTGTAAATGCTCAATGTGTAAATAATACCTTTTTGCTTTAAAAATAGAAGAAATTGAGAACTATAAGATGTTGCACTGAATATCTTTTATCCTCTGTCTTAACGGAAAAGGAGTTTTGTTTTCAGCGGGTTGGCTTACACCCACTGAACATAATATGGGATTCAAATACCAGAAAAGATTTCAGCGGACTAAAATAGCAACTTATCAAATTAAATCACGTGGGCTAATATCTAACTATGGTTGTTCAAATTTATATAACACCTGTCGAACACATACAAGTTCTTGTGTTTTTTCTTTCGGCAAGTTTTTTGTTGAGGTGTTGCGACTTTACTTTTTCATTTTTTTCAATCAACATTCTTTTACAGTGATAGGTATAATATCAAAATAACATAATACATATTATACCTCCTCTAAGCAATACTTGCAAAGTATTTTTGCTATCATGCTAGATTGATTATAAGTTTCTTTTTTGTTGTTGTTTTATTACAAACTACACGTCGATGTACAAAGCTGCTATTTCCTTGTATATATTGCTACTTACAATTTTGCTACTTCAATGTATATGATTACCCTTTAAGCTATACTGTTGAAACAACTAACCATTTTACAGTGGTATATCAACTAGTGGAACCGTGCGCGTGTGGACTGGCCGTACAGCCGGGAAAACTTGTTGGTGTTATCACTGTTCACAATGCTCTAATCCTTTTATCCTATTTGTATTAGTATGCATGCTCCAATATGTGTTCATTTTAACATATGTACTTTTATTTCCAGGTCACAAGCTCATTGTTCCTGTTATGTCGGAAAATAGCTCATTGAGCTAATGTTTCTTGTTAACTCATACCCGACTTTATATAAACATTCTTGTATCTTGTATCTTACTCGTGTCATGAATGTTTTGTTTACATCATTTACTATCATGTTTTTTTTCAGCAATTGATTTCACGCTCGTATCATGAATGATATGTTGGCCAGTTAATATCATCATTTTAAAGGCAATTGATTCCTCACTCGTACCATGTTAGGTGGCCATTTACTATCATCATTTTGTCAGCAACTGATTCCTCACTCGTAACATGAATGATCAAATATTATCCTCTCGTCAGAAATTGATAACTCACACGTATCATGAATGATTTTGGCCAGCAAATATTATCCTTTCGTTAAAAATGATAACTCACTCGTATCTTGATTATTTTACTAGAACCGTCAGTTTTGTCTCACCATATTTCCGAGGAGGCAGCTTGGAGAAAGCAATACAGAAAGAAACGGACAAGATACAGGACAAACCGACTGCAAAACCACAGACGTTAGATCTGTATGAAAAGTTAAGAATACTTTACCAAATATGCTGCGCCATTAAATATCTTCACGAGCCACCAGACCGTGACTGTGACAGGTCAGTCATACAATGTTTCTTAAACTATTAGTATCGCATGTATACTATAAGGAAATAAGCTTACCTTATCGTAAATATAGATATAACATGTTATTATATGCATATGCATAACATGAACAGAACCAAAGGATGCATATCATAAAGGAATATACCAATAGGAGACATTATCACCTCCCTTTTGGTGAATAAACCTGCATCCAATGGCTATGCAATTACAAATCGAAATGATAAAGAAAAACGTCGTATCGTCATATGATCTCTTTTTGCTCTTAACATGTAATAGAATGTTTTGCTTTATTTGTGTAGTTTTATTGTGTATTTCACTCAAAGGAACATTTTATTTGAAAACCGATTTGCCATCCACAGTGTGCTTATTTATGTTGTGATCCTTCTGGATCATTGGGTATGTCTCTTGAAAAACTCAATACCGAAACCGTTCTTTTTCAAACTTTTGATATAGTTTGTGTTTCCAAAGCATCTATACCCGAGAATGTATTTAGGAGAAAGTTAACATGGTTAATAGGACATGACTCATTTCACAGGCAATACTTGCTGGTGTATTTTAGCACATACAAAACCAATTAAATGCTTCTCAAACAATTTTGTAAATAATTATAAAACCATTTCAGAAAAGCTGTAACCCACGGCGACATCAGCTTGAAAAGGGTTATTTTGGATGAACAAAAGAATTCCCGATTGTTATTCTTTACACCCAGTTCTGTCGAAGGAGATGAGAAGTTTACAAATGACAAATCTAAAGATGTACAAGACTTCATAAAGGGTATGCTTATTTTACAACTGAATCAGATAATTCTAGTCTATTTTTGAAAAAAGACATAATTTTTATATTCTGAACATTTATCAAATCCTTCTAAACACTAAAACATCTACAACAATGACATGTTCAACTCATACCACTGCTACGATTGCTATTGTTACTTAAGTTTCTACTACTGTTATTACGAAAATGTATTATATGTACAGTATATTTATGTCTACAGCTAGTAAAACACTATTCACTAACTATTGCTACTAGTATAACAACTGCTGTTTCTGCTACTATTAATACTAATATTCCTTTTAAAAGTTCCTTAAACTGCTGTGAAACCATTCATATTAACTATCTTCAATGGCCGAGAGTGTAACATCCCAACCCGAGCGTAGGGTGTTTTGCAGGAACGAGGTCTACCGAGTTTCCGCAAAACAGCCTGCGCGGGGGTTGGGATGAACCTATCTTTCACGAGTACCTATCGTAGACGAGTACCTATCGTAGACGCTTTTTCTCCCACCTCAGTTTAACAAAATAAAGACAATGTTTCCGTGATGCTACAGACGATGTTCTTCAACAAAGGATGTAATTGTGTGATGACAAAAGAAAGGAAGTTCCGTACGGGTGCTTGTTGTATCTTTGCCTGTGGGCAAGATAAGAATTTCTAGCATGGTCAAGTTTTTGGATCTATTTATCTGTGGTAGGAGAAATATTTCTTCAATGCAGGGGTCAGGGGAAAACCCGTATTTATACGATTGTCATCAACATATCTGCTATATTTTCGAGTGATATGTTAAGTTGTACGAATTTCTAGAACATATATGTTTTTTTACAGTGAAATGTTATCTAAATTTTAACGAGTGTCATTAACATATTTTACAGTGCTATGCGCGGTCTTGAAAGACACTCCTGAGCGAGAAGCTGAACAACTATTAAAGCTAAAAGCTGAAAAACTATTAAAGTATGCCTCAGACAAGGTATGTGTAATAAGACGTAAGGTATACTACATGAATAACATGTGAATAAGTATTGATTAAAGAGGTTAATATTGCAATGTCAATGTTATTGAAAACCATGTCATGTATATTTAGATGATCATGAGAAACAGTATATAACATAAGTAACGTTTAGTATACTTGTATATATATATATATATATATATATATATATATAGAATCTGACATGAGTTGCCAATAAAAACGAACATTTATAAAATGTAACTTTCGAGGAGAAGTTATTAAGGGAGTTACGAGTTTAAATTTCTGCGTGACGAATTTCATAAAATTGTGTGGAAACTCTTTCATGATTATTCATATCACCTGACAAAAACCAAGCTATTTTACATTTTTTGGAAGACAGTTATGAACCTCAAGACAAAATGACGTCAAAATAAGAGTGCAATATAAAAAGTTATGATTATATTACACTGCAAACTCAACGTCAAGTGTTAAATGTAATCCAAATAAAGGGATAACAGTTGAAATATATAATAATAAGAACAATCGTCTACAATAAGACAATGTATGTTCTGTGATTAATTTCCAGGATGTGACACTGAAAAAGATCTCAGACAAACTGGAGGTATGATAATATTCATTTAATATCAGATTAACCGGTTCCTGTATCCAACTTAAACTTGATGCAGTCATTTTTATATATAAATAATTAATATAACAATGATTGGTCAATGAATACAAATATAAAGCATTTCCTTCATGCTTTTCGGTGACATATGAATTTGTATCAGTGAAAACACAGTATATTTATCACTGCAAACATAGCTGTGAAAATGCCACCGTGAGATCAATTGTAATTCCCTTTTATGAACACGGAATGACCCTGTTTTGAATTAGTTAATCGTATGTTGAGTTCCGGGCGCGCTTCCTGCCATTAAGTGGCCTTGCAGCGCAACTATCCCGGGATCACGTTGTGCATGTCATCACAACAATACTTAATCTCTTTTCATCAAAACACGCATTGATCGTCCTTGCACTTTCAGTCGCTCTCGGTTGTGTTTCTTGTGTAAACTGCATCCCGGTTATTTTTACCAATTCCTGAATAGGGCTGTTTATCGTCACTCAACTCACGATACAATACGTATCACGATACGGAGTGTGCGATTCACAATATATATATATATATATATATATATATATATATATATATATTATGTAGGACTTTAATATTTGCCTATTATGTAAATTGTTGAGCATATCCTTACCAAAACTATATTTTTAATGTTTTTTATAATTTTGTAAATTGTTTGCTATATTATTAAATGAATATTATTTGTTAATGTTTTCCATTTTCATTAATTGTTGATCATATTTTTATTTAAAAAAATCCATTTAGTTTTGCATCTTTGTTAAATGTTAATTGTTGAGCCTATTCTGGTTATTAAATGAGTATTATTTTATTTGTCTTTTGTTTACCATTTGCATTGGGGTTTTCCTTTGGTATCAAAGTACAAAATGTTTGTTATGATAAAACACAAGTAACACACAGAGGTATGATCTCATTGATCTGGTATTCTTAAAATGAAAAAAAATGTGTTTTATCGCACGTACATGGCCACACCCTCGGTCACTGTTTGATCTATTTGATGGTGGCGGCGAATATGCTTGGTCATGTTTGTAGTTTAATTCGGCCAGACACAATTTACAAATAATTAGTTTATTGTCTGACTTTGCAAAACCAAAGTTCTCCCAAGCTATTGTGCCGGCGCATTTCTATAGGGTTTCTCTTTTTACTACCGGTAGTATTTCCTGCCGAAAGCCGCTTCAACCGCATTTTCGCAAGCAGCAGGCAGAGCTTGCAAAATACTATCTATCTATCTTTGAATACTGCCGAACCCCTCTTTCGAGTATTACTGGCAGGTGCGCGTCGGACTGTTAGTAAAGTGAAAGAAAGAAATAAAAGATAACATTGTGAGACATGGAATAGAAAAACAAAATCCAGTCATGGTTAAAACATGTTAGTCGTGAGAACATTTTTAAAAAGTAAAATATGATAGTACGTAAAACTAATATTGTAAGCTTGACACTGCCTGTTTGAACCTATCAAGTTCTGTTGCTGGCAGAGTTGCTACATTGACGGGCAGGCTATTCCAAAGAACTATGCTATGGGGGTAAAAGGACCACTTGTGATAATCGGATTGGACTTGGATTTGCTGAAAGCTATGGGGATGAACGTGCCGGCTAAGTCTGACAGGCTTCTGGATATAGGGTGGAAGGTTAATGGCCACGATGTTGTGTAAGATTTTGAAGAACATGATGAGCCGCATGTCATTTCTGCGATATTCGAGTGACCGCCAGCCAAGGCTGTTTTGCATCTCAGTAACACTTGCAAGAGGGGAATAGTTGTATTTAACCCAGCGGATGGCTCTTCGCTGGACCATTTCGATTTTATTTTTATTTGACTGTGTGTAGGGGCTCCAGACTGTTGATGCATATTCAACTTGCGGGCGAACTAGGGTTTTGTAAGCCATAGCTTTCACAGATTCATTTCTTGTGGTAATGTTACGCTTAAGAAAGCCCAAGGTCTTATTGGCTGTTGCTGTTATTCTTGTAATGTGGGAGTTGTATGAAATATCTGATGAAAGGTCTAAGCCAAGATATTTTGCACAGGGGACAGATTGGAGTGTTTGACCATGGAGTATGTAATTGTGCTTAATGACTTTTTTTGTTTTTGGTGATGTGGAGTACTTGACATTTAGAGGGGTTGAACTCCATGTCCCAATCTCTCTCCCATTGTTCCATACATGCCAGATCTTCCTGAAGCATTTGAGAGTCAGACAATGAATTTATTGTAAGATAAACTGCCGTATCATCGGCAAAAAGTCGTATTTGGGATTGTACTGTAAGGGGAAGTGTATTTATATAGATCAGAAAGCAGAGGGGCCCAAGGACAGAGCCTTGGGGCACACCTGAAGTGACTGGTACTGCTCTAGATTGATCGCCCTCTAGGACAACTGTTTGGTTTCTACCAATAAGAAAAGATCTAGTCCAATTAAGAATCTGGGATGAAACACCATGTTCCTGAAGTGTATATAGAAGTTTAAGATGGTTAACTTTATCGAAAGCTTTCGAAAAGTCTAGCAATATCAGATCTGTCTGTTTCCCTTTTGCCAGATTATTAACAAGAAAGTCTGTCAATTGAAGAAGCTGCGTTTCACAAGAACGCCGTTCTCGGAACCCATGCTGGAGGTCGTAAAGAATTTTGTTTTCTGTAAAGTGAGAAGATAGGGCAGACGCAACTATATGTTCGAGAGTTTTGCATAAGATACAGGTCAAAGAAATTGGGCGGTAATTTGCTGGGTCAGTGATGTCTCCTTTCTTAAAAAGAGGGCAAACAAATGCAGAAGTCCAATCAGATGGGATTTTCCAGAAGACAAGGACTTTTGGAATAAGACTGACACAACATCAGCAATTTCATGGCTTAGTTCTTTTAAGACAACAGGTTTAAGGAGGTCAGGGCCAGAGGCCTTCCCAGTGTTAAGGTTTTTGAGAAGTTTTAGAACCCCATTTTTGTCAACAACTATGTCCTTCATGGGGGTGTACTTACAAAACTGCCGGGGGTTTAGGCGACGGAGGTTTTGAAGACATAACTGTTTTAGAGACAATGGGGAAGCTGGAGAGAAAACAGATTGGAACTGTTTGTTGAGGATGTTAGCCTTGTCAGTGTTGTCTGTTTTCAAAGTGCCAGTTGTACTATCCATAAGTGGGGAAGATACTTGTGAGTCTTGCTTGGAGTTCTTTATTAGATTGTACAACTTTTTAGTAGAGAATTTGCTCTGAACTCCAGGTTCCAATTTTTCACAGTTTGAGATATCCAATATATTTTCAAGGTATCGGTCATATGACTGCTTAATTTGAATCTTTATAGTACATTTCAATTTCTTAAACTGTTTCCATATTTGGTGGTTTGTTTTATTTTGTTTGACTTTTTGATATAGTTTGTCCCGTTTACGCAATAGCTTTCTAATGGATTTATTAATCCAGGGAAGTGATCTTTTAGGTCGTATATGCTTGATAGGGATATAGGTTGCTATCCCTGTAGATATTGCACTTTTGAACCTCTGCCAAAGCTCCTCAACAGATATTTGTTCATGATTATGAAGGATGTCAACTTTAACTGTAGAGAAATATTTCCTGAATTCAGGCCAGTTAGCTTTGCTGTAAACGCTACATACTCTAGGTTTTTGTTTAAGAGAAGTCGGACGTGCACTAATGCTAGCAGAAACAATATCATGATCTGAGATTCCAGATATAATGTTTACTGATTGTACTAAGGTCGGATTGGAGAGTAGTAAGAGATCTAGGATATTTCCTTCTCGTGTGTACTCATTAACCATTTGTGTTAGATTAAAGTCACTTAAAATGTCAAGGAACTTGTCATATACAGCATGGTTGTAACCTGCTTGTAAAATTGGGTTATTTTCTGTGTCCCAAGATAGTTTTGGCAAGTTGAAGTCTCCAAGTATGATCTTCTGACCTTTAAGTTTTTGAGCAAGCAATAAGGATTTTTCCAATTCATAAATACTATCAATATCAAGTTCATGTGGCTTGTAGAAGCTAGATATATAAATTGGTTTGCTACCTGTGATTTCAAGTTTGATCCAGAGGATTTCACAGTTTGTATTCAGATTTGGTTGAACTGATGGAATTAAGTTGTTTTTTACAAGGATAAAGACCCCACCTCCCTTGCCTGATTTTCTATCCCGTCTGAATACTGTATACCCAAGACTTTCAGGAAAAATTTCAGAGGAATAATGGTCAGCAGTAAGCCATGACTCAGTACCGGCCACAATATCTGGGTTTTGGTCTGAAAGAAGGTTATGGAATTCATGTTTCTTCTTAACAATTGACTGGCAATTTACCAATAGAAATTTTAGTTTAGAAGCAAATCTTTTGATGTGTGGGTTTTGAGTTTCTGATTTTTGATTTAGAGGCGTATTTTCATGAGACAGGGCTGAAAAGCTGTTTGTCGAAGAGATTGATAAGATACTGGATGTGATAGAGTGGTTTGAATTATCGCACACTGTGCATGTCCAAGCAAAAGAAGCATCAGTGTGGATTAAGTCCTGGTACCATGAGTGTTCTAGGTTTTGGCACAATAAAATACGTTACAACTAGTTATCTTACTTATCTACACCGTGTTTATTTTTCAAACAAAAATGAAAAATGAAAATAAAATTATTAAAACAATTTTTTTTTTAATTTGATTTACAAAAGATATGAAAAAAAAACTGGAATCTGCGAGCTAGTTGTATGCGAAAATGCGGCCGAAGTGGCTTTCGCTGTTTGACAGTTAAAAAAGAAAGTAAACAAATTGACCGGATCGTGCAAAGATATTTGGGAAGTGTTTTAAGCATTAAAATCTTTAGTCGAGGTAACGAATCGCGATTTCACAAAGCATCGTAGTTCTTAGTTCTGGCTTCCATAACTTTAATGTTAATATTTATTTTTTTGATGTTTACACGTCCAAAAAGCCAAGGCCAGAGTTTTTTATTTTTCGTTTTACGGGATTTTTTTCAAAAATAAGCACCAGGAGGAGGGATTAAAATAAGAAAAAGATGTCGAAAAATGAGCGTCGAGAAAAAAAAATAAAAATAAGATGGATTTTCCATATTTTTTGATTTTTTTTTTGGATTTTTTTTATACAATGCATGTTTTGAAGTTGTGCACACTTGTTTTGTACTCCATACTGCCTGTTGTATAATAGTGTTGCACCACAGCTGTTAGAGGGCATCATTTAATAATTACAAGTTCTTCAAATATATTTGTAGTGTCCATACTTTCAGAAAATTAAATACTATCTAAGTTATGTATTTCTTAACAAGAATAAATGCCAAAATGTTCCAAGTTCGAAGAAAATAAAATGACATCCGCAGCATAAATGTTATTCATTTTGTATCTTTGTAAAATTATTAAACATTTCGCCAAAAATCCAAAATTATTAAAATAATTAAAGAAAACTAAAAATGCGGCTTGTCTCAATGAAAACCTAAACAAGAATGCCATCTCCATCGATTTGGCTATAAATTGGCTGGGTTGTTTTCTGGCCGGTGTCTAAACAGAGCGGCCCACATTTGGCCAAGAAATGGCCATAAAACAGCCAACTTTTAACCTGACATTTGGCCGGTGGCTGTGAACTGGCCAACCCCGCTGAAGCAGAAACAGCGGCAGCCATATTCAGATATTTGCTTAAAATGAATACTTAAATCAAAGATAACTTTTCTTTTACTGCACCATTTTAAATGAAACAAAGGGCAGTCTATGCCACTTGCAGAGCACCGCCTTCGTTTCATGAGGTGATTAGTTTCCACAAATACTTCAACAAACCTGCCTCCAAAATAATATTTTGACAGTGCTCCGTATTGTGAAAAGGTTTGTCGAAGTGTTTTGAGAAACTAAACTCTCAATCAAACTCTAGTAAAAGACCGAAGGCGGGGCTCCATAAGCGGCGTAGACTGCGCTATGTTTAATTTTAACTGGTGAAGAAATAGTGAAGTTATCTTTGTTTAAAGTCTTCATTTGAAGCAAAATGTTGCCTTCCGACGTAGCATTTATGACGCAATTTATCACGTGGTATACACACACTGATTATGGATAGATGAAAAAAAAAACGTTTAGTGAAAAAAATCCAGACTTCCTAACGCAGATTTAACATTATAAATATAAACAATTCTCACTCAGGACCTAAATATTTGCAAATAACTGGTAATAGTGCATGATTTTAATATGTGCTTCTACACTTCTGTAGTGTTTTTAATAGTCAATAAAACTTGCACTGGCAAAACCAAAGACATCTGGCTCATTGTTTGTGTCTAAAATGTTGATTAATATCATTTTGGGTATATATATGAGATAAACAACACATCTGAGGAAATTTAATGTCTGATATACAAGAAACAAGGTATGTAACTCAATCAACATACAAACAATCCATTTTAAAATAGGTGACATGAAAAGAGGAGTCAATGCCCTTTAAAATGGTATGCAATATGTTGGTATAACTTTTAATATTGTCTTTTAGACAAACAAGCCAAATCCAATGTCACATTCTCGTCTTTTTCTGTAGTCAGAAACTGTACAGCAAATTCCAATTTTCAGTGTGTCCCCGTGTAAACAGGTTACACACAGAAATATTTAGGTTATTGTATGCTTCGATATAAAGAAAATACAGTTTCGTTCTGATATCACAAAAAAAACGCCACGATTTTATGAACAACAGTGTCAGTCTCCAAACTAAATCCACTTCAAAATTTCGTAAAAGGCAGCCATATTCCTTACAAGCGCTAAGATGATATGCATGTGATGTCACAAAACAATGAAACATATTTCAGTTAACTTTGTAGGCAATAACCGCCGGCTTCCGCCATCTTGGAAACTGTGCGCGATAATGTTTTGTTGTTGTGAAATTAACGTTAGGTTAAATAATACTAAATTTTATTTTCTATCGGAGATCGAAGAAACGGGCGGTGGAAAAAAATAAAAAAATAAAGTTAGGAATTTGAATCTTTTTCTTTTTTGGGTTTTGCAATATTTAGGTACGGCGCTCCCGTAAAACGAAAAATAAAAAAACTCTGGCCGAAGGTAATATATAACGTGTTCGCTGAAGTTCTTTAGCTAAATACACCGATCAATCGATACAGCCAAATTCCTGAAAGTGTTGTAAACCTAAGGCTAGGTCGTTTTTTATAAAATTATTCACCTTTTTGTCTGAAGTGATTATAATATTCCGAAAAAATCAATTTAGATTTAATTCTCATTTAAATTCGCAAAGAAAGAATAAAAACCAGAAAACACTGAATTATTAATAGATTTATGCAGCCGCCGATCCAGGACTTTCTAAATGGGAGGGGGGGGGGGGGCACAACTAATTATAAACATATCAAACTTTTTTTTAATGCATTATTTTAATAACATTATGAAATTGAATTATCATTTGTCTTCACTGTCAACAATGTTTGGCAGATAAATTGAATTAAAAAGATATAATTTACTGAGATAAACCTTTCAATTAAACAACAAAGATATCTAGCTGTTTTGAGGATTTGAACCAGGGTCGACGGAATAACAGACTAAGTTGTTAGCCAATCGTCCACCTTAGACACACTCATTTCAGGGGCAAGTCCAGGACTTTCTAAATGGGGGGGGGGACAACTAATTATAAACATATTAAACCTTTTTAATGCATTATTTTAATCATATAATGACATGAAATTTACATTTGTCTTCACTGTCAATGATGTTTGGCAGAACAATTGAATAAAAAATATAGCATTTACTGATCTAAGATAAACCTTTCAAAAAACAACAAAGATATATAGCTAGTTGGGGAATCGAACCAGGGTTGACGAATTAACAGGTTATGTCGTTAACCACTCGTCCACCTGAGACACACATATGAAGTAGCCTATTAAGTAGAATAAATGCTATATAAACCTACAGTATATTGATTGCACTCAACGATACTGTAGGTACCTCTGATGTCATTGTTATTTAAGTTAACTGAAGTAAAAACAACTTGACAACAAATTCCAAAAAGGGTTTGAAATAAATTATTATGCATTAATTTACAAAGGCTCTAGCATACTTCGAGAACTAGACGATAATAAAGGCCGAAATGGAAAGTTTCAAAGCGGTAACATTTTGAATTTAAACTTTTGTTAAATGCACGTCATGCACACACATATCTTGTTGACACACAATGACATTATTAAAAGCAATGACGAACATATAATGTGCACATGTTAACAGTTTAAAACAACTTATATTTCTGGTATATGATATATTCTGAAAAACGGCAATTTGCCGGTCTGGACCGATTTTGATCAAGCCAGACCGATTTTAGTTTCAAAAAGTGAAGAAAAAATCGGTCCGAAATTTTCTCATTTTTTTGTGTAATTTCGGTCCAAAATGACTAAGTCAGTAAAAGTTGTAGAAATTGTAAAACACAACATCTCTGGGTAATTCACACATTCAAAACTACCTCCAATAGGTCATAAAAGTGTCTTCATTACCATGAGACTGATGCGACCAGCTGCTTTTTCCGCTACGCTGATCACTCTATAGCCTATCTGTTAATTAGCAGACGCTTGCAATCGGTCCAATCACGTGTTTTGGTATTGGCATAAGAGACGCAATCAAACAAACTATGTGTTATTTATGTGCTTGCAGCTATCCTGATTAAGTGTTAAGTGTCCATATCTTCACATGGCAATATGCTATTTCGTCGTCGATCATTTAACATGATATATCCATTTGTTGATTACCAAACGGTTAAATTTAAATTGTAATAAAGAACCATCGCTGGGTAAAAACTGTTTTAAAGATAAATGCATTTGTCATTTTAATCCGTGAAAACATTAAAATCCGAATAAATTAACCTAGTAATATATAGTATATCAACAGCAACACGCTTGATTAACTACATAGTCGGAAAGCTGAATGCGCCGCTTACGTCATATTAATTCGCAGTACAGTAGTGAAAAAATCGTTGTCGATAACACACTTATAGCTTGTAGCACCGATTATAAATCTAGATATATATTATTATTCAAGAGTATCAGTTGAATGTTGACCCACTGTAGATTCATTGAGCAAATAACTCATAATACTGTTTCACTTTTTGTCGTCTGACCGCTTCCCGACAGCCACAGTTATTTACGTCGCAGTCGTTCTTATTAGAAACGCTGCAGAACTCGATGATAATCTTATTTGAATTAAGCTTGTATCAATGACTATTTGAATCGGCTATACGACTCTTGAAATTGCGATATCGCGAAAATGTGTGACATTTCTAAATAATCGGGACTTTTGAACAGACCTTTCTTTTTTTGGAGGGGGGAGTAGTTATCGCCGGGTCCAGACCGATTGTGGCAGGGTCCGAACCGATTGAGGTTCGAAAAGTTTAGAAGCCCTGCTGAAAACAGTAAACTTACGCGTATAACTGCAGCTATTATTATGCCCCCCTTCGAAGAAGAGGGGTATATTGCTTTGCACAGGCATGTCGGTCGGTCGGTCGGTCGGTCCGTCGGTAGACCAAAGCTTGTCCAAGTGATAACTCAACAATTCCTGGACGTATGGTCATCAAACTTCACATGAAGGTTGGGCCTGACCAGTAGATGACCCCTATTGATTTTGGGGGTCAACAGGTCAAAGCTCAAGGTCACAGTGACCTTTAATGGTAAAATAATTTTAAAGCTTGTCCGAGTGATAACTCGACAATGCCTGCACCCATGGCCCTCAAACTTGACATGGAGGTTGGGCCTGACCAGTAGATGACCCCTATTGTTTTTGGGAGTCATCAGGCCAAAGGTCAAGGTCACAGTGATCTTGAATGGTAAAAGGTTGTCCGAGTGATAACTCAAAAAGCCTGAACCCATGGCCTTCAAACTTGACTTGGAGTTGCATATGACTTGTAGATGACCCCTTATGATTAAAGGGGTCATCGGGTCAAAGGTCAAGGTCACAGTGACCTTGAACAAAAAAAACTTGTCTTGTGATAACCTGACAATACCTGCACCCATGGCCCTCAAACTTGACATTTAGGTTTCTGGTGACCAGCTGATGACTCTGGATTTTGAGTTCATAGAGTCAAAGGTCATGACTGTCATAACATACTTTATCCTCACACTTTAATGGTCATAATCTTAAAACAGCAACAAATCAGCTGTCATTTCGGTCCATGCATATTTCATTCAATTGTCTATACTATCCTGACAACATGGCGCTCAGGGGGGGGCATAATGTTTGACAATCATCTCTTGTTTGTCTAGTTTTGATCAGCTGCCTGTGTAAAATGTGGCGCCGATTTTTTTTAATCGAGAGTTCGGGACTTTTTCGTTTCGTAAACTATATTATACTCAATACTCAGGTTGTTAATTTGCTCAAATGCTTAAATAAAATTTAAATTGTGACAAAACAACTTATTTGTACATCAATAAAAATGTGCCCCCAAAAATATTATTTTTGCTGGCCCGCTGGGGGGTTATATAGGGCCCGTTCCTGGTAGATCCGCCACTGGAATGGCATTCTGTATAGATCAAGATTATGAATACGAAACCAGTTAACCTGATAAACATTCTGTCATATTCGATGTCTGTACCAATGAGAGAATGTCTCTTTATAGGTCATATAATAATAATACAAATTGTGTATGTTTCATATTTACGATTGAATGATGCAATCTTTATATGTGTTTTCCATTTTTGTTAGGCTGATAAAAATTATCATGTTTTCATTAGAAATTGTTACCATCCTTAATTTCCAGGGTCTTGTCAGAAGAAATGACATCAAAAGGTGGACGCCATCCCCGGACGCTAAAAAGAAATGTGAGATTTGCTGTATTAATGAACCCGGTATGGTTTATTTATTAATTTATTTTTTAAACTGATGGTGATTAATAACTGTCAAATGGAAATCGATTTTCAAAGTAGAACTGAAGCATCAAAATGAAGACATCGACCGTTATGTTTGACACCAATCTTGCGTAACAAATCACATTCAGTAATGATGAGATTATTGCCTATCTAATAATGCCAAAATCACCCGTATACTGTGAATAAGTCGCCAGTACTTCATAAAAAACACATGAAAATCGCATTGCATGAATGTCGCCTTTAACCCTTTGTGTAAAAATAACTAGAAACCGACTTATATATATAAGATATTGTTTAATTTTGCCGAATAACACATGTAAGCGGTACTATTACCTCAACCGGAGTGCTTGAATGCGTGTATTTCAACCTTATTTGATATAATTGTTATTTTAGTGCCGTTTTGCAAGGAGCTTGATCATAGTTCATCCTGTAAGACCAAAATACAAATGTGTGTTGGCTGTATGAGAAACTGGCAATACAATCCTGTCAAGTGCCATAGCTGTGATCAAGCAAAAATACAGTCCCCAGTCGGTAAGCGATAATCAGAGAGAATAAACATGTACATTGTTTAACTAAATATCTCTTATCTGTATTAAGTGTTGCAGAAGTCCAAGCTTATTAAGGTCCGGTCAATTTTACACCGATGCTCTTTTTTATAATAAAATAAATAACCATAACTGCACTGGCAATCATTTTAATTATAACAAGTGTAGGATTTTATGCGTGGTGTGGACATGATCTGGAATAGTGACATGTCACCATAAAATAAGCTATAATTGGCATAATAATCTTGATATGTAACACAACTGAAACCAAACAAAAAAAGTTGACAGGCAGTAAAGGTTTCACATGCACTGTATTTGACTGTTACATGTTGTGAAACGTTTAGACACGAATACAAAGGATGTTCTTATAAAGCCTTGATGTCTCACTCTGTAAAGATACTCGTACGTTTGATGTAATTTTTAACAAACTATGCGTATTGTTACAATGTATTTGTCATCCTGAACAAAAGCAGAACTATTTTTTGAAATCCCATTCAGCACAAATATTATCTTAAGAAGGTGTATATGACATTTGTATTGCAGAGATCTGTGTGGCGTAATAAATTTCAGGGTTGAATGTAATACTTGTTACATCAGCCCAGAAATATATCTTAAATAATAGCTGCACTGAAGAAATTGGTCGTAAACATTTGTTCATGGTTGTTTTAGGTGATGGATGGGGTGCTTTGCTTATTGCTGGAACAGATGAAAACCCCAATGTAACAAAACGATTTGAAAACGATATAGCTAAAATGGAAAAAATCATAACAGAAGTGACGGTGATGGGTGTAAGGTATTTATTTTAAGCTCGACTATTCAAAGAATATTGAGGCTAAACTACTTGCCCCTGCGTCTTTGTTGGTGTCCGGTTTAAGGTTGAGGGCAAGTTTATCGATATTTTCATGGAATTGAGTTTAGTACCCCTAGAGTCAGGGTAACCAAAAATAGAAAAGCAGTTAGAACTGAATAACTTTAGTTAGGGTGGACATATTTCAACCAAATTTGGTACATAGAAATAGTTATTTTGAACCTTTCATGGGATATTGTTTGGGGTCCCTAGGGTCATGGTCACTGTTACTTAGAAAAGACAACTGTTTGGTACGGTATGGTTGACAAAGTGTGACTAAACTTGGCACGTTCCATGTGGAACTTCCATCGGATTGCATTTTGGGCCATGAATAGGTCAAGGTCAAGGTCACTGTTACTTTACATAGAAACAAACCAGTTAAAACTGATTCTCACAACGAAGGCTGAAGTTCTTTTGTTTATCATTGAAAACTTGATTTCGTTGCATTGCGGCGTTGTTGTTTTTTATTTGACTATTGAATTTGCTTTTGTTAGACACTAACCTGGCTTTTAACTTTAAAAAAGTCCCAATTGAAAAACAAGTAACTGGCTACTGTAGAACAATCCAAGACACAAAATTTAATCACAGGAAAACATAGGGTTGACAAATGCGTTCTCTCACAAAATTCAGTAGTAATACATGGCCCATGAGGTCAAGACAGAATAAGGCTACAAACAACCAATTTACATTGTTCCACAGGCAATGATATTTCCAATTTTTACACTGCGAACTATTTTGGCGATACCATGTCAAATTATGTCAAGCTCTATGTAAAAAAGCCACCCTTTTCTGCTCTTTCATTCAACTCACAGGTGATTGTCACATTGCCTGGATACAGTAATACATCCTTTTTTCATTTTATTTTTTTCATTATTATTTATTTATTTGGGTCAAGATAGTGAAAACATGTAATTTTAAGAAAATTAGTATAATATATAAGCCTCAGTTTACATCATTATCGTATTCATTTCTTAGACAAAACTGCATTTAGTCGAGCTTGCTGTCAGCGCCAAAGGCCAGAAGAGCTTATGCGATGGTAATGTTTATGTAGTATGTGCGTCCGTGCGTCTGTAAACAATACCTCGTTAACACGATACAGCCTTCAGTTTTGATTGTATCTTGATGATACCTGTACAGTATCTACATATCAATTAGAGCTCGGTTCCTTTCGAAAACCAGCCAGATTCGCCCATTCATGCCTAGATTATGGGCCTTGATGGTATAAAAATCATGTAAACAATTGCTCGTTAACACGATACAGCCTTCAGTTTTGATTGTATCTCGATGAAACTTGTACAGTATCTACATATCCATAAGAGCTCAGTTCTTTTTGAAAACCAGCAAGATCCGCCCATGCATGCCTAGATTATGGGCCTTGATATTATAAAAAAATCAGTGTGTCATTTAACAAAATTTTGCTCATTAACACGATACAGCCTTCAGTTTTGATTGTATCTCGATGAAACTTGTACAGTATCTACATATCCATAAGAGCTCAGTTCTTTTTGAAAACCAGCCAGATCCGCCCATGCATGCCTAGATTATGGGCCTTGAAATAATTAGATTATGCTTGTGAACATGATACAGTCTTCAGTTTTGAGTATTCAGATACCCATAAGGGGTTGGTTCTTTTCGAAAACAGTGATGTTGACCACACAAACCCAGTCAGTAGAGCATCTATAGGCCCTTTTGGGCCTCTTGCTTTTATTAATACGCAATGACGTTTAGCGAACGACATAATTATAAAAGGCATGTTAATCAGCATAGTTATTCATTTGGAAGATCACGCTTGCCCTTTTGTAATATCGATACATTTTATTTAAAATACGTACCCACGTTTATCCATATTATTGTTTCACGTTATAACTTGATTTATTTTAGAAAGAAAAAGGTCATCACAGTGAAGAAGTCCACAAGAAATTACAAAGAACACATTGATAACGAGTTCAATATCAATATCAATATTCCTGATATATCCACCCTCGTATTAGTTTATTCAGGACACCATTCTGATGCAGGATTCTGGTTAGACTCTGAAAATATTATAACGGATGATGAATTGAAATGTAAATTGAATAAACTAAATCATGTTAAGAAGATCATTTTAGTTCTTGACTGCTGTTTTCCAAAAGGACTGACCTTGAGCGATAAAAAATATCTGCAGCTGAATGCCGTTATCAGCAACGAGAGTGCTTCGTGTGATACAGAAGGAAGCCAGTTCATAAATGAAATTGTTCAAGCACTGACAGAGCCCTGGACGTGTACGTGTTACAAGAATACATCTATTCTCAAACATTCTGAATTACAAGACCATTTATCACGACACCTAAACCGACCTGACTCTACAAACCCTTCCGAGCAAACAGACACTCGACGGGAAATTGACCGTATCCTGGCGTTTAGACCGGTTGGCTCAGGATGGCAGGATGCCTTTGAAAAAAAAATTCGAGAAAGCAGCCTTATAGGTCAGTAAATTATCAAGTATTTAGACTTATATATGTAATTACATTATACATAAGGTAAAGGTAAAGGTAAAGAAGAACACAACGTACGTTAGAAATACACTGATTAAATGAGCCTGCTATGTCTCATATCACCACATTACAAACCGAAACGTGCAACTTGTCCTTTTTAGCTACACTGAGCATGAAGTGCTTCATGTGAGCTATGTGATCGGTCTATGTCCAGCATCCGGTGTCCGCCATGCGTCGTGTGTCGCCCATAACAACTTGTCCTCCTAAACCGCTCTTAAACTATTAATGAAAATTCAAAAGGATGTTCCATGGGTGGTACCTTTTCAATATTTTCCAAAAAGGAAATGAAGTCTATGCATACCTCTGGTGCCATGGCAACCAAGAGGATAAACTTAAAAAAGACAAAATCCGTAAGGTCAACAACCTAGAATTTTGGCTTTTTAACAATGTCTAGTGATTTCCTACCACGATTGTTCTAATCAATCCATTAGGTCAAAATTTGCCACGCCCTTGTGACCACCTGTTTTACATTTGGATATAAAGCCATTAAATGGAATTCTTTTAAAGTCATCTTGTCCGAAACAGCTGGGATCTGACACTTGTGATATGGTTTAAAACGTTAAATAGTGGTCCTGTACCAATATTGTGCTCCTGGTGCCATACCAGGCCCCACCCCGGCGATCACAAGTTTCTTACATAACTTTTATTTAATAGGGAAATCTTTGAAGGTGTTCTGGGGCCATGATTACGAACAGTCTGAAGTCCAAGTCTAGACTCAAACTCGGAAAAGCATTTTTATAAAAGAACAAACAATCATATTTATTGCATTTCTTTTACAAAACATTATGTAAATATTAGTAAAACATTCAAATAGCAATATATTTCAGCAAATTTTACCGTCAATGCTCTGGTAGAAGGAAAATTACAATGAAATGAATGTTTGCCATAATATGTCTTGAGTCTGAACTCAGACTTGAGACTGTTCGTAATCACTGCCCCTGGTCTTAAACCGCCAGGACCAGACCATTTGTTTGGTATGTAACATCAGAGGACTGCTCTTCACCAAGTTTGTATACAAAGTTTGTCCCTTTATTAAAAACTGGCCCTGTCTTGCTGTCAATAAATGTCTTTATTCTTTTTAAGAAAAGCGTGTTTGTATTGTTTTAAGGTCATGTTAGGTATTTATGTTTTGCTTGAAAAATTACCTTTAGTAATGTCAACTTTCAAACATGATTTTGATTTATATAATATTTGACAAACAGTTTGTTTTTTTCCCACGGTAGTCCCAGTAAGTAAACAAATAACGTCTGTATATCAAATTAAATGTGTCAAAGGGTCATATCACTTTATTCTCTAGTTGCACTACCCACACAAACACAGATTGTCAACAGGTCATATTATTATATTTTCTAATTACATCCCCTTTACCAATTAAGTAAGTCAAAGGGTCATATCATTATATGTTCTAATTACATCCCCTTTACCAATTAAGTAAGTCAAAGGGTCATATCATTATATTTTCTAATTACATCCCCTTTACCAATTAAGTAAGTCAAAGGGTCATATCATTATATTTTCTTATTACACCCCCTTTACCAATTAAGTAAGTCAAAGGGTCATATCATTATATTTTCTAATTACACCCCCTTTACCAATTAAGTAAGTCAAAGGGTCATATCATTATATGTTCTAGTTACACCCCCTTTACCAATTAAGTAAGTCAAAGGGTCATATCATTATATGTTCTAATTACACCCCCTTTACCAATTAAGTAAGTCAAAGGGTCATATCATTATATGTTCTAGTTACACCCCCTTTACCAATTAAGTAAGTCAAAGGGTCATATCATTATATGTTCTAGTTACACCCCCTTTACCAATTAAGTAAGTCAAAGGGTCATATCATTATATGTTCTAGTTACACCCCCATTACCAATTAAGTAAGTCAAAGGGTCATATCATTATATGCTCTAGTTACACCCCCATTACCAATTAAGAAAGTCAAAGGGTCATATCATTATATGCTCTAGTTACACCCCCTTTACCAATTAAGTAAGTCAAAGGGTCATATCATTATATGTTCTAATTACACCCCCTTTACCAATTAAGTAAGTCAAAGGGTCGTATCATTATATGTTCTAATTACACCCCCTTTACCAATTAAGTAAGTCAAAGGGTCATATCATTATATGCTCTAGTTACACCCCCATTACCAATTAAGAAAGTCAAAGGGTCATATCATTATATGCTCTAGTTACACCCCCTTTACCAATTAAGTAAGTCAAAGGGTCATATCATTATATGTTCTAATTACACCCCCTTTACCAATTAAGTAAGTCAAAGGGTCATATCATTATATGTTCTAATTACACCCCCTTTACCAATTAAGTAAGTCAAAGGGTCATATTAGTATATGTTCTAATTACACCCCCTTTACCAATTAAGTAAGTCAAAGGGTCATATCATTATATGTTCTAATTACACCCCCTTTACCAATTAAGTAAGTCAAAGGGTCATATTAGTATATGTTCTAATTACACCCCCTTTACCAATTAAGTAAGTCAAAGGGTCATATCATTATATGTTCTAGTTACACCCCCTTTACCAATTAAGTAAGTCAAAGGGTCATATCATTATATGTTCTAATTACACCCCCTTTACCAATTAAGTAAGTCAAAGGGTCATATCATTATATGTTCTAGTTACACCCCCTTTACCAATTAAGTAAGTCAAAGGGTCATATCATTATATGTTCTAGTTACACCCCCTTTACCAATTAAGTAAGTCAAAGGGTCATATCATTATATGTTCTAGTTACACCCCCCTTTACCAATTAAGTAAGTCAAAAGGTCATATCATTATATGTTCAAATTACACCCCCTTTACTAATTAAGTAAGTCAAAGGGTCATATCATTATTTTCTCTAACTAACCTACCTTAACCAAATTAGTATGTTGAAGAGTTATAACACTATATTCTCTAGTTACCCTTCCTTAACAAATTTAGTTTGTCAAGGGGTCATATCACTATGTTCTCAAAATACCCTACCTTCACCAATTATGTTTGTGAAAGTCAAGTCAAATCAACCAACATTTATTCTCTCATACCATAATATATGGCAAATGAAATATAAAATGAACGTAAATGACATATCATTATGTGTTCTAATTACACTACCTTCAACAACTAAGTTTGTCAAAGTGTCATATCGATATATTCTTTATAAAGTTAGATTAATCCAATACACTTTTGGCGATACATGCACAGTTTTTTGTTGTTGTTAAGGGGGGGGGGGGGATGTCGATTTGAAAAAGAATAAGAACAATTGGCTTATACAGTGTTTCCTCAAAACAAACCGAACATTGTTCATGCGAAATAGTAAGAGGTCGATAATTCATAATTTTAAATAGTTAAAATATTTACTAATTAGAGAATACAGTGAAATTACACTTTGACAAATTTTATTGGTGAATGTAGGATAATTAGATAATATAGTGATTTGACTCTTGGACAAACTTAATCGGTGAAGGCAGGCTAATTAAAGAATATCGTGATATGACACTTTGACAAACATGATTGGTTAAGGTAGGGTAAATAGAAAATATAGTGATTACCCGTGCCACAAAAGCTTCGCTAAAGCTTCGCAAAACGCTGCTAAAAGCTTCGCAAAACGATGCGGAAGTGGCCAAAAAAGCACAGCTTTTGCGAAGCTTTTTAATTGGTCACTGAAAAAGCGCAGCTTTTCAAAAAAAGCACAGCTTTTCAAAAAAAGCACAGCTTTTGCGAAGCTCCTTCGTTTTGACCAGAAAAGTGCAGCTTTTGAAGCTTTGTGCGGTATTGGCCAAAAAAACACAGTTTTAGTGAAGCTTTATGCCACAAAAAGCGCAGCTCTTCTGCACAGCTTTTGTGAAGTTTTGTGTGGTATTGGCAAAAAAAGCGCAGCTCTTCTCAAAAACTCTGCTTTTTGTTTGAAAAAGCGCAGCTTTTGCGAAGCTTTGTGCGGTATTGGCCAAAAAAGCTTCGCAAAACGCTGCTAAAAGCTTCACAAAACGATGCGGTAGTGGCCAAAAAAGCACAGCTTTTGCGAAGCTTTTATATTGTTCACTGTAAAAGCGCAGCTTTTCAAAAAAAAGCCCAGCTTTTGCGAAGCTCCTTCGTTTTGACCAAAAGTGCAGCTTTTGCGAAGCTTTGTGCGGTATGGCCAAAAAAGCGCAGTTTTAGCGAAGCTTTATGCCACAAAAAGCGCAGCTCTTCTGCACAGCTTTTGTGAAGTTTTGTGTGGTATTGGGAAAAAAAGCGCAGCTCTTCTCAAAAACTCTGCTTTTTGTTTGAAAAAGCGCAGCTTTGTGCGGTATTGGCCAAAAAAGCGCAGCTCTTCGCAAAAGCTGTGTTTTTTGTTTCAAAAAGCGCAGCTTTTGCAAAGCTTTGTGGGGTATTGGCCAAAAAAGCGCAGCTCTTTGCAAAAGCTGTGTTTTTGGTTTGAAAAAGCGCAGGTTTGCGGTTTTGGCAAAAAAAGCGCAGGTCTTCGCAAAAGCTGCGTTTTGGGTTTGAAAAAGCGCAGCTTTTGCGAAGCTTTGTGCCTTTTTGGGGGGAAAAATGCGGCTTTTACTAAAAAAAATATTTTGCGAACATTTGTGTAGTTTTAGCCAGAAAAAAAACCACAACTTTTGTGAAAAAAGCATCAGGTTTTGTTTTTTTAATGCAGCTTTAAGAAGTCATTTTCTTCAGTATTTGCCCTCAAAACTGATGTCTTCCCCCCTAACAACTTCTGAACAATCTAAACCAAAAAATAGATTTAATAAAGATAGATCACATGTATAGCAATCAAGTTTACTCTCATTAATTTTATTGCAAAACTTCCCCAATAAAGAATAAAAACAAAACATTATGACCTTTTATTGCTGTATTAAAATGTGAAATTGTTGAATATCAATTTTTTTTACTGATACTTTAGTCTCTATTAAACCACATGAAAGCATATTCTAAATGTTTGAAATAAATATTTATACTTAATATTGTTTATTTTTGTTTAGATCTTTTAATTATTTACACCATTATTTGGTGTAGAGGCATACCTTTCAGTATGATACCTAAATTGTAAACTATTTGTAGCTCACCTGTCACATAAAGACAAGGTGAGCTTTTGTGATCACAATTTGTCCGGCGTCCGTCCGGCATCCGTCCGTCCGTCCGTAAACTTTTACTTTAAACGACATCTCCTCATAAACCGCTTAGCCAATTTCATCCAAACTTCACAGGAATGTTCCTTGGGTGGTCCCCTTTGAAAATTGTTCAAAGAATTGAATTCCATGCAGAACTCTGATTGCCATGGCAACGGAAAGGAAAAACTTTAAAAATCTTCTTCTCCCAAACCACAAGGCTTAGGCCGTTGATATATGGTAGGTAGGATCACCAAATGGTCCTCTACCAAGATTGTTCAAATTATGGCCCTTGGGTCAAAATTGGCCCCGCCCCGAGGGGTCATGGCTTTTCTCTATATGTTTATAGTGAAAACTTCAAAAATCTTCTCCTCTCAACTTACTTGGCCTAAAGCTTAGATATTTGTCATGATTCATCGTCTAGTGGACCTCTACAAAGTTTGTTCAAATTATGGCCCTGGGGTCAAAATTGGCCCCGCCCCGGGGGGTCATGGGTTACATGCTCTATATGTTTATAGTTAAAACTTCAAAAATCTTCTACTCTGAACTTACTTGGACAAGAGCTTAGATATTTGGCATGATTCATCGTCTAGTGGACTTTTGCAAAGATTGTTCAAATTATTGCCTTGGGGTCAAAATTGGCCCCACCCCGGGGGGTCATGAGTTTTCTCTATATGTTTGTAGTGAAAACTTCAAAAATCTTCTCCTTTGAACTTACTTGGACTAGAGCTTAGATATTTGGCATGATTCATCGTCAAGTGGACCTCTACAAAGAATGTTCAAATTATGGCCTTGGGGTCAAAATTGGCCCCGCCCCGTGGGGGGGGGGGTCATGGGTATACTTGATATGTTTATAGTTAAAACTTCAAAAATCTTCTCCTCTTAACTTACTTGGACTAGAGCTTAGATATTTGGCATGATTCATCGTCTAGTGGACCTCTACAAAGATTGTTCAAATTATGGCCTTGGGGTCAAAATTGGCCCCACCCCCTTCGGGGGTCATGGGTTTTCTCTATATGTTTATAGTAAAAACTTCAAAAATCATCTCTTCTGAACTTACGTGGCTTAGAGCTTAGATATTTGGCATGATTCATCGTCTAGTGGACCTCTACAAAGTTTGTTCAAATTATGGGTTTTCTCTATATGTGTTATAGTGAAAACTTAAAAAATCATCTCCGAACTCACAAAGACAAGTAACGTCTTAATTTAAACTGGATAACATATTTAGTACACATACCAATTTTCAATATGGGCCACATACAACAATTAATAACAAATATACATATATAGATACACACGTAAAATCAAGTAGTGACAAGAGCTTAGATATTTGGCATGATATATCATCTAGTTGACTTGTACCAATATTGTTCAATCTTTGGCCCTGGGGTGAAAAAATGGCCCCACCCGGGCGGTCATGAGTTTCCTTATATATGTATATGATGAAAACTTATAAAATCTTCTTCTCCGAAACCAAAAGGCGAAGGCCTTAGATATTTGGTATGAAGCATTGTTTATCGGACCACTATTAAGATTGTTCAAACTTTAGCCCTGGGGTCAAAATTGGCCACGCCCCGTGTTCATAGGCTTAGGTTTTCAATATTTTTATATAGTCTTATATAATAAAACTTTAAAAATCCTCTTCTCCAAAATGTAAGACCTAGAGCTTTCATATTTGGTATATAGTTTTACCTAGTGGACCTACACCAAAGGTATTCAAATTATTGTCCCGGGGTCAAATTGGCCTTGCTCAGGGGTCATTTGTTTTTACATTGTCTTGTCACTTAACATCTTTTCCTCTGAAAGTAAAGGTCAGAATGACTCCATACTTGATATGTAGCATCCTTACATGGTCCTCTCTCAACTTTGTTCAAATGGTTTTGTTTGGCCCCTTTTAGGGGTCACCAGAGCAAAAAATAGAAAAACCTTTAAACAACTTGATCTTATTAACTGCTTGATGGATCTTCAAGTCTGAAGCAAACCGCTTTGACAATTTTGATGAAACATCATAGGAATGATCCTTGGTTGGTGTTTTTTCAAAATTGTTCAAAGAAATTAATTCCATGTAGAACTCTGGTTGACATGGCAACCTAAAGGAAAAGTGTCAACAATTGGTTACAATCATCTTCTTCTCCTAAACCCCTTGGACAATTTTGATGAAACTTCATAGGAATGATACTTGGTTGGTGCTTTTTCAAAATTGTTCAAAAAAAATAATTCCATGCAGAACTCTGGTTGCCATGGCAACCTGAAGGAAAATATAGGCTGTCGTGTCCGCGCTGTGACTTACTCTTATATGGACAGATTTTAAAATGACTTGCCATATGTTTTCGACATACCAAGACAACGTGTCGTGTGCAAGACCCATTTTCCGTAACCTCTAAGGTGAAAGATACACTAAGTGTTTATTCACAATGGAATGCTGAATATGAGGACATAAAGAGTGTTGGCTGTCATTTAGTATGATTGTTTGTTGTTTTTTTCTATGCTCAGAGGCAATTTAATATAACTTGCAATATGTATTTGACACATAAAGGCAAGATCAACTTTTTATGTACTTGTTCATAGATCAATGTCACATTGGGGGGCATTTGTCACATACTTTGACAGCTCTTGTTCAATATTCTTTGAGAAACAAGCTATATTAATAACAAAGGTTAAACTCTTTTACTCAGGTGAGCGATTTAGGGCCATCATGGCCCTCTTGTTTAAAACTGTCAACTACATAAGAAAATGACCTTTTCCATACTGTGCCTTATGTAGCCTTTTTGTTAAATTTAGAGGTTCCTAACAGCTCTGTTTATTACACAGTATGAACTACCAGATTGTTAATTAATACTTTACGTAATTGATCAATCAAATTTTCAATATCTGATAGGCCATCAGGCAGTTTTATTACCCCTTGGAAAACAACACTGATTCTTATCAGATGTACATTTTATGGAAAAACATTCTGCAAATTTTGAATGATATTCTGTTCAATCCATATAAGTGTAAAAACAAGAAATCAATGAGTTTTAAAACTACATCTTATAAATTTCATTGTATTTTTATGAGCTGGATATCATTTTGAAATATAAGTCCAACATGTTAAAGAAAAAAGTCACTGAGGTTATTACGTAATTGATAAACAACTAAAATAAGTATAAGATTAGAATATTATAAGAACTCACCAGTATTGCATGTCATCTTTTACAAAACATCAAATGTTTGGATTGTCATTCCAAATCATTGTCCATGTTCATCTGATCTTATGATAGTTATATCATAAATTTAATATCATTAATTTATCCCATTAATTATCAATGGTTGTTATTTGTGTAAATTCATTAATTCCTTTAAAAACATCCAACCCTTCCTGCTGAAATCCCAACAAAATGGCTGCCCCTATTTCAAATTTGGTTCTGAGATTCTGATTGGTTGTTGACAAATATGGCTTATCATGGGAATGGCTTATGAACAAAGCATTAAGATCTATGATGATAACATGTATAGAAATTAAAGTAATATGAATTCTGTGAATATTCAGTTGAATGCAATTAATAACTGTTTATTTTGCAAGTGTATCATTTTGCATAATATTATAAAATTATGATTTATTGCATTGATCTATTAAAAATATCCTTTTTTTATTTTATTTTGAATCATTTATTGATAATTCATTTATTCATTTATTCATCCATTCATTTAAAAGTAACTAATTAAGTAAATTAATTATTCAATTTATTAATTATTTATTAATTTATTTATTCATTTCTTCATTCAATTATTTATTCAAATCTTCACTCACTCACTCACTCACTCACTCACTCACTCACTCACTCACTCACTCACTCACTCACTCACTCACTCACTCACTCACTCACTCACTCACTCACTCACTCACTCACTCACTCACTCACTCACTCACTCACTCACTCATTCTTTCATTTATTATTCATTCATTCAATCACTAATCAATCAATCAACCAGTGAATCAATCAATACATCAGTAAATCAATCAAACATTCACATTCATTCATCATTCATTCATCATTCATTCATTTATGCAATCAATCAATCAATCAATCAATCATTCATCCATGTATTATTTTATTTTTGGATTCAACCCTTTTTTTCCATATTTCATTCATTCATCAAGAGATTGAATACTTCATTCAATCAGGAATAGAATGTATGAATTTGATCAATGACTAAATATTTTTTTTAATGTTATTGTAGATTTACACATGGATAAACTAAAAATTCTTCAGCTAAGAAAAAGCTCTTATTATTTATATAATACACTTAAAACGCAAAAAAGTACACCTACAAAGCAAAAGATAAAAAAAAATAAGCTTCGTCTTTTCTTTTAAAGCTTCGTCTTTGGTTGAAAAGCTTCGTCTTTTCCAATAAATATGGGCCATCTTAAATTTCAAAGCTTTTATGTTAAAGACGAAGCTTAAACAAAAAGACGAAGCTTTTTTTCAAAAGACGAAGGTTTAGCGAAGCTTTTTTACTAAAAGCTAACCTTTCATGAAAAAAATGCAGCTTTTGCGAAGCTTTTGAAAAAAGCAAAGAAAAAGCACCGCTTTTGCGAAGCTTTTGAAAAAAACGCAGCTTTGGAAAAAAAGCGCAGCTTTAGCAAAGAAAAAGCTTCGCTAAAGCTGCGCTTTTTATGAAGCTTCGTTTTTATTTGGCACGGGTAATGACCCTTTCAAAAACTGTATTGGTGAAAATAGGGTATTTAGAGACTATTTAGTGATATGACCCTTTGACAGACTTAATTGGTGATGGTAGTGTTATGAGAGAATATAGTGATATGACCCTTATATGACATATATAATTGAATAAAATAGGGTAACTAGAGAACATATTAATATGACACTTTGACAAACTTAATTGGTGAAAGTAGGATAATTAGGGAATATAGTGATATGACCCTTTGGCAAAAATTATTGGTAAAGGTATGGTGATAAGAGAATAATATACTGATATGACCCTTTGATAAAATTAAGTTTTGAAGGTTGGGTACTGAGAGAATATAATGATATGAGCCTTTGACAAACTAAATTGGTAAGGCTGGGTATTTAGAGAATAAAGTGAGATGACATTTGGACAAAATTAATTGTTAAAGGTAGGGTAATAAGAGAATAAAGTGATATGTCCCTTTGGCAAACATAATTAGAAAAGGTAAGGTGATAGATAATATAATAGTATGACCCTTTGTCAAACTTAATCGTAGTGTAAAGGTAGTGTACTCATTAAAGAATACTGTGATGTGACCGTTTGACATACTTAATTGGTCAATGTAGGGTAATCAAACAATATAGTGATATGACCCTTTGACAAACTTAATTGTTGAAGGTATTGTAATTTGAGAATACTGTGATGTGACCATTTGACATGCTTGATTGGTCAATGTAGGGTAATCAAACAATATAGTGATATGACCCTTTGACAAACTTAATTGTTGAAGGTATTGTAATTTGAGAATACTGTGATGTGACCATTTGACATGCTTGATTGGTCAATGTACGGTAATCAAACAATATAGTGATATGACCCTTTGACAAACTTAATTTTTGAAGGTAGTGTAATTAGAGAATATTGTAATGTGACAGTTTGACATACTTAATTGGCGAATGTAGTGATATGTCACATTGACAAACATAATTGGTAAAGGTAGTGTAGTTAGAGAATATAGTGGTATGAAGGACGCTTTGACTAACTTTATTGATGATGGTAGCGAATACAGAAAATATAGTTATATGACAAATTGACACACTTCGTTTGAAAAGATAGGGTTTTTAAATAATAATGTTATAGGTTGATATGAAACATTACATTGATAATGGTAGGGTTTACATAAAGATTATGGCACTTTGGCAATCTGCATTGATACTAGAACAATTGAAGATACCATATTGATAAGATGCTCCAAAAATATTGAAGAGGTTATGATGTACAGCGCATATTTTAATAGGGCGCTTTGCCACACTTCATTTTTGATGGTATCCAACTTATATAGAGAATATTTTGATATGACGCATTGACACAGAACTTTGATGAAGTAAGTGTATACAAATAATATTGTCAACGGTCGTAAATTGATCAAGATAGATAATATAAAGATCATTGAGATAGGATGAAATGACACACTGCTGTATTGATGGTAGAATTTCTAGATAATTATTGTAAAGAGCACTAAAAACCATCACATTGAAAATAGAAGGGTATAACGTAATGATAGTATTTCATAAAAGATTTTTAGCTAGACTATTCGAAGAACAAGGAGAGCTATCCTACTCACCCGAGCGTCGGCGTAACCACTTATGTTAAAGTTTGCGTACCACCTCAAATATCTTCAAAGTCCATTGACCTATGGTTTTGAAACTTTGCACACTTGTTCACCATCATGCCCCAACCTGTACACAGGAGGAGGTAACTCTATCAAGCATTTTGTCAAAATTATGCCCCTTTTTCAACATACAATTTATGTTAATATTTGCGTACCACCTCAAATATTTTCAAAGTCCATCGACATCTGGCTTTGAAACTTTGCACACTTGTTCACCATCATACCCCCAACTTGTACACAGGAGGAGGTAACTCTATCAAGCATTTTGACAAATTATGCCCCTTTTTCGACTCAGAATATACAATAAAGTTTGCAAACCACCTCAAATACTTTTAAAGTCCATTGACATCTGGCTTTGAAACTGTGCACGCTTGTTTACCATCATGACCCCAACCTGTACACTGGAGGAGGTAACTATATCAAACATTTTGACAAAATTTTGCCCCTTTTTCGACTTAGAATTTACGTTAAAGTTTGCGTACCACCTCTAATATTTTCCATTCAATTTATGTAAATATCTCAGCACATCATGTATTGTATTAAAATCTAATCTAACAGTGATCCATGCATGTTTCACCAAAACTTTTCAATCCATACACCGAAAAGAGGCGGAATAGTCGAGCGCACTGTCTCTGTGACAGCTCTTGTTTCAATAGGAATTTGATGCACAAACACACTATGTGAAGGTATGTCAACTGTATTGATAACAGTGTGATAGGATGCCTTGCCACACTACGTATTCGTATGCAGGATACATAGGAAACTGTGTCAGTCAATGCGATTAAACACTTTATTGAAGATGTTAAGCTATATATATATATATATATATAAAAAGACTTGATTAGGGCGCTTTGACACACTTCATTGATAAAGATAAGATATACAAGGGGTATTGTTATCGCTCGTTTTTTATACCTCATTTGTGAAGGTATGTTATATATAGGATATTGTCATATAAGACATGACATATAGCATTGGTGAATATAGTACATACATAATATTGCTACAGGACGCTTAAATATCACATTAATGTTAGTATAGAATATTGTGGCTATTATGATAATCATGTAATTGTGTGATAGGATTCTTTGACACACTGCATTCATGATATAACAATATATAGGGAATATAGTGATAGGATGCTTTGACACACTGCATTGATTATAGAACAATATATAGGGAATATTGTGATAGGATGCCTTGACACACTGCATTGATGATATAACAATATATAGGCAATATTGTGTTAGGATGCTTTGACACACTGCATTGATGATATAACAATATATAGGGAATATTGTGTTAGGATGCTTTGACACACTGCATTGATGATATAACAATATATAGGGGATATTGTGATAGGATGCTTTGACACACTGCATTGATGATATAACAATATATAGGGGATATTGTGATAGGATGCTTTGACACACTGCATTGATAATATAACAATATATAGGGAATATAGTGATAGGATGCTTTGACACACTGCATTGATGATATAACAATATATAGGGGATATAGTGCTAGGATGCTTTGACACACTGCATTGATGATATAACAATATATAGGGGATATAGTGCTAGGATGCTTTGACACACTGCATTGATGATATAACAATATATAGGGGATATAGTGCTAGGATGCTTTGACACACTGCATTGATGATATAACAATATATAGGGGATATAGTGATAGGATGCTTTGACACACTGCATTGATGATATAACAATATATAGGGGATATAGTGATAGGATGCTTTTACACACTGCATTGATAATATAACAATATATAGGGGATATAGTGATAGGATGCTTTGACACACTGCATTGATGATATAACAATATATAGGGGATATAGTTCTAGGATGCTTTGACACACTGCATTGATGATATAACAATATATAGGGGATATAGTGATAGGATGCTTTGACACACTGCATTGATGATATAACAATATATAGGGGATATAGTGATAGGATGCTTTTACACACTGCATTGATGATAGAACAATATATAGGGGATATAGTGATAGGATGCTTTGACACACTGCATTGATGATATAACAATATATAGGGGATATAGTGATAGGATGCTTTGACACACTGCATTGATGATATAACAATATATAGGGGATATAGTGATAGGATGCTTTTACACACTGCATTGATAATATAACAATATATAGGGAATATTGTGATAGGATGTTTAAGTAACTAACTTAACACAAATTACGATATTTTGGGACTTATTTTATTGTTTTGGTGATGAAATATGAGTCAAGAAATTATGAGAACAAATACTTTTGAGCTTTACTAAAGCATATATCATTTATATGTCATTTTAATGTTTTCCTTCACATTAAATTAATACATATTTTATTTCATTTGATTAGTTTTACGTAGTTCCTTTCACAGACGAGCTGACTCTTGTGAAAAAGGAATAACCTAAAAGGCACGAAGTGCTCATTGTGAGCTATTGTGATCACCCTGTGTCCGTCGTCCGTCGTCGTCCGTCGTCAACAATTTGACTGTTAACACTCTAGAGGTCACAATTTGGGCACTATCTTAATGAAACTTGGTCAGAATGTTACCCTCAATAAAATCTTGGATGAGTTTGATATTGGGTCATCTGGGGTTAAAAAAACTAGGTCACCAGGTCAAATTAAAGGAAAATATTTTTAACACAATAGAGATCACATTTATGACTGTATCTTCAGGAAACTTAGTCGGAATGTTAAAATTAATACTCTCTAGGTAAAGTTCGATTCTGGGTCATGTGTGGTCAAAATTAAGTCACCAGGTCAAAATGAAGGAAAATCTTGTTAACACTCTAGAGGTCACATTTATGACAGTATCTTCATGAATGTTGGTCAGAATGTTTATATTAATAATCTCTAAGTCAAGTTTAAATCTGGATCATGTGCGGTCAAAAACTAGGTCACCAGGTCAAGTTAAAGGAAAAGCTTGTTAACACTCTAGAGGTCACATTTATATAGGTTTCTTCATGAAAGTGGGTCAGAATGTTTACATTAATTACCTCTAAGTCAAGATTAAAAATGGGTCATGAGCGGTCAAAAACTAGGTCATAAGGTCAAATCATAGGAAAAGCTTGTTAGCACTTTAGAGGTCACATTTATGACTGTATCATCGGGAATCTTGGTCAGAATGTTTATATTGATTACCTCTAGGCCAAGTTAAAATCTGGATCATGTGTTGTCAAAATAAGGTCACCAGGTCAAATTTAAGAAAAAGCTTGTTAACACTCTAGAGGTCACATTTATATCTGTATCTTAATGACAGTTGATCAGAATGTTAATATTAGTAATCTCTAAATCAAGTTTAAATCTAGGTCAGTTGTGGTTAAAAACTAGGTCATTTGGTCAATACATGGGAAAAGCATGTTAGCACTCTAGAGGTGACATTTATGACTGTATGTTCATGAAACTAAGTCAGAATGTTTATATTGATTAGCTCTAGGCCAAGTTCGAATCTGGATCATATGCGGTCAAAAACTAGGTCACCAGGTCAAATTTAAGGAAAAGCTGATTAACACTTTAGAGGTCACATTTATGAAAATGGTCAGAATATTTATATTAATAATCTCTAAGTCAAGTTTAAACCTTGGTCATTTGCGGTCAAAATCTAGGTCATTAGGTCAAATCATAGGAAAAGCTTGTAAGCACTCTAGAGGTCACATTTATGTCCATGAAACTTAGTCAGAATGTTTATATTGATTAGCTCTAGGCCAAGTTTGAATCTGGGTCATGTGCGTTCCTAAACTAGGTCACCAGGCCAAATGATAGGAAAAGTATTTTACAACACTCTAGAGGCCACATTTATGACCATATGTTCATGGAACTTGATCAGAATGTTATTATCGATGATCTTTATTGGATCAGGTGAGCGATTCGGGGCCTTCAGGGCCCTCTTGTTTAAATGAATGGTTAACGATTAAAACAAAAACGAATCGGATGCTTGACCTTACGGTCCTCAGAAAGAAATACTAACCATCAAAAGAACAATGCCATTTTGTTGAGGTCAACATTGAAGTGATGTCATTATATTAATTTCAATCCAGGTTTTATGTAATTGCACAGAACAAGAAGAGATACACGTCATCGGAAAAGCGTCCTATCGCTATATTCCTTTTATTGTATGTCTCCTCTGATTTGTTTCATGTTTAAACGCACAAGTTTCAACCGATGAAGGTGCACTTAGCATCAACATTACATTATCCGAATTTCTATGTCGGAAGTGACGTCAGAAAACAATCGCAATAATGATTTAGTGTATTATATATTGCATATGCACAAATCAGCAATTAAATTCATTCGAAATCCTCTAGTCAGGACATTTAGTATGTTACTGAAAAATAGTGCTACTGAATAAGAAGTTATATTGTAAAATACATGAATAAACTTCAGTCTGTAAAAGTTATCACGCAACAGATGTAACAATGCGTGGTAAGGCAAGCTGTATTCTCACTGTAGGATACGGAAAAGTAAATTGATAGGCATATAATAAAAAAGTATGACAAAGCTGTATTGAGGACATAAAAAATTGCGTGTGTAAGCATCATTTACTGAATAAATAGACTATGAGTTTAGGAGGCTAAATATAATAAGTTACGTATAAAAATGATTTAAGTCTACAATATTGCATAGGTATACAAGAGTCATTTTTATAACATTATGTATGAGTGGTTAATCCGAATAAGAGAGACAGATTAGGTCGAATTTATAAATTTTCACGTACTCTTATTCACATATTATTCCGTAGGATTCAATGTTCATCTTGATTTCTAGGAGTGGTCTGACTCATTGTTACACATATGTAATTATAAAAGTATTATCATTTCCTATGATGATACAAGTAACATTCATCGGAATCTTCAACATATTTAAATAAAGATGTTTTACTCCTCTGATAAAGTTTGCGTCGATGTAAAATATAACAATTTGATGAACATATATGTTTAATTGTCCTGTCGTGTGATTTGTTGCTTTTGTTTTCATTTCCTACGTTGCTCTGAACAAATTCATGTCGCATCGTCAGATAGCTCAATTATGTACGTTCATTCTATATGTATCGATGGACCTTTCATTGGCAAAATATTGCCCTTTAAACATGAGGCATTTTTGTAGTATCCAGAAGAACCTTTCTGTTGAAATAGTCCACAACTCTAATTGCTTTTTTTAGAATAGCAGGCATATCGAAAGTGCAAATGATGTATTAATGCTTTTGTATTTTGCACAGCATTGATCTCAGTATTTAAACCGAACAAATACCATGTTAAGTCCTGTGCAGGATGTGATTCTCCATTACGTTGAATGTAGCATGTTATGGCAAGATAATCTTCAAGTTCAACATCATAATCATCATCAAGTGTGTCTTTGTAAGCTCGCTGGTATTCAAATACTAGTTACATATTTTCCTTGAACTATCGTTCAGGTAATTCGACCGTGAAAATGTACACATGAACGGAGAATGAAGAATACATACTGAAGCTCACTCGTACCCGTACCATCGTTCTTAAAGCAATATAGTACTAGAATAGAGATGTACAAACAACATATAAATGAATGCATCAACATGAGTAGTTATTAATTCGTTATTATAACTTGTTAAAGCTGTATTAAAGGTAAATCAATTTCGTCGCATTAGAAAATTAGACTTTGGTCCGAAATAGTCCAACACATACAAGCTGAACATATCTAAAATTTATTTCAAGTACAAACGTAACCAAATTCAAATCCCGTTGTACAAACAGGGGCAGTGTGTGCAGCAACAGCAACGATTTCAAAATCTTTCGAAGTTTGACTATGATCATATCTTGCTGATATATCTTGGTTGGCTATAAAAAGGTCGGGGTGTTAAGTATTCAAAGAAGAAAATAAAAAAAAAACATACAAAAAGTGAATAGCTTATCAAATTAATAATTTTCTTTCCATTTCTGCCAACTAAACTACGTAAATAGCGACTAAAGGTCAGATTACGAAATGCCATTATCCAAAAGCCTTAGTCTTTTGTTAATAACATATAATTGCGTCATATAAAACTTATTTTAGGTTTTTGGGATTGTTTATTCAACTGCAATGATTGCGGGATAAACTGCTCACGTCAGAGAGATTGAACATCTTTGTTTGACTGGACAGAAATTAAAGAATAATATGCAAAGTGTTTTTTTAATATGTTGCATTGTTTATAATTCACTTTTCAGTTTTAAAGACAAGACTGATCAAGAATATACTGCATAACTACTCAACGCTTCCACTCCAACCAATTTTGCAGCATCAAGATTCGAAGTTGGTTGACTTCTACGAACCTCCACACATGTCAAAGACCGTCCAGGAGACTGAAGATGAAGATAAGAGAGATGAAGTCAGTAAAACCCGCAAGCCTGGTAAGGAACCCAAGTCGGTTCAAAAGTCTCTCTCCAAAATTAAAGAATTGTTCTCTTCAAATCAATGTGAAGATGACAAAAATCCATCCTACACAAATAGAGTATACATATCAGGTGAAGCCGGAATGGGTAAGACCTCTTTTAGTCAGTATTTGGCTTTAGCTTGGTGTGCTGTACATGGCGAGAGTGAGGAGTGTGTGAGAATGAGAGAGACAATGAAAAAGTTCAAGTTCTTTAATGACATTGAGTATCTGAAACAAACAAAGTTACTATTTCTCCTTCATTTGCGAGAGATTGTGAACGAATCTGATTGCAAGATAATGTTGAAAACTTACCTGCAATCAGATCTAGGGTGCTCAGATAGAGACATCAACGATCTGTTGTCTTATATAAACAGTCCAGAAACCATCGTACTAATGGATGGACTTGATGAATGGAAATGCAATGAAAATGAAATGCCAGAGTATACTTCAGTATCCGAAGCTAGGATTATTTGCACATCTAGACCTTGGAAGATAGATTCCTGCGTTACAGCACCAATGCAGGATTACAACAAAATAACCATCACTGGAATTGGGTTTGACTTTGTAAAACGTCTTGTCCGCAAAGTTACAGAATGTTTTAGGCGAGAAAAGAAATATAAGGTACGAGACAATTTTGAAGACTTTATTCAAATTCTTGGTAGTAAAGAGCTGAAAACAATAATTTCTCTTGGCACGTCAGAGTCAGATGAGCTGCTCATGATACCTGTAGTTATTCTACTGCTCTTGTGTCTCTGGCATGACGAGAAGGATTTTGGTGGAACACGTACACAGGTTTATATCAATATGGCTGAGACACTGCTACATCGTATGAAGAAAAAGCAGGGTAAAGATTACAAAACAACAACTAGCGATTATCAGTTACCTGTTTGCTTCAAGAATGCAAAATGCTGTGACGAACAAAGCGAAAATATTGCAAAGCTATCAAAACTAGCGTTTTATTTGTTGTTCACCGGGCCTGCTGAACACTCTCTTCTGTTCTCGAAAGAAGACCTCAGTGGTTTGAAGTTGCCTAAAGGAGAAATTGAAGACATGTTTGAGATGATAAACCAGTTTTGTTTGACCTCTGGGATTATTCAGGGAACAACCAGGAAATCATGTTCAAGCCAGGAAGAATTCTATAGTTTTATCCACAAATCATATCAGGAGTTTTTTGCAGCCTTACATATAGCTGCACGAAAATGTGATGCAAGCATATGTGAAGAAATCATGAAGAATACTAAAACTCCACAAAATGTGATTGAACTGGCAAACATCTTTGACTTTGTCTGTGGTTCTGACTCAACCTGCATAGAAGCAATGGTCTCATTGATAGAAAATCTGACAAAAAAGCATGCAATGATAACTGATGATTTCATAAGAATCGGATTCATTATGAGGATCCAGGATATGATTCTTGACAGCTGTTATAAGAATCTCAACGAAGGTAAGGTGTCAATCAATCTTTCGAACCTTATTGTCCGTGATTTTTGGAACATTCACCAGGTTTTTTTAAGGGAAAATCTCAAAAAACTCCTCAGAACAAAGGAAAACAAACTTGAAACGGATCATTTGGAAATTACATTGAACAAAAAGTTAGGTGTTCTCTGTTTAGAAAGAATAAACCTAACAAGCAGCATGGACATTTCTCAATTTGACATTGAAGAGCTTGTAATGCTCCATGTATGCACTGAGTTCGTAAATTTAAGCAAAATTAAACAACTTAAACGGATTAAACTTGTCTTTAAAGAAACAACTAGTTTATCTGTACCATTCCAATATGCAGAAAACCTCACACATCTCAAACTGGAAAACTGTTCTCTCACAGGCCCAGTGGATCTGTCTCAGTGTCCACTGAAGGTGCTGAATTTGGAAAGCACATCATGGGATGGTCCATTGAAACTGTCTCGGTGTACTATGAAGACGCTTGAAATGATAACTGTGATGACGAAATTAGGAATAATTGAAAGCTTTAAGAAATACATGTATTTTTCAAGCGATTTCACACATTCGAACAAGCTAATTTATCTCAGTTTATCAAGCCTTTCCCTGAAGGACCCAATGGACCTATCCCAGTGTCAACTGAAGCGTCTTTATCTATCGCTTGTGGATACAGAGAGGGTGATTGTTGGCAGCGTGGAAAAGTGTACTTTACAGGGCATCATGTCTTGTTGCTTAATTGAGTTCACAAATTTAACCGAACTGACAGATCTAAACATGTCGAACTGTTCCCTGGCAGGTCCTCTGAATCTATCACAGTGTGCATTGAAGAGCCTTGAGCTATCTATGGTGGTAACAGAGTGGGTTAATGTTGGCTGCGTGGAAGAATGTACGGTTAAAAGTATGTCTTGTTCAATTCAGTTCACAAATGTAAGCAAAATGACAAAGCTGTCCATGGAAAACAGTTCTCTGCCAGGACCTCTGGATCTATCTCAGATTTCACTAAAGATACTTGAACTACATGATGTTAAAGCAGATAGGGTGATTGTAGGCTGCACTGAAATATGTAATTTACAAAACGTGTCATGTTTAATTGAATTCACAAATGTGAGCAAACTGACAGATCTGAGAATGTGGGAATGTTCCCTGCCAGGCTCTCAGGACCTATCTCAGTGTCCACTGGAGCTACTGAGGCTTGATAATGTGAAGACAGATAGGGTGATTGTTGGCTGCGTGGATACCTGTTGGTTTGTTGGCATGTCATGTTTAATTGATTTCACAAATGTGAGCAGACTGACAGAACTGAGAATGTCGAGCTGTTCCCTGCCAGACCCTCTGGAACTATCACAGTGTCCACTCAAGCGACTTGAGCTATCGAAGGTTGATACAGAGAGGGTGACTGTTGGCTGCGTGAAAGAATGTACTTTAAAGCATATGAAATGTTTAATTGAGTTCATAAATGGCAGCAAATTGACAGATCTGAACATGTCGGCCTGTTCCCTGCCAGGCCCTTTGGACCTATCGCAGTGTCAACTGGAGCGACTTGAGCTATCGAAGGTTGATACAGAGAGGGTGACTGTTGGCTGGGTAGAAAAATGTTCGTTTCAGGGCATGTCGTGTTTAATTAAGTTCACAAATGCAAGCAGACTGACATATCTGCACATGTCATCCTGTTCCCTGCCAGGCCCTCTGGATCTATCACAGTGTCCACTCAAGCGACTTGAGCTATCGAAGGTTGATACAGAGAGGGTGATTGTTGGCTGCGTGGATGAATGTGGGGTTGAGAATATTTCTTGTTCAATTCAGTTCACAAATGCAAGCAAACTGACAAAGCTGCTCATGGAACACTATTTTCTGCCAGGACCTCTGGATCTATCCCATATTTCACTGAAGTGGCTTGATCTAAATGATGTTAAAACAGATAGGCTGATTGTTGGTTGCGTGGAACTCTGTAAGTTTCAGGGCATGTCATGTTTAATTGAGTTCACAAATGCAAGCAAATTGACAGATCTGAACATGTCGTCCTGTTCCCTGCCAGGCCCTCTGGACCTATCTCAATGTCTGCTGGAGTGTCTTAAGCTATCGAAGGTTGATACAGAGAGGGTGACTGTTGGCTGCATAGAAAAATGTACGTTTCAGGACATGTCTTGTTTAATTGATTTCACAAATGCAAGCAAACTGACAGATCTGAACATGTCGTCCTGTTCCCTGCCAGGCCCTCTGGACCTATCTCAATGTCTGCTGGAGTGTCTTAAGCTATCGAAGGTTGATACAGAGGGGGTGACTGTTGGCTGCATAGAAAAATGTACGTTTCAGGACATGTCTTGTTTTATTGATTTCACAAATGCAAGCAAACTGAAAAATCTGAACATGTCGTCCTGTTCCCTGCCAGGCCCTCTGGACCTATCTCAATGTCTGCTGGAGTGTCTTAAGCTATCGAAGGTTGATACAGAGGGGGTGACTGTTGGCTGCATAGAAAAATGTACGTTTCAGGACATGTCTTGTTTAATTGATTTCACAAATGCAAGCAAACTGACAGATCTGAACATGTCGTCCTGTTCCCTGCCAGGCCCTCTGGATCTATCACAGTGTCCACTCAAGCGACTTGAGCTATCGAAGGTTGATACAGAGAGAGTGATTGTTGGCTGCGTGGAAGAATGTACTTTACGGGACATTCCTTGTTTAATTGAGTTCACAAATGTAAGCAAACTGACAGATCTTGACATGTCCTGCACAACACGAATCTTGATGCCATTTGCTTATGCTCTCACACTAAAGAATCTCAAAATGGCCAACTGCTCCTACTCACACCCAATGGATTTATCTCAGTGTCCACTTGACGAGCTGCATTTGAAAGACGTGATAACAGAAATGGTTATTGTTTGCTGTGTCAGGACATGTATCTTTGAAAAAATGTCCTGTTCTTTTCTGTTAAGGGATGCAAATAAACTCATCAATCTCCGTTTTATTAACTGTGTTCTGACTCAGCCAGTGAGTCTCTCCAATTGTCCGTTACAATTTCTTGAACTTGTAAGAGTTGATATAAGGCTGTCCAACTTAGGACCACTAGAGACACTGACAAAACTGTGCATATCAGATTGCCGATTCCTTTCAGCACTGCCTTCTAGTGCCTCAAACCATGTGCATGTGATTTTAGAACACTGCGAAGTACCAAAGAGTATCCATTATCAGTCATTGAAAACATTAGAGATAAAAGAAACTTGTGGCCTGTTGTCATATATTGAAGTGTCGAAAACATCTATAAAACATTTAATACTTCATGAGCCCAAAATAGCCTCGTCCGAGTTTGAGGAGCAGATGGGGCACCTCTACAACCTGTCCCGCCAGGTAAAGTGTACGGTGAGGGGATCGTTTAGGTATTGGAAGAATATTGATCAGGGCAAGAAACTTGCGAAGGCTATTAAAACAATGAAGAATGATGATCGTTTTTCTGTACAGTGCCATATGGAATACATTAAACATAAGGACAATGAGTATTTCACTATAAGTACTATACACTAAAGTATATCAAGATATTATGGGAAATCAGTGAGACTGATGTATGATTAACGACGCTACTTCAGATAGCAAACATTTTCACCGTAATACCGTATAGACTTAATCTCCACTCTAAAACGAATTAGTTAATTCAAATGTGTGTGTGCGTGCATATGTGTGTGCGTGTGTGTGTACCTGTGAATAAAAGGGTTTCGTACGGGCCTTTTAGTGTTTAATGTTCATAAATTCAGCTATGAACATGTGTGAGATATATGACAAATCATTTTTTCTTTTGTTAACCTGATCCCATTCCGGTTTCTCATTGGTAACACATATGTTTACATTTAGTTGAACAAAAATCTTACTACTAACATAAGATTAAGTGTATGATTTGATTTTTTTTTTGTATTTTTTTCATATTTTAGCATTATTAAAGTGGTTTTGTAGTCTGAATTTATTGTTAATGAATATTCTATGAAATTACTATATTACGAATCAATATTATCACAATTTATTTTCGTAAATCATAAATAAGACGAATATTGATATACAAATTCCACAAATCAGTCGTTATACAGTTTTGCAAAAGAAATATTGCGTTTTATGCTGCTTTGCATAGACAAAAGATGTGAGGTTTTCGAAAGATATTGTATTATAGACCAGTTGTGTGTTGCAAGGAAAAAATGACTAAGCTATTTAAAACTTATGTGTGTGTGTAATTTAACTGAAATTGTAATATGTCTTTAGTGTATGCATATATACATGTATATACATTATTTAACGAACTGCACACTCCTATAATATATCTGTATATCACGTGCTTTTCAAAACATGATTTCTAAAGCCACTCAGCTTAAATTCAGATGCCTTTTTTGTATAATTACTCTTTTTGTATGAATATATATAACAGATTGATTTATAATCTTGTACTTTGTAACCCTTTTAATTCGTTTGAAGTTACAAGTTATAGCTTGTAGAGTACAGTAGATTCATTCGAGGGATAAGGGCATGCCCCTTACATCAGTTTAATTCATTAATTTTTTGTACATCATAAGTGAAATCGCAATAATGAAAAGTATATATTCTTGACTTGTACGTGTCATTATTGATTGTTTTTTTGTTGTTATGATTTTTTTTATTTTAAACTTCTTGTAAATATTTGGTGGAAGCGCGACCAGTCAATTATGTAACTTGGAACTTGTATATTATACCATAAGATGCAACTTTGTACAATAAATGAATGGACATGTAATAGTTAGTACTAAAGTTACTAGTATGCTAATTTCACATAATGAAATCTGTGTATTATACCACATGATGAATGTTTGTATAAACAGAGAATAGGCTTGTAATGTATAATCTTAAACACAACATTATGTTAGGTTGACTTAATGAGACTTGTTTATTTCACCACATGATGTATCCTTGTATTACAAAGAGAAGGCAGTAATTTATAATCTTGAGCATATAATTGGGCCAGTTCCACTTCTGGAAACTTATGTTTTATACCACATGATGTATCTTTGTATAAACAAGGAAAGGGCATGTAATTTATAATCTTGAGCATATAATTGGGCCAGTTTCACTTCTGGAAACTTATGTTTTGTACTACATGATGTATCTTTGTATTACAAAGAGTGGGCATGAAATCTTTAATCTTAACACAAAATTATGCGAGTGTCATTTTATAAAACTTGTGTATTAACCCAAATGATGTATTTTTGTATAAACAAAGATTGGGCATGTAATACTATATAATTAATGATAAAAACACACTTATGCTAATTTCACTTTATGTAACCTGTAAATTTAACCACACGATGTATCTTTGTGAAAACAAAGAGTGGGAATAAATTTTCTAATTTGAATTATGTAAGTTTCACTAAATGTATTTATTTTTTTCGTACGATGTATCTTTGTATAAAAAATAGCGTTGGTATTTTATCTGTAAATAAATTAAGATATAATTATGTCCGTTTCACTTCATAAAACTTGTCTAATTTACCGCATGATGTATCTTTGTATTAACAAAGAGTGGGCATGTAATCTATAATCATTAAAAAAAAGTTTAAACAAGTTTTCTATCGTGAAAATTGTTTAGTATACCACATGATGTATCATTGTATAAACAAAGAGTAGGCATATATTTTATAGTTTGAATTATGTCAGCTTCACTTAATGAAACTTGTTTATTTTACCACATGATGTATCTTTGTTTAAACAAAGACTGTGCATGCAATCTATAATTATTGATGAAAAATTAAGTGAGTTTCATTTAATGAAACTTGTATATTTACCACATGATGTATCTTTGTATAAACAAAGAGTGGGCATGTAATCTTTAATTTTTGACGTATTATAAAGTGAGTTTCACATCATGAAACTTGTATATTTTACCACATGATGTATCTTTGTATAAACAAAGAGTGGGCATGTAGTATAAAATTACTGACGTATGATTATTAAGTGAGTTTCACTTCATGAAACTTTCATATTTTACCACATGATGTATCTTTGTATAAACAAAGAGTGAGCATGTAATCTTTAATTTTTGACGTATTATTAAATGAGTTTCACATCATGAAACTTGTATATTTTACCACATGATGTATCTTTGTATAAACAAAGAGTGGGCATGTAGTCTTTAATTTTTGACGTATTATTAAGTGAGTTTCACATCATGAAACTTGTATATTTTACCACATGATGTATCTTTGTATAAACAAAGAGTGGGCATGTAGTCTTTAATTTTTGACGTATTATTAAGTGAGTTTCACATCATGAAACTTGTATATTTTACCACATGATGTATCTTTGTATAAACAAAGAGTGGGCATGTAATATATAATTACTGTCGTATAATTATTAAGTGAGTTTCACTTCATGAAACTTGTATATTTCACCACATGATGTATCTTTGTATAAACAAAGAGTGGGCATGTAATATTTAATTACTGACGTATAATAATTAAGTGAGTTTCACTTCATGAAACTTGTATATTTCACCACATGATGTATCTTTGTTTAAACAAAGAGTGGGCATGTAATCTTTTAATTGTTCGACGTATTATTAAGTGAGTTTCACATCATGAAACTTGTATATTTTACCACATGATGTATCTTTGTTTAAACAAAGAGTGGGCATGTAATCTTTTAATTGTTCGACGTATTATTAAGTGAGTTTCACATCATGAAACTTGTATATTTCACCACATGATGTATCTTTGTTTAAACAAAGAGTGGGCATGTAATCTTTTAATTGTTCGACGTATTATTAAGTGAGTTTCACTTCATGAAACTTGTATATTTCACCACATGATGTATCTTTGTTTAAACAAAGAGTGGGCATGTAATCTTTTAATTGTTCGACGTATTATTAAGTGAGTTTCACATCATGAAACTTGTATATTTTACCACATGATGTATCTTTGTATAAACAAAGAGTGGGCATGTAATCTATAATTTTTAACATATAATTAAGTGAGTTTAACTTAATGAAACTTGTATATTTTACCACATGATGTATCTTTGTATAAAAAAGAGTGGGCATGTAAATTATTATGCTTAAAACACAATTATATCAGGACCAGTTCATGAAAGGTGTGTTTTATTCAACAAAATGAATACTTATTTTTAGCATGAATTATATAATCTTTAACAAAAAATAGTGTTTGTTTCAATTCATGATTTTCTGTCAGTTTACTAAATGATATGGGGGGTTTTCTACGCAATTAGTGGGTATGCGATTTATATTCCTAAACTACAGTTATTAAGGCTTTACTTCATGGAAAGTGAGTATGTTACCACAGTATGTATGATATGGGGGGGTTGTCTACGCAAATAGTGGGTATGCGATTTATATTCCTAAACTACAGTTATTAAGGCTTTACTTCATGGAAAGGGAGAATGTTACCACAGTATGTATCTTCTGTAATAAATAGGTATGAAATATGAAATAATGTTAGTATCACTTCATAAAAGTTGTGTATTATATACCTCATTGTGTATCTTTATATAAACGAAGAGTGGGCATGTACTTTGTAATCCTTTTAACACAATTTTATTACTTTAACTTCATTAAGTTGTATATTATACCACATGCCGTATTTCGCTTAAACAGAGACTGAGCATATAATTTATAATCCTTATAAACAACATATAATTTATAATCCTTATAAACAACTATGTTTGTTTAACAGTATGTATAATCTGTAATGAGTGGGTATGAAATTTAAAATAATGTTAGTATCACTTCATTTAAGTTGTGTATTATACCTAATGATGATTGTGCATCTTTGTATAAACGAAAAGTGGGTTGTTTTTCAAAATCCTAAATACCCGACTATGTTAGTTTGATTAAATGAAATTGTGTAGTGTACCCCATGACATATTTTTGCTTAAACAAAGTGTGGGCATGTAAGTTATAATTCATAAAGTACAACACTTTGCTAGTTTAACTCCATGAAACTTGTGTTTTATAACTAATTATGTTGTTTTTTTGTATATATATGGCGTTATTTTCTACGTTAATCATAAGTGAGTGTTTTTTTTAATCAAAACGTACGAATTTATTTAATGCGTTTAACTCATGTGTTTGACTAATCGAAATATTGTAACTTTGAATGGAACATACTTGACTGAACGCAAAAACTTTATGAATTTAATGGTGGTTCATGGCTTAAATTATTTTTAATTATTTATGTGGTCCACATGAAACCAAATAAGAAATGGTGTTTATTAAATTAAATTATATTTAATCAAACCACATGACATAACATGACATAACAAGTTATAAATGGTGTTGGAATAGATTGGCTCTCGGAAAATATTGCAATATGAATTGAATACTTTGATGTACTATTAATTTAAATGCTAAAATATCTATTTCGTGTGTATCTCTGAAAAATACCTAAAAGGAACACAGTTATAACAAATGTTAATGTTTTTTCGACATGCAATCTAAAATGGAATGGTAATATATCAAATGTGTATGTTTTAGTGATATGTAATGTAAAATGGAATGGAAATATATCAAGTGTGTATGTTTTAGTGATATGTAATGTAAAATGGAATGGAAATATATCAAGTGTGTATGTTTTAGTGATATGTAATGTAAAATGGAATGGAAATATATCAAGTGTGTATGTTTTAGTGATATGTAATGTAAAATGGAATGGAAATATATCAAGTGTGTATGTTTTAGTGATATGTAATGTAAAATGGAATGGAAATATATCAAGTGTGTATGTTTTTGTGATGTGCATTGTGAAATTGATATGTAATATATCAAAAATATTCAAAATTATTCAAAGGAAGTTATATAGTTGTCATGCTGTTGTAACGCTTTTTATAGTGTATGTTAACAAAATTAATGAACAGTTAAACAAAATGTACGTCATGCATTGTCATCCATGTTGCTTGTAATTATTGCTAATAAATATTCGCACTCATAGAATCGTGTTGTTATTGTTTCGATTTACCGAGCTGCACGGAGTACGTAGTTCATTAAATTCGAACATAGAGGATATAAACCAAGCTCAACTGTGTAGTAGGTCAATGAATTAGAGCGAACCCGAGCTCAACAATATACATAGGTCACTAAGTAAGAGCAAGGAGGAGCGAACCCGAGCTCAACAATATACATAGGTCACTAAATAAGAGCAAAGAGGAGCGAACCCGAGCTCAACAGTATACATAGGTCACTGAGTTAGAACAAAGAGGAGCGAACCAGAGCTCAACAATATACAGAGGTCACTGAGTAAGGGCAAAGAGGAGCGAACCCCAGCTCAACAATATACATAGGTCACTAAATAAGAGCAAAGAGGAGCGAACCCGAGCTCAACAGTATACATAGGTCACTAACTTAGAACAAAGAGGAGCGAACGCGAGCTCAACAATCCACATATGTCACTGAGTAAGAGCAAAGAGGAGCGAACCAGAGCTCAACAATATACATAGGTCACTGAGTAAGGGCAAAGAGGAGCGAACCCGAGCTCAACAATATACATAGGTCACTAAATAAGAGCAAAGAGGAGCGAACCCGAGCTCAACAGTATACATAGGTGACTGACTTAGAACAAAGAGGAGCGAACGCGAGCTCAACAATCCACATAGGTCACTGAGTAAGAGCAAAGAGGAGCAAACCAGAGCTCAACAATATACATAGGTCACTGAGTTAGAACAAAGAGGAGCGAACCCGAGCTCAACAATATACATAGGTCACTGACTTAGAACAAAGAGGAGCGAACCCGAGCTCAACAATATACATAGGTCACTTACTTAGAACAAAGAGGAGCGAACCCAAGCTCAACAATTTACATAGGTCACTGAGTTAGGGAAAAGAGGAGCGAACCCGAGCTCAACAATCTACATATGTCACTAAGTTAGAACAAAGAGGAGCGAACCCGAGCTCAACAATATACATAGGTCAATGAGTTAGAACAAATAGGAGTGAACCCGAGCTGAACAATATTCATAGGTCACTGAATTAGAACAAAAAGGAGCGAACCAGAGCTCAACGATATACATAGGTCACTGAGTAAGAACAAAGAGGAGCAAACCCGAGCTCAACCATATACATACGTAACTGAATTAGAGCGAAGAGGAGCGAACCCGAGCGCAACAATATACATAGGTCACTGACTTAAAACAAAGAGGAGCGAACCCGAGCTCAACAATATACATAGGTCATTATGTAAGAGCAAAGAGGAGCGAACCCGAGCTCAACAATATACATAGGTCACTGAGTTAAAATAAGGAGGAGCGAACACGAGCTTAACCCTATACATAGATCACTGAATTAGAACACAGGGAAGTGAACTCGAGCTCAACATTATACATAGGTCATTGAGTTAGAACAAAGAGGAGCGAACCCGAGCTCAACAATATACATAGGTCATTATGTAAGAGCAAATAGGAGCGAACCCGAGCTCAACAATATACACAGGTCACTGAGTTAAAACAAGGAGGAGCGAACCGGAGCTTAACAGTATACATAGGTCACTGAATTAGAACAAAGAGAAGCAAACCCGAGCTCAACAATAAACATAGGTCACTGAGGTTGAACAAAGAGATGCGAACCCGAGATTAACCCTATACATAGGTCACTGAGTTAGAACAAAATGGAGCGAACCCGAGCTCAACAATATACATAGGTCACTGAATTAGAACCAAAGGGAGCGAACCTGAGCTCAACAGTATACATAAGTTACTGACTTAGAACAAAGAGGAGGGAAACCGAGCTCAACTATCTACATAGGTCACTGAAATAGAGCAAAGAGGAGCGAATCCGAGCACAAACAATATACATAGGTCAGTGAGTTAAAACAAGGAAGAGCGACCCCGAGCTTAACGATATTCATAGGTCACAGACTTAGAACGAAGAGAAGCGAACCCGAGCTCAACAATATACATAGGTCACTGCTTAAGAACAAAGAGGAGCGAACCCGAGCTCAACAATATACATAGGTCACTTAGTAAGAACAAAGAGGAGCGAACCCGAGCTCAATAATATACATAGGTCACTGAGTTAAAACAAGGAGGAGCGAACCCGAGCTTAACAATATACATAGGTCTCTGAAATAGAACAAAGAAAAGCGAACCCGAGCTCAACAATAAACATAGGTCACTGCTTAAGATCAAAGAAAAGCGAACCCGAGTCCAACAATATTCATAGGTCACTCAGTTTGAAAAAAGAGATGCGAACCCTAAAATTAAGCATATACATAGGTCACTGAATTAAAACAAAATGGAGCCAACCCAAGCTCAACAATATACATAGGTCACTGAATAAGAACAAAAAGGAGCGAACCCGAGCTCAACAGTATACATAGGCGACTGACTTAGAACAAAGATGAGGGAACCTGAGCTCAACAATATACATAGGTCACTGAATAAAAGCAAAGAGGAGCGAACCCGAGCTCAACCATATACATAATTCACTGAGTTAAAACAAGGAGGATCGAACCCGAGCTTAACAATAAACATAGGTCACTGAATTATAGCTAAAAAGGAGCGAACCCGAGCTCAACAGTATACATAGGTCACTGACTTAGAACAAAGAGGAGGGAACCCGAGCTCAACAATATACATACTTCACTGAATAAGAGCAAAGAGGAACGATCCCGAGCTCAACCATATACATTGGTCACTGAAATAGAGCAAAGCGGAGTGAACCCGAGCTCAACAATATACATAGGTCACTGAGTAAGAACAAAGAGGAGCGAACACGAGCTCAAACATATACATTCGTCACTGCATTAGAGCAAAGAAAAGCGAACCCGATCTAAACAATATACATAGGTCACTGAGTTAGAACGAAAAGGAGCAAACACGAGCTCAACAATAAACATAGGTCATTAGTTAGAACAAAAAGGTGCAAACCCGAGCTCAACAATATACATAGGTCACTAAGTTAGAACAAAAAGGTGCAAACCCGAGCTCAACAATATACATAGGTCACTGAGTTAGAACAAAAAGGAGCGAACTCGATCTCAACGATATACATAGGTCACTGAGTTAGAACGAAGAGGAGCAAACACGAGCTCAACATTAAACATAGGTCACTAAGTTAGAACAAAAAGGTGCGAACTCGATCTCAACAATATACATAGATCACTGAGTTAGAACAAAAAGGTGCGAACTCGATCTCAACAATATACATAGGTCACTAAGTTAGAACAAAAAGGTGCGAACTCGATCTCAACAATATACATAGGTCACTGAGTGAGAACAAAAAGGAGCGAACTCAATCTCAACAATATACATAGGTCACTGAGTTAGAACAAGAAGGAGCGAACTCGATCTCAACAATATACATAGGTCACTAAGTTAGAACAAGGAGAAGCGAACTCGATCTCAACAATATACATAGGTCACTAAGTTAGAACAAGGAGGAGCGAACTCGATCTCAACAATATACATAGGTCACTGAGTTAGAACAAGGAGGAGCGAACTCGATCTCAACAATATACATAGGTCACTGAGTTAGAACAAGGAGGAGCGAACTCGATCTCAACAATATACATAGGTCACTGAGTTAGAACAAAAAGGTGCGAACTCGATCTCAACAATATACATAGGTCACTAAGTTAGAACAAAAAGGTGCGAACTCGATCTCAACAATATACCTAGGTCACTGAATTAGAACAAAAAGGAGCTAACTCGATCTCAACAATATACATAGGTCACTGAGTTAGAACAAAAAGGTGCGAACTCGATCTCAACAATATACATAGGTCACTAAGTTAGAACAAGGAGGAGCGAACTCGATCTCAACAATATACATAGGTCACTAAGTTAGAACAAAAAGGTGCGAACTCGATCTCAACAATATACATAGGTCACTGAATTAGAACAAAAAGGTGCGAACTCGATCTCAACAATATACATAGGTCACTGAGTTAGAACAAAAAGGTGCGAACTCGATCTCAACAATATACATATGTCACTAAGTTAGAACAAGGAGGAGCGAACTCGATCTCAACAATATACATAGGTCACTGAGTTAGAACAAGGAGGAGCGAACTCGATCTCAACAATATACATAGGTCACTGAGTTAGAACAAGGAGGAGCGAACTCGATCTCAACAATATACATAGGTCACTGAGTTAGAACAAGGAGGAGCGAACTCGATCTCAACAATATACATAGGTCACTAAGTTAGAACAAGGAGGAGCGAACTCGATCTCAACAATATACATAGGTCACTGAGTTAGAACAAGGAGGAGCGAACTCGATCTCAACAATATACATAGGTCACTGAGTTAGAACAAGGAGGAGCGAACTCGATCTCAACAATATACATAGGTCACTGAGTTAGAACAAGGAGGAGCGAACTCGATCTCAACAATATACATAGGTCACTGAGTTAGAACAAGGAGGAGCGAACTCGATCTCAACAATATACATAAGTCACTGAGTTAGAACAAAAAGGAGCGAACTCGATCTCAACAATATACATAGGTCACTGAGTTAGAACAAAAAGGAGCGAACTCGATCTCAACAATATACATAGGTCAGAATTAGAACCATAACCAAGCTGAACTGGGCACAAAGGTCACTGTAAATGAACATAAAGGACTTAAAAAACCAATCTCAACTGTGAACACTGGTTACTAAATTAGAACTTAAAGGTCCTAATCAATCAGTTAGATTTGAACATAATTGGCCATAACTAAGCTCATTCGTGAATTTGAACGTAAAGAACAAAACACAGCGGCCATAGATTACATCAATAGAACATAAGGGAGCATTTTCTAATAAAGCTGTGTAAATAAGTCACTGCATTAAATGATCAAGGACCATAATCGAGCCATACTCGAGCTCAACTGATTGTATAAATGAATTTCCTGTATATGTTATATTTTACTAAAGTATGATATAAAGAACCATAACCAAGCTCAAATGTGTACATTGGTTATTGATTGGGAGATAAAGAATAATACCCGAGCTCAACTGTGTACATTGGTCATTGATTGGGAGATAAAGAATAATATCCGAGCTCAACTGCGTACATTGGTCATTGTTTGGGAGATAAAAAAGAATAACCGAGCTCAAATGCATACATGGTCATTGATTGGGAGATAAAGAATAATAACCGAGCTCAAATGTGTACATTGATCATTGTTTGGGAAATAAAGAATAATAACCTAGCTCAACTGTGTACATTGGTCATTGATTGGGAGATAAAGAATAATAACCTAGCTCAAATGTGTACATTGGTCATTGATTGGGAGATAAAGAATAATAACCTAGCTCAAATGTATACATTGGTCATTGATTGGAAGATAAAGAATAATAACCTTATTCAAATGCGTACATTGGTCATTGATTGGAAGATAAAGAATAATAACCGAGCTCAAATGCGTACATTGGTCATTGATTGGGAGATAAAGAACCATAACCGAGCACAAATGTGTACATTGGTCATTGATTGGAAGATAAAGAATAATAACCGAGGTCAAATGCGTACATTGGTCATTGATTGGGAGATAAAGAATTATATTCCGAGCTCAAATGCGTATATTGGTCATTGATTGGAAGATAATGAATAATAACCGAGCTCAAATCTTTATATTGATCATATATTGGGAGATAAAGAATAATACAAGAATAATAACCGAGCTCATCTGCGCACATTGGTCATTGATTAGGAGATAAAAAAAACAAGCTCAAATGTGTACATTGATCATTAATTGGGAGATAAAGAATAATACCCGAGCTCAACTGCATACATTGATCATTGATTGGAAGATCAAGAATAATACAAGAATAATAACCAAGCTCAAATGTGTACACTGGTCATTGATTGGGAGATAAAGAACCATAACTGAGCTCAAATGTGTACATTGATCATTGATTGGGAGATAAAGAATAATACCCAAGCTCATCTGCGGACATTGGTCATTGATTTGGAGATAAAGAATAATACAAGAATAATAACCAAGCTCATTTGTGAACATTGGTCATTGATTGGGAGATAAAGAACCATAACCGAGCTCAAATGTGTACATTGATCATTGATTTGGAGATAAAGAATAATACCCAAGCTCATCTGCCGACATTGATCATTGATTGGGAGATAAAGAATAATACAAGAATATTTACCGAGCTCAACTGTGTACATTGTTCATTGAATGGGAGATAAAGAATAATACAAGAATAATACCAAAGCTCAACTGTGTACATTGTTCATTGATTTAGAGATAAAGAATAATACCCGAGCTCAACTGTGTACATTGGTCATTGAATAGGAGATAAAGATTAGTACCAGAGCTCAACTGTGTACATTGGTCATTGATTTAGAGATAAAGAATAATACCCGAGCTCAACTGTGTACATTGGTCATTGATTTAGAGATAAAGAATAATACCCAAGCTCAACTGTGTACATTGGTCATTGATTTAGAGATAAAGAATAATACCCGAGCTTAACTGTGTACATTGGTCATTGAATAGGAGATAAAGATTAGTACCAGAGCTCAGCTGTGTACATTGTTCATTGATTTAGAGATAAAGAATAATACCCGAGGTCAACTGTGTACATTGTTCATTGATTTAGAGATAAAGAATAATACCCGAGGTCAACTGTGTACATTGATCATTGATTTAGAGATAAAGAATAATACCCGAGGTCAACTGTGTACATTGGTCATTAAATAGGAGATAAAGATTAGTACCCGAGCTAAACTGCGAACGACATGCAAAACATTGTACAAACGTCACTGAGTTTAAACATAAAGGGACATAATCGAGCTCAATTGTGTATGTTAGTCAAAATTATAAGATAAAGGGAAGCAACCGAGCTCAATTCTGTATATCAGTCATTTAATTATAGCATAAAGGGCAACAACCGAGCTCATTTGTGTATATCAGTCATTCAATTATAACATAAAGGGCAACAACCGAGCTCACTTGTGTATATCGGTCATTCAATTATAACATAAAGGGCAACAACCGAGCTCACTTGTGTATATCAGTCATTCAATTATAACATAAAGGGCAACCACCGAGCTCAATTGTGTATATCAGTCATTCAATTATAACATAAAGGGCAACCACCGAGCTCAATTGTGTAGATCAGTCATTTAATTATCAATTTGAGTATATAGGTCACTTTATTAGAAAAAAAAACTCAACTGATTACATAGGTCACTGAATTAGAACATGAAGGACCGTAACGGAGCTCATCTGAGTCACTGGTTACAGATAATTTAATATGCAACGTATGTTTATATGTGTACATCAGACAATGCATTAGATCATAAAGGACCATAACAGAGCTCAACTGAGATACTGGTTACAGATAATTGAATATGCTACGTATGTCAATACAAAAGAAACAAATTAAACATGATATGAATATACATGTATGCAAACTCATAAATGAAAAAACTTGAAAGAAATGTTGACGTAAAATATGAAACTATTTATTTCTACTGTTACAAACTCTTAAGTATGACAAAATGTAAGGTAGCTGTGTGTTTTTTAACATTCTCGTCACCAAATGATGATGCTATATTTATTATTATCAGACTTGTGATAAATGTGAATTTAGAGCGATGTCAAAACTCAGTTGAAAAAAATACATGGACGAGTTCATTTAAGGCAAGGATTTTAGCTTAGTTTTGCTTACACATATCTTAATTTCATGATCTTCAAGGTTTTAAAAATGAAAGTGAAATTTTAAAACAATTTCATTTGATTCCTTTTGCCAAACTCAGGTTGCATTTGTTGTGGCTGTGCATTTAAAATTCAAATTGGATAAACACCATTCTTACCTTTACCGCATTTTGTAAAGTATGTATCTTTAAGCATCTTTTGGATACATTGCATGAATACATTAATATTTATCGGACCTTGAAGTCTTAAACTTATGCTAATTAACTGACCTCATTCATTTTTATTAAATTAACTTACGTTTCGAAGTTACACACTCATTGTTTTAAATAATCAACTGAGTTACCATCAATGTCTTGGTAACATATAGTCACATACTAGAGCTGCCACCATCACGTGAGTCGATCTTTGACTGTAATCGACAAAGACACGTTCCCACAAGACAGGTGCGCTGATGGGCATGAAATATCATCGACCCAGTAACGTTACCTACAATGGCAGTGCGCTTACGGGCTAGAGAAATCATCGAAACAGTAAAGTTTACCACATACCGATGTGCTTATTGGCTAGAACTGTCACGTTACCTACAAGGCCATAGCGCTTACGGGCTAGAAATATCATCGACACAGTAACGTTAACCACAAGACCGATATGCTTATGAAGTAGAACAGTCATCGACACAGTAACGTAAACCACAAGACCGATGTGCTTATGAAGTAGAACAGTCATCGACACAGTAACGTTAACCACAAGACCATTGTGCTTATGGAGTAAAATTGTCATCGACACAGTAACGTCAACAACAAGACCGATGTGCTTATGGAGTAAAATTGCCATCGACACAGTAACATTAACAACAAGACCGATGTGCTTATGGAGTAAAATTGTCATCGACAAAGAAACGTTAACAACAAGACCGATGCGCTTATGGAGTAAAATTGTCATCGACAAAGAAACGTTAACAACAAGACATATGCGCTTATGGAGTAAAATTGGCATTGTCAAAGAAACGTTAACAACAAGACATATGAGCTTATGGAGTAAAATTGTCATCGACACAGTAACATTAACAACAAGACATATGCGCTTATGGAGTAAAATTGTCATCGACAAAGAAACGTTAACAACAAGACATATGCGCTTATGGAGTAAAATTGCCATTGTCAAAGTAACGTAAACAACAAGACATATGCGCTTATGGAGTAAAATTGCCATCGACAAAGTAACGTAAACAACAAGACATATGCGCTTATGGAGTAAAATTGCCATCGACAAAGTAACGTAAACAACAAGACATATGCGCTTATGGAGTAGACCTGCCATTGACACAGTAACGTTTACCACAATACCTATTCGCTTATAGAGTAGAACTGTCATCGACACAGAAATGTTTACCACAATACCTATTCGCTTATAGAGTAGACCTGCCATCGACACAGTAAAGTTTACCACAATATCTATTCGCTTATAGAGTAGAACTGTCATCGACACAGTAATTTAAATCACAATACCCATAGATGCCCTTATGGAATAGAACGGCCATCGAAACAGTTATTCTAACCACAATACATATGCGCTTATGGAGTAGAACTGCCATCGACACAGTAATTCTAACCACAAGACCTATGCGCTTATGGAGTAGAATTGCCATCGCCACAGTTATTCTTAAAACAATACATATACGCTTTTGGAACATAACTGCCATCGACACAGTTACTTTAACCACAATACCTATGTCCTTTTTGAGTAGAACTGCCATCGACACAGTTATTCTTACCACAATACATATACGCTTTTGGAACATAACTGTCATCAACACAGTTACTTTAACCACAATAACTATTTCCTTTTGGAATAGAACTGCCATCGACACATTAACGTTTACCACAAGAACTATGCCATTATGGAGTAGAACTGTTCTTAATTCAAACCAGGGGCCCAAATCAGATCATGTCTTTGTACTTTATTCAAACCAGAGGCCCAATCAGATCATGTCTTTGTACAATATGTATTCCAGGAGCGCAATCATATCATGTATTTGTACTTTATCAATACCAGAGGCCCAATCATATCATGTCGTTGTACTTTATTTATACCAGAGGCCTGATCAGATCATGTCTTCGTACTTTATTTATACCAGAGGCCTTATCAGATCATGTCTTTTTACTTTATTTATACCAGGGGCCCAATCATATCATGTCTTTGTACTTAATTTATACCAGAGGCCTTATCAGATCATGTCTTCGTACTTTATTCATACCAGAGGTCCAATCATATCATGTCTTTTTACTTTATTTATACCAGGGGCCCAAATCATATCATGTCTTTGTACTTTATTTATACCAGAGGCCTTATCAGATCATGTCTTCGTACTTTATTCATACCAGAGGCCCAATCATATCATGTCTTTGTACTTTATTTATACCAGGGGCCCAATCATATCATGTCTTTGTACTTTATTTATACCAGAGGCCTAATCAGATCATGTCTTCGTACTTTATTCATACCAGGGGCCCAATCATATCATGTCTTTTTACTTTATTTATACCAGAGGCCTTATCAGATCATGTCTTCGTACTTTATTCATACCAGAGGCCCAATCATATCATGTCTTTTTACTTTATTTATACCAGGGGCCCAATCATATCATGTCTTTGTACTTTATTAATACCAGAGGCCTAATCAGATCATGTCTTCGTACTTTATTCATACCAGGGGCCCAATCATATCATGTCTTTGTACTTTATTTATACCAGGGGCCCAATCATATCATGTATTTGTACTTTATCAATACCAGAGGCCCAATCATATCATGTCGTTGTACTTTATTTATACCAGAGGCCTTATCAGATCATGTCTTCGTACTTTATTCATACCAGGGGCCCAATCATATCATGTCTTTTTACTTTATTTATACCAGGGGCCCAATCATATCATGTCTTTGTACTTTATTTATACCAGAGGCCTTATCAGATCATGTCTTTGTACTTTATCCATACCAGAGGCCCAATCATATCATGTCTTTGTACTTTATTCATACCAGAGGCTCAATCATATCATGTCTTTGTACTTTATTCATACCAGAGGCCCAATCAGATCAGGTCTTTGACCTTTATTTATAACAGAGGCCCAATCATATCATGTATTTATACTTTATCCGAAACCAGAGGCCCAATCAGATCATGTCTTGGTGCTTTATTTATACCAGAGACCCAATCAGATCATGTCTTTGTACTTTATTCATACAAGGAGCCCAATCAGATCATGTCTTTGTGCTTTATTCATACAAGGAGCCTAATCATATCATGTCTTTGTACTTTATTAATACCTGAGGCCCAATCAGACCATGTCTTTGTACTTTATTAATATCAGAGGCCCAATCAGACCATGTCTTTGTGCTTTATTCATACAAGGAGCCTAATCATATCATGTCTTTGTACTTTATTAATACCTGAGGCCCAATCAGACCATGTCTTTGTACTTTATTAATATCAGAGGCCCAATCAGACCATGTCTTAGTACTTTATTCATACAAGGAGCCCAATGAGATCATGTCTTTATATGTTATCCAAAACCAGAGACCCAATCAGATCATGTGTTTGTGCTTTATTCATAACAGAGGCCCAGTCAGATTACGTTATTATACTTTATCCATACCAGAGGCCCAAACAGATCATGTGTTTGTGCTTTATTCATACCAGAGACCCAATCTGATCAGGCATGTATACTTTAGACAAACCAAAGTTCCAACGAGATCTTGATTCTTGTATGAAAAGATGCAATCAGATTGTTTGCGTAACCTTTTCGGAACCACTTTGCTATTGTAATGGTATCTGAATCCCACTCACTAGTTTCTATTTATTCTGGGATTGTCGTAGAGGAAATAACAACGATATGTCTTAATAAAATATTTTATCTATATAATTATACAAAATGAAAGGCATTGATAAGCATAGATTGCATGCATATATACATGTATCATAAGCAATCTTGAAGAATAAATAACTTTTCCTTCTGTAAATAAGGAGAACAGATATATGTTCATTTGCAAAAAGTATATTTCAATAACTGAAAAGAACTGTGCCTGGTTTCATAAAACATCCTAAGTCATTTCCTAACTTAGGTGATTTTCTTAAGTTAAAAATCTCACTTGTCATATGATATAGGTAGTAGCTTTATACTGTCTAAAATACTTAATGTGTATAAATTTAGTGTAATAACCACACTTTCATCTTTCAAGACACTGGCACATTTCTATCAATGTGACTACAAAAAACTGAGGAAATCGACTTATTGATAAGATTTGACTTAAGATGGTTTATGAATACCACACTTGTCTCTTGATAAACATGTCTCTTTGTTAAGAATCCTTATTTATATATATAATGTTTGTTTAATACCCAACATATAATTGGCTAATATCTGGTACAGTTTACATACATATGTATCCTTGATCATTGTTACGGTTCTTTAGAGTAAATAACTAGAAACATCAAATGTTGCAGCACGTAAATATGCTTAAGCCAGCACTGTTTCGAAGAAACAGCCTATCTAAAACTCAACAATATATAAAGGATTAAACCAGAAAGTGCCTAGTACATTGCAGTGTAGTTTATTACATTATCGCAGATAGCAAATACCATATACAAAGTTGAGAGGAGAAGGGGGAAGGTTCTATGAGAATAACATTGAGCCTCTTCCCTTTCACCACTAGACATTTACACTTATAACAATATAATGATAGCATGTACATATACAGAGTTGATATGTATACAAAATTAAAGAAGTAGCAATTATTCAAAGAAAACAGTACGCACAATGTCAGCTAAAATCTTCCAACATATAATCACTAAAGGCACATATGTCTGTGCATAAATTAGAATATGCAGTATTTAAAACTGCAGTTTTTTTAACAAGTAAACACATATATAAACATTACTGCAGTACTGTTATTAAACAACATATGTCAAAACATATTAGCTAGGTAACCACATATTGTTTCAACATATATTTAACACTTATTGCTGTATGTTTATTTTAGAAAACAATCCAAAAGCACTCACAAATACACTACAATGCATTACATTATTCTTGTTTCAAAAATAAATTCAAATATTTGCATAATATTATTCTAGTTCCAATATTTAGATCATCAAATATTTGTTTTTAAAGAACGTCAATCTATTGATATTGTAAAGTAAAAAAATAATTCTGTCAAATGTTTATCAACATCTTACGCTCGTTGCAACGCTCTGTTTTCGCAGATACCATCAATTGCAACGAAGGCTTTGAAAGATTGTCTGCTGTTTCCCGAAAGTTGCATTCGCTCTGTTTAAATCGGGAGCTGAACTTTCCAGGTGAAATAACGCAGTGTAATATGCAGCAATAGGCAGAATCCGGGAAGAGGACTACAGCGCATGTATTTTCAGTGCAGACTTTTGAGTTAATATCATCGTAACGTACAAACTATCTCCACAATAAAAATATGTCTTAATAAATGTTGACATAACTCATTTTTACAAATGTTTCTGTGCCAATATCACATTACCTTTTAAAATATAACATGATCTACCGGGTAACAGTTTTGCAGAAAGCATTTAAAATTTAGAATAGGCCATACATTTGATCATACCCAAATTCAAATCAAGGGCATGTCAGCACTTCTAACAGGTGAGACTTTAAATCATTCACCTTTAAATCATACAAAATTCATTCACTGAAGTTAATGCGTTACCAGCACTTTAAACAGGTGATGCTTTTAATCATACTCTATTACATTCAATCACATACAGTTGTCTACAGCATTTTTAACAGGTGATACTTTTATTCAAACACTATTACATTGACACAAATCAATGTGTTTCTAGTGCTTTAAACAGGTGATAAATCAAATCATTCACTTTTAAATCATACAAAGTTCATTTACTGAATTTAAGGCGATTCCAGCACTATAACAGGCGATACTTAAAATCATACACTATTACAACGACAAAACAACAATGTATTTCCAGTACTTAAATTAGGTGATACTTTCTATCGTACAGGTTTGAATCATACGATATTACATAACTGAAATTAAGGCGTTTCCAGCAATTAAAACAGACGTTACTTAAAATCATACACTATTACATTAATACAAATCAATGTACTGCAAGCACTACAAACAGGTGACACCTTTATATCATACTCCATTACATAAGTCAAATGAAGGCATATCCAGCACGACTTAGTGTCCAACTGTATCTTAGTTGATGGGATATCGCGAAGTTATAAAGTTTTAATGAAAACCTAGAATGAAGAAGAATCATCATCGTGTTCTGGAGTTTTTTCCTTGAACCTGTTTTGGTGCTGGTAGATAGTTGCCAGCTGCTGTCTCGCCTTTTGCAGCTCCTTCTCCTTCCTGATGATCTCCTCCTGGGCAGCCAGCACCTGTAAGCAAATATTTAATATTAACAACACCATCTGACCTACAGGTACCTGGTTTAATGAAAACACCTGCAGATGACAACAGGAGAAAGACAACACCTGTAGATCAGCATAGTGCACGGACAACACCTGCAGATGACAAATAGTGAAGGACAACACCTGCAGACCAGCATAGAGCACTGTCAACACCTGCCAGGGCTTTTTCTGCCCAATTTGAGAAAAAAGACCCTAGACACTTTGGGAAATTTTGCATCGTGAAAATGCCGAAATTGGAAAATTTTGCAGTTTAAAGAAAAAGCTGTTTAGTCTCCAGTGAATTAAGATATTATTTAATTAGTTTATTTCCCTTAAAAGACCCAAAATGGCTTAAGTATCAATCCTTGGGTGTAAATATCTATTGCAATAAATCGAACATGACAGATAATATTTCATACAGATATCTGAATGTGATGAAAATCAATGATTTCTGAGTTCAATTATCAAAAAAACTTTACATCACATAATTTATTAGGATGTTGAAAATTAACCAGCATGTAAAAAGACATTCTAAAATGAATAAAAAAATTAGCTAAGACTTCTATTATATGGACACCTACCTGAGCAATACCCCCAACCATCCTCTGGTTAATGGTGACACTCTCCTCCTCCTCCTGGAACTGTTTTGCCTGCTGGGCTGACTGCACCAAGGCTTCTGTTGCCCTCTTTACCGCATTGCCCGCAATCTGTCAAAGAAATGGTCAGTATTTTGTTATGCAAATGATATAGCAATCCCTTCAGTTACCAGTAGTAGCTTACGAAAAATGACAAAAACAGTTCAAAAGGCATTCAACACCAGGACAGACTTTCTCGAAACTTCATAAGTCCCTTATAACAGGATTAAGCTAATCTCACTATTTTTGTTGTTCTATAAAATGTGTTATATTTACTTCTTCAAGATTTTTTAGAAATTATGTAGGAATAATCTGTTTGATTATCAGAATATACCATTTTTCATTTATCAAAATCCATTTTCAGTATGTATTTTGGCTAATTGAAATAAACGACTTAAGCCTGTTAAGCTTAAAAAGTTTCGAGAAACTGGACAGACTTTCTAATTGATCAATGCTTAGTGATAAGTGATTAACATTATACTGTTAGCACTGGATTAATTGTGTACATATAAATAAAGGGTAATATTGAACCTTACAGAAATGTGTTCCTTCTTCGTGAATATAAAGTAAATTGGTCAGTTTCACACCGTTTATCTGTTTTTATGACGTCAGCTATCCATATCATATTTTTAGCTGGTCGGGACCACACCAAAATAAAACATGGAACGCTGATGTCATTAAAATGGTGAGAATGTTGCAACTGATCAACTATCATTTCTAGAACAGTAATCTTGAGTTTGATTTTTTCATGTTTCAATTAGATTCTAATTTTTGAAACCTAGCAAAACATTCAATTGACCCTTACTTTCCTTTCATAAAACAATGGCATCATTGATTTTAAGTACCCCAAATTAATGAAAGTGTGATTTCTTTAATCAAGGATCTTACAGAGTTTAAGGCATTTGACATGACACTATTGAGTGAGTACAGCCTTGTGTGCATTACAGACCTGAAGTCTCTGCATGGCCTTTGAACCGGGGTCGGCTTTCACCCTGCAGGCCACCAGTAGAGCTGCTGTAGAAGCAGCCACTTCCTTGGCGGAGGCGATCAACTTCTCCTCACTGCAGTTACCTTGGACCATGGTATTGGCTGCCTCACACATGCTGTGTGTCGCTGCTGCTACCATCTTTGCCTATCGTGAGAAAAATTCAAAACATTATAAGTGCTGAAATGTCTATTTTAAATAAGGAGTATACAATTTTTTCAAGACAAATTTCCCCCGCCCACATGTACCTCCCCTTCCTCAGAAATGCATTACCATACATATTTAAATACTTAGCCACATTTTACCCATTATTCATGTAGTTAGCTAGTTAATATATTTATAACTTATCATCCTGCTAGTGTAAATCCAAACACAAATACACATTTTAAGCTTTTAATATATGCAAGTTTGTAAAATGGTACTTTAAATTCATCATACCGCAGAGATAAGTCCTTGTGACCACTGGCCATCCTCGTCAGTGTCTGTACGGTGGTATGTAGCTCCAACCTGAAAAAGTATACATAATTATGATAGTAGAGTGTAACCTGTGGTAAACCAGTCAAACTTCAAACCCTGAAAACCAACAGATAAGAGAAAGCATAAGTAAACACATTTTTGCTCAATTAGAAAACTTCTACACATATTTTATAAACAAATGCAACATAAAACTAAACACAAACATTACTAGTTATTCTAAACATTAATTTATGTATCAAATAAGTAAACATGCCAGAATGTTAGTTTTACTTTTTATAATAATATATGATGATTTAACATAAATGGTAATTGATGCAAATGAAAAATGATGATGACAATGAGTTTAATTGACAAATGGAATAAGGTACAAGAAAAACGCCTCGAGTGCCTGCTACTCTGTCTTAAAACAACATAACTCTACATATATTCAAGCAAGAGTTGTTGGCAACGTGTGTACCAAGTTTCATTTGAATATCTTGACTGGTTTTGGGGTTATAGTGAGAGTGTGCATGACAACGACACCAAGACTACAAGAATATCTAAACAATATTATCCTCGAAAACTGAAAAGCTAACAATGGTTAATACTGACTAGCAAATATACATACTAATTTAATGTTATATGTGTGTGATGTCTTATATACATGTATCTATAGCGAACATATCAGTCTGAATAGTATTCTGAATGGAAATGTAAACTTAAGGCTAGAAGAGAATTTATATCTACATGTAATAAGGTTTTATATATCCCAAAAATATACCAAATTTCATGATAGATACCGTAAATGACTGGGTATAAGACGATAGGGGGTATTAGACGCAGGGAAAAAAATCTGTGAAAATCCGAGAAAAAAACTTTTAATCTATGTTTTTGGTTAAAAGACGCATAGAAAAAATGTCAAAATCGTCCGGCATTTTCAGCCACCATGTTTGTTGACAGTGACAAAAAAAATATTTTTCGTGAAAATGGCGATGGTTATCTTTAAAACCATACTGTCGAGAATGAAAAGTTATGTTAAGCAAAAAATATTTTGACAGTGCCCAACTTTGCTTTTTTATATGTAAGTTTGATTATTGTTTAATTCAATTTATTATTCAAAATAATATTGAATACCGTAATTCACAAGAGTTCGGACACCATAAATTAATTATTTTTTTCGCTCTCCGAATACATAGAAATTTATCATTTTTACATTTTATTTACATGTTTGTTTAACCTGCCTTTTTTCTTCATGTTTGCTTTTTACCACTTATTAATTTATCCGTAGTAATCAATGGTCATAAACTTATTGTAAATCCTTAATGAAGTTAATTAAAACACCATTTTATACATGCACTGAACTGAATAAACAGATTCTATCGGCTTCAGATCAAAGAGTCACACTGTGTGACGTCACATAACTTACAGTTATGCCCACGAGGATCTCTTGGAGAGCATGGACATTGCTATGCAGGATTAATGTATAACTGTACGATTATTGCTTCATATAGTCTATACCGTAATTGTGGTACAAGTTTGAAAGCTTATTGGCAGATCGTTTTACAAACATGCCATGTCGATGTTTTCTTAATCCCTTGATTGCCCTTGTTGTTTGTTTAATCCTCAAATAAATATATCACACTTCCTTTTCAACAGGCAATAAATCGTTTAGGATGGGTAGTAACTAATTAAATTGTCACAGTGGTGTATACGGTTAGGTAATCTAGCCAGGCAGTGTAAAGATAAAAATCAATATTCTTCGTCTGTGAAACTTGGTAACTATGAAAGTTATGATTGATGTCCTTTGGGTGTCCGAAAATTAGGTACGCAAAATAAATTATTTTGGGAAATAATTATGGGTGTCCAAATATAAAATATTTTTGTTGAAATTATAAACGTCTTACGATATACCGTATCCCGATCTTCAACTGCCGTTTTAACCCGTATATACTCGATCAATATGACGCGAGTAACATCCCTTTCTACATAAATCTAAACAAACTCTCGGCTTGAAATTGACATCAGAAAAAAAGTTCAAAAAATTGTTACTGGGTATTATACGCAGGCATTTTTTTGCATCAAAATCTGAGGGAAAAAAGTGCGTCTAATACCCAGTCATTTACGGTAATACATCTATGCGAGGATAGATTACATACAAGGAAAAATAAGAAAATCAGGTAAATTCTTATTGAAATGAACTTTGATAGTTTTGTATGAACTACATAAAACGCAGCCAACAAGTTAAATCATATTTGATGGCAAACAATGCATACTTTTTCCTATAAAATTTGGAGTTCAAAACATTAAAACTTCAAAATTTTAAGGTTACCTCATCAGACAGTTTCAGGAATACATGTTAACAACATTTCCCTAAATTTGGCAAGTCAGTAATTACAATCCTGTGGGAAATGCTATTTTAAGACAAGATAACATTCAGACTGATAAGCCCTAATTACGCACAACATCAATGCTACGCTAGGCTTAAGATGCAAGTCTCCTCAGTGATAATAATAGACAGAATAATTTTAAAAATATTTTAAATCAATTAATAACAGTCAGTAAAAAAACTAAGTAACTGTTATACCATATTGTGTCAATGGTAAATAAAAGGGCATTTCCAAGCGCATATTTCCAGGATCCAGCAAGAACATATTCCCCAAATAATTAACCTCACACCGGATCCTATATTGACAGATGAGCTAAAACTACAGGGACACCGTGACCCAACTTTGCAAAGACCCAATCATAGGAGGAACCATGCCTCTGTAAGCTTAAATGTTTCTGATAATATCAGCAAAATCTGGAAGTGTTTAAATTACATGATTAATTAATTACCTCTTAGAAATACTTTCCCAAGATTTTTTATAGCAAGTTGAGTTATTAAAACATTTTTATCACTTTCACATCACTATACCATGCTGCATGAAATATCCATTTACATGATGCTACTTACAATTTTGCTGTTTTTATGTATACGATTATCTTTAATTTATACTCTTGGAAGAACTAACAATTTTTACAGTGGTATTTCAACTAGCGGAACCTTGCGCATGTTGATTGCCTATACAGCCAGGAAAATTGGTTGATCTAATCCATCTTACATTTTGTAATTAAATGCATAAACATGTTAAAAACCGCTTATATAAATACTTCCAACATTGTATCTATTTAAACTATATGCTTTTAATTCCAGGTCACCAGCTCTTTGTTATGTTTTGATATATTATCTATGTTTTAGAACATTCATGTCAGAAGAAAGATCATTGAGCTATTGTTTCTAGTAAACTTATACCAGACTTTATATAAAGATTCTTGTATCTTAGATGAGCTAGCCAGTTACGTAACTAAGACCCTACAATGAGGAACAAGCAAAACACTTAACAAAGACCCTGCTACAAGGAGAAAGCCAAAAACTTTACAAAGATCCTGCTACGAGGAACAAGCAACAAACTTAACAAAGACCCTTCTACAAGGAGCAAGCCAAAAACTCAACAAAGAACCTGCTACGAGGAGAAGGCCAAAAACTTAACAAAGACCCTGCTTAGAGGAGCAAGCCAGTAACTTATCAAAGACCAAAGCAAGTCAATTATATAACAAAACCCTGCTTAAGGGAGCAAGCCAATACCTTAACAAAGACCTTGCTTAGGATGGAAGTCAATTAGTTAACAGTGACCTTGCTAAGAAAAGAAAATGGATTACTTAAAAAAGACCCTAAGAGAAGAAAGACAATTACTTAACAAAGACCCTACTTAGAGAGGCAATCATCTACTTAACAAAGACCCTGCTTAGAGAAGCAATCAACTACTTAACAAAGACCCTGCTTAGAGAAGCAATCAACTACTTAACAAAGACCCTGCTTAGGATGGAGGTCAATTACTTAACAGTGGCCTTGCTAAGAAAAGTAAATGGATTACTTAAAAAAGACCCTTAGAGAAGAAAGACAATTACTTAACAAAGACCCTGCTTAGAGAGGCAATCAACTACTTAACAAAGACCCTGCTAAGAGAGGCAATTAACTACTTAACAAAGACCCTGCTAAGAGAGGCAATCAACTACTTAACAAAGACCCTGCTAAGAGAGGTAATCAACTACTTAACAAAGAACCTGCTAAGAGAGGCGATCAACTACTTATCAAAGACCATCAACTACTTAACAAAGACCCTGCTAAGAGAAACGATCAACTACTTAGCAGAGACCCTGCTAAGAGAAGCGATCAACTACTTAGCAAAGACCCTGCTAAGAGAAGCGATCAACTACTTAACAAAGACCCTGCTTAGAGAAGCGATCAACTACTTAACAAAGACCCTGCTTAGAGAAGCGATCAACTACTAAACAAAGACCCCGCTTAGAGAAACAATCATCTACTTAACAAAGACCCCGCTTAGAGAAGCGATCAACTACTTAACAAAGACCCCGCTAAGAGAAGCGATCAACTACTTACCAAAGACCCTGCTTAGTGAAGCGATCAACTACTTAGCAAAGACCCTGCTAAGAGAAGCGATCAACTACTTAACAAAGACCCTGCTAAGAGAAGCGATCAACTACTTAACAAAGACCCTGCTAAGAGAAGCGATCAACTACTTAACAAAGACCCTGCTAAGAGAAGCGATCAACTACTTAACAAAGACCCTGCTAAGAGAAACGATCAACTACTTAGCAGAGACCCTGCTAAGAGAAGCGATCAACTACTTAGCAAAGACCCTGCTAAGAGAAGCGATCAACTACTTAACAAAGACCCTGCTTAGAGAAGCGATCAACTACTTAACAAAGACCCTGCTTAGAGAAGCGATCAACTACTAAACAAAGACCCCGCTTAGAGAAACAATCATCTACTTAACAAAGACCCCGCTTAGAGAAGCGATCAACTACTTAACAAAGACCCCGCTAAGAGAAGCGATCAACTACTTACCAAAGACCCTGCTTAGTGAAGCGATCAACTACTTAGCAAAGACCCTGCTAAGAGAAGCGATCAACTACTTAACAAAGACCCTGCTAAGAGAAGCGATCAACTACTTAACAAAGACCCTGCTAAGAGAAGCGATCAACTACTTAACAAAGACCCTGCTAAGAGAAGCGATCAACTACTTAACAAAGACCCTGCTAAGAGAAGCGATCAACTACTTAACAAAGACCCTGCTAAGAGAACCGATCAACTACTTAACAAAGACCCTGCTTAGAGAAGCGATCAACTACTAAACAAAGACCCTGCTTAGAGAAGCGATCAACTACTAAACAAAGACCCCGCTTAGAGAAACAATCATCTACTAAACAAAGACCCCGTCTAGAGAAACAATCATCTACTTAACAAAGACCCTGTCTAGAGAAACAATCATCTACTGAACAAAGACCCTGTCTAGAGAAACAATCATCTACTTAAAAAAGACCCTGCTTAGAAAAGCAATCAACTACTTAACAAAGACCCTGTCTAGAGGAGCAACCCAATATCTGAATGAAGACTCTGACAAGAAGAAAAACTAATTACGAGACAAAGACCCTACTCCAGGAGAAAGCCAATAACTGAACAAATTCTCTCTTCAGTGGAGCTCACCAACAATTTTACTTAGACCCTGCTTAGAAGAGGAAAGAAATAACTTAAAACAGTCCCTAAACTTAACATTGATCCTGCTTAGAGGAGAAAGCCAATAATTTAACAAATACCCTGGAGGCTTACAGGAGTAAGCCAATAACTTTACAAAAACCCTGCTTCACAAGAGCCAATTATATAATAACAAAGACCCTGCTTAGAGTAGCGAGTCAATAACTTAACAAAGCGCCTTCTAAGAGGGGCCAGTCAATTACTTAACAAAGACCCTGCTTAGATTAGCAAGTTAATAACTTTACAAAGACCCTGCTAAGATGAGAAGGCAATAACAACAAAGACCCTGCTTATAGAAGGAAGCCAATATCTAAACAAGGACCATGGATAGAGAAGTTAGACAACAACTTAACTAAGACCCTGTTAAGAGAAGCAAGCAAATTACTTAACAAAGACCCTGCTTATATGATAAAAGGACCATGGATAGAGAAGTTAGACAACAACTTAACTAAGACCCTGTTAAGAGAAGCAAGCAAATTACTTAACAAAGACCCTGCTTATATGATAAAGCCAATAATGTTTGTGGACTAAGGAGTGTTACATTTACAGTATATTGTTTTCTAAAAAATAGAGGATTTGACAGGAGTTGCCATTCAAATACAAAACATACTATAAACAAATTTAGGACAAGTTTTTAATCAAGCTTGAAAACTTTCCAGTAATGAGTTTCATAAACCTTGGTATTAAATGGTAAAAAATTTCTTTGATCACATGAAAAATTTGTAGTCAAAAAGGAAGATTTTATTCAATTGTGGTAACAGGTTTTATGCAAATTTAGTAAGACAAAATGAGGTCAATTTCAGTCATATAACGCAAGCATAATACAGAATAACATGGCATGATTGTATTGCACTTATAACAAGGAAAGTCATATGATTAAAAAATGATTAAATTTACTAACATAAACATTACAAAAAAATGTTTTGACTGACAACACATTCACAATGATAAGATTAGAAGAATTATTGCAGTTTTTCAAAATGTTTTATCTGAGTATAGAAAAAATTAAACAAAACACTTTGAAACTAAATGAGAACAATAAAGTTACACAAAACAACATGAACTATCTTAACTAAAAAGCAGTGAATTATAATGCAAGTGATCATTTAAGTTTAGTACTACTATCGCTTGACCCACTAATTAACTTTTCATATTTTTCAGCAGATTATTATTTCCAATTATAATATGCCATTCTGTTGTTCCATAGCAATAAGATTGTCTTCATTGTTTTATACGTGGGTATTTATTCCATGTATACAACATGCATACGGCAGATATGCAATTAATAATAAAGGTTAAAAGGTTGATTATTGTCCTGCTATTTAATACATATGCGAGCACAAATCCTTAGTCTCCACAAGTTTTTAACAATCTTTGACAGAGGAAACGGGAGACCAATGATTAGAACCACAACAAACGCCTATCCAAACCCTATTCATAACTTATCTGCTGCCTAAATAGCTGAAACATATTCGCTTAAGCATTTTCTACTCAAAAATCTTATATACCATTTTCTTAACTTATATATTATCATTACATGAGGTAGTGCAATTCTTATTTCAAATACTGTTTGGTTTTACTTATAAAAGTATCAGTTCTCAAACTGTCACAAATCTATTTAAAGCATCTTAATAGATAGATGGTGCTCCAAAGGAAAAACTGACCAATGGGGAAATGGCCCCTAATCCAGGATTTTGTGCCAAATTTATGAAGGCAAGTACTCAAAATATCTTATCTAAATACTTCTAATTACTCTGGGATAGAACACATAAACAGACAGCATTCTTTCTCTATCAACAAACTTTTTTTCATTTTTTGGTTAAGTACTTGATGAATGTCAGATATAATATACATAGTTGTGGAATACAAATTTCATTGTTATTTTTTACTGAAAGTTATCTGACTACTGTTCTCCAGAAATAAGGCACTGAAAAAAGGGGGGAAGAGGGGCAACAATTTTGAATATAACTAAGAAAAGGGCCAATAAAGGGGCCATAAATATGGATACCGCAGTCATTTTTGAGGCATCAGGGGCCCCAAAGGGCTTTCTCCGTGTTCCAATCTGAAAATCAACACACAAGGAAAACACATACAGAGTAAGAATATAGATTATATTGCACACATATATTTGGGAATAAAAATGACCTACTCTTGCACCTTTAAAAATACTTATTGTGCACCCTTTCAAAATGCATTACATATTTACCCCTTACAAAATGTACTATTTGTGCACCCTTAGAATATGTCTTACATATTCACCCCTTACAAAATGTATTATTTGTGCACCCTTAGAATATGTCTTACATATTCACCCCTTACAAAATGTACTATTTGTGCACCCTTAGAATATGTCTTACATATTCAACCCTACAAAATGTATTATTTGTGCACCCTTAGAATATGTCTTACATATTCACCCCTTACAAAATGTATTATTTGTGCACCCTTAGAATATGTCTTACATATTCAACCCTTACAAAATGTATTATTTGTGCACCCTTAGAATATGTCTAACATATTCAACCCTTACAAAATGTATTATTTGTGCACCCTTAGAATATGTCTTACATATTCAACCCTTACAAAATGTACTATTTGTGCACCCTTAGAATATGTCTTACATATTCAACCCTTACAAAATGTATTATTTGTGCACCCTTAGAATATGTCTTACATATTCAACCCTTACAAAATGTACTATTTGTGCACCCTTAGAATTTGTCTAACATATTCACCCCTTACAAAATGTATTATTTGTGCACCCTTACAATTTGTCTAACATATTCACCCCCTTACAAAATGTATTATGTGCACACCCTTAGAATATGTCTTACATATTCACCCCTTACAAAATGTATTATTGGTGCACCCTTAGAATATGTCTTACATATTCACCCCTTACAAAATGTATTATTGGTGCACCCTTAGAATATGTCTTACATATTCACCCCTTACAAAATGTATTATTTGTGCACCCTTACAATTTGTCTAACATATTCACCCCCTTACAAAATGTATTATGTGCACACCCTTAGAATATGTCTTACATATTCACCCCTTACAAAATGTATTATTGGTGCACCCTTAGAATATGTCTTACATATTCACCCCTTACAAAATGTATTATTTGTGCACCCTTACAATTTGTCTAACATATTCACCCCCTTACAAAATGTATTATGTGCACACCCTTAGAATATGTCTTACATATTCACCCCTTACAAAATGTATTATTGGTGCACCCTTACATTTTGTCTAACATATTCAACCCTTACAAAATGTATTATGTGTGCACCCTTAGAATATGTCTAACATATTCACCCCTTACAAAATGTATTATGTGCACACCCTTAGAATATGTCTTACATATTCACCCCTTACAAAATGTATTATTGGTGCACCCTTAGAATATGTCTTACATATTCACCCCTTACAAAATGCATCATTTGTGCACCCTTACAATATGTCTTACATTTTCACCCCCCATTACAAAATGCATCATTTGTGCAATATTAAACAAATAAAATACTAACATTTTCCAGCATGATATTAATGATATCTGATGATTCTTTGAAGACATTGAAGGACAAGGTACAGCTTTGATGAATAATACAATAAATGACCATTCACCAGTTTTATTATCATTATGTTAGACATTATTGGTGATATATGAATCCTTGTTAATACCATATAATGGAATGTTGAATATCTGAATTTTTAAGTTGAAATTCAATGATTTTTTTTGCAATGGGACAGAAATGCAAGAAATAGTTCTAAACAAATCTGAATCCAAATGAAAGCATAGAAATGCAAACAATTCATATTAGAGAAATATTAGACCAAAAAAACAAACAAAACAAAAATGATAGAAGAAAAGGGGGTATATGAATTTCAACCATTCAAGCATTTAAACGGCATGCCAGCAACCAAGGCAATGAATGATGATGATTATGATGATGATTATGATGACAATGATGAAATGGTGCTCATTCCAACTGATTTTATGACATTATAAAGCTTACTAAATGTTGGACATTTTGGACCTTTTTCAGCCGAACATGAGCATTTTTTTTTACTCCCCAATGCCACTGAACTATTTGGTGGCTCAATCGAAAAAGAGCAACAAGCAAAAAAATATCATGTTTGCCACACATTAACACTTCAATTACTAGATAGATTTTAGCAACCATGTGAATATCTACACCTTCTAAATATCGTGAGCTTAGTGCAAGATGGTTGTACCTAAATGTGGATATAGAATGCGGTTAAATAAACATCTTGTAAGAAGCCCTCATATGTCGCAATCCTGCATTTACTTTTATCATACATCTTCAGGGAAAGGAAATAAGTGCATATCAATATTGTCTGGCTGAAAAAGATCCTTAATATGTGTCAAGTTTCTGTTAACACATGACATTTAATTCATGCAATATGTACAACTTAAATGAGTCATCAACATAATCATTATCATCACCATAAGTATAATGAATCAAGTACCCGGTAGTTTTGATGAAGATTATAGAACGAACAATCACCATGATTTTTATAAGATTTGTTATGGATATTCATCAATGATGTATATATATATATATATATATATATAGAATTTGATGTCACTGATTTATTTGTCCCACTACCAACTTGGAATTATAGATGAAAGAAAGGCAGACAAATTTTGAACATGTAAAACAGTTTCCATTAATTTCTTTTAATCAAAATTATGTAGTGATGAAAATTTCATAAATAAATATGAGAAACAAACTGGACAAAACAAGCAAATCATTAGTCCCTCTAACTTGCTACTTAAAACAAAAGAAACATACCTTGCCCTGCGCAACTAGTTCTCTCTGAGCGGCAGAAGCAGATTTCACCAAGGCCGCAGTTGCTGCAGCAATAGATTTAGCCGCTTCTAGAATTTGCTCATCAAAGCTCAATGACATGTCAGCATCCTGAAACAAAGGAAAACAACCAAGATATGATATCCTCGTCAGCGGAGATAGAGATTTTAACATCATCATAACATGATCATAACTCACTGTGATTTCAATAAGAATACATTTTTTGTATTCTATTTTTCTAAATTAATAAAAAATCAAAATAAGGGCTTCCTCTGTGAAATCGGAAAGTGGTTATTTTTAAATGAGAAAATAAGAAGAAGTATACATTGAATGTTTAAATTCAGATTTTGTTTGATTATATTCATTATGCCTCAGCTTTGCATCGGTTGTCTTCCAGTATTTCCTTAAATCATGCTACTAGTCCAGACATAAACTGTTTGGTATTCAGTGTTTTTTAAGCCTCCTTTTAGTTTCTCTGCCTGTTGAGACATCATATGTTTGATATTCAGAGTGAGTTAAGCTTCCTTCTAGTTGCTCTGCCTGTTGAGAAATAATTTGTTTGTTATTCAGTGTTCTTGCTCTTTCTGTCATAATGTATCATATGTTTGATATTCAGTGTTAACCAAGCTTCCTTCTAGTTGCTCTGCCTGTTGAGAAATAATTTGTTTGATATTCAGTGTTCTTGCTCTTTCTGTCATAATGTATCATATGTTTGATATTTAGTGTTAACCAAGCTTCCTTCAAGTTGCTCTACCTGTCGAGACATAATATGTTTGATATTCGGTGGATATAATCCAGCCACCAAATATATCAAACATATCTAGCCTCAAATAAGGTTTTTATTCAGAAAACAAAACATTGCTGTTAAAATCATTTTTTACTCTCATTAAACACTAATACAATCCCAAACATTTCTTTCGTCATGTTCATTCATTAATTGTCCTCCAGGCTCCATATGTTTCATCATTACTTTCAACAATACATGACTGTGATCTCTTTTAATAATACACACATCTATCAACAATCTGTGTGTTTCTCCATTACGTTCAACAAACAAATTGTTTCCTGGTAAAATTCAACAAAGCATGACCCGTTACATTTAATAATACATGTTCTTTTATTACTTTCATCAGTACTTGTGTCTCCTTTACTTTCAACAACACATGTGTCTCCATTACTTTCAATAACACATGTGACTCCATTACTTTCAACAAAACAGGCGACTCCATTACTTTCAACAACACCTATTTCCCCATTACTTTCAACATTACATATTTTTCCATTATTTTCAACAATACATGTGTCTCCATTATTTTCAACAAAACATGCGTCTCCATTACTTTCAACAAAACATATTTCTCCATGACTTTCAACATTACATATTTCTCTATTATTTTCAACAATTCATGTGTCTCCATTATTTTCATCAATATATGTGACTCAATTATTTTCAACAATATATGTGACTCAATTATTTTCAACAATTCATGTGTCTCCATTATTTTCAATAATTTAATGTGTCTACATTATTTTCAACAATACATGTGTTTCCATTACTTTAAACAATACATATTTCTCCTTTGCTTTCTTCAAAATATATGTCTCCATTACTTTCATCAGTACATATGTCTTCATTACTTGCATCAATGTGTGTGACTCTATTACTGTCATAAATACATGTGTCTCCATATCTTTCATCAACACATGTGTCTCCATTACCTTCAACAATGTTTCTACATTTCTATCATGAATATATATGTATGTCTTCGGCACTTTCATCAATACATGTTTTTATATTTTTCAACAAAACCCATTTCCACGTCATTTCTACAAAGCCTGATATTCAACAATATTTTAACTCTGAGAAGACGTTCTTTTGATTGTTAAACTCAGTACAGACCTTGACCTTTCTCCTTTTTTGAGGTTGGGAGAGCTTGACCTTTCTCAATAGCAGAAGGTTGAGACATTTCTAAATTAAGGGATGATGTATTTTCTATTTAAAGTCAAACCCAGTACTAACCTTGACCTTTTTCCTTGGCTGAAGTTGGGATAACTTCTTCGCAGCAGCCTCGATGGAACTGGCAGCTGACAGTAGCTCATTCTCAGCGATAACTGTGGGGTCTTGAGGGTCAACCCAATCAGTTCCTAAATGGGAAAATAAAATGCTCGATGTTACTGAGTGTCACATGTCAATGATAAAGCATGTCATCTGGAGGAGAGATAAATTCCAGGATTATGATGTTCTAAAGCACAAAATACTCAAAGGTATGACAGTTGTTGTCTTGGTTTTATTAAAACTATTCATTGACAGTAACGGAGCCTTTAAACAAGATTGATGGGCCTACAGATAAACAATGAAAATACCATTCATAATAAAAATTGCATAAAATGTTAGCCAAAGTACTTGTATTTGATGAGAACATGTTTCCTACATAAGTGTCTTATTATGCTTTAAATTGCAATAGCTACTACTGGTGCATACTATGGAATTGGCTTGAAAAAAGGAGCTAAGATTAAACCAATGTTTATCATTAAATGTCAATGTAAAATACATTTTGTGAATCAGTAAATAGTTTGATAACACTAAGAGACTTTGCTTCACCTTTACAATATAAAATATATACATTTTTTAAACTCCGGCAAAAAATTCTGTTAAATACTTTTTTTTTTAAATGGTAACATATTTTATTGAATATGTAAAAAAACAATTCATTTAATGTGTCTAAATCTACTTTTAAAGGAGAGCGGGCATAAGTGGTGGGCAAATGTTAGAGAGGGGAAACTTTTAACTTTAACTTGAATATATCTAATATCTATCTACATAACAAAAACTGTAGCAACACAATAGAACATTGCGCAATCTCAATATCAGCTTCATAATTTTGGATTACATGTGTACTGTAACTCAAATCTAGGAACATGAAAGATATTAAAAACATGACAAATGCTTTAAATTGGTGACTTTTCTTCCTAAATAACTGACACATTTCTCTTGTTGTAACGCTAAAACATTTAACATGAGCTCAGAGTTCTTTACCTTGATTTCTTGGACTTGTATGTGAAATGTTAATAAGAAACGTGCTTCGTTCTATGGTATTGCACCACTTGTATTTCATGATATACAAGGGAAATAATCTTAACATGAACATGACAACACTCATCTGGTTTGATGGAAAAAGGGAATACCAAGTTTAATAATTAAATCTTACATTATTTTAGAAATTATCAATATTCCCTCAAAGCCTTTGAAAGACCTTCTGACAAATTTACAAAGACACAATGGCAATGACAATTTTTCGAAAAACAGACAAGCTCAAAATAATTCATGCATAAAATGTATTAAATAACAGTACTGTGTTGACCTCTCAAAAACAATGATCAGCATAACCTTTGAAGTAGTTCATTTAAGTTTAAAGTCTTAAAATATTAAGAAAACTTTAAAATAGTTTAACAGCCACTTCACTGCTTAAGTCTGAAAAAGTATGTGGAGTTAGAGTTTATTAAAACAAAGAAAACCAAAAGAAAAGGTAATTTTGCAAAACTGAAAGTTGTTTGTTTAATGATTATTCATACCTTGTTGTTTTTATTTCAATTTGAGTCCCACTCTCTTTTATTATCATTCCGTCAGAAAACTTCAGCTAATCCAAGTTAGGCAAAATGATGAAAGAAGTATATTTTGTGTTTGAATTATGTCACCATTAAACATCAGTTTTGCAACATTACAAATAAAAAGAACAATGCAAAACTGTGCTATTTGTGGCAGTTTTGCAGCTAATCTCCACGATGCTGATCACGCCCATTCATTTACATCTACCTGGGCCGAGCTGTGACCATCGCACGTTCACATTATCTGTGTAAAAACATGGATTACAATTATCTGTGTAAAAACATGGATTACGAGTATCTGTGCTGAAACATGCATAACAGTTAAATATCCTGAAATATGGAGTTCAATTATTTATGTAAAACATGAATTACATTGATCTGTGTAAAAACATGGATTTCATTTTTTGTGTGCAAAACATGAATTACATTTAACTGTTCTGAAACATGGATTTCAATGATCTATGTGCTGAAACTTGGATTTTAATTATTTGTGTAAAAGACCAATTACATAGTCTCAGAGTGCTGACATTTGTATTCAATTACCTGTGCTGTATCATGAAGTAAATGAAATATTGGTGTTAGAACATGAATTTTAATTAATTTCATACTCTATTCATTACCGGATGTGCAGGAATGCCAAAGTTTCAAAATGAATTCTGGATATTTAAACTATAAAAACAGTTCATGCACAATGATTACAAACAAAAATAATGACTTGTAACTGTTTAACTGTGATTATATCACTTCTAGTCTACCAAAAAAACATGCGAGATTAATATCAACAAATACTCAACATTTCTCACATTTTGTAACAATAGGCCATAATTTTATAAATTAATAATAAATTCATTTTGAGAATATAAACCATAATCTAGAGTGGCATTTGGATTCAGTACATAAATGACTGTGCTCTCTCTTAAACGTAACTTACAACCATTGCCAATTATTTTCATATTTATCTTATAATTTCACTGATAAATAAAAGAATATATTTCTCATATACAGGCAGATTATAACATGTACAAATGTACGAAAATAATGAGGTACAAAGATTTACTATCTAAAATAATCAAGGAATAAAATGTTGAAAAAATAACGTATCACATATTATCATAAAATTATATTGAATATAAATATTTCTGTACCAAATGCTGTCAGTTAATAAAATGGAATTCATTCAGAGCATAATTTATTTTTGTTATGAACTCATCAATGTGTGCTTATACTGTGGATAATTTATCTGCGCGGTGAATTTGGCATTAGGGATATTGGGGAGGTTGGGATGCACCAAATGTATGTGTAGGTATGTACTCCTATAAGTCATTTTCCTTGTGTATTTGACATACTGTTCTTAACTTGTACAATGTACATGCACCTGAATGACCCAGTGCATAAAGAGTAGTCCACATGTACATGTACCTAAATGACCCAGTGCACAAAGAGTAGTCCACATGTACATGTACCTGAATGACCCAGTGCACAAAAAGTAGTCCACATGTACATGCACCTGAATGACCTAGTGCACAAAAAGTAGTCCACATGTACCTGCACCTGAATGACCCAGTGCACAAAGAGTAGTCCACATGTACATGTAGCTGAATGACCCAGTGCACAAAGAGTAGTCCACATGAACATGTACCTGAATGACCCAGTGCACAAAGAGTAGTGCACATGTACATGTACCTGAATGACCCAGTGCACAAAGAGTAGTCCACATGTACATGTACCTGAATGACCCAGTGCACAAAGAGTAGTCCACATGTACATGTAGCTGAATGACCCAGTGCACAAAGAGTAGTCCACATGAACATGTACCTGAATGGCCCAGTGCACAAAGAGTAGTGCACATGTACATGTACCTGAATGACCCAGTGCACAAAGAGTAGTCCACATGTACATGTACCTGAATGACCCAGTGCACAAAGAGTAGTCCACATGTACATGTACCTGAATGACCTAGTGCACAAAAAGTAGTCCACATGTACATGTACCTGAATGACCTAGTGCACAAAGAGTAGTCCACATGTACATGTACCTGAATGACCTAGTGCACAAAAAGTAGTCCACATGTACATGTACCTATACAAGTAGTTCATCCCAACCTCTGTAAGAACTGTGCTGGATTTTACATAAAAAATGTTTGCATTATTGCATAAGATAAATGTTATTTACCATTTTTTTTAGTGTAAAATAAGGATTTCAATTTACTGTGTAAAACATCGGTAACAAGTCATTATCAAGGTGAAAAAATGGATTTACTCTCAATAAATAATAATAACATTTATTCTTATTTTTTTTGTCAAAATTTGGATTTCAAGTCGGAAGAATTTGTTAGAATTATATATATATTCAAATCCATCTGTTAACAGCATGTGAAACAGACCAAACATTTCTATCTAACATGCAGAGATGACGTATACGATTAAACTCAAAACATGATACAAGAATCACCCAGTGAAAATAGGAATACATCGCCATATCCTTACAAAATATAACGTTTATTGAGGAGAAATGGAATTCAGGGGAGTTTAAAACCAACCCTTCATATCAACTTAACAAGAGAGCCACTGAGCGAGCCACAACCCTCATCTGTTATTTTTTAGTAGAAAAAGGGGCGTAACTCAAAAATGATTTAACCAGATTTGCTATACAAGAGCATATTATCTCTGGCAACATGTGTACCAAATTTCATTTGAATATCTTGAATGGTTTTAGAGTAACATAACTGTATAGCAAAGGTTTTTGTAATCCAACACCAGAGACACCAATCTTACAAGCTATGACAGTATCTTATTTTTTAGGCCTTCGAAAAAAAAAACAAGGGTAATATTTGAACTACTTAAAATTTTATAATTTCGATTGATATGTTTCTATTACAAATCATCCTTGAATGGCTAAAACAAAACATGATTTTCTTCAACATAAGTGGCGTAAATATATTCATATTTTCAAGGTGGTGTTTTTGCTACTACATTGTATATGTTTTATACCCACATACCCATAAAAGTAACTGCAAATTTAGGGAAGAAGTTTTATTAGAAAGACTATTGGTCACTTTAAGGCAAATTAAATATATTGGGGGCCTTATTTATAAAGCTTTTAATTGAAAAATTTCAACTGATATTTCTTCATTTTTAAAAAAATATTTTCATAATGCTAAATTTTTATCAAATTAATCATTTTGATTTATTTTTTTCCATTCTTTTTGGTAAAATTCTTCGTTGATATTTTCTCTAATATGCTTTATGAAAATGGCCCCTGGAAATAGAAATAAAAGACAGACAAAAGCCTTCAAGATCTAAAATAGTTGCTAACACAGACATACATGTAACCACCTCCATTAAAAGGCTCTTACATGTAGCTTCAAAGTCGCATATAAATGTTTGCGAGGAGGTTTTTGCTGCTGTAATGTTAACTTCTCTATGGCCAAAATTGTTAAAAAAATCCATCAACTGCCAGATGGCTTATGAGGTATAGCAATGATTGGGCTACACAGCACTATAAGTCACTTATCAGAAAATTTAAATTATAGCCCAGGTTACACACCACTAAATGTCAAACCTGTTCCAAGCATGCTCACATCAATTTGTCACATGCTCAGATGGGGAGAACAAGGGGCAGCACTGTACATGTGATTTGAAGTTATGACCTTGACATTGAAGTATTTACCTTAATCCTCTCAATGATACAGTGTTAACAGCATACAGTAAAAATATCACATTTTCTTCCAAATTTTTAAATAATGTTTGATTCACAAATGTAGTAATTCACATAATTCATTCACATGTAAACATTGAAAAGAGAGTTATTAAGGAATAGGAACTGAATGGAAGGGAGTTATCACGGGATACAGGGTGAATGGATGGGAAGGGATGTCCAATCTTCAATATAGATCACAATACTTAAATGCAGTTGTAAGACTTTGAACAAAACTCTGATGGCATTCTTCATTTTAAATGTATTTATAGTAGTTAAAATGTCAATTCTGGCAGTTTGTTAGCATGTGAAATAAAAAACGTTCTGGCGAATTGTTAGCACATACCCCCCCTTCCCCCCAAAAAAAATAAAAACCCCAAACAAACTCACAACTCTATAAACCTTTTTATGTAATACCCTACATTTAATATCAATTTACTTGCATATTTCTGTTTCATTAAACAGTCCAATGCAAGATATCTATCAATAAATACAATAACATCTTTTTATCACATGCTACACCTTGTTTCCGGTTTAATATAACCATCAAGTATTTTTTTATATTACACATGTGTAATATAACATTGCTCTTCTTCTATTGGTCAGAAAATATATCGCTCCGCATTTATATAAAAAGTTAATTGGCAAAAAGTCACTGCTAATTGGTAATATTCCTGTATACCAAACCTTCAATTCTTATTTTATTTCTATAATAAATATTTGCTTTGTTAGAGTAGTTGAATTTCTTTCTAAATATTAAGAGGATAACAAAGTATGTCGTCTTGATATCTTGAAAAAGCAAATTTAAAAGCAACCAAAATTTAGTTTATTTTAACCGAAAATGAACATAAACATTATGACGTCACATCTACTAGATGACGTCATGATGTTTATGTTCACTTCCGGTATAACAGAAAGAAAGATTTCGTTAAAATTAAAGTGTTTACAGTGTGATTTTTACTGGATATCATCTGAGAATGCATTCTTAAATAAACGGAATTAAAACGATCGGGTATATATGCTGTTTTAAATAAATCCTGGTACTACATTCCTGCAATGCATGTAGCGCGGGAAATGACAACACTTGGTGATATTCGGCTCATAAGCATCGCAGGTGAAACAGGTAGGGTTTTGTTTGCCATTTTATACCGGAAAAAGCATGTGATAAAAAGAATCTGACACTCGTTGTCATTTAATACCAATTTTTATTAAACTCGTCCAGGAAAACTGTTAGTAAGCTCGCCAAAGGCTCGCTAACTAACAGTTTTCCTGAACTCGTTTAATAAAAATTGGTATTAAATGACAACTCATGTCAGATCCTCTCTTTATGATGTCTGAAAAATATTGATGTTAATCAGAAACTGCTAATAAACAAACAAAAACATATTCAATCCGACAGAATGTAGTTTTAAATCAATATCCAATCTGACAGAAGGTAGCTTTAAAACCATATCCGATCTAATAGAATGTTGCTTTAAAACCATATCCAATCTTACAGAATGTAGCTTTAAAACCATATCCAATCTAACAGAATTTAGCTTTTAAACCATATCCATTCTGACAGAATGCAGCTTTAAAACATTCAAAGTTAAGGGAATGCCTTGCAAGCTTTGTTCTAAGTTTTTGTTATGTTGTATAAACCTGCGAAAGACGAACGAGACGGGACCAGCCAAAATGGGTTGAAACTATTTATAGCTGTGAGGACAAGCGAAAACATAAAGAAAATATTCATAATGCATTTAGAGGCAAACATGGGCAGAAAATACTCTCAGAACAGAATGAAACATATCTTATAACAATTATAGTGTCAGAAATCTAGAAAAGAGAAGAGGGGTGGTGATGATGAACATGTTGACAAAGATAAATAAAAGATGCAGAAATTAAGACATACATGTAACAGTAACAGTTTCAGATATTGTTTAACTGACTAAAGATAATGGGGTAAAATAATTCCAAATAATGGGAAATGAGACTTACATATGATGGGAAAAGAGTTACAGATAATGCAGAAAATGTGAAATGAAAATATCAAGAAAAATCAGAAGTCTTAAATGTTATAAAAATATGTCTTACAAATACTGGGAAATGAGACTTAGAGATACTGAGAAATAAGACTTCCAGTTTAGGTGAAATGAGACTAATAAATGACAGGAAGTAAGACTTACAGATAACACAAATGGAGACTTAAGAGATAATCGGAAGTAAGACTCACAGACAATGGGAAAAGAGACTTACTGATAATGCGACTCACGGAGAACAGGGAAATAAAACAGATATTGGGAAATGAGACTTACAAATTGACGGAAATAAGATGAATGGAAGAAACAAAATGAGACTTAAAGATAATGGGATATAAGACATACAGAATGATAAAAGAAAATGAGATTATGAAAAGTAGAAAGTGAGACTTACTAACATTAGAAAAACAACTAAAAGACAACAGTGATATAAGACTTAGATTACACGGAAATAAGAAGAATAGATGAAAGGGAAATAAGACTTTCAGATGACAGGGAAATAAGAATTACAGATGACAGGCAAATAAGACTTACAGAAGGATGAAAGAAAAGTGAGTGAGAAAAAGAGGTAATAGATACATTCTGATAATGGGGAAATCAAGAGAGGTAGTTAATGGAAAAAGAATTCCCCAGATAATGGAAAATATAACTAACATTAATGTTAACAGAAAATAACACTTATAGATGACCGAACATCAGACTTACAAATAATGGGAAATAAGATCGATAGAAAACAAGACATAAATGTAGGTAAGGGAATGTCATAAATGGTTCGATAAAGAAACTTGGAAAACAAGTTCAAATACCGATAAAAATAAAACAAAAGCAAACATGAACATAAAGGTAACAGCAGAGAAACAAAGTAAACATTACATTACGAAGTAAGTCGAAGCAAACAGGTCATAGATTACTACAGCTGTTTTTGTTCATCGTCTATGATTTAAATTCTCTTATGTGTAAAACATAATATCACAAAAAAAGACCCTTTGTATTGATAATGGTGATTTCATTGGGCCAATTGTTCAGATCATTATTAATGTTAACAATGTTGTTAACATCACCGTTGTTAACTCTCTGGAATTTTAAAGGGCACATTTACGATCTGCAGTATTCTACCACTATGTAAGACAGCTGATTTATATAGTTATGATATGTGACAACATCAAAAAAAGTACACTATCAAATGTAAACAAACAACCAAGTAAAATTCTGAACAATTGGCCCAATATTGTAATAACAAAATACTCATCATCCCAGTCTACATAACAAACATTACTGGCAATGCTGAATGAGTCCTAACAGAAAAATCTTTGAAAAGATTGAGGAATTCATACGAATTGTTTGATAAAATATAGAAGTAAAGAAGTTTAACGGGTAAGTTAAATGAGAAGAATTAACTTTATTGTTTTGTGTGGATACAAATTAAGTGGTGGAAAAACTAAGAAGTAGAAATTAGTCCTAAAACTATGAAGTGGAAATTGTTCTTCAAACTAATAAGAAATGGAAATAGGCCCTAAAACAAACAAATGGATATTGGTCCTAAAACTAAGAAATGGAAATTGGCCCTAAAACAAACAAATGGATATTGGTCCTAAAACTAAGAAATGGAAATTGGCCCTAAAACAAACAAATGGATATTGGTCCTAAAACTAAGAAATGGAAATTGGTCCTAAAACTAAGAAATGGAAGTTGGTCCTACAATGAAGAAAAGGAAATTGGTCCTAAAACTATGAAATGGAAATTGGTCCTAAAATGAAGAAGTGGAAATCAGTCCTACAACTTTAAAGTGGAAATTGGTCCTAAAACTAAGAAGTGGAAATTGCTAAAACTAAGAAGTGGAAATTGTTTTCAAGCTAAGAAATGGACATTGTTCATAAAACTAAGAAATGGACATTGTTCATAAACTAAGAAATGGACATTGTTCATAAACTAAGAAGTGGACATTGTTCATAAAACTAAGAAGTGGACATTGTTCATAAACTAAGAAATGGACATTGTTCATAAAACTAAGAAATGGACATTGTTCATAAAACTAAGAAATGGACATTGTTCATAAAACTAAGAAGTGGACATTGTTCATAAAACTAAGAAGTGGACATTGTTCATAAACTAAGAAATGGACATTGTTCATAAACTAAGAAATGGACATTGTTCATAAAACTAAGAAATGGACATTGTTCATAAACTAAGAAATGGACATTGTTCATAAAACTAAGAAGTGGACACTGTTCATAAAACTAAGAAGTGGACATTGTTCATAAACTAAGAAATGGACATTGTTCATAAACTAAGAAGTGGACATTGTTCATAAACTAAGAAATGGACATTGTTCATAAACTAAGAAGTGGACATTGTTCATAAAACTAAGAAATGGACATTGTTCATAAACTAAGAAGTGGACATTGTTCATAAACTAAGAAATGGACATTGTTCATAAACTAAGAAATGGACATTGTTCATAAACTAAGAAATGGACATTGTTCATAAAACTAAGAAATGGACATTGTTCATAAACTAAGAAATGGACATTGTTCATAAAACTAAGAAGTGGACATTGTTCATAAAACTAAGAAATGGACATTGTTCATAAACTAAGAAATGGACATTGTTCATAAACTAAGAAATGGACATTGTTCATAAAACTAAGAAGTGGACATTGTTCATAAAACTAAGAAATGGACATTGTTCATAAAACTAAGAAATGGACATTGTTCATAAACTAAGAAATGGACATTGTTCATAAAACTAAGAAATGGACATTGTTCATAAACTAAGAAATGGACATTGTTCATAAACTAAGAAATGGACATTGTTCATAAAACTAAGAAATGGACATTGTTCATAAACTAAGAAATGGACATTGTTCATAAAACTAAGAAATGGACATTGTTCATAAACTAAGAAATGGACATTGTTCATAAAACTAAGAAGTGGACATTGTTTTTCAAACTAAGAAGTGGACATTGTTTTTCAAACTAAGATGTGGACATTGTTTTTCAAACTAAGAAGTGGACATTGTGTTTCAAACTAAGATGTGGACATTGTTTTTCAAACTAAGATGTGGAAATTATTTTTCAAACCAAGATGTGGAAATTGTTTTTCAAATAAGAAGTGGAAATTGTTCTTAAAAGTAAGAGGTGAAAATTGTTCATAAAACTAAAAAGAGCTAGAGCTGAATTTTTGGGCAAAAAGTCAAGGAATTAAGAACAAAAAATGTTGGTATATTTTCAAGATCTTAATAAGGGAAAATTTATAGATATTAGAAAGCATATCACGTTGTTAAAACAAAACCATAACACAGAAATTCTGTTTTATGATTGTGTAATAATGCTGCATTATGTTACAAACAAATCTGAAATTTAAAAACTTTTCTTATATTGTCTACAATAACTACACTTGAACCCTTTCCACAAAAGATAAACAAACCTACATTGAAATGTTCTTAACCCGAAAACCACCAAAACCAACAGAGAAAACAGACAAAGATGTGACTAAGAAAACTTTCATAAAAAACTAGACCTAACCATTTGGAACTAAAAGGAGTGAGAGTAACCACCAACCAAGTAAACAGGGCAATACAGAAGAAATTATCAGTCCGATCCTCCATACCTTTAATTGCCTCCGCAGCATGAACAATCTCAGACACAGACGTCGCCACTGATCGTGACAGGATTGTCAACTGTTGTCGCGCTTCAACTGACGGCTTCTGTAGCACCTGTTGGTAGATTGATAATTGTTGGTTTGCCAAGTATACTTTAATTTGAATATTAGTTATCACCAATTAATTGAAGATTTTGTTGTAGACGTAATCACTGATTTAGACAACATAGTCAACAGCAAGCATCAATTTCAACATAATATGTTGGAAATAAAAATATGTCATAGACCTTACCACAACTTACTCAAATAGCATGACCAAAACTTGCACTAATAGCCATACCACTACTTGCTCTTATAGCCATACCACAACTTTCTCTACAATCCATACCACAACTAGCACTAATATCCAAACCACAACTCTAATAGCCATACCATATCTTGCACTAAAAGCCAAACCACAACTTGCTCTAATAGCCATACCACATCTTTCACTAAAAGCCAAACCACAATTTACTCTAATAGCCATACCACATCTTGCACTTAAAGTCTAACCACAACTTGCTCTAACAGCCTTACCACAACTTGCTCTAATAGCCCAACCACAACCTTCTCTAATAGCCTAACCACAACTTGCTCTAATAGCCTAACCACAACTTGCTCTAATAGCCTAACCACAACTTTCTCTTATAGCCTAACCACAACTTTCTCTTAATAGCCTTACCACAACTTGCTCTAATAGCCTAACCACAACTTTCTCTAATAGCCTTTCCACAACTTGCTCTAAACGCCTAACCACAACTTGCTCTAATAGCCTAACCACAACTTTCTCTTATAGCCTAACCACAACTTTCTCTTAATAGCCTAACCACAACTTGCTCTAATAGCCTAACCACAACTTTCTCTAATAGCCTTTCCACAACTTGCTCTAAACGCCTAACCACAACTTGCTCTAAAAGTCTTTCCACAACTTGCTCTAATAGCCTTTCCACAACTTGCTCTAATAGCCTAACCACAACTTGTTCTAATAGCCTAACCACAACTTGCTCTAATAGCCATTCCACATCTTGCTCTAATAGCCTTTCCACAACTTGCTCTAATAGCCTAACCACAACTTGCTCTAATAGCCATTCCACATCTTGCTCTAATAGCCTTTCCACATGTTGTGCTTAAAGTGATACCACAACTTACACTAATATCCTAACCACTATTACATTTTTCTAATAAATACCATATTCACTTGCTCTAATAAACTTACCACATTAACTTGCTCTAAGAGATTCTTGTACGCTCCAGCACATGTTCCTCCTGCATGTATCGTCCTCGCTCGAACATCATGGGTCTCTGCTGTGGCTGCTGCCGCCTAAAACAAGTGGATAACTTTCCTTTGATACAAACTTATATAAAAACCATCATCTATCGTGGCAGAGCATCCATTCTTAAAAACAGCTGTCAGCAAATTTAAGTAAAGCAAAGAGAAATAAGTACTTTACCTGTGTGGTAAAAGCAACAAAATAATTAATTATTTGTATGATCTTTCAGATCAGCTACTCATTTTTTTATTCAAAAAATTCTATCCAGATCTAATTCTTATCACATACCTTACATACGCCCAGAAGATCAAACACCGCTTTTCTGCCCATGTTTGCGACCACAATTACGTCTTCCTGTCTTCCACTGTTGCCCGCAGCAACCGCCTTTGCCGTTGCCTGGGAGAGTGGTTTTGTATATCGGATGAGGTCCTCGGCAGATGCTTTCTTGTCTGTAGTTGGGTTAGCTTCATAAGCCTGAAATAGTTACAAAAACAGTCATTCAAGTGTTCTCAACAGCCAAAACTAGGCAAATTAAAAATGAATCAGTGAATTATTCTTTAAAGATGTTAGTCATCATCATAATATTCTGTCTCAGAATTGAAATGCCTCCCAAAGTTATAGTCAGAATTATGATTGAATATAAGATCAGCCATCCATTTTTTCCATTAAAGTATTCATAACCATTGAATGGATTCCAAATTTAAGTTTTCTTGGTCAACATGATCCAATAAATCTTGGTTATAATTATGTACAATACAACATGAATAGAAAAGTGGATTAAAGTGTTATAATACACATTGTTTTATGATGTTCAATGAAACCTTCTTGTTTAAGTCACTACAATTCAAAATACAAAGCTGGTTACTTCAGTTGACCAAACTGTAGTTCTATTCTAAAACTAACTATCAATCAAAAAAATACTCGGCTGAAAGGAAACAAAGATCATTTATTTAGTAAGTAAAATATAAGGCCACAATTAATAATAGTTTGGTGTTTCCCTACACATGTGTCTAGGGTAGTTGCGGGTAGTTTGTTGGAAGGTTGGTGGGTTAGAATGGATGATGGGTAATAAGTTGGTGGGCTGATAGGTTCGTTGGTTCATTGGTGGAAGGTTGGTGGGTTATAATGGATGGTGGGGTGTTAGGATGATGGGCTGGTTGTTTTTTAATTTGGTGGGTTGAAAGGTTTGTTGGTTGGTTGATACGTTGGTTATAGCTTTTTAGGTTAGTAGGTTGTTAGGTTGGTTTGGTTGGTAGGTGGGTTGAAAGGTTGGTTGGTTTGTAGGTTGTTAGGTTGGTAATTTAATAGGTGGTTAGGTTGTAAGGTTGATAGGTTGTTGTTGTTGTTTTTCTTCTAAACACAAAAAAATGAGAAAAATAATATGATAACCAGAGGCGTTAAAAAAGCTAGTGGGTATTTCTATGAGTGGGTCAGGAAATACCACACAAACCTAGTGGGGATTTTTCTGAGTGGGTAGGGAAATGCCACACAAACAACTATTTATTCATTGTGGCCTTCACAGGTTATGAATGTAAAAATAAGACCTTTGAATAAGCAAGGGAGTTTAGTACAATGGAAAAAAGAAGATGTAAGCTTGATTAGTTAAAAGACATACCGTATTTTCTCGACTATAAGGCGATTCGCTTATAAGACGGCCCCCTAACTTTGCCCATGAAATCTGGTGCTTTTTGTTTCGACTCGCTTATAAGACGGGGTCAATTTTTAAGCAAATCTAAAATGCTAAAATTCTTCCTAATGTGTAAAAATGTTCAAGCTCAACGGACAATTATCGACTTTCACGGTAACTGTTTTTGTTTTACTCAAAGAAAATGGCGGTCAACTGTGAGCGCTCTATTTGGAGGTAGGTTAAAAATTAGTACACAAGTTTGCAGGACAGGTCGTTACTTATCGGAATTGTAATAATTAACCAATAACAACATATGTTTGTTTTAGTTTGTTTTTTTATTGAAGACACCAATGAAGTTCTTCGGCAAAAGAAATGGCTTCAATAACATAACTGCGAAAAGCCGAGGCATGAATAGGTGTTTGTTTAGCAATGCTTTAGGCAATATTGTCCCTTGATTGGCGACGAACATAAAGGATTCATATTCGCATTGTCATTTGTTTGCTTAATCAAATTGACAGTTAGGTACCTACATCATATTAAGATTCCAATTTATTGATTTGATATATCTGTCAAACTAATTATACTGACACGCGCCATGAGAAAAAATGCAGATATAACGGTACACTGTGTGACGTCAGAGCACGCGCGGTGAAGAGATTTCGTGTTGTTGTTTACTTAATTGCCCCGTACTTGTATCAGCAGACGATATACTGGATAGACGAATACCCTATGTAAAATTTTACTGATTTTGACTTGAATCTTTTTTTAATATTTAATCGACTCGCTTATAAGACGGGTCCCCTAATTTGGGGGTAAAAATCGGGACCCAATTTCCCCGTCTTATAGTCGAGAAAATACGGTAGTCAGGGGTCAAATATATAAATAAAAAAAAATCATTTCAGGATAAGAATATTTTATGTGTGGGGAGCAAAAATACCTAACTTATACTGTAGACTCGTATCTTTAATCGTTAAAAACACTCTTAAAAAGGCACATTGCTATTTTTAAAACCTGGGTAACACCCTACCAATGACACAAATTCTGCAGGCATGTTCTGCAGGCAAGAGTCTCCCCTTGAAAACTTAATTTTGAATTTCTATTTTGCCTCCATAGAAATCTAGATATTGCCAATTAAATTCTCTGAGATGTAATTAAAACCCAGGGGTATCTTATGATGAAATAATTATAAGAAAAGCAGGAATAAAAGCAAAAAACGGAGCAATAAATGCAAAACTTATTGCTGGCTACATTTATTATGGACTAAAAGCATTATAAGCAAGCCGGGATTTCCCTAGAGCAGAAACCGGAGTCCATGATGCATTTTCGAACATTCTGTGCATCCCTGGGACCCCCAATATAAAATATAAATCTCTGTTAACCATAATAAGGGATGTGATTGACCAGGAAGCTGAAGGGCTATAACCATTTCGGCTGTGGTTTTGTCGGGCGCTTTTAGCCTCTAATTGGTGTCAAAGGGGGGTGAAGCACCCTGCATCAAAAGCAAAACTGGTTTTAAAGTAGCCTTTTTGAAGCTCTCCTGACATCAAGTTTGAAACAATCTTGAGCTTTTGAAGCAAACTTAGCGTAAACACTCACAACAAATACAGTAACAACCAAAAGCAACCAGCTAACTTTTTGTATCATTTTTAGGGGGGTCCCTGGAGCCATTCAATCTGTGGTAGTCCACAGACAATTCACATCCCTAATAATACCCAGGGACCCAAAACAGTTACCAAACACCCCCAGTTTGTCAACCATGTGGGACCCAAAACAGTTTCCAAACACCCCCAGATTGTCAACCATGTGGGACCCAAAACGGTTACCAAACACCCCCAGATTGTCAACCATGTGGGACCCAAAACGGTTACCAAACACCCCCAGATTGTCAACCATGTGGGACCCAAAACGGTTACCAAACACCCCCAGATTGTCAACCACATGGGTCACAGATCACCATAAGATGAATGCTTTGAGGGAAAACCCGGAACAAAGAAAAAGAGCAGTTAATAAGAAAAAAAAAATACTTCAAAATGAGAAATATAAATGTACATACAAAACCTTTATTATCTAAGCCATTTTTCAAACTAGACAGGATCAACATTGCAATGCCAAAAGAAATATATGATAAAACAATGCTTTACTTAAAATTGATCATATAGCCAGCCACTTTGGTGATAAGCCATAACTTATTACAGTTCCGACCCTTTTTCGTAGTAATTTTGAAAACCCTGCCTAGTTATATAAACACTTGGAACGGGACACAGCCAGACTGGATGTAAAAGACAAAACAAACCTGAGCAGTGGACACGTAAGTCTGCAAATGTAACATTCACTTACATTCACAAGTACAGCACAGGGGCGCTATTCATAAAACATCTTAAGTCATTTCTTAACCAAAGTCATTTTCCAAAAAAAATTGTAGTCAAATTAAAAGAACAGAATAAGTGTTTTTAACATAAAAGTATGTATTTTTGATAAAACCATTGGAAATAAAGTATTTAAGATAATATTAAGTTATAATTTGATACGAATACCATAAGAGAGATACTTAAGTTTGAAAATTTAGTTAGGAGATGACTTAAGATGTTTTATGAATACTGGCCCAGAACAGGTAGACATCATTCCAGATTGAGGGGGAGAATGGCAAAACGTCCTAAGTGCTTCTACGCCCATTGTCACTTACAACATTCTTGCGTTCACCCCACAAAACAGCTAGACATGCAGAATGAAATCATCCTTAGTTTTAAGTACCAATTGAATTAGACCATACCAAACTGATTCTGTGTTTAGTGTCAGGTTCCTATTTCAAACCCTACCTACCAGCTGGCAGGAGAATACAAACGTTCCACAGAATAAAACGAATCTTATTCTCTTTACAACAAATGTTTATACATTAAATGCTTAAAAATCAAAGAAAAAATGCCATATACATTTGCAGGTCCATCCAGCTAAAAATTAAACTAGACTCATTAATATTTTAATAGTTAAACTTCAGGAGATCATAAGTCTCTGATAGCATATGTCTCTGATAGCATAAGTCTCTGATAGCATATGTCTCTGATAGCAAATGTCTTTGATAGCATATGTTTCTGATATCATTTGTCTCTGATAGCATATGTCTCTGATAGCATATGCCTCTGATATCATTTGTCTCATATAGCATGTCTCTGATAGCATATGTCTCTGATAGCATATGTCTCTGATTAAGATGATTTTTTTTCAGAAGCTGGAAACCTAGCTGCCCAATGATGCTGAACGTTGTATCAATTTGGCATGGCCTTACCCCATTTAAAACTTTCTATTCCATCTCTACCCTCATTGCAACTCTCTTTCTACTACCCTGTTATTGAATTATAGACAATGCACATCTTTGCTCTTTTTCCCCCCAATTTCCCAGTAACACTGTCTGCATGGAAAAACTGACACTATTTCATTCAAACGAAGGCCTTAAATGTCACAGAACATTCATAAAACCATGCAGAGAGTTCATTAAAAAGCAATGATATCATAATTCCAGTAAACACTGTCTGCCTTTACTAATAATTCAGGCAAAATTCTACAAATGCAATAATTTGCCAATCACAGAAAATTCACAAAGGAAACTCATATATAAATATATATATAGATTTATGCGAATTAGAGAAAGCAAGATTTTTATGAAATTTGTAACAACCCTCAACCAATTCAGGGTTTTCAATGTAATACAGATTTACAATAAAAACCCTTTCGAACATTTAACAAGGAAGAAAACAGAATTAAAGTTGTTATGGCAAGAGTTATGTACCTTGATTTCTTGCCCTATGGCTTCAATGGTTGATTCAAGTGCACGAGTTCCTCGTGTTGCTTCGTCTTCCACTGATTTCACAGTCTTCAACAGGGATGTCACGTTTGTCACCATTACCTGGGGTGAAATAATATATGATATTTACTGGGGTGAAGTCAAATATGATATGAATTGGGAATGAAATAAAATGTTATTGCCTGGGGTAATATGATAATATCTGGGGAGATGTAAAAAATGCTATTACTTCAGGTGAAGCAAAGTATGACATATAACCTGGAAAGAAAGAAACATGATAACACTTATGCTGTAATAAAATATAGTATTATTATGTGCCTATTTCAAACTAAATATATCGAGTCAATAGATATTACCAAATCTGGGGTGTACTTACTTATGGTAACATACTACAACATGACAATCGTTTCGGTTATGGGCATTGCTATACATGTGCATATTATATCTGGCAACATGTGTACCAAGTTTAATTCAAAAATCCGGACCGGATTTAGAGTTATGTTCAAGGTTACATTTTTACACAAAAACACCGCTGCCAAAGATAATGACGCTGCCGTCCAAAATGATGACACCGAAGCTATGACAAAACTTGACTTTCTATCTTCCAAAAACAGAGCAGTTAATAAATAAGCCTGATTTTCTTATTTAAACGAAAATCATGCGCAGCAAGAAAAGCACCATATCGGGGATGTAACATTCTGTTAAACTGTAAAACATAACAGTGAGTAAAAAGGTGTGACATTCCAAGTATTAACTGCTTTTAATCAAAACTATCACAGTATATGATAAATAGCCCCTTATAGCGATGTATCTATCACCCACATATGCAGTGTTCGCAATAAGAACTGGCTGCCAGCCAAAATGAAAGGTTCAAACGGCAATGGGGCCATTTAAAATTTTGAAAAATAAGTGAATTTTTGAAAAATAAGTGAATTTTAAGTACAATAAGTAGTAGCTGGTCGATTCCATTACTATTTAAGATGGTTCGATCGAAACCTATTGAGAACCCTACATTTTTTTTTCAGGACAACTAACAAATTCATGTTTCATAACTTAACAAACAGATAAATCCATCAATTGTTTTAACAAAACAGCGCTGTCTGATTTCAATATGATGTAGTAATAATGCAATTTGGCCTTTCTTATGACTTCAGAATTAATAATTTGTTTTTCTTAAATTTGTTTTTATCTTTGGGAAAATTAATTCCTAAAATTCTTGAAATGGGAAATTAATTGGCAGGAATAATATATAACAATTCGGAATTCTACACGATTAAAACAAAATGCAATGGGAATTGGTCAGAACATTTGACACATGGAATGCTGGAAAAAGTCTGGACAGCAGCACTCAATTATTTCATGGAAGGCACTCAACACTTTATACAAAAAAGGTTTGTACAAACAATCTTCCAACACTGAAAGCATACATCTTTTTAGCGTAACTACATGTTGTTAATTGCAACACGTAAAAATAATAAAAACACAACAAAAATGGCTGTAACACATTTTGTTTTAGTTACATGTACATTTTAACCACACCATCCAAAAAATAAACTTTTTGTTTTAAAAATAATTGTGAAATCATATAAGTATTTGAGTCAACAAAAGGAAAAACGAAAACGCATTGATATCATATTTCCTAAATGACAAAAATAAAAATTGACCAAAAACTGATCTGTCATTCACTTTTGTTTGCAAACACAGATAATGTAGAGATTATTTTTTCCATAAAGTATGTGATAAAACATAATACTCAATGATTTCACAGTATGAAAAATGCATGAAACAAGGATTCAAACTGGGATCAAATCTATGGATACAAAACTAGATCAAGCAAGAGATAAAATTGAACATTAGTGCAACTGACGATATTGTAATGTTTATATTTACCTTGGATAAGTTTTACGTCTCCAAATAAATTACTAGGATCACAATTGATAAATTGACATTTCCATACCAATCTCTTGGAATGGGTAATTGTGGGTAAGAAGAGGCATGTTGTTTTTATCACTTCCTAACACTTCAATTTTGTAATGAAAAAAAAATATTCTCGGGTAAAATGATTTTTTGTAAGTGACCGTCGAAAAACGCCAAACAAACTATTTATTACATGGGGCCAAGTGTTTAGTCTTTTATTCCAATTTCTGTCAAAATATTCTTAACACGGTGCATTATGACATACTGTGTAATCATTCATATTATGTTTCATGTTTAAACATTTTGTCAATGGTAAAACATTGAGAATGAATGGCATTTCTAAATAACTACATAAATTCATGAATACCTAGCTCCTTCCCCTATATCAATTTTTTTCTAACAACCGTCAATCCACAGAGCCTCTTTGTTTTAATACACACAAAAATACAAACTTTTTTCTAATTGTTTTATTTAAAAGCTTTGAATGCCACAACAGTAATAAATAAAATAGTATATAATCAACACAACAACATTAAGATGATATGTCACATATATATAACACTTATGAAGCCAAAATAAATATATAATTATATACCTATCTAAGGGCATTAACACTGAAAGCCGCCATGAGCTACTTTGAATTTATTTTTTGAATAATTTATTGGCCATTTTTTTTTTAAATCTCACCAATATTTGAGATGTAAGACTTCTTGAAATGACAATTCAATCTTATTGACATTACCATCTTATGATGTTACCAAGGAGTAGACAGAAATCATTCGATTTGTATCATTTGGCAGTTTTGATAATCTAATGTCAGCAGAAAGGAAGAGCTGTCAAAGGAAGATGACAAATGCCCCCAAATTCGCCTTGTTGGCTTTAAAGCTAACTGACCTTTTAGTGTGACCTTGACCTTTGATGTGCGATAGCCAGTTGATCATTAAGTGTGACCTTGACCTTTAATGTGCAATAGCCAGTTGACCTTTGAGTTGGACCTTGATCTTTGATGGGCAACACATCTTCCTATGCTTCTGCCGTTAATCGAAATTTAAATAATATGGAGTAGTTACAGTGAGCCTCGATTCTAATAGACAGACTGACAGATGGATGGACAGTGTGACTCAACTGATGCATCCCTTTTACCATTATCACATCAGTTATAGCTCAAGTTTTGTACCAGTGATGTTCAATAAAATATTTACTTTAGTCCCAAATCAACACAATCATTGAGAATCTCTATAGCTCAAACTAAACTTAATCTAGCTTCAATTTTTTGGCAAAAGAAAATGATATGTGCACACAAGACAACATCAATAACTTGGACAGCGATTCTAAGTAATGTCAGGTCAAACTAAACTGAGTTTAACATCTATATTTCATAAGAATTATTCCCAGTTCAACTTACAGGGCAGGGTATGATATGAATTAAGAAAACGTCTATTACAACATTAACACACAAATGAAACGGGGGTCCATGAAAATATTAAGAATATTTCACCTTATGATGATGGAGTACGATAACAAATGAACTAATGAAGAGCAAAAATAAAATTCTATACATGAAATGGTCCTATCTAAATAACAAGAGCGCTGCTGAGGGATTGCACAAGGCTCGTCTGTTTTTATTTTACAGTAAACAAGGGGCATAACTCAACAAATTTTAAAACCAGCATTATGTGCCTTGCTAAAAATGTGCATTATGACTCTGGCAGCAGTTTTTGAGTAATGGAAAAGTTGAAGTTCTTGCATAACGAAACTGACATCGACAACACTTAAGGCTATGACGATACCTTGACTTTTTCTTTGAACTATAGATGAGCTAAAAATAAAGTTCACAAATGAACAAGTTTATAGAGCCATGATTATTATCAGGAAGCTGCTACTACGATATATTGTGAAAAAGTCACATCCAAAATTTCCAATAAATTTTATGCACAACCGAATTTATATTTATGATTCTTTTCACTTTATCAAGGCTCTAAAAATCAGTATATCTCCTAGTTTCTTCTCTATTTGAGCACAGTTTTGTTTGATTCATAAATGTTCTGTTTGTTTTCAATAATAATATCAGTTGCACTTATGATGTCATGCTGGTAACATGTGACCTATATTGTGTCGAAAACGGTCTCGTTTGAGACATCTGAAAGAAACACATCATAAACTATATTGCATTCTGATCTTAAAATCATATGATCTGTTTGGCAATCACCTTTAAATGAAGTGATCTGTTTGACAATCACCCCAAAATCATATGACCTGTTTGGCAATCAACTAAATAACATGATCTGTTTGACAATCACCCCAAAATCATATGACCTGTTTAGCAACCACCCCAAAATCATATGACCTGTTTGGCAATCACCCCAAAATCATATGATCTGTTTGGCAATCACCCCAAAATCATATGATCTGTTTGGCAATCACCCCAAAATCATATGATCTGTTTGGCAATCACCCCAAAATCATATGATCTGTTTGGCAATCACCCCAAAATCATAAAACCTGTTCGACAATCACCCCAAAATCAAATGATCTGTTTGGCAATCACCTTAAAATCGTATGATCTGTTTTGCAATCACCCCAAAATCATATGACCTGTTTTGCAACCACCCCAAAATCATATGACCTGTTTGGCAATCACCCCAAAATCATATGATCTGTTTGGCAATCACCCCAAAATCATATTATTTGATTGGCAATCACCCCAAAATCATATGATCTGATTTGCAATCTTCTAGAGATCATATGACTTGTCATGTTGTATGAATAAAATACATGTAAATAAAATCTGAAAAACATGTATTTTATACAGGTTTAATATCGAATATGTATGAGGTATATTGATATGTGTAACTTAAGTATGCATATTTCACATGTACATATCCAAACTTGATTCAAATATAAAATAATGATAATTCTACTGATTACATAAAACTTGTATAGACACTACCAAAAAAATTAGTGCATCTGAAAATAAAAAAATGTGCTTATTTCTTTCATAAAATGGTAAATATACTGCTACATGGTAAATAAATGATGGGTAAACAGTCAGATGCAGGGTTGTGAAAGTTTTTTTCCTCAAATGCTACCAAAATTGCAGCTACATATATATTTTATGTTTCCAACTTTCATAAACTTTGTATCGTCATTTGTTGGCTTAAAGGCAAAGACCCATGTTGTTGAGAGAGAGAGAGATGGCGACAGTCCCTTGGATAAACTAGCTGTATATGACCCATAACTAATTCAAATATTTGAGGCCCTCATACATTTATTCAGATTTTTTTTTTATTAATCCTGGTCACAGCTTATGAAACTTGTGTCTAGATTTTATCAGAGCCTCAAGAAGCTAGCCACGATTATGATCATGGTACTCGTGTACCTAACAGTGAAAACTATGTTTATACAGTCGAAACCCATTGGCTCGATATCCTAAGGACCGGCCTTAAAGACTTTGAGCCACGCAAATATCAAGCAAAGCAGGAAAGCTTGCATAGAGAAAAAAATAATTATGTCCTTTACATCAAGTTTGAGCCAACGCAGAAATCAAGCTAGGCCAAATATCAAGCCAAGTGATATTAAGCCAAGTGGAAATGCTTAAATGGTGTAAAAACACTGGTCCTTTACATCAAGTTTGAGCCAACAAGGAAAATGAGCCAGGCGATACAAGGCCAACGGGGTTTTGACTGTACACTATTTATATTGTAAATATATTGTAAATATGGTAGACTCAGGGAACTTTGCCTTTAAGGATCAAATGAGCTTAAAATTCACTACTGGATAATGATTACTAAACCTGTAAGAATGAAATGCCACACCTTATGTTAAAGTTCATTCTGGTTACGCAGTGTTATCTTGTAACAACTTAGTCACCCTTTTAAATAAAGTATACACTTAATTTTCAAAAAATCCCACTAAAGTGTCCTTAACTAAATTTGTATAAATCTAGATATATCAATTTTTAAAACTCGGACCTGACGACATATTTTCTAAACATAATCCAAGTGTGCAACCAACCATCTCCTACATGATTATGCTGTTTCTACTACCGTAAAATGCAGAAAGATAATTTTTCCTGAGAGGAAAGCAAGTAAAATTGAGAAAGTAATCATTACGCCAGCACCTCCATTTATCATAACTAAGCATTGCTTTGCTTTACCCTCAATAAGCATATATATCAATAAAACAAAGTAAATGTATAGTACCTTTGCAGATTCTTTCAGGTGCAGCATTGCTGGGTCTTGTACGCTCTTTCCTGAAGCATTCTTGGTGGCGCTAATCAAGTCTGAGAGCGCAGAAGCCACATCTTTTACAGCGTTGATCAACAGCACCTGTTTGAAAGCACAAATATTGTTGATTATCTTCTTATATGAATCATCAAACGATATTATAGACAAAATTTATTGGTTTATTTTACAAATCCACTCCTCAAGGCATATCCAATCTGTTAAACTGTTTACATTTCCATCCCCAGGACCTACCAATAATGAATTCCCTTTAAGCCAATTTTTCAAATCCACAAATCAAGACCTCAAATAAATTTCCTCCATTAAACTTGCTTTTCCTATCCATATATCAGAGCCTTACACTATTTTCCATATTCACAAATTAGGGCCTCACTCTAACAAAATCACTTGACTCAATCAATTTACATATCCATCTCCCAGGGCCCTACCTGTGCCTCCTGCTGGTCTGAGCCGAGTGATCCTGCACCAAACTTTACTACGTCTGCAAGCCTTGTGATTGTTTTCACAGCCATCTGTGCTGCGTTGGCCAGCTGTTCTTGGTTAGATGCTGCCCCAGCAACCAATGTTTTTGTATCCTCGACCAGGGCCTTAGCTGTTTTCAGGATATTCTCCCTATGAATATGTAAAGCATTTTTCATATTACATATTTATGATAACATATGTGATGTTTTCTTCAAAAGCAATTTGTCACCTTTATGCAATAACACAATAATTACTCCTATTTGTATATGCACTTATTCATTTCTTGCTCTAAGGTGACAAAATATTGTTCAGGTCGTCTTCATATCTAGTAGTTTAAAACTCGTCATATTCATGTTGTTCCTTGTCAAGCTGGCATAAGATGTAGCTTGTCTCTTGTGTCTTTCATAGATGTGCATAGTGTATTCAACCTGTGAATAGCAACCCTCAAACTACTTCCAACAGTAGCAGATTTGATTGTAATGTCAGGGATAATTCCATCGACAGTGTAAAATTATCTAAGGAGTTGATTTTGATAATAGTGGGTTTACCAACTTTAATTTTTACCTATCAGCAGAATAACTCAATCTCATTAATAGTGAGGAATTATCCAATTATTAATTTGGTAAATTAGGGATTACCAGCTTGTGGGGATTTAACAATTTTACTTTTTACCTATGATCTGCGAAACTTTCATCTCCTTCTGCGTTGAGAGTACCAGCTGTAGCAAACATGATTGTGGTGTCCAGATCGGCGATGATCCCACTGACGGTGTGTGCGGCGTTGATGCAAGCCTGCGTACCTCGTGATCCACTTTGTAGAGTTGCAAGGATGAACGATACCTGAAAACATCCCAAATCATATCTACATTTTTAACATGAACTGTGGACTATCTTATATTTCACAAAGGTTTGCCAATTGTTTAAGTTGCAAATTAAAAATCTAGCACAATATTGGTTTACCTTATGGTTTGTCTATGTATGAAATATGGTTAAGCAAATTTTTCACCAAAACCTCATGAACTTGCCGAATTGTGTTTGTTTTTTCCCGCTGGTAAGGGGCATATCCAAACAATTATTAAAGCATTAATTATAGGTCATGCTACACATGTGTGTATTGACATTGGTGAGAATGTGTACCAAGTTTCACGTAAAAAACAGAAAAATCTTTTTGTTTGTTTTCAGTTATGGCCAAGAACAAAAATGCCTATGACACCAAGAACATTTCAATATACCTCAACCGGTCTTCCTTATAAAAACACACACATACACAGATAGGCTAACAAAAGAAGCCAACCTTTTCTGTGACACTCCTTGCATGGGTAGTGATGTCCTGCCTGGCGTACGTGTCACTGGGGTTGGACTGGAGGTTACCACAGTCCTGTACCAGCATGATACAATCCTTGCCCAGGTCCTGCACTGTCACACGGATCCTGTTGGCAACCTGAAGATAACAAGGAAAAAATATAAACAAGGTAAATACACCATCACAGGGATCCTATTTACAACCAGCATAAAACAAACAAATAATTTCTTCCTAGTGAATTGTCATGCGGTTTCCATTTTAGGTGATAGTGTTTAGTTTAAACAATATGTATTTAGCAATATTTGTAAAGAAAGTTATGATATCGTTGATAATGTTGCGGAAGGCTGTGGTCTTGCATTGTGGGGGGAACCTTCAGTACCCGGGGAAATCCACTTGTCTGTTTGGTGACATCTTAGAAAACTCACATGCGACCAGGCCTGCATTCGAACCCGGGTGGCCTTGGTAAAAAAGCCAGTGTACTAACCAGACAACCAGCTGTCTGCATAGTTATTTTCATACGATATACGACCCCCTACCTCAGCATTTTGCACTGTAGTGGCTGCCCCTCGTGAGTCACTGGCCAGTAGATCGAAATCCCGAGTCAGCTGATTGGCTAAAACACCGAGGCTCTCAACATCTGCCCCTGCCTTCCCAATCTGCAACATAATCAATCAAATAATTAACATGATACATTCTAAAAGTTAACTTGAGAAAACCAAACACTTAACAAGATAAATTTTAATATTTACAAGAATTCATTTAAATAGTTGTAGAAACCACTAATCAAAGTTGTGAATTCAACGATTTATGATTTATGATTTATTCCAAAAGTTATAATATCAATATTAAGCATGAAAATTCAATTTCTTATATATATTTAAGCATGTACACAATATTCAGTTAAATATTTAATAATGATAATTGTGCTGTCAACATTCTCAAAAGAATAATGAACTCTTGTCTTTATCACTATGCTTACCATATCTTGCGCAGTTTTGGCGATGTTCTTGGCCAGCTTCACCATGTTTGTCTGATAGTCAACATAGCCCAGACCAGGTTTGATCTCAATCCTCTCATCTGTCTGTAAGGTCAAAGGGCGAATGCTTATTAAAGGTATAGATGTCAAGAGATATCTAAAACATAACCTGGCACTTGGTCAATTTTCTTGACTTTTTGCACTCAGTTTCTCAGACTTGATATTTCTTTGTCTCAATGACCCATTGGCAAACTAATAAATATCCCCTGTCAGACTAATGACATCTTTAAACATATGAATATCAGGTCTTTCAGGAGTTACCTACTCCAGTAGTGCTCTTCATGACTGTATAAACCATGGTAGTTTCTACACCTGATTTTATCAATCATGGTAGTTACTTCCCCTGCCTTGCTAACATAGTCTTCCAGCGTGCAAATACCCATTCATCCAAGAGTTACCTACCCTAGAAATACTCTTGCTGATTTTATCAATCATGGTAGTTACCTCCCTTGCCTGGCTAACATGTGAATACCAATTCATCCAAGAGTTACCTACTCTAGAAATACTCTTGCTCATTTAATCAATCATGGTAGTTACTTCCCCTGCCTGGCTAACATATAAATACCAAGTTGTTTTAGAGTTACCTACCCTAGAAATGCTCTTGCTGATTTTATTGATCATGGTATTTACTTCCACTGCCTGGCTAATATGTAAATACCAAGTTGTTTTAAGGTTACCTACCCTAGAAATGCTCTTGCTGATTTTATCAATCATGGTAGTTACTTCCCCTGCCTGGCTAACAGAGTCTTCCAGCATGTGCAGCAAGTCCTGCACCACATCCCTCATATCATCACCAGCAGTTGTAATGTTTTCTTGTGTAGTTGAAGCCTGAAATATAGCAATCTTGTATTTGACAGTAATAAACAAAGGGGAGAAAATTATGCTATATCATGCTTTGTTTTAGTTTAATTCAGAATTATAAATCTAAACATTTCCATAAAGGCTACGCAATAAAATAACTTTTTTCCTACAAAAAACACTACACAATGCCAAGCTTTATGGTCAATTATACTGTAGTATTGCTCTTACTGACCTTAACAATCATGGTAATTAAGAGCTTCTTTCTGAATTAAGCAATCATGGTGAGTTTTTTCCCTAGCCTGGCAAGCAAGTTAAAATCTAGTCAACCAAGAGTTACCTAACCTAGAATTTAACAATAATGGAAGTTTCTGCCCCAGCCTGACAAACAAGTTAAATATAGTCAACCAAGATTTATCTACCATTGTAATTAACACTATTTGAAGCTACTTCCCCGGTCTAGCTTTCAAGAGAATACCAGTCCATTCAGTCTAACAAATACTATTTGTTTTACAGATGTTCAATTTTATCTTTTCTTACCTTAGGGTTTCCCCCTCCTTCTTTTGAAGAGTATAAGAATTGTAGAGTAGACTCAATGACTGTCTTCGTAAGATCCAAAGTGCTCATCTGTTGTTTAGAGTTTGTCATGAGTGACGCCGCACCAACTGCTGCATCTGACAGAGGATCCAAAAAGTTGGCCATCTTGGTTACCTAGCAACAGGAGGTACAATAAATGTGGTTACTTAGTGACAGAAAATATAATGATTGCTGTTCTAAGGTAACGTTCATTTTTATTCAAATGTGTGGTCACCTAGCAACAGAATATTGGCAAACAGTTGTTAACAAATTATAATGAAAGGTCTGTTCATTTCAAATATTAACAGCAAAATGAAATTGATTAGATCAGAATATGATTGTCTAGCAACAGAAAAATATTTATTGCCAGGTCATAATTATAGTTGCCAGTGACAACAAATCGGCTTTATGCATTTGCTCATAATTTACGTACAGTGTTTAAAAACATAACAAAAACAAAAACTTCGAACAAATAAATGAAAATTTCTTAAGAATTAGAACTCGGCAACTTCAAAAAATAATATCCGGTACATAGCAACATATACAGGATTGGGTTGTTGTCTTGGAAACAGGGAGAGAATGACAACTGCAACCTAGTTGAAATATACATAGTTGTAATAATGCAGTACTGATTTGGTATGTTAAAAGACTAAATAGTTAAACTATTCTTAATTGAAAACACATTTCAATATGCTGCTTTATCTATTTTTCGTCATACAATGTTCATTGTATAAAATACATGGTACTACATGTATAAAAGGAAAATGAACCTAAAAAGCAATTTGTTACTATAAATAGTCTGATGTTACTATAAATAGATCCTCAACATACCATGTGACCAAGATTTTCAGGTTCAGAGGATGCAGCTTTCTTTACACTCTCAATGATCTCCAGAATCTCCCTGCTACAGCTGATCATCTGCTCCTGGTAAGACTGGAAACACAATCATTTAATCAAACACACATTTTGACCAATGGATGTGTTTAGGTAAGCTTCACTCAACCTGACATCAAAAATGATGCAATGAGAAAGTTCATAGATGATGCAATTAGACTGTTCATACATAGATGATGCAATTAGACTGTTCACAGAATCTGACATTTTCAATGACGCCATGAGAATGTTCATAGAATCTGACCTTTTCAATGACGCCATGAGAATGTTCATAGAATCTGACATTTGCAAAGGCCCCATTGAAATTTTAATACTGACACTAGCAATGGAGTAGGGTATCGACAGAATCAGGCACTATTAACATTTAAAAGGATATTCATAAAATATCAAAGGGGAATTGACAATGTTCATAGAATCTCACACGTTCAACAAAGTCATAATTATGTTGATAGAATCTGACCCTTACCCTTAGTGAGCGTTCATTCCTAGGAGCAAGGTTCTGTGATATTGCAGCCAGCGATGCCTGGTCAAGGTCATTTATCGACCGGTTGACCTTCTCTATTGCTTCGTCACATTCTTTCTGTCCTGGTGCGCTATCCCTGTAAATAAAACGAACAGAAATGTTCATAGAATCTGACTCCACTTTTCGTTAGCCTAAATGTTTATAGAATACACGAAGACCCACTCCTCATTTACTGTCTATGTTTACACAAGGTCATACATAAATCAGTGATAGGAACCTAACCCACAGTCTTATAGCCCAAACCAAACATGACAGTATCTGACACCTTGTTCAATGATATGCTAATAAGTGGGCGCACTTTGATTGACAGTTGGTTAACGTTATAACAATTAAGTTTAGACTCTAACAGACCTGATAGCTGACACCAAACGTTTGATAGAATCTGACACACTCTTGGAGTGGGTGGAGTAGAGCTGATAAGTGGGTGCGTCTTTAGGGTTGATTGACAGTTGTTTAGCAGCGTCCAACATTTTACAGGCTCCGGAGATGAGTGATTTTCCTGCAGATGTGATAGGTTCCTGGGCCTGCCGTGCCTGGAGAGAAACATATTCAGGTATGTGATACACCCGGCGTCTGAAGGGCTGAAGCCATTTTGGCAATGGGATTTGGAGGCCAAAGGGTGTGAAGCTCCTGCCGCAAGTCTATTTAAGGGGGGGGGGGGGGGGGGGGGGGGGGGGGGGGGGGGATGTCCCTGGGGACATTAGATTCTCGTAAATTAATTATATGTGAATAAATACTTATATGTGTTCAACATTATCTTTTGTCTCATAAGAAGGCAGTTCCCGTATTTTTCAAGATTTCCAATACATTTATTTCAGTAAATCAGCAATCAGTCGTTATTGATCAAAACCAGGTAAAGCGATGCACAATGTTAGAGGAAAGTTTACACTAAAAATATTAAAGGTTGTCAGTACATATATGCACGAACAAAATTAAAGTTTGATGCAATGCAGTTACTAAACAGTTTCGAACATTTTTACATAATGAAAACAAGACATGTCACAGCATTAAATGTTTGGTAAAATCCCGGCATGTTCTCAGCAGAAGGTTATAAACTTGACATAACATTCTCCTATATATTTCCATACCTTGGGACTGATTTTAGCCTGTTTTGAAGCAAACTCCGGTGATGAAGCGAATGTTGTCAATTCATCAACTGCGTCTACCAGAGGTTTGGCGGCCTCCGCACATTTTTGACGATTCTCTTCTGTAAAGTTGCTGTCTAAAGCCTAAAATAAACATTTAACATATAATTTACATGACATATCTATTGTTAAAATTTTAGACTTTAATTAGATGATTCACAGTTCCCCTAAAGCTGTCAGATGTTATACCATTGAAATATCACATTATAAATACTCGTTTAGTCATACTCAAGATCATCTTGTCATTTTAGCAAATTACAACAATGATTTTGGCAGGATTTTAATTAACCCTCTAAATGCAGAAACTGAACAGGACATTCTTCTCCCCTTGAAAAACAAAAACGTTTCATGGATGTCTTTATTTCAAATAAATAAAATTTACCTTAGTGCAATAACTCAATAACTGCATATAGAAATAAAAGCAGATATTGGGTTCTTGCACTAAGGTGACATAATATTTGTTTTATATTTATCATGTCTTTTTATCTGATTGTATTATGTTCATGTTTGTATCATAATATGTATAATAGAAACATTTTTCTAAATCTTGAAAGCACATATAACATGCCTTTTCCGAAATAAGTGATGTAAACTCATGTGGTCAACAAACCTTTATAGCCTTCACAAGGTTAGCTGTGCTGTTTGCTACATCTTTAGCGCTCTGGACAAAGTGACGTTTAGCGACGGGGTTATCTGTCTTGCTGGATGCCAGCCTGCAGGCGTTACAAAGAGCCGATGTGTGTTTGGCAACGACAGTAGCTGCAGAAAGCACCTGTAAAATGTGATATACAGTTATACAAGGGGCGTTCACCATGTAATCAGACTTAAGCGGTAATATTTGCTGTAGAACATTCTGATTATTGACTGTTTTGTCAACAACTTTAAAGATTCAGCAAGAGAAAAAGAAATGGGTCATTTATAAACCCCCAATGGGTAAGATTACTCAAGTACACAATTTTTTGTTAATATTTACTTAAGTGTAACAGATGTTCAATTAAGCTATTGTGACCCCTTTCATTAACATGAAGTGAACTGATCTTTTTTCCATATCTTTCATTAATTTGTATTTAATAAGTGTGAATTGAAATTTAGCCAATATTTAAACTTAAAACAAAATTGAACAATAAAAAATAGTATTTTCTGCCTTCTGAGATTCCAGATTGTGTAAGTTAAGACTAAGATCTTAAGTTGAAAGTGGGTCTAGGGCTAATATTCATAAAACATCTTAAGTCATTTTCTTAAGTTAAGTATCTCACTTATATGATATAATCTTTTGATAATATCTGAAATACTTTATTTTTGTTGATTTGATTCATTAAAGAACATACTTTTGAGTAAGGAAATATACTATTTTAGGAAAACGACTTAAATTAAGAAATGACATAAGATGTTTAATATATACTGCCACAGGTTGTTTGTTTCTTTAGTCAATGAAATACTACAAAATTCAATATTTGAAAACTGAGAACAGAAAAAAATAATAATAAAGTTAGGTTAAAGATGACTTGCTGGTTATATCAACAGAACAAAACATGTAAATAGGTTCTAGAAATAGTCACTTCATGTTTTCGGTTAACAATGGTATGAACTGGTTGATATCATTTTTTACCAGTCAGTATGTTTTTTCTGTGTAATAATAGATAAATGTTAATGTATATTAATACAGGTATAAATATAATAAATGCTACAGATAATTATGATATTAATCATACAATTGAGGATTATATGTATAGCTCTGCAATTCTTGCTATAGAACCATAATCTATATAAAATATTAAACTTAATTTATTGCTATCATGTATACTGATAACTTCATTTACAAAAACCTGTTCACTAACATCTTCGAGTCTGTGTCTCAGGTTTAGTCTTTGAGTCTGAGACTCTAGTCAAGTTTGAGACTCAAGTCAAGTCTTTGAGTCTCAGACACCGGTCCAGTCTTTGAGTCTGAGTCTCAAACATCGGGCCAGTCTTTGAGTCTAAGACTCCAGTCTAGTCGTTGAGTCTCAAGCACCAGTAGTCTTTGAGTCTGAGACTCCAGTCAAGTCTTTGAGTCTGAGACTCCAATTGAGTCTTTGAATCTGGGACACCAGTAGTCTTTGAGTCTGAGACTCCAGTCAAGTCTTTGAGTCTGAGACTCCAATTGAGTCTTTGATCTGGGACACCAGTAGCCTTTGAGTCTGAGACTCCAGTCAAGTCTTTGAGTCTGGGACACCAGTAGTCTTTGAGTCTAAGACTCCAGTCAAGTCTTTGAGTCTGAGACTCCAATTGAGTCTTTGAATCTGGGACACCAGTAGTCTTTGAGTCTGAGACTCCAGTCAAGTCTTTGAATCTGGGACACCAGTAGTCTTTGAGTCTGAGACTCCAGTCAAGTCTTTGAGTCTGAGACACCAGTAGTCTTTGAGTCTGAGACTCCAGTCAAGTCTTTGAGTCTGAGACTCCAGTCAAGTCTTTGAGTCTGAGACTCCAATTGAGTCTTTGAATCTCGGACACCAGTAGTCTTTGAGTCTGAGACTCCAGTAGTCTTTGAATCTCGGACACCAGTAGTCTTTGGGTCTGAGACTCCAGTCAAGTCTTTGAGTCTGGGACACCAGTAGTCTTTGAGTCTGAGACTCCAGTCAAGTCTTTGAGCCTATATAAGACTTATGATGCTACAAACAATTTTTGATGTTATTATTTTTTTTATATAAAATTTATGTTAAAAACTGAAAAACTGAGATATGTTAACAAAATTTAATATAAAAACCAAAACAAGTTAGCAACTGTAAAAGCAGTCATTAAAAACAAATGCTTTAAATGTTTACTATTTTTGCTTTTTTATAGCAATTTTACACACACAAAATATGAATTGTTGTGACTCATACTCCGACACAAGATGTTAGTGACTACTTGGTCTGCTTCTTAAAATCAAACAGAAATGTTTTTTAATTCACCAAACCATCCACTTATTAGCAAAATTTAATGTTATTTTTCCCAAACAATTATATCAGTAAGTGTAAAACGTCATTAATTCATTAGTTTACCAGCCAAATTTAATGATCTCTATTTACTAAATGAAAACCATGAAAGTATAAGAAAAACCCACCTCAATTATTTCAAACCCCTGTCCACCATATATTTTTAAACACCTGTTATTTTTCCCGTAACCTTAAGTATTAATATTAAAGTATTAATACAAGAGTCAATATTGACTCACAATAGTGAAAATAATGCAGAATAAACGATGTCTTGTGTGTATAAAAAGTACTCAAACGTGTTAACACATTTACCTTCGTATGGTCCTAAAGACATAAACAAATACACAATATTAATAAAACACAAACATAAACACATCGTCTGCACCCAAAGTACACATTTTCTAAATCTAAGCATGCAAAAAATGTGGGATAATCAACAGACAAAATATTAATTTTCTAAATAAATGGATTTTAAGTTTGAAGAATAAATTTCGGCTCAGATTCACAACCCAAACAGTTGTTAAGGTTAAAACTCATGTCTCTGGTGGAACTGATTCTCGGTTTAATCATTTAGAAAGTCTCAGAATGTAAAATGACATCCAATCTTCATTAACTGGTACATAGTGGGTCAATTAACAATGCGTGTCTATAAAAGCAATTTGCCTCTGCGCTAAGAAAGTAAGTTTTCAGTATTGTTCTTCTGCTGGTTACAGTTTTGCTAGGCCCAATTATGTCTCACTGGGCCAAATTATGTCTCGCTGGGCCCAATTATGTCTCGCTGGGCCCAGTTATGTCTGGATTGGCCCAGTTGTGTCTTGTTCATAGTCACATTGTCTGGAGCATTACCAAATGCACCTACCAACAACTAACCCACTTCATAATACCAATTATTCATTTAATGGATTTTGGCAGTTGTTTTCTTCAGAGACTTTCTAAAGGATTAATGAGAATCTGTTCAGCGATCCGATTTGGCAGAGGCATAAGGGTCAACACTAACAACCCTTTTTCCAGCACTAGAAGAAACTGTAAGTTGAATATCCCATATTACATGATTAAGTACAGAGTGTTATCGAGTACCTGGGGGAACCAACGATGACTTCAAAACTACGGCTACTTATAACATACATGTACTTGCATTAGTATTCACATGTTCGTAAATGCAGAGGAATACTAAAAAATCTTTTTTCGACTATAAAATTATGTCTTTTACAGGATAATTTTAACTATGTATCATAAATCAAGGAGAGATCTATTCATAAGTGTTAATAATAAAAATACACTTTAACTTTCAATTCACAAATCATTCCATGTATATTTCTTTATCATCCAAGCTAAACAAGCTACTTTCTTTAAAATTTTGTACTCCCAAAATGGAAGTTGCATGAACAAATATTTATCTTCGAAGTTTCGATGCAGTTGTAAAAGCATTATATATCATTCTGTTCCTTGCATTATGTAAATACTACCTGCCATATTCTATATTTTTACCATATTATCAGTTTTTTGTGCATTTATTTAATAATTTAATAAATTTATGACAAATTTATACAAAAATAAAAAAACAGCACCAAAATGTAAGTGGATGTCAATGCTAGGGGCATTATTTATACTTGTCTGCTTCTGTTGTTGTTGTAGTTGTTGTTATTTGGTCAAAAAGGGCCATACATGAAAATTACTATGACCAGAGTTTGGACTATTGTTCTAAATTTCATGAGAATATTTTGAAAAGTTTTTGAGTTATGGCCAAGATCAAAGTTTTTGCACAACAAAAATGCTGCTGACAACAACAACAACGTCGCCAACAACAACAACAACAACTAGGCAAAGACAACTTTGTTTTTCCATGAAAAACACAGACAAGCTTAAATTATACTTTCAAACAGCTCAAGTAACTCATAGCCCATATAATACAGATTATAATTTACTTTACACAAAAATATTTTGCAGGAAAAAACTGATTCTGCTAATGTAGTAAAAACACAACACAAAATTGTCTATAAAATACAGACATGCATGACTTCAAACTTAAATCTTTTTGAATTGTGCATTGAGTGCTTCTCATGTATATAATTTACTTGCTTTTCATTCTAAGTTTACAGCATTATATTTGAAAGCGGGATTTTAAAAAATCACCAATCAACAGGCAGTTTTATAAGGCAGTTTTGCAATTCTTATTCATATAGTAAAAAAATGCACAAAAAAAGTACAATGTCGTGTTTGGGTGCCAGGTGCAGCCTTTTTGCAGACCATTTTAGCATACATCAGTTACCACTCTATAATAAAACTTGAGCACGATTCGATGAAAAATCTTAACGAATTCAAGAATCTGAAAATTGGTGTGCCTTAAGATGCTTAATAGAGCTATGTTAAGCAAAGATGTGAATTTAGTGTACAAAGCACTATCATAACGCTTGATTGGTTCTAACAGAGACCAGAAATCATAACACATCCTAGAACAATCCACAGCCTGTTTTAAAGAAGAATACAAAATGGAAGATACAACATTGGTGGCAAAAATAATGGAAATTATACTTCTATAGTTGAGTTTCTTTATTTAATCAGGCTTTAAAGAGGCATTCCATAAGTGGGGATTTTAGTTTTAAGTTCCCAAAGACCAGTGAAATTTCTAAAATTTCAGTTTTGAAAAAATCCTCCATATGTTTAAAATTGTCAAAAACATTGTTTTTGAGCATGAAAATATGTAAAATTTTAACTTTCACAAAGACTGAATGCACCTTTTTTTATAAATACGAATTAATTTTAATTCAAAAGAGTGCCTCTTTAAATTACACTGATTTAAATAAATACTGACATCAATAGCCTAGATATTTTCCACTATTTTTGCTATTTTTTATTACCACTAATTGTGCTGTAAGCACGAAAGGCTTGGAAAAGTACAAAATTCACACAATCAATAAGGTAAGTTGTGATTATTTTCAAAAGTTACCCTGAATTTTTGTATTTCCAGTCTCTTTAATGATTTTGCTGAAGATTATAAATAAACTAAAACTAAAAACAAAATTGTGGGTACCAATTCTAAATTTAGCTAACAATAAAGCTCAAAGAACATGTACATATTGATTTTTTTTTAAATTTGAATAAATTGGATGGGATGGGGTTAGGGGTGGGGGTAATGGGGGGGTGAAAAACACTGAAAATATGGAAAGAAATGAAATGGGAAGGTACAAAACCCTAACGTTCTCCTCGGGTGCAGAACGCGCATCTAAAAATTTATTTATCATTATTTTTTCTGACTATCACCTTTTTTTTTTACATGATTTGACCATACATTTATGCTACTATATGAATATCTCACAAATATTTTTTTCTTTTATAATTGACAATTGGTGACACAATAAAATCAACAGTAAGAACCCCTTCAACCATTTAACTTTTAGAATTTTAGCACTATTTCAACCTCTAAGATACGCTTTGCTTTTCCCCCAATAAGGACTTTCGCAAGACAATAAAAAAAGCTTAAAATTCAAACTCTTTTCATATATGTTACACATTGCGAAGTAAAACCAAAAACACTAGACTTTTACAGACAAAAATTAAATACAGTACATGACGAAAACAAAGAGAAAAAAATGAACTCTTGAATAAAAAACAAATAAAAATTTACAAGAATTCTGATACAACCGTGATTCAATGCCTCAAGTCATATCTTACCAAAGACCTATACGACCAAGTTGCATAATACTTCATAAAAGAATAAATAAATGAAATTTACATGTGAAAAAGGTATGCTATTTAACAAACAGGAACTGGAGAAAAGGGCTGTGTTACAGAAACGAGAATGAATAAAAATGGAAAAAAATCTTGCAAGACAACTTCATTTCTTTCTTTATTTTAAGCGCCAATCTTTATTCAAATGCTTAAAAGAAGTAATATATGCTTTTATACAATGTTGGAAGCGAATGCCATCACTTGTCCGATTTATTTTGGTAAAAAAATAGCATAGCTTAACCGCAAGGCCAAAAAAGAAGTTCTTTGTTTCCATGAACATCTCAAAAAATAGGGAAGGTAGGCTTTTCTTTTTCTATTTAATTTTTTTGAGAACTGGGTGTCTGTACCAAACTGACCTACATGTATATCAGGGTATATCACTATTGTAAAAAATGTAAGATATAAAATGGTGAAATTTGAACATGTATAAAAAATTAATAAAAATTAAAAAAATGAATTTGGATAAAAAAAAATCCATACTATGACAAATAAAAAGTGATGGGTCGAGAGAAATATAGGTTAGTGGAAACAAACAATTTATTTTTTTACACCTAATGTACTTTGCTATAAAGTACTAGGATTCATTTGAAAATAACAGCTTTAATTTAAAGCTACGGACAACATTCATGTTATTGTGTGCCAAAAATGGAGACTTCGAAAAACGAATGAGCTAAGATCTCTTTTTACAATAACTTCAATGAAAGAAAAATACTGCCAACAAAAATGAGCATTTTTTGGGCCAATACCGCTATGCTTTAAGCTAAGCTTTTAGCTGTGCTTTAGCAAACCTTTTTTGGCACGGGACATTCAGAATATATTTATTTTAAATTCATTATTTTGTTATATTAAAATCTATGATCATTGCCTTTTAGAAATCAATCAACTGTTTTCTAATAAGGCAGTTACAAAAAAGGCCTATAGTGTTAGTTGATAATATTGTGGAACCTTCAAATATCAAAGCAATTCCTCAAAGACTACCATGCATATGGGTTAATTCCTGTCTAAATTCAGGGCTACCAAGCTTGCATTAATTCATGTTTTAACTGCAAAAGGGAAAATCCAAAATTTCAATCATTATTTAGATAATTTAATTTTGAAATTTTGATTTAATGAGATGGAAATTTGATCAACTTTGAATTTTACCAATACACATTTATTCCAGGGATAAAAAATTCCGATTTAACATCATGGGGTTGGGGGATGGGTGTAATTTAAGGATAAGGACATCCTTTAAAAAATTAAGTTTACTTTTGCAAAACTTACTGTTGATATGTCATGAAAAGCTTCAACGTTTTTTCTATTCATATTTTTTGGTATTGCTTCTCTATATGGCCAAAATCACAATGCTTAATCAGTATTTTTTGGACAGTTAATTTTGCACCTGCAAACAAATAAAATTTTCGAAGGATGGCCTTAATATAGGAGAATAAAAAAATCCTATCAGGGCCACAATCATCAAGCCAAAGCACGAGATTCTCGTGGTAAGAGTTTTGTTGTTACCTGTTGTTGAGATGACGCAGGATTGGTCAGATTCTGACACGCCATTTGGATCGCTTGATTGGCCCGTGAGAACTGAGATTGATCGACTAAACCGGGTCTTCCCGGCTCCGAGGCCGGATCCGCTATTCCTACTAAGTATGCAGCCTGAAGTGATACAGGAGAGATGTTGAAAACATTTTATGAAGTTTTTTTATATAACTCAAGCTTCAAAGCCAGTTCCAGCTCTAAAATAAAGTTTTCAAACCTTAACTTAAAGTAATGAATAGACTAGATAAAACTATTTTTTTGAAATAAATAAACTGGCAATACATAATCTTATTTCTGAACTCCAAAGAGAAACCTGTCTTATCTCATTCTTTATCTTGAATATAATACTTCTATCAAATAAATAATAAAAAAAGTTCTATTTTAAATTCTCATACCTGAACAGATGCTTCTGTCACACCACACACAGAAGATGAAAAACTCTGCACAGACGTACAGAACTCATCTGTTTCTCCTTTCATTGCGTGATTGGTCATTCCTGTCATAGCTCCGCCCATTGTCTGAAATCAAGGAATTTCATTGGTTAACAAGATACTCAAAGTCACTGTTAGGGACTTTTGCTGTCCTACCTTTGCCCATTGTCTAAAATAGAGGATTCTGCTAATTTAAAAGATATTCAAAATATGCCAGATTTGTCATTGCTATCATTATTCTGCTTACTGTCTAAAATTTATTTGTGTTTGTGTTTTTTTTGTCTGAAAAAGTCTGTGTTCAAAATAATAAAAACTATTGGGATAAAAATGATTTTATGACAAAATCTTTGAATGGTCATTTATTGTATTGCTTTCTTTTTCTGTCAACATACATAACACATTATCTGGTTAAAAATATATGATTAAAAGTGTTATCAATTATGCGAATTCCAGCAACACCAGAACTACTAACCTTAGATTTTTCAATGACGGTGTCCAGACATTCAAAGTATGGCATGTCACTAACTGGTTCATTAGGATTGTCCAGCCAAGATTTCATCATCTGAAAACAAGAGAACAATTGTCATTAAAACAAGCAAATGCCCCAGAATGTTACATATTTTGCAGAAATTTGACACAATTGCCAAATATTTAACCAATGATGGCAACAACTATTGATTAACCAGATGACAATAGAAGAGTGTCCAACAAGGAAGTTAAAACTGATTTTCAGTAAACAAATTATTTTAGAAATCATGCTCTTTCAGACTTCCAAAACATAATCAACGTATTTGTCAATGGTATTGTTTAAATGATTTCATTGATTGATTAATCAATTGATTGATTCATTCATTTTTTATTTCTTTATAAATTGATTGATTTGTTGATTAACTGATTGGTAGATTTACTGATTGATTAATTTATTGACTAATTGATTGATTTATTAATTGATTGACTGATTGACAGCTGTTGATGAGCTGATTAACACTAACCTCAATCTGTCTGAGGGCGTTGTCACACTCTTTCTGGCCAGGAGCAGACACCGTACAGATGTTAATCAGCTGGTTGATACTCTCTGTGACAGCCCTGGAAACATAACAATATTTTAAAGTATATTGTATTAGTCTAACATGCACAACTCCACAACAATCATCGTTCATGAAACATTTCAGTCTGACCATAATTTTTTTAAAGCAATGAAGTACATGTATTTACTCATTCAATTCCTGGTTTTTAGATGCTTTAGAAGGGGTATTCCACTGCAATTGAATCATCAGTTTGATTGACTAATACACTCTCCTTAATCAATGAGCACAGTTTTATGGACCAAATTGTATAGACCAAAAAGTGTGCGGAATACAAAGACTCCCAAACCAGGGGCCATAAACAACACTGGTTTATTGCTGAGGGGTGTACATCAGGCCGCTTAGAGTTATGTAATATATTTAGCTGATCATGTTTCCCTACCTTGCAGCCTGTGCCAACAGATTCTTTGCGTTTGGAGCATTAGGGTCGATGGAAACGCTTTTAGCTGCTAGAAGAAGTTTACTGGAAACCATGGAAACACTCTTCAATCCTCCAACTATCTGGTTTTGTGTATCCGGATCCTTGGCAAGACCTGTGTGGATATGTAAAACATATGAAACAGATGATGCCCTGATACAGGTATAGCTAAAACTCTAATGCAAGATAATGCATGTTTTTATTTTTCTAATACTCCAGTAAAACTCAAAATACAGGGCAATTTAAAATCCTTCATTTGAAAAACAACATTTTTTTCTGACTCTTTCTGATAGGGGGAAGATTAAAAATCATCATCATCATCATCATCATCATCATCATCATCATTGTCATCGTCGTCGTCGTCGTCGCCGCCGCCGCCGCCGCCACCACCACCACCACCACCACCATCATCATCATCATTATCATCTTCACCACCATTATCACCATTATTATCATCATCATCATTAACATCATTCTAATCACTTTCACTCTAATTCATGTATTAATAATGCAGAAACTATCCACCCCCCATACCTGCCAGAGTAAGTCCAGTGTCCACAAACTGTTGGTACTGCCTGCTGTAGTGTTCAGAAGATTTTGACAACTGTTGCGATGTTGTCTGAGAGTGCGTAATAATCTCACTAGCAGCAGTGTTTAATCCGACTGCCGCGTCAGTCATATCGTTCTGAACTTGTGTGAACGACTTTGAAGTCCTTGGGAACTGGAAATAAATGTTTGTAAATTATGAATACCGTCAACTGACTGATGATCCCTTTAGTTTAGTTGAAGCTTTTTTATTTTACAATGACTGTGAAACAAATCACATAACATTATATAAATCACTCTTGTTACAAGACATTGTGGTCTTGTGTGTAAGGGGGCATATAAATCACTCTTGTTACACGACATCGTGGTCTTGTGTGTAAGGGGGCATATAAATCACTCTTGTTACACGACATCGTGGTCTTGTGTGTAAGGGGGCATATAAATCACTCTTGTTACACGACATCGTGGTCTTGTGTGTAAGGGGGCATATAAATCACTCTTGTTACACGACATCGTGGTCTTGTGTGTAAGGGGGCATATAAATCACTCTTGTTACACGACATCGTGGTCTTGTGTGTAAGGGGGCCATTGGAATACCCTGAGCAACTTATGGATAGAATATCTATTTCTAGAGACCTAGTATATATATATATATAAAACCCAAGAGTGCAGCAGATGAATCACAAACACTAGTCTGTTTTGTTGGTGGGTTTTCAAGTAAGAGGAATAACTTCACAAATAAAGCCAGAGTTCAGGGACAATGATTTTGAATAGTCTAAAGTCTGAGTTCAGATTCAAGTGGCAAAACTACGAATCTTCATTTCATTGTAAATTTCTTTCTTGTTGACTTTTGATGATGAAATTGATAACTATTCGAAATTTTATAATAATTTACATTTATATTTGTGAAACATATGAAATAAAGATGATTGCTTATGATGTAATATGAGTTATGGCTTTGTTTATTATGTTTGCACTAGAATGATAAGGACAATGCTGAAAGACCCAAAAGCCATTTAGAGAGATTGAACTAAATGTTGTTACCTTCTGAGAGGAGAGGGACTGGCTCGTTTCTGTAATGTGCCTGATAGCAAGGTCCACGTCCCTCTGTCCAGGAAGGCAGTTTACACAGGTGTCCAGAGAGCTTGAAACAGACTTGGCAACCTGTAAATAGAAACAAAGATTATTATGTATACTGTTTCACTTTGGTGAGGTCCTATTTTCATGATTTTTTTTGTAAAGGGAAAACTTTTAGACACCAACATTTTTGACTGTCAATATCAATGTTAATAGCGCACTGAAGTCCAAAGTAAGTTATAATACATGTGTAGCTTTTAAAATGATGAAGCCAATAAGCATACTTTTGCTGTCAAAGTTTCATGCACTAAGTTCTTCAGGGAAAAAACTAAAAAACTAATATGCGTGAGAATATTCCATGATTTATCATCTTTCAAACACCATTAAACTATAGATGGAGTATGGTCATATTCCAAACACTATTATAAACCAACACACCTGTTGCAGCCTCTGTTGATTGTCTGGGTTATTGGGATTGTTGATGGCATTTCTGGCTGCTTCCAGGAGCATATTACTCTGGGCAATTACCTCCCTTGCACTGAAATGGAAAAACAAGGTACCTCCATTTAGATCAAAATTAAGAAGACATGTTACCTCCCTTGCATTGAAATGGAGCACAAGTTACTTCTCTGTCATCAATATTATGAGATGTCACCTCCCTTGAACAAAAATGGAAGCACAAGTTACTTCCTTTTAATCAACACTAAGGGATGTTTCCTCCCTAGCACTGAAATGGACGTATTAATTATCTCCCTTTAATTAAAAGAAGTTTCTTTCCTTTCATCAAAATTTAGATGTTACCTCCCTTTAACCGAAACAGATGCATGTATTTTATGCATGCATACAAAGGTATTATTTCATTTAAATACACTCATTTTAATCGCAGATTTGACCACTTTTTTATGTTTTTTTTTTTTTTATATTTACAAAGTCAAACTTTCAAGACCCCACCACAAAACACATCCATTTTATAACAACTGAAACCTCAAACAGGAACACCTCCTCACCTTTCAAGGATCAGTTGTTGTTCCTGGCTGTCAGAGGAAGTGGCCGCCACACCGCGAGCAGCATTTACAAACACACGCAGGGCGTTGGCTGTGTCTCGAGCAGCTATTCCTACATAGTTGTCATTACCCTGCAAAGAAGAGGAAGAAACAATTAGAACAGTTCTGTTAGGAATGTACTTCTTCGTTGAGTTTTCTTATATTATGATCATGTTATATTGTATCTAATCTTGTCCGCTTAATAAACCTGGGCAGCTGGGAACCAATTCATCAAGAAGCCATGGAACAATTTTATACTTTTTGTATGAGATTTTTTAACAGTGCAGCTAGGATCCCTAATGAAATGATCTTATCAGTTCATGGGAGCTGGGCCATACATATGCCATGATATCTTATTTTAACAAGTTTTTTCTTAACCTTAGCTTATCTCACAATACATTAGCTGTATGGTTGTAGTGCAGAGCTGGGCCACTGCAGATTCCAAGTTCTCTTATTCAATTCATTGTATCTTAGCTTATCCAACATAACATTATCATAGCTTACTGCAGTATGGAGAAGGAGCATTACAGATGCCACGTTATCATATTTTAACCCGTTGTATTTCACATTAGCTTATCTCACATAACATAATCTTAGCCTACCTGTGCCACTGTAGTACGGAGCTGGCCCATTACAGATGCCACGTTATCATATTTTAACCCGTTGTATTTCACATTAGCTTATCTCACATAACATAATCTTAGCCTACCTGTGCCACTGTAGTACGGAGCTGGCCCATTACAGATGCCACGTTATCTTATTTTAACCCGTTGTATTTCACATTAGCTTATCTCACATAACATAATCTTAGCCTAACTGTGCCACTGTAGTACGGAGCTGGCCCATTACAGATGCCACGTTATCATATTTTAACCCGTTGTATTTCACATTAGCTTATCTCACATAACATAATCTTAGCCTAACTGTGCCACTGTAGTACGGAGCTGGCCCATTACAGATGCCACGTTATCATATTTTAACCCGTTGTATTTCACATTAGCTTATCTCACATAACATAATCTTAGCCTAACTGTGCCACTGTAGTACGGAGCTGGCCCATTACAGATGCCACGTTATCTTATTTCAATTCATTGTATCTCACCTTAGCTTATTTACCCCAGCTTATCTAAGCTTACCTGTGCAGCTGCAGTAAGGAGCTGGGCCATAGCAGATCCCACCTTCTTGGAGTTGGCTCCTAGGTTACTGGCGCATACTTCAGACTGAAATAAATACAATGGACAGTTCATTTTTCAGCTTCAAAGGGCCATAATAACTAAATAAGCCTATTATTATGTGATATGTTTTCAAGTTCATTTAGCTAACAAGCACTATCAAAAGTAAATCAACATGTTTAAACAGTGTTCCAAATTCGCACAAGCCAGAAAGGTAAAATCTTAGGAGAGCACTCCTATGATTTTTATTGAGTTGTTTCCTCCTGGTTTGGAATTTTATATAGACTAGTTTTTTTTGGTCTTGGAACTTTATGGAAGAATATCGAAATTAGGGCTTGTGTCTGAATATCTTAATTTAAGGATACGAAGAAATATTATATTTCAATAACATGTATATATTAATCCAAACATTTTACAGTCGACTACACCATGGAAAGGAATTGATAGAAGCATAATATTATTCCCTTTTTTCCAAGCCTTTTTTCTTAACTGCTGTATAATTTCCACTTGAGTATATATCTGTACACAATAAATTATATAGTAAATATAATATGTTTCAATTACACTAAGAAGGGGCTGTTATTTGGGAGCGCTTTTCAGCGTTATGATATACCATTAAAACACACGTTATTACACTAATTATACATCCAAAATATATAATAGCGTAACTTCAAAATGGCAATGTTATTTATGGTATAAATATCTGATTAAGGAGCATTTTTAAATATTAATTTGAACCAAAAATACAAAAAAAGAACAAAATACTTACAGTTTCACCCGGCAGTGGTCTCAAGTCACCCTGCTGTGCAGATTGCTTCATCTCCACAAGTTCACGATCCAATTCAATGACCTCTTCCAACGCGCTTTCCAGCTCCATAAAGCCCATTGCTTCTTGAGCCTGAAAATATATTGTGTTATGAAAGTTGCAAAAGGGGCAAGGATGGAGTATTCTATTCCAGTTCTCTTGACCATTACTTCTTACACATTGCTTGTGTTTAGAGAACAGCAAAAAATATTTTATTATCATCTTAATCATCTTTAGATGCGAGCAAATGTTTTGAACTATTGACCAACTTATTATTAACTATTTTAAGAAAGTTTTAAAGAATGTTCACTTGTATTTCTAAAATTCCAAGGAAAAATACAGTACTAACCTTAGAAGCAGCAGATCTCAGCTCTGCGAGTGCAGCTGACATGTTTTTGATGTTGTAGTGGAGGTTTGTGGCTGCGGCCTGGTCAGATACCGTAGGGCCTGCGGCATTGGCGGCACTGACCAGCGAATTGGCCGGCTACAAAAAAGGAGGGTATTTAAGACAAAAAAATATATTCCAAGATGACAATTCACACATTATGAATGATCTTCTAATGGAGATTTGTGGCCGTAGCTTGGGTAGATATCATAGGGCTAACAGTATTGGAGGAAATTTCTATGTTAAAATCTAAAATCCTAATCCTAAGATCATTGGATCCTTACGATGGATGGCCTACCCATATGTTAATATATATATATATATATAGATATAGTGCATGTTATTGCATGACCAAGATAGTGCTTTCAAAATCAATCTTTAATTTAACTTAAAGAATTATATTAAGGTTTAAATCATTTTCATGGGAAAAAAGAAGGCTAAAAAAAAGATATTTACCTGTACAAATTCTTGCGAAGATTTAAGCAGGGTAAGTTGTGCCCGTGCGCTGTCACGATTGTTTGCCACGCCCCGGAAACCTTGTACAAGGGCAGGTAACTCATCATTAACAGCCTGAAAAACACAGAGGTGATAATATATAAAAGACAAGATCACCCAAATACAAATGCCAATAGCCATCGTGTTATTGTTTTCAGTTAAACATGTGGATATTTTCACTATTAACATGAGTACTGGGTTACATCATCATGAGCAAACAAATGCATGTAGGCTTTGTTCAACAACGCAGGTAATTATCGAGAAAGGTCTTAATTAATTTATCTTCATATCAACCATTAATATCAGAAGCACTTTGATTATTTACCCGGCAATGTACTTCCAGATCATGCTGTGACGAAGTGTTGGTGTTTGTCTTGTTGGCGCTGGTAGAAGCGTTGATAAGCTGTGTTGAAGCAGTGGCTGCATTTTTGGCAGCACTCTGTTGATTGACAAGACATGGAATTGTTATTGAAATCATATACTAATGGCCAAAAGTCTTGTCCGCTCTACAAAAACTACAATATCCAAGTCTTGTCCAGTCTACAAAAACTACAATATCCAAGTCTTGTCCGGTCTACAAAAACTTCAACTATCTGTTTTGTTTTATATCGCACACTCATAAATTTGGTATCGATGGAAAGAGGACATTAATATGCATTTAATGAAAAAGAATTTTGGAATTTGAGCCAGTACTGCCGGACAGTCATGTGTTGAAAATTGGCATTGAGGATTTGCAAGGCACAAATCAAAACCCATACCGGACAAGACTTTTGGCCATTAGTATATATATAAACATAGCATAAAACAGAGTATTTCAACTTTAATCTTGTTTTTCCAATTAATGTAAAGGTACCCAAACTGAAAATAAGGCCACAATTATACACAGTTTGTTTTGCATCCCTACCAATGGAGGGAGTAGGTAGGGAGACTATTTTATTTTATTTTGTCTTGTTTTTTTTAACATTCTAAGGCCAAAAAAAATAAAATGTGTGGTTAGGGAGGATTTTTTTCTGTGCCTATTTCGTAGGTAGGGTCATGTTAACCCGAGCTAGAAGTAGTAATTAATAATGAAAAGAAATTGGAAAAAAATATGACCTCCGGAGAGGCCTTAGGTTAAGGTTATTTTGTGAGTGGGTCAGGAAACACCAAACAAACTATACACAACTATGGCCTTATTGATTTATATAATTTATCATAATAAACTCCTAAAGTTTAAGAAAACCTTTTCATTTAAAATACACCAAAAAATCTTTGTATCTTTAGCCAATTCTGCAAATTTAGCAAACCATGCACAACAGTTGTAATGTCAATATTTTCAATATTAAAGCAGGAAACGTAATCATTTCAACGATTCAATTTTTTGGGGAATTGCTTTTTGTTCAATAAGCATGATGGTAATTTGGGGGGATAATGAGAGATGTAAGTGTAATACAGGAAAAGCTCTGGATTATGATGAAAATTATGGAAGTTTCTGGTTTGTAAGAAAAATCCCAGCATTTACATGTGGAAACTTACGGGAGTCCATATAAACAGACGACCCCAATTTCTCAACAAATTTAAGCATTATCGGATGAATTACTTATTTCACTTTGGCAAACAACGCGCTTAAACTTGACTTTAATAACAGAAACAAAGCTAATAATGATTTCTCCTTTAAAATAATTTCCTTTATTTCTAAAAACATTTTGAAAGGTTACAGTTACAAAATTTATACCAAAACAGAAATAGTGTGATAAATATAATAATGTTATAAGGTACTCAAGATGTTTCGAGAAATTGGGGCACAGTTTTCATTTAATATTTTTTTGATTTTTTTTAATTGTTTCGAAATTATCTTAATAAAGAAGTTACAAATTCAAAACATAAATGAAATGTCTTTTGAATTATTAAATTTTAGTTAAAAGACATAAGAGATCAGTTTTACCATGAAAAACACTGATTATGAAAACAAAACTCAGGTTGATCAAATCAAATCCAACATTCTGCACATCAATGGTTGGTTAAAACAGATCGATATACATTTCTCTTAAGCTCTGGTATCAAATTTCTTACCTGTAATTTTGACAAAGGCTTCAACGAAATAATAAGTAATCAATTTACTATAATAAAGAAACACCTGAAGATTAATTAATTAACCGATCAAGTTTTTTTTTTTTTTCTGCATATATACACTTTTGCATGACAAACATCTAATTACATGCACACATTTATAGAACGCTAATTTTTTTTTGCAACAGTAACTAAACACCCACCACTTTCATTGAACAAAACTCCCGCACGCCCCCCAACCACACATTTAAGATAATAAATTCTCATTTCCCTCTAATTCAATACAACACCTCCATCTGTAACTATACATGTCCACCCATTTGCCTTCTAACTGAACTTACCCCTTTCCCCATTGAACTAAACTAATCCAACCTTCATACTTAAAATAATTCAGTCCCCCTTCCCTTTCCAGGCTAAAGTTACCATGTTTTCCCTGTAAATAAACATATCACTCCTATGTCCTCCCCTGTAAGTAAACTAAACCCCTTCCAATTCACAATTTAATTCTTCCCATTCCCCCTTCCCCCCTCCCCCCACCCCTAAGAAGTAAACTGAACTGTACCACCACCCCTTCATTTAATCTTATCTACCCCCACCCAATCCTCACCTCTAGCCTCTGCATGAGTTTTTTCTTGAGTGCGTTGCTGGCAGCAGCGTTTGTTGCCGCCCTCAATTCCTCCGCTGCAGACCTCAACATCACCTGCCTCTCAGAGTCATTTGGACTCGTTGCACAGCCCTATAAAGAAAGGGAAGGAATGATTTTTTTTCTCCACCCCAGATTAGTAGATCCAAATATTTAGCCATGCTGGAAATCATAATGTTTGGATAAAATTAATCTACCATTGCCAATCGTGTAAGATAGGTTCATCCCTACCCTGCTTAAGGGTAAACCTCATTTCTGCGAAACACCTTAAGCTAAGGTTGGGATGAACCTTTCTCACACTCTTGGCTACAGAAGATACTATTTATTCCACCTCCACTAATCTAAGTCTGGAACATTTTAACTCAGGGTAGTTTGGATATTACACACAGACCTCACAAAGTAGATTGCATGAAATAATCTAGAACACAGCTCTATATCATACAGATGCTAACAACATGTCTGAGGTTAAATGCTGATTAACAAATATAACCAAGTCATGTTACAGCCCCACCTACGTATTGTAACAATTAAAATGTTTTTTAAAAAACCTCCTCAAAACGAGTATCTGTTTGTAGCTGCTTTAAAATTATGTAAATAATAAATGAAATAATCCACTTTGAAAACATTCGAAAAAGACTTCTCTTTAACATGAGATTTGCCCATTTAGCTGACCTTAGCAGCCTCCACCATTTTAGCGGTAGCATCAGCAAGTGCCTTGGCAGCAGCTAGAAGTCTCTTCTGAACGTCAGCGTCTGGGTGATCCTCTGCCTGGCCTCGGATTGTGTTTACCAGCATAGAGGTGGCCTGAAAGGTTTTATCATTTTTTACATCACCACATAAATTTACAAACATAAGTGGCTACATCAAGAAACATGGGGGCCTCTAGTTTCACCAGCGTAATACTTGATATTTATTTCCAGGTACAATTTTCATTCTAAGGATTCTGATTAAAATAGCTCCCACTTCAATTAGTTTTCATCATCAAAACTCGCTACACTCCCAAATTTTACATACCTGAGCCAGCTGCCTGGCTTGTTTCACCATATCATGAGCATCTCCTACACTGCTGAACAGGCGGTCTGTCACAGTCAGAATGGTGTCTACAGCCTCTTCTTGTGATTCAGAAGCCTGGAATTTAGGTACAAATATAAGAACACTTTAACATATGCACAAAAATGCTAATCTTCACTAACAAATTTAAGATCTATTAATAAACCTGACTTCATGTTCTTTTCATAGAGATTTTTGTTTACCACATATTAGGTAATAAACATCCAAGCTTTCAGTATTTCAAAATCCTCTATTGCTACTTAAGTAGTAATACTATTACAAAGAGACAAACCTTTATAATCTACATTTACCAATCTCCAATTGCATTCGCAAGAAATACTTTATTCTAGATTCCTTAACCACAACTCGAACAACTTTACCTTAGCAGGTCCAGCACCGAGTTTGATGTGTTTCAGCATATCATTGAGCGCCTGAGTGACGGCTGTGGCAGCTCCACCAAGGTCCTGTAACAGTCTCTCATCCTGGGTCACACTGGCCGCCTGGTCCACCACACCTTCCACAGACTGGGCTACCATCTTGGCTGACTCTATGATCTGTTCTTGGCAAGCCTGGCTGCCAATGGTAGGTGCAACAACCTGCAAAATTGTGAAGTGTCTTAACATTTGATTTACTCTGTAAATCTTCAAAGACTGGATCAACATTTTGGATCATTCTTAGATGATAAGCCTGGATGTCTTTATTTTTTAAATTCCTAGATTTAAGTTAATTTGTTTATTTCTACTTAAGCTGTATATTAACATTTCATTAATGAATTGCGTAAACTTAGAACCCAGATTGAGAGAGGTGAAATCTTCTTGTAAGAAATCTGAAGGCACAGAGCCTACATACATGTTAAGTATGTAGGTTAAGTTTGAAATATTCTTGAGCCATATCGCAAAAATACTCCATAGCGTGAAAACTCAATGTCCCAAGAATACTCTATATCACAAGAATTTTCCATGTTGTAAGAATACTCCGCTTGAATGATGCGATTTCTGAACATGAGGATAATGATTCTACCATATATTCTTAGACATCAATTCAACAAGTATGTTATACCTTCGTACAGGCAACCAGCTGTGAAGTAGCCAGAGCACACTGTGTGGCGCTACTGATCACTCGGTTCTGCAGCTCCTGGTCCTCCGCTGTGGAGGCAACAGACTTGGCCTTCAGCACCAATTGGGCTGTGGCGTTGGCCACCGCCTTGGCGAGAGCAATAAGAGTCTCCTGGAAGCATCAATAATGGATTTAAATGGACTGAGAAAAAACCTGTTGGCAACAGCCTTAAAAAACATGTTTCAAATCTTGTAATTTCTAATTATTATCAATTACTAGAGTTGTTTCCCCTACATGGAAGGTAAGTAACCCACCTGGTAGGCCTTGTCCATATCATCGATTGACTCCCCTACACCATCCATCACATCATGACTTGCCTCCCCTACCCTGCTGGCAGCTTGAAGCACATTCTGTCTGGGCTGAAATGGAAACGGATGATGTCAAAAAAATCCTCAATCTAATGTAAACTACAGCTGTAGCATCACTTTAAAGACATTAATGCAACTCAGTGTGGAATTTAGTCAGTAAGGAGAGAATGTGAGCAGGTTAACTATTTCAATGGTAACTATCCAATAAAACTACTGCTAGCCTTCAAGTATATTATAATATGGCCCTCATCAACTGTATTTACTACAGTGACCACACAGATTCCAATACCTACACATATAACTACACATGCTACTCTAACTACACAGACTCCAGTAACTACACATACTCCAGTAACTACACATACTCCAGTAACTACACATACTCAAGTAACTACACATACTCCAGTACCACACATACTCCAGTAACTACACATACTCCAGTACCACACATACTCCAGTAACTACACATACTCAAGTAACTACACATACTCCAGTACCACACATACTCCAGTAACTACACATACTCCAGTACCACACATACTCCAGTAACTACACATACTCAAGTAACTACACATACTCCAGTACCACACATACTCCAGTAACTACACATACTCCAGTACCACACATACTCCAGTACCACACATACTCCAGTACCACACATACTCCAGTAACTACACATACTCCAGTACCACACATACTCCAGTAACTACACATACTCCAGTACCACACATACTCCAGTAACTACACATACTCAAGTAACTACACATACTCCAGTACCACACATACTCCAGTAACTACACATACTCCAGTACCACACATACTCCAGTAACTACACATACTCCAGTAACTACACATACTCCAGTACCACACATACTCCAGTAACTACACATACTCCAGTACCACACATACTCCAGTAACTACACATACTCAAGTAACTACACATACTCCAGTACCACACATACTCCAGTAACTACACATACTCCAGTACCACACATACTCCAGTACCACACATACTCCAGTACCACACATACTCCAGTAACTACACATACTCCAGTACCACACATACTCCAGTAACTACACATACTCCAGTACCACACATACTCCAGTACCACACATACTCCAGTACCACACATACTCCAGTTACTAGAGATTCCAGTTACTACACATACTCCAGTACCACACATACTCCAGTAACTACACATACTCCAGTACCACACATACTCCAGTAACTACACATACTCCAGTACCACACATACTCCAGTACCACACATACTCCAGTACCACACATACTCCAGTTACTAGAGATTCCAGTTACTACACATACTCCAGTACCACACATACTCCAGTAACTACACATACTCCAGTACCACACATACTCCAGTAACTACACATACTCCAGTACCACACATACTCCAGTACCACACATACTCCAGTTACTAGAGATTCCAGTTACTACACATACTCCAGTACCACACATACTCCAGTAACTACACATACTCCAGTACCACACATACTCCAGTAACTACACATACTCCAGTACCACACATACTCCAGTAACTACACATACTCCAGTAACTACACATACTCCAGTAACTACACATACTCCAGTAACTACACATACTTCAGTACCACACATACTCCAGTACCACACATACTCCAGTAACTACACATACTTCAGTACCACACATACTCCAGTTACTAGAGATTCCAGTTACTACACATACTTCAGTACCACACATACTCCAACAAGTACACATGTACAATAACAACATATATTCAAGTAACTACACAGGGTCCAGTAATTTCAAAGAGTCCAGTAACAACACATTTTTCAGTTACTACACATAGTGCAGTTACTACACATATTCCAGTAACTATACATGTTCCATCAATAACATCCCACCTCTTGTCTCTCAGGCTGTACAGCGTTCAACAGATCTGAGAGTCCTCCCGCTAGCCTCCGAGCAGCATCCATTAATCTGTTCCCACTGTCGTCATCCTCTTGTAAAGCAGCCAACATGCGAATGTCGTGCGTGAAGTCTCCCAGGTTGGATGATCTACAAGAATATCAACACACATGTAGGTAAACAATAAGGTTCTTTAAAGCCGCACGATGTAGGTTTATGCAAGAATATTTCTTTAATTTTTTAATGCATTATCATGTTTAAATCATTCGTGTTTAATGATTGAAACAAAAACAGCATATGATTTAGATAAAGATAAAATATATCAGCCTTTATAAATGTTTTTTTCTATCGTTTTTTTTTTTTATAGCTATTAGCCACATATTCCCTAGTCAAAAAAGCTTCAAAGTATTGCCAATGTATTTTTTAAGCAAATCAATGTAACATGAGCATTCAATGCTTTATTGAACCCCTATCTCCCCCTTAAATCCCTTACTGAAGTAGCAGCCTTCATCACCACTACCCCCTCCTCAAACCCCCACCATCCCCTTATCAAACTTACATCTGGTTAACTGAAGCGCCGACATGTCCGTAATCTGGCTTATCAGTTCCAGTCAATGTTACCAGCTGTGCAGTAGCTGCATTCATCACCTCCACCCCTCCTCACCCCAAACCCCAGCCCCACCCAATGCCCTTGTCAAACTTACATCTGGTTAACTGAAGCGCCGACATGTCCGTAATCTGGCTCATCAGTTCCAGTCAATGTTACCAGTTGTGCAGTAGCTGCATTCATCGCTGATAGCTGTGCGGACACCTTCTGTCGTGACAGGTCAAGGTTGTTCTCTCGCCATTTTCTGGAGGCCTAAAGAGAAACAATAATAATTCATACTAATCAAAGATCAAAAGATATGCCTACCAACATGTACTTAGAGCTACAGATATCTTTTTACTTAAAGAGAACAGTACACGCTTACGTAATTTTGTAAAATGTATTGTATTGTATACCTTGGTGTCATTTTATTAAGTGTAATGGCGATTGTTGAAATGTACTGGCACATTGAATTGCAACATACATGTATTTTACATAGACAACAGGCTTTATCTTAAATGTGGAACTTTTTAATTGATTAAAACCACCACATATGATAGCGCTTACTTCGCTTTGCATTAAAAAACACTTCTTCATGGGAGATAAAACACTTCTTCATGGGAGATAAAACACTTCTTCATGGGAGATAAAACACTTCTTCATGGGAGATAAAACACTTCTTCATGCACAGAAGTTGAATTCATTCTACACCAGTTTAGTGGTCATCTTCGATAAATGGATCGTATTAAGGGTACACCCTTACAACATTTGTGTTTGTAAGGAAACAAACACATGCTTGATTTTAAATCGAAATTGCCAAATTTTTAAGTGTATTTACGCCAATAACCACCCCTATCTGACACTCTGTGTACTTGCATGATATGATAAAATTACTGAATGTTCTCATTTGGCACTCACATAGTCAGAGCCAAGGTCCGGGATGTCGATTTTCTTGTCAAGCTCACTCTGTGCCTGAGATACAGCTGACAACCCATCATCTATTGTGAGAACAAGAGCCCTCTGTGCCTGGGTCAGGTTGTGCTCTTGGAAAGACTGGCTCTGTAATGATACAAAGGGAATAAAGGGTTACAAATCTTTGGTTGTGTAAAAACTTGGATAAATCAAATACCTTATAATCCTAGATAGTGGAGGCATTGCATGACTTCTATAAGAACACTAGTCAAAGAACAAATGACAAAATGAAATTGTCTAGTCGATTGTTCTGTGACAACTTCACTACTAACAAACTTTCCCTTGGTCTTGATATGACTGATCTAAACAATGTTTTCTCATTCAATATTTCCAATGTTTTACAAATCTTAATGTTTTTATTATTTTATGTTCCTGATATATACCATCCAAACAAGGTCAGACTGCATAAAATACTTCATCTGCTTTAACCACCCCATGGAAGGACATCTGGCTCTCTCCCCCACATCAATTCCGCATCACCTAAATTTGAATTAACACTTCCCATCTGATTAGCCTGATCTGACATTCTCCTTCTGATTAGCCTGCCTGTCTGAGACTCCCCATCCGTTAACATACCTGTTCAATAAACCTACCTGTTGGATTACCTCCCAATCTAATAATGTGTGTCTGGTAACCTACCTGTCTGATCATCTACCCTTCTGAAATTTCCTGTCTGATAACCTATTGATCTGATATTCCTCAACTGATTTTCCCATCTGCAATTATTCCTGACTCATAATCTACCCTTCCCATCTGATATTTCCCGGCTGATAACCTATTGATCTGATATTCCTCAACTGATTTTCCCATCAGAAATTATTCCTGACTCATAATCTTCCCTTCCCATCTGATATTCCCCGGCTGATAACCTATTGATTTGATATTTCCCATATGATTTTTCCCATCTGAAATTCCTTGTCTGATAACCTACCAGTTAAATATTTTCCGTCTTATAACCTACCTGTCTAATGGCTTGTCCAGCATGGGCCTGGTTAGACTGCATAGAAAACATGGCCTGTTGAAGCGATCCCGTGGATATCTGGCTCTCTCCCCCACCCCCGTCCCGCATCACCCCGGGGATAGAGACACTCCCCGACTGCCCATGGGAGACATTGTGGGACTGGTGGGATATTATTGTTGCCTTGGCTGATGACACGTTTTCTTCAAACATCAACGCATCGTCATCACCCTCAATACCTAGATGGTCCTTATTTTTTTTCTGAAATTGAAATCACAATTATGAACTCAACACTTCTTTAATTATGATCAAATAAAAACTACCACATATGCAATTTCATCAGCAAACAATTCAACAGCATACATTTCAACAAGTGTTTATTCTTTCCAAAAATTTAGCCTGATGAAAAGAAATCAGATTCTCATCCGTGTTTGGAGTAAATATTGGGCAGGTGGAAAGATTTTTATTTAAACAAATTTATGTTGTGCTTAATTTTGGCGCCGTTTTTCCATTTTTCACCACTACAAATCAAAGATAATTTTTGCAAAATAAAGAAACTGAGGTGGGTGATATTCTATTTTTCGATCCAACTGTAAGTGGAGACCATACACTCCTTTAGCTATCCTAACAAGGACCACTGACCTTCCTCAGGATGATATCAATGTATCCGGCTATCAGGGCAGCTATCTGTTCACCTTCCTGAGTCTGTACTGAATAGTATTGGTCCGCATGATCACCAAAGTCCTGAAATCATATGTATACAGGTTTTCTTAAGCAATTTATTAACAAAAGGTCTCTATAAATCTCACAATAGCAATTCATTGGCTGTTAACTTTTCCGTAATCTCTTGAAGTACAAATCCGCATGGTCACCACAATTATTTACAAAAAGACTCTGTAAGTCTCATGATAGCAACTATTTGACGGTAAACAATTAACCATAATTTCAATTCGTTTGGGGTCCATTCCATAAAAGAATTTAAGATGGAACTGTATTTGAGTAAAACACAGCCAGAGTGGTACTATTATATATACAGTTGTGAGAGGTGAACTTTTCATTATTATTGTATTATAAAAAAAACTGTAACAAGTACACAATATTTGAGCAAAACAAAGCACATACCAGAGTAAAACTGTTCGGCGAGGCGGCCCAACGTCTTACAGTCGTGAGAGGCCAATGTTTCATGATTTCCTTCGTCTTCTCGTCAACACGCACAACGCTCTCTTTGTTGATACCCAGCAGACGGGGAACCAGCTTATTTTTCCCCTTCACTTTTTCCTGTAAAAGCAATGTTTCTTTAGTTTAACTTGTATAAGAAAACCAGTTATTGTAACATTGTATTTATCTCTCATGTTTGCATAATGTTAAGTATGAGGTTGGTCTTATGTTTATCGGGAAACGGAGTACCTATACAAAACCAAACCAACATGTTCAGCTTAAAGATCTCCAACCAATCTCACATATGCCAAGGCCAGGAATTGAACCCTGGAATCAATGGTGGGGGGCGAAGGGTTCACCACTTTGTTATGTGGGCAACGTATAACAGTAATATTTCCATGTCATTTGAGAGCTATATTCGTATCAATTTAAGGTGCCACAGTCACAATTTAAGGTAGATGTCTTATAAATTTAAGTGCCACAGTCATATCATTATAACGCCATCATTGCCAATTCAATTAAGGTTGGCCAATTATTATCAAATTATGGCCTCACAGCCAATGTAAATACTGTCATAATCATATCAATTTAATGCTAACATCATACCTCAATTTAAGGTGTCACCATTCTATAAAATTAAGGCATTACAATCATTTCTCCATTTAAGGGCTCGGTGTCTTACCTTCACAAGGAAGAAGGTGATACCATACGTCTTCAGCGCACGGCATGACTGTGTATACTTCACTTTTGCATCTCTCTCTGGGTAGCCTGCCCACTTCCTGTGTTCCTACAATATGAAAAGAAAATATAAGCACAATGTGGGGTTTTCTCTTTCTTATCAAAGACAATCTTATTCATCAAAGGTTTGACAATGATAAATTTAACTTCTGATTCAAATGCTGCAAAATTGAGTGCAAAACATAAATAGATCATTTTCCTGATATCATCGTCAACCAATCAAAACCCTAGTTACCAACGCTGAAAACAACAACAACACTGATGACACCAGCACTCATAAAACAACACTAGCACTGATGACAACACAAGGTTATGACAATACCTTGACTGTGTTACTTCCAATTCTAAAAAAAAAACAGCCGATAAAATTAAAAAAAATATTTTTTTTAGCTCCAATTTAAAGAGGAAAGTAAAAAAAAAAAAAGTTTTTGAAAACAAAGCTATATTTTATTTCAAGACAATACCTTGTTTGTGTTTCTTCCAATTTTTAGCTCCAATTTAGAGAGGAAAGCAAAAAAAAGAACAAACCAGCTTAACGTACCAGGAAGATTTTCTTCTCTATTCCTTTCACCTTGCAATATTCCTTTGGTAGGAACTCTTTATTCCTGAAAAGAGAGCAAGGCCACAGTTAATAAACAGTTTGCTTGCCTTTTCCCTACCCACATTTTGATGTCTACAGTTCGGTAGGCTTATTTTTGTCATTTTTTATCCGTACATGGGTGCTTACAGCTGATAATTCTATATCTTGAAAAATAGCTGAGGGAGGTTTAGAGATTCATAACCAATGCAAAACCCCTTTCCAAATTGTTTTAAGTCATTTATATTAATTTTAAATAACTTTCTAGCCCAGAATAATAATTGCTGAAAGTAGGTTGGGGGATGTGCGAGACCTCCAACACCAGGTTTCATAGGGCCCGCCAAAAAGACCCTGGATGGGCTGTAATAAGATTACACCAGCGTCAAACCCTCAAACTCATGAATTAATGTAGACTCATACTAACTCGAAAAGTCCGGGCTTGTGTTTTTTCTCATCATGGTCACCAAACTGTATCTGACACTGTATACCCGCAAACTGAATAGCCTCGTCTTGACTTACTGGATGGGTACCGTTCAGAATAGCGTCGCGGGTCTGAAAACAAATAAAAACATTAAATGTTTTCACATGAAACTGACACTATATCCATGCACAATTAATTGCCACATCAAACTGGTTGGTTACAATAGCATCTCTGGTCTCAAATAGGTAATATTTAAATACTAAAATAGAAAACAATATTTACAATACTCTCCAAACAACAGTGAAACAATGTATAAAGATGTCAATATTTCACCATCTCATAAGCTTTACTTTGCCATCAAGTAACAGAAATAAATGTTTTCTTTATTTTTAGATTTTTTTAACATCTGTCTGAAAAATTGTTTATGTATCTTCATTTCTAGCTTCATATGCTGATAAGCCATTTTTAGGCTTGTAAATGTATGATACTCCCACCAAATACCTGTACAAACAGAAAAATGATATTGCTAAATAGCTAGATAGCTTATTCTGAACTAGTAAATAGCTTGCCAATTATAACACTCATGGCTGAATATCCTGATAAGGCCAAAACTTAAAACAATGTGTATGAGCTGAACAGGAGCCTAGCTCTGCCTTGACTGTTGTCAGAGGTTGTATGTCAGTGTAGAAATGTTGAATGAACACTAGCATCATGCTAATTACCTGCACAAACAGAAGACTAAGCTGTACAGGATCCCGGGCATCCACGTTCTGGTCGGAGAAGAAGAACTTACGCCGTAACAGGATAGTGTCATCATCAGAGTTGATGCCTTGTTCACGAAGCGTTTTAGCATGGTCCAGCCAATTCACTAAAATAAACATCAAAAATTTATGTTTTCTTGAATCAATTGATTTATACGTTTTTGAATGATATCCAAGGCAGGATATATAAATATTATAAAACATACAAAAAAATGCTTGGAAAGGGATAAACTACTTTCTGCTTCATAAAACTTTGTAAGTTTAACCATGTTATTTCGTTAAATGAAATAAGATACTTCAAGTATCGAGAAATTGGGGCCAGTCTTTTAGTTCACTTTGATTTTGTGAAATCTACATTTACCAAATGGTTAACTTTTATTTTATAACGCTTTAAATTCATTCTACAAAGAACATGAAGTTAATCAAACTTGTTATTGATAGAACATCCCTTTCAGCAAAAAAACAACAAAATAACGAAGAGCAAATGTCAAGACATGCTGTTTTGATTGTTTTTGCAAGGACCATAACTGAATAATTATTTCAGCTAGAGTTAAGCCCCTTGCTTTGCATGTGCAATTACTAGTTTAACTAAATATCTTATGGCCAAGTTTGAATTTTTTGCACAACTTCTCCGCTGACAAAACCAAGGCTATGAAAATACCTCAACTATCTGTCACAACTTCTCCGCTGACAAAACCAAGGCTATGAAAATACCTCAACTATCTGTCTTCTAAAGCTAAAAAATGTTTTTCTAACAATGATTTCACTCACTATCATCTTCTGTATGCAATTTTTTCCTCATCTCCTCCAGTTTTTTCTGGTCTTTAGCAATTGATTTATCTCTTTTCAAGGTCAAGGTCTTTTCTTTCTCATCTTCGGCTATTTCCAGAATCAAGGAGTATTCTTCATGGTTCGTGATACCTAAAAAAAGAACATGCTATATTTAGAAACTTTTATTATTATATAATATCTTAAGTCTTTTTTTAGAATTTACATCATTTTACAGCCAAGGTCTTTTTCCATCTAGAAATGTATTTTTTCATCTATTCTGGTTTTCAATAGCTTAAATTGTTGAAATATACTTTCATTTTACCATGTCAATTTGAAGAAGTTGCATTATTTCTTCAAGAATGAAGAGATTTTGTCAAAACCTTACAAAAATATCTAAACAAGCTGTGTACAGCTTTGCATCATATGTTCTTGTTTGTGTGACTTGCATTTTAATCTCACACAGTAAGTGTAATTTCCGCAAAAATAGGTAAACTACTATAGGTCATGGTCATGGGAGGTAACTTACCAATCTTGGATGTAATGGTCAAGGGAGATAACTTACCAATCTTTGAGGCCATGGGAGGTAACTTGCCAATCTTGGATGTAATGGTCAATGGGAGATAACTTACTAATCTTGGAGGTAATGGTCAATGGGAGGTAACTTACCAATCTTGGAGGAAATGCTCAATGGGAGGTAACTTACCAATCTTGAAGGAAATGGTCAATGGGAGGTAACTTACCAATCTTGGAGGAAATGGTCAATGGGAGGTAACTTACCAATCTCTTGGAGGAAAGGGTCAATGGGAGGTAACTTACCAATCTTGGATGTAATGGTCAATGGGAGATAACTTACTAATCTTGGATGTAATGGTCAATGGGAGATAACTTACCAATCTTGGAGGAAATGCTCAATGGGAGGTAACTTACCAATCTTGAAGGAAATAGTCAATGGGAGGTAACTTACCAATCTTGGAGGAAATGGTCAATGGGAGGTAACTTACCAATCTTGGAGGAAATGGCCAATGGGAGGTAACTTACCAATCTCTTGGAGGAAAGGGTCAATGGGAGGTTATTCACCTATCTTGGAGGTGATGGTCAATGGAAGGTAACTTACCAATCTTAAAGGTAAGGGTCAACGGGAGGTAACTTACCAATCTTGGAGGTAAGGGTCAATGGGAGGTAACTTACCAATCTTGGAGGTTATTGATATCAGAAGTTGTCCCACTGTGTGGCTATCATCCACCTGTATCTTACGAATCGCGCCATCCAGGGTCCGCACCTTGAGGATCCGGACCTTTGTCTTGTACTCCAAAAGGTCCTAAAAAAATAACAATAAGTAACGAACAATGAAAGAATGATGGTTCATGTATGGTTGGCAAAATACAGCATCTAACATAGTGTCCCCAAATTTGTGTCTTAAAACACAGAAACTAAAATTAATGTCTTTAAACACAGTATCCAACATTAATGTCCAAAAAGTTGTGTCTGAAAACACAATGTTCAAAATTAATTTCAAGAACTGTGTTTTAAAAATACCATAATAAATAAGGAATGTCCCTTAATTAGTGTTATTACAGCATCTCAAACTAAGGGTCCAGAAATAAGTGTAATAAACCTCATCAGCATCCAAAATTACAGCATCCAAAAAATTAGTTTCTTCAAACACAGCATGCAAAAATTACATAGTCCCAAAACATAGTGACTCCCTAAGGGCAATCATGGTGTTTAACTTACCCCATTCCTAAGCAAGTAATAGTCCAGAGCCCTTCCTGCCTCCAACCAAAGACCCTTTTTAATGTCTTCATCCGCCAGAAATAGGCCGAAATCATTGGCTGAAAATAGAAAAATAACAACATTTAGTATAAATATTTCTATCAGTTTAATAATTATATTTCAGCTTTTCTTGATCAAGAATAATATTCTCTTTTTTTCATTGTTATTTTTAGTTGTCAGGTCATAGCAACCCGTAATTGCAATTGCTATTAATCAATGTTTGTGTTTTCGTGAATTAGCACATAAAAAATAATTCTACTTAAAGACGCACAATATAGGTTGATCAATAATGCAAAAAAAATAATATATTTTTTTTTAATTTTATTGCATTATTCTGTTTAATTTATTTGACATTAATGATCTAGATACAAAAAGTGCACATAATATAGATACAGATTAATTATAAGCGCAGTTTGGGCGCTTTTAAAATGCGGAATTTGTGGCTACGTAGCTATTCATTAAAACAATTCATAAAGGTTAAAAAAAAAATAACCGTACCTAAATCATAAGCTTTTTTTTGTTTTCCATCACAGTTATGTCAAATAAGTTAAACACGATTAAAAAATTCTATTATAGCATCAACCTATATTATGCACCTTTAATTAAAACTTGAAAACATCACATTTTGTTACCAACCTTCATGTTCATTATATCATATAATTATATGTATTTATGAGAGGCCTACCAATTTCAGAAATTCCTCATAACTTTCCAAAAATCTGTTTAAACTTTCCTGTATAAATACTGTTCTACAAATCTCCCTTAATAATCAACCACACTGCCTCCTTCCCCATATCCCTATTTATCAGACAGAAAAATAAATCCACCATCCTGGAACAAAGCTAGAGACACTCAACAATCCACTTAAAAAGAGACACTCAACAGTCCACTTCAACTTTTCCGACTTTCCTTAATACCATTGTTACACATCCTTTAGAAAATCAAACAAAAACTCAAGAACACTAAAAAAATGTTTCGCGTCTATCTTATAAGGCCAAGGATATTGAATTATAGTTGAATATCCAAGTTTCAAGTCTAGTATTCAATAATTTGAAGTACAAATGCACTAGGCAAAATAAGAAATATGGATTAACAAGCCCTTATTTTTACAACAAGCCCTGCTATGATATTATAAAACCCAGAATTTAAGCAAGCCAGGAAAGCATTTGAGTGCAGGGCTTGCTGGCTTGTGTTAATTTCAACCACAGTACATGAAAATGAATGCTTCCTTAAAAAAAACTATTTTTCTCTCCTTATTTTTAAAAGCTCAAAAACCAAATGTTAGTCTGGAAATAAGTTGTATGCACAACTATGTTTAAATTTAAAACAAATAATGAAGATACTAGATCATCCTCTCCTTAAATACATACATATATTCACACTCTCCACTGCTCCAAACCACCAAATATTTCCTAATGTGGCCAGGGCATAGCTCTCAAAGCCCAAAAGTCACTCATGCCAATTGATTCTTAATTAAAGGTCATTGTCCAATCTTCATTACCCTACAGTCTTCCATAGAGAAAAACTGGCATTGTCATTTTGCGTAAATGGGGTAATATATTTCTTTCCTATATTTTGCCCTTTTATAGTGGTCATGATTTCAGTCGCAGCAAAGGAGTTTAAGTCCAAAGTAGATTTTTGGATAAAAATTAAGTTTTAATTCCTTTTTAAAACATTTCTTTGATGTCATAAAAGGGCAGAATTCACAAATTATTTCACCACAATGATGCAGTTCTCACTTAAAAACAAGCGGGGTAGAGAGTGGGCTAGTTTCATTCAAGTACCTTGATCATATTTTATTAATTTAAGGCCATCATTTTAGGTTTTGGACAACAACAACGATTTTAACACCATGGTTATATGACTAAGCTTTGAAAATATTCTTTAAAATGAATCTTGAAAAAAATCCCGGATCATATTATTTTGTTTTATTTTTAAAAAAATTCTCACAATTTTTTTTTTTACATTCTGTACAACAATGGAAAAGAGCCTTTAACATCCAAACAGGTCCCATGACATTTGCAAACACTAATCATTTCCTCTATTAAGTGCCGCTCTTTAAATCTGACCTTTTACGGAAATGCTAATGATCCAAGCATCAAGTAGAGCTCATATTCCATACACCACATGTACAACACTTGTTCAACACTCCAAATTATCAACGGGGCAAAATGATTTATCTCTAATTCAAACTTCAAAGTCTATTGTTAAGTGTTAGTGCATTAGTGTAAGAATTCGGGCATTTTCATCCAAAGTCTAATTTCAATCATTGACTGTATATGCTAATCCCAAAAATGCCATACAGTGCATTTCATAGCCAATCAGAAACCTAAAATAGTTTACGATTTATCATGATTTGACAAAAGTTGTCTCCCTTTTTGCCAAAAACAGAAAAGAATAATCAAAGAAATTTATTTGCTACTTGTTGCTTAAAACATTTTATTTATTTTTAACTCTTGAGCTCTTCTTTTAATTATTAGATCTAGAGTGTTAGACAATTTCCCTTCTACGCAAAATCCCCCTCCCCCTGCTCCTGTTCTTTTACACAAAATATTGATCATGAGTAAAATGCTGTTAAAAGTATTAAAATACAATGCTATACAAAGTATAAAACATAAATGGTTAACAGCCTTTCACAAAAATGGGGGTTGGGGGGGGGAATGATTTTGTTCACTCATGCAACAATTGTATGTGGCGTGGGCGGCAGTAGGGGAATTGTCAGAGTAGAGTTAGTCCGTCTCCCTATTCCCTAAATATATAACACATACAATGAATGTAATACAAATTATTCGATAAAAAGACAGAATTATTATAACATTTACCTCAGAACCAAGATCGTTCTTCATTAACTTCATGTCCATCCAATCAACACTCAAGAAATTATTGGCGAGGAAAAAAAAATCCAATTATGATTGCAAATGCATCCATTTCGATTTTCTTCGTAATCGTGCATGACGTCCTACACTTGTAACTTATTTTCTGACTTAAAATACAACATCGCATGATAACATACCATGTTCCTCTAACTAAACTAAGTCCTTAAATCATGCACTAAATACAGCGATTATTTTTCTAAGTTTATTCCCTATCTAAAACAAGTGGTTACACCACAAAATTCAGCAGCAATGTTTTATCAGCCTTTTACCATGCCAGCATTTTGAATGCCAGATTTCCATCTACCATACTTCATCTTGACAAGGCACATGTGAAAATTAAACTTGCTACTGTTTGTAAATGTACAGTTCTGAAGCATAAAATCTCTTCATCTTGGAAATGTCCATGTGGATAATAACTTGCTACTACTATTTGCAAATGAACCGTTTGAAGCATAAAATGAGTCTTGGTCTTGGAAAAGGCCCATGTGAACATTGAACTGGCTATGCTTCTGTTTGGAAATGAAAAGTTTTGTAGCAAAAAATGAAAAGTTTTGTAGCAAAAAATGATTCTCTATCTTGAAAAGGCCTATGTGATAATTAAACTTGCTTTGCTTCCGTTTGCAAATGAACAGTTATATAGCATAAAATGAGTCTTCATATTGAAAAAGGCCCATGTGAAAATTAAAACTTGCTACTGTTGGTAAATGTACAGTTATGAAGCATTCTTCATCTTGGAAACGCCCAGGTGAAAATAAAATTTGCCACTACTTTTTGAAAATGAATAAATTTGAAGCATAAAATGATTCTTCATTTTGAAAAAGGCCCATGTGAAAATTAAATTTGCTACTAATATTTTCAAATGAATGGTTTGAAGCATAATATTTGCAAATGAATGATTTTGAAGCATAAAATGGGTCTTTATATTGAAAACGCCCATGTGAATAACTATTGTTTGCAAATGAGCAGTTTTGAAGCATAAAATGATTCTTTACCTTGAAAATGCCCATGAGAAACACTAGTATTCGCCAACGAATGGTTTATAAGCATTGAAGGATTGCAATGTCTAAAATTAAATTGAAAATCATAAGTGCAAGACATATGGCCTGTCAATCTGCTTCACATATCAATGTGTATAATACAAGACAAAAAATACTCATGAATGTGACCTTGATCAATGAAAAGATTTATAAATGTGACCTTGACCAATGAAAAGATTTATAAATGTGACCTTGACCAAAGAAAAGATTTATAAATGTGACCTTCACTAATGTCCTAGGAAACTGGGTCATGCACACAGCACTATGTGCACATATTTGCAACCTCAATTTTCAGAACATTATAAAGGTATCTTTGTAGAATTGCCACATTTTAAATATTTGGCGATTGACCATTAATAGATGTCATTTCAGAAGAAGTTATTCATGGTTTCTAATACTAGTCAGCAAATAAGACTTTTGGATGAACATGCACAAATCCTTATACTAATGCTTGCCCAAAAAATATTTCAACAAGCCCTGCTATATGATTCGAAAATTTGAGCTCACCAAGAAACCATCTGATATTGACAATCTTAAATATTTAAATTGGTTAAATGCTTTTTGAGACATATTGTCAAGGAATCACACAATGACGGTGACACTGACAATAACAACAAGTCTATCACAATAACTTGAGCATTTTTCTTCGAAAAAGAAAACCTGCTTTTCCAGGAGCACAAATTATAACAAGTACGGTATACAACATCAGCAGTAGGGCTGTTATCCTATTTCCTCCCTAGCTATCATATAACACTTCTTATCGCCTTATCTTTCACAGAAACATGTAGGTTGCTCCATTCCAACAGTGGTTTTTGCTGGCCTTAACATTTTCATGAAAGTTATGTCTCTTTTCAGAATTTAGTTTTTTGCGTTATTAAGTCTTTCGATTTATGTTATTATTCACTTACATTAATTTTGTGTTGTTCATGATTTTTTGCTGGCTGTAACATTTTCATGAAATTAACGTTTCATTTCAAAGTTTTTTCTTTGAATTTTCACGCTCATTGGTTTGGGTTATTTGAATTGTTGTTATTTGAAATACATTGGGTTATCAAAAGCAACAAAAACCATATATGTTGATAGATTGAATATTCCCCAGTAATGCACCAGTCAATTGTAACCATGGCCCCTTCAGGTCCGGAGAATAGCGAGGACTTTGAATTACAGTCCAGCCAAGCCTGTGTAAATTCCCCTCCCTGCCGGTAAAATCCCTGCCAAATGCCCCCCGCACCCCAGGGACCCTAGGTAAGGCCCAATCCCCACTATTTTTGGCACAAAGATAAAACCACCGCATTCACCTGGCACTGCAGGGCCACCTGGAAGGTAAAAACACGGCCCATTTCCCCACAGCTATCCCTGGTATACCCCCTTACCAGGGGGCAGTGGTTACAATAGTCTGGTGCATGAGCAAAGACAAATATAGACAAATACTAAAACATATCCTTGATTAATTGACTAAAAGTTTTCAGCCCATTCTACAGAACTGCAGTTCCCCCACAAAGGCAGAGCATATAAATGATCAACAAATGTATAAAGCAAGGAAGAATAATTTTCCTGTCAATAAATCATTCCATTTAACCCACAAAGGATGAATAGACATAGAAACAAGCCATTTTTGCTGGCGATCAATTCAGACAGTTTTCTGCTGAGCTGGCATTTTTCTCCCAAATAATGATTTCTCATCAGGAACACTGTACTGTATATTTTATTTCTTTTGTCAATATTTATGAATAATGATGGTTTACCATCAACAAAACTTGGCTCCTTCCACTGGTGCCAGCTTATGAATATTCATTATTTCTTTAGATATGCAGTAAACAAATCCTGAATATTGATTGGTGGCTTTCTTAAAGATAAAAGAATGATAAGGTATAGTTAAATTTTATTTCCATTTGGTAAGCAGTAAACTATGCCATAAATATTTATTGTCAATTTTGAAGATAGCCATCAATATTACAGAAGCATGAATAAATATCTATAAAACAACAAAATAAAAACTCAGCCCATAAATACCCCATTCAAGACACAGAGAGACTAATGCATCAAAAAGTGTCAAGTTAAAACATTCCAAAGTTATTTTTTGTGTTTGTGGGTGGAGGAGAGGATTGGGAGGCAACACTAACAAAAATAAGCTTGAAAAGCTCTGGTAATTATGGAAAAGGATTATTCAATAATTTCCAAAGCCCTGTTCAGCACTTAATACTGATTGGTCAAAAAGTAATATCTCAGGGATTAAGACAATTATCAATATTGATTGGTCGAAAAGAGACCTAAGGGCTTAAGAAGACCTGTATATTGATTGGTCAATATAAATTTCATTAATTTCTGCAACCAAACTCTGTTTGCCTGAGGATTATGAGAGGAGCTTTATATTAAAGTGGCAAGTACAGCAGTAAATAGTTATTACCAATGTTACTGTAGCATTTGCTGTTGTTATGTAGCAATTGAGCAATGTATTTGTCTGCAGAAGTTATTGTGTTTGTTCATGAGGTCATTTCTCATGGTTATGTCTGATAACTTGCTTATTTCTGTTAAATCATAACTGACACTTGGGTTGATAGGTTGAATGTTTGGAAAGTCTTGGTTTTTGTGTAAGATGGTCATTGGGGTTGTTTGGAAAGTCTTGGAGTTTATAGTTGTTAGGAAAGTCTTGGAGTTTATGGTTGTTAGGAAGTCTTGGAGTTTCTGGTTGTATGGAAAGTCTTGGATTTTTTGGTTGTTTGGAAAGTCTTGGATTTTGTGGCTGTTTGGAAAGTCTTGGAGTTTCTGGTTGTATGGAAAGTCTTGGATTTTGTGGCTGTTTGGAAAGTCTTGGAGTTTCTGGTTGTATGGAAAGTCTTGGATTTTGTGGCTGTTTGGATAGTCTTGGATTTTGTGTTGGTTTGGAAAGTCTTGGATTTTGAGGTTGTTTGGAAAGTCTTTGATTTTGAGGTTGTTTGGAAAGTCTTGGATTTTGTGGTTGTTTGGAAAGTCTTGGATTTTGAGGTTGTTTGAAAAGTCTTGGATTTTGAGGTTGTTTGGAAAGTCTTGGATTTTGAGGTTGTTTGGAAAGTCTTGGATTTTGTGGTTGTATGGAAAGTATTGGATTTTGAGGTTGTTTGGAAAGTCTTGGATTTTGAGGTTGTTTGGAAAGTCTTGGATTTTGTGGTTGTTTGGAAAGTCTTGGATTTTAAGGTTGTTTGGAAAGTCCTATATTTTGAGGTTGTTTGGAAAGTCTTGGATTTTGAGGTTGTTTGGAAAGTCTTGGATTTTGTGGTTGTATGGAAAGTCTTGGATTTTGAGGTTGTTTGGAAAGTCTTGGATTTTGTGGTTGTTTGGAAAGTCTTGGCTTTTGAGGTTGTTTGGAAAGTCTTGGATTTTGAGGTTGTTTGGAAAGTCTTGGATTTTGAGGTTGTTTGGAAAGTCTTGGATTTTGAGGTTGTTTGGAAAGTCTTGGATTTTGTGGTTGTTTGGAAAGTCTTGGATTTTGAGGTTGTTTGGAAAGTCTTGGATTTTGTGGTTGTTTGGAAAGTCTTGGATTTTGAGGGTTTGGAAAGTCTTGGATTTTGAGGTTGTTTGGAAAGTCTTGGATTTTGTGGTTGTTTGGAAAGTCTTGGTTTTTGTGTAAGATGGTTATTGAGGTTGTTTGGAAAGTCATGGAGTTTGTAGTTGTTTGGAAAGTCTTGGAGTTTGTGGTTGTTTGGAAAGTCTTGGGAGTTTGTGGTTGTTCGGAAAGTCTTGGAGATTGTGGTTGTTTGGAAAGTCTTGAAGTTTGTCGTTGTTTGGAAAGTCTTAGAGATTGTGGTTGTTTGGAAAGTCTTTGAGTTTTGAGGGTTGATTGTAAAATCTTTGATTTTGGTTGCTTAGAAAGTCTTTGTTTTCCGTTGTTTGGAAAGTTGTTGTTTGTTAGAGTTATTTGGCAAGTCTTGTTTAAGGGATACACTGTGATGTTGTTTGGAAAGTCTTGAAGGAAATTATTTTTTTGTTTTTGTTTTGTCTTATGTTGTTTTGTTTTGTGGTGTGTTTTTGTGTGTGTGTTGTTGTTTTTTTGTTTGTTTTTTGTTTTGTTTGTTTTTTTGTTTTTTTTTGGGGGGGGGGTATGTAAATTGAAGGAATCATTTTTATGTTTAGCTAGTTCTTTATCTCTATCTAACATTCTCTTTGATATAAATTAACAAAATCTGACACATGGGCTGATTTACTGTTGGGCAAATCAATTATGAGCAGAAACAGACGCCCCCACATTTGGCCCATCAGTTGTGCACTTCATCCATGAACAAACCATCCACCCTCATGCCAGAGATATAGGCCAAAGATAAATAATCTATAAATTATCATTGGTGCAAAAATAAACAAGCATGTGGGCAGAATTTGTTTGAAATTTAAGTGGAACGTCAAAATAAAATAAGTACAATTTTCTTTTATTTAAACCATTTTCCTCGCAATTTTTTTGCATCAATAAAAATGAAATAAACAGGGTTGATTCTTGTTGTTGTTTTGTTAATGTTTTTGTTGTTTTTGTCTTGATTGTTTTGATGTTTCTTGGAAAGTCTTGGATGAGCCCTGATTAGAGAGGCACAAGGCAAGGGCCCAAATGACAATAAAATAGAGACACAAACGTATCATGTAAACACCAGTAACTGTCTACCACAAAAACATTAAAATATCTTTACATGTAAATGACGAGAGCATCACCTTGGAATGGTTAGTAAAACACGTTATTGAAACTCGTCAGTGAAACATGTCAGTGAAACTTGTCAGTGAAACTGTTCAGTGAAACATGTCAGTGAAATTCTTCAGTGAAACTCGTCAGTGAAACTTGTCAGTGAAACACGTGTTCACTGGAACACCTGTCTACTGGGGGCTTTTACCAGTTTTGTTTTGGTGTTGGTTTAAAGATTGAGTGTGAACATTTTTTGTTTGGCCTTAATGGCCAATAACCTCAAATAACCTTTGACCATGACAGAGATGTGAGTAGCAAAACAGAGGGCTATAAGTATTTAATTGCCTGCTCATCATAAATGATATATTCATCATGAAGTGGGAGTTAAACACATATTGGTTGATGGATCATTCCTGTGAGATACAAAACTATAACTATAGCTAGTTCTTCCTGAATTTCATTGATACAAACTTTAACCTGGGATAACCAGGGACTTAATCACTAACATCTTATTCTTATGCACCAGTCAATTGTAAGCACCCCCCCACCCTCCAGGTCCCGGGATCTGGGGGTATACCGGGGATAGACGGGGAAATGGGCCTTGTTTTTACCTTTCAGGTAGCCCCTCAGTGCAGAGTGGAAGCGTTGGGTTTGATTTTGCTCCGAAAATAGTGGGGAATGGGTCTTACCTAGGTATCCCGGGAAGCGGTGGCATTCAATGGGGATTAAACCAGCCGTTTGTCCCTGCTGGGCGGGCATTTGACCTGGGACTGGCTTGACCAAAAGTCTAATACCCCCATATCCCCGCTCTTCCCCGGACCTGGGGGGGGGGGGGGGGGGGGGGGGGGGGGGGGCGTGTGGTTACTATTGACTGGTGCATTAAGTCTGAGTTTGAGACTCAGGCAACTGAATTCTTAAAAATGTTTCAAAATATCTAAAATATGACTAAGTTTGACGTTTGACAAAGTATATTATTAACTACAAATACAGCAGTATTGTGAAAAGGTTTGTCGAAGCATTTTAAGAAACTAAACTCTCAATCAAACTCTGGTAAAAGACCAAAAGCAGGGCTCTGTAGACTGCGCTATGTTTCATTTAAAATGAAGAAGAAATAGTGAAGTTATCTTTGTTCAAAGTCTTTTTTTAAATATTGCCTTCCAACGTAGCATTAAAATTTTATGACCCAATTTATCACGTGGTAAACACACACTGGTAAGGCCCACTAGATTATGAAGAAAGCTGTTGGCTTTGGTCAGGTGTTCCTTTTGACAGGCCAAGGGAATGTTCCCCTGAAGGAGCTTGAACACGTCACCCCTCTCAAACCCTCAACTACTACCACTTGACCACTCTCATCTTTCTTTTATCAGACATTGCTTAAATCTATCCAGGAATCCTACATGTTTGATAGTAATGTAGCAATTTGTGCATTCAAAAATTAAGGTGATTCCAACCACGTCTATAGTATCTTTGAAAAACAGTTTTTGGTTACATGCCAAAAGAACCAAAAAGGAAAAGTCAGCATTTTTTTTTTATTTCTGTTCTTCGTCAAAATCTTGTCTTTTTTCGTCAATGATGATTCAACTTATGATTTAAGGAAGAAAGGAAATATAAGTAGCTTCCTTCAATACTTGTGAACATAACAATTTACCATCCCAATTATGTCTAGTTATGCCCATTTGTTTCGAACTGAAAACAAAGTCCATAAACGCCCAAATCTATTTGTCAGGGGAATGAACGGTCATTTCTGGACAAGTTTATCACTCATTATTACCCATGCGATTGTCCTGTATCATGAGTCAATGGTGATTCACACAGTGGCAGACATGAGGAAATATTTTGCCAAGGCTTATCTGTATCTTATGGCATATATTTCATTGTATTTTAGAAAACATTGGAACAAGAGCACAAACATGACTCAAAGAATGTAAATCAAACATGGTGTAAATCGCTATTTTATAATGGGAAAACTGTCCCTCAGCCAGACATAACCCTACTTAATTTTAGTTGGATGGTTTTTGCTGTCTGTATTCTAATTCAGGTCAGTAGAGGGGTGAGAGAGGGTGGTATGCCGTATGAAATGGTGCTTTGCCGAATTAGAGGTTGGTGTGCTGTATAGTATGAGAGAGTGGTAGGCCATATAAGAGGGGTAATGTGGTACGAGAGGTATGCTGTTTAAGAGGTTGTTACAGCGTATGAGAGGGTGGTACGCCATATGAGAGGGGGCTTTGTCGTATGCTGTATGGTATGAGAGAGTCGTGTGCCATTAAGAGGGTGTAATGTGGTACTAGATTTATGCTGTACGAGAAGGTTTTTTTAAAGTATGAGAGGGTGGTATGAGGTATCAGAGAGTGGTACATGATATGGGGGGGACGGTACAAGGAACTAGAGGGTGGAACATGATATGGGGGGACGGCACAAGGAACGAGAGGGTGGTACATGATATGGGGTGACGGCATGAGGAACGAGAGGGTGGTACATGATATGGGGGGACGGTACAAGGAACGAGAGGGTGGTACATGATATGGGGGGACGGCACAAGGAACGAGAGGGTGGTACATGATATGGGGTGACGGCATGAGGAACGAGAGGGTGGTACATGATATGGGGAGACGGCATGAGGAACGAGAGGGTGGTACATGATATGGGGGGACGGTACAAGGAACGAGAGGGTGGTACATGATATTGCGGTACGGTACAAGGAAAGAGAGGGTGGTACATGATATGGGGGGACGGTACAAGGAACGAGAGGGTGGAACATGATATGGCTGGACGGTACAAGGAAAGAGAGGGTGGTACATGATATGGGGTGACGGTACAAGGAAAGAGAGGGTGGTACATGATATGGGGGGACATAAATAGGAACGAGAGGGTAGTACATGATATTGGGGGACGTTTCAAGGAACGAGAGGGTGATACATGATATGGCGGGACGGTACAAGGAACGAGAGGGTGGTACATGATATGGGGGGAAGGCATGAGGAACTTGAGGGTGCTACGCTGTTTGAGACGATGGAACATGTAAAGAGACAGTGATATGTGCTCCAAAAAACAAACTCCAAATTTGGCAGTATTCAGTACACAGACACCTGAAAAACGTAGCAATATTTATTAAGCAGGACTTGGTTGGAGTGTTAGATATGCAAGGGATGGGGGAGGTGTTATACCATTTGTAATTATTAACATGAATACCAAGTTTCATGTGAATAACTTAAATAACAGGACAACAAAGTATCCAAGGCCATTGACAAGTCTCCGCCAGCAATCATGATAGCAAAATCTTCAAGGACTGAAGACAAGGACATTTAGTATACTCTGCCAACTTGTTGTTATTAAAGGCCTGATGAAGTCATGTATTACACGTTATGTTAACAGATTGGTGTGACTGGCACTATGACAATCTTTGCTTCGGAAATGTACTGCTCACAGCAGTTTAATGACACAAGTGGTTTTCAACAATATGTGCATGAAGTCCTCTACGCTTCCTGTAATAAGGCCACACAATTTTGTCTGATATTATCGGAGAAATATTGAAGCAAGGGGCCCAAAAAAACAGAGAAAAACAACACATTTTTCAATCAAGAGCTTCAAACATGCGCAAGCCATGGGAAAACCAATTCCTCATATAAAATTAAAATTGAGAAATATAATCTTGAACAATCATAACTTTATTCCCCCTTTTAAGTGCAGGAAATACCCCATGAAGTATTTTCATTTCATATTACTTTTTCAGACTTGTTATAAACAATACCATGTTTCTGCTTTTGTTTGAGACTTCTAGACTTGACATAAAAGATAAACATGTTTTTTTGTGTTGTTATTGTTGTTTTGTCGTTGTTTTTGTTTGGGGTTTTGTTGTTGCTGTTTTGTGGGGTTTTTTTGTTTGATTGTTGTTGTTTTGTTTGTTGTTGTTGTTTGTTTTTTTTGGGGGGAGGGGGTAGGTGGAAAAGGGAAGAGAGAGAGCAAAGCAGGAGTGATTCCTTATAATTCCTTATAATAATTTCTTTATTCTATTCAGTTTTGTTGGCATTTTCTGAAATATTCATATGTGCAAAATATCCATTTGGTGTTGCCTAACATCTCGCGGTTTTAACCTGATTAAAAATAAACACAAACCATGCATCAAAAATACACAAACTCAGATGGTTCTCCATTACGAATACTGAAAATACTTCCCATTTCTCACCAACTCTGAGAACATTCAGAAAGCATAAATAATTTGGTGCATAAAACAGCCCAGACTTGTAACGATCATATATGAGATGACATTTTGTCAGAAATAGCTGCGCTCTTTCCCAATTGCCAATGATTACTAAATTAGGGATTATTTTATCAAATCTAACCTTTATGTGGTGAACAGAAATGCTGGCTTCTGAAAAAAATAACCTTTTTTGGAAACTTTTGCAAAGCAGCATCATACTATGACTTTTTAGAACAGTTTAGCAGGCCTTTTAATTTTCCACTTCACAGAATTTTTGAAACCATAATCTACTTGTCACCTAAAGTCCACAATGGTAAAGACATTAACTGCAATGTGTGCGGGATGGTCGGATGGGGGGTGGGGGATAGTGCCATCATAGTATGCATTTGTTTATATTATATTATATTATATTATATTATATTATTATGTTCTCATGGTAAAATCTCATCTAGCTCGCAAATAATTTCCAGCATCAGTTTTTTTGTAGAATTACAAACTAATGATACCACCTAGGCAATGACTATTCCTTGTTCATTATTCCTGAAAATGAACATGAATTACATATGCTAAAAATAAGGCCTGACAGAATTTAATCATTTCACACTAAGTTTCCTCTAGCTGAACAGTGGGGGATTTTCCCGACAGTATATACATTGAGAAAAATGCAGACCATTGCAATATTTCAACACAAGATTTTTTCAGCACCTACTGAATATACATCTTTCATCAAAGTGACATTTTGTAGACGGTTCCACTAGTCTGCAAATTCTTAACGTATTTTGAATATCATCACATCACTAACTCTTCAACTACATAACAGTCTCCGGGGCTATGATATGTTTTCCAAGCTCAAAATTTCTTTAGATTAAATCATGATGTTGTCTCCAAATTTTGAAGTAACCTCTCTAAATTTCATTTCCCGCAGCAGAATTTCTCAAGTTTTCCACATGAAATTGAATACTAGGACCTAGCCAGAACAAACCATGTACAAAATCCATCATGCAGTGAGCGTTCATTTGTACAGGACAGGCTTTTCCCTAGGAAATTACCAGCTTGGGGCCCTTTGAGCCTTGTTGTTGACATAATGGGGGGGGGGGGAGGGGCAATAATATGGGGGTCCCAATGAAACAGTTGACATGAAAGTTTATTTTGGGGTTCCAAGCGATGCATAGTAATGTCCAAACGGGAGTCCCTAGCTTGTAAATTGAATCAGGGGCTATGATAAGCCATTTGATTTTACACTTATATATATTTCAGCTTTTTTGTGAAGACTTACACTAGTCTGATATGAATCACTAACTTTTATGTTTCCTGGCAAGAAACCAGAACTGAACAGTACTGTGACCTTATGGAGAGGCCAAAAGAACTTAACCTCTGGCTCAAACCCATATCCTCTTGATTGAGAGATGGACACAGACACCACCCTCACCTTAACCATTACACCACTCTCACCCTATAAACCATGCAGTTCTGATGCTGTAGTCCATTTACATCAAACATGCTGCTGTCAAAAGCATATTTTGTCTCAAAGCCAGGGATACAGGGCTACCATAAAGGAAGTTTGGAAGTATATTCCCTAGTAATAGGCTAAAGATTTTAAATTATGATATGTTTGAATAATCTTTGCTGACTTACAAATGTGTTAATGAATTAACAGGTTCATTTCTGTACTTACGATTGCCTGGTGGAAGGGGTATGCCCATTTCTGACAATCGGTCACGGACATTTCGACACACGTCATAAACTATCATCGACGGCTCAAACTGCATCGTCTTCACAATGTTTTTTCCCACGATGCTTATCTTCAGTGATAGTGTCGCCATCTTGTTACTATGGCTGGTTGCCCTTGGCAACTGTTGCTAGGTGATGAGGCGGTTTCTAGGTAACCCCTGTTTGGGGCTTATTTTTGGTTTCTGAAAATAGACAAGAGTTGAAAATTTAGAAAAAGAAGTAAATGTAATTCATGTATACAGGTTTCCAAAAAAGGACAAGAGACAGGAATGTACTTGTTGGTATGCCTTGTACAATGATTATGCTTATTTGACAAAACCAATAATTATCCATTAGTGTATAACCAACATACTGGTTTTAATATTCGGCAACACAATTTGAATTAAATAGCAATCTTTTTATCACATGATGTTCAATTTTGAAAGCATGATAATGATTTGTCAAAGGTGTGTCCACAGCCAATCAAATTAGGCTTTACAAACGATCGCCTCGTTCTGTCTATAAATAGGCATTTTTCATTTAATTGAATGAAGGGAGCTTACAACCCCTTTGAAACACTCTTATCACTAATAAATAAAATAATTTCCTCAGAAATGACAAAAATATCACTACAGTTATTGGCTTTAGTAGGCAGGGTCAGGTGCAATAAAAAAATTGCCTTAGACCAGATTTAGTTTACAGTTAACCATAACATATGTAAGCTGATACATTCAAAAATAAAACTTCTTTGGTAGAAACCAGGGCTGGTATTTAATATTGGTCTTAATTGAATTTAAGAACGATGTAGCTAATCAGATTACCTGTTATTAATAACTGACCAATAGAATGAATGAAGTCAATGAGGTATGACCATGGTGTTTACTTAAGTTGTATATTGAATACAACCCCGTCTTCCAGGAGGAACGTTAAATGGGGGTCTTGGGGGACAGTTCTATACACTGGTGCACATTATTAAAGAACCAGGGTAGCTCTAACCAGGGTTACATTCTGTCTGTGCACTATGCTCTAAAATGACTAACAATCTTATCGGAGCACTCGCCGAATGGTCGCCCCAGTTCTCAGACATCCTTTTAAGCCACCAAAAGTTTTCCTGATGAAGCTCCAACTGACCACCTCCTGAGCGAGGGAACAAGTTTCTTATATCTTTTTCTTCAGAAAACATCATTTCTATTCTACAATACCACATTAACCAAAGCTTATGCTAACAAAAATATTTTTTATAGCAGTAAAAATGCATTTCTTCAGAAACCCAAATCTCCTATTTCACAGTAAAATGAAGCTGGAGCTCACTAAAATGTCGTTATGATTTTCGCAGTAAAACCTCAAGTCAATCTCCATCTCGCTAAAGTCTCAACTCACATGAGAAAACCGATTGGGGAGTGGAATCTGGTGTCCTGTATCTTATTTACATAATTAACTCTTAACAGATGGCTTTCTGTCCCAAATAATAGAGAAAATATTCCATCTTACTTTCACTTAAATTCCTTGACTTCTTCCATGCATTCTCAGACATTTGCATTTTTGGTGTCAAGATACCTTTTACACCAGACTTCTTCAATTTCACGACTTGGTTTTAGCCAATTTTGCATTGTTTTAACATGGCAACCCATTATTCAATCACCATTAGACAACAGTAAATTGCGTATTTTGCTAGGACTTAAACTGTTCGCCACCTGAACTGAGTTTGGAAAAACCACACATATTGCACTTATGTGAAATTTACAATTTACAGCAAACTTATTTATAGAAGTGCAACGTTAGCAGATGCAAAGGCTCGGTAGCATATATCAACTAGGGTTTAAGCTAGAGGGTTAAGGAAGGGTGCTGCACCCTGACCTTTTTTGGAAACATCCTTCTGCCCTCAAAGAGACCAGAATGTGCACTCTCCTGCCTTCGAAGAATCAGTTGCTAAAGACAATCAAATATTTAATTTGTTTTTATTAAAACTTGAAATATGATTATGAATTCAAACAAATTTAACGTACTTGGTAGTTGTCTCTAATATAACATCAAATTTTTTCAAATGTTCTATGAAATTCCTAATGCTGTAATCATTAACTGCCAAAACAATGTGCACTTTTGTGCCTCAGCACCCTGTCCCTATTCTGTGGCACCCTGTCTTTTATCAAACCTGGCTAAACCCATTGCTCAGGAGTGCATGTCAACACCCTGGGGGTGTGCTCACCTCCCCAGATACCTCCCAAATACCCTACAAACATGACAAGGGGGATTTGGAGTTCCTCCCCCATGAATATTTCTGCTAACTTAACTGTTAAATGGTACATTTATGTGTAAGGCCTAAAAAAAATTTGTTTGGTTAGGGTTACATCCTTTTCAAAAATAGGTAGGGTAGGTAGGCTTTTTTTTTTTTTTTTTTTTTTTTTAATTAGGCTTTATATAAGAATGTTATTTTCATCATTGGAGAATGGTGTTAAAGTTATCTTCTGTAAAAGCATTTAAGGTTTTAAACTACATATTGAAAAGCAATTAAAAAAAATTATTTTTTTTTTAGTTTTTCATTTTGTTTTTCAAAATGACTATAAAAGCGGTAGGGTCGGCGCCTTTTCCTTAGGTAGGGTCAGGTAACCCGAACCAAATGTATTTTTTTTTTAGGCCTAATTTATGCATTAAGTTTCTCTACCATTATGACATGAACATTGGGACAATTTAAGAAGGTTGTGCAGGCCTGATGTAATCCTCCCCACCCAACCCTGGATCAGCCAGTAGTAATTGTTATGTTAAAAATAACTTGTTCTACAATTAGAAATACATCTTCTGTCAAAACTTTTTCTATAAAAGCAGTTTTAATAGTTTTTATCAAGGCTATGTCTCAAATTTGTTAGACTAAAGTCATTAGAGATTATGTTCATTTTTCATCATTATATAAGGCGAATTTATATAGATAGTGCCTGAGGTTCGATATATAATTACGTAAATACCAGTGGTAAGTAAGTACTTTTGACTTATAATTACGAAACATGTATACAAATTAACCAGTAATAAAATCATATCGATAAGATATTGACAACTTATAATAAATTAATAATAATATCTGTCAGAACTGTTGGGGTCAAGCCAGGTGAAATTGTACTAAATTATTAGCATGGTTAGTACATCATCACCTCCACATTGACAACACAGGCCAGCGTACATGTAAACTAGCCAGGGGGCCATTTCACTGGACGGCTTCATTTCTCAATTTTTAAGTAGTTACTGTTAAAAATCTCTATTAAGGCCAAAAAAATATTACACTTTGTTCGACTTACTCAACCATACCTATGAGTTTTCCCAGAAAAGCATTTGAAAACACCTATTATATATATATATATATATATATATATATATATATATATATATATATATATAATAATTATTTTAATCTTTGATACTGAAACACAGAATATAAAAAACCTGGCTGTAGTGTGGAGCAAACCCAAGCCCGTAGTGTCAAGAAAAGATTAGAAAATTGATACCTTATCCACTCTCCCACGCAAAGAATAATAATAATAAGCTGATGGATATTTAAACCTTTATTGAATACATTGGTAACATTATGTGATAATGTCAGTCAACCAATCACAATACAACCTTTTACTTTTATCTTAGTTTTAACCTTCTTAATGATTTGCCTCACTTTATATTGTAATTAAAAAAATCCTTTTTTTTTTAACAAACCATGTTAACCCATTTCATTCTGAGACCCAGTTAGATATGATACCTTGAATATCTGGGCATTTTCCAATAACTGATAAGCCATCTGCCTTTTTATGACCATTGTGTTGTATAAACACTAATAACTTCTTTATTATTAGTACAATACCCAATAAAGATTACATATTTGGAAAGGAAATAAAAATATGCACATGTTTATGTAAGTTTTATTAGCAAATGATTTTAAATAAATTATTTTTTGCAAGTTAACCAGGCGATGATGAAAAAAAAAACACCAAAAAATAAATATGCACAAATTGAAAGCAAAAAAAGCACACATAATTTTTTTCAAATGTCACATAATCCAATGTATGAAAGTTTCTAAATTAATCTGTCTTTAAAATGCAGAAAGAATTATGCATATATTTTAAATCTATAAAAAGTTATAACAGTTTATATCATCCCATATCCACTTCGGAGCAAATCGGGCGGGTGGATGTTCATCACGATGTTGGTTGGAATAGCAGTTTGAATCCTCGACCAGTAAGGTCCAGAAGTCTTGCCCCCATAACAGTTTTATTGATAAACGACAGTAATGCAATATCCTGGCTTTCTTGGGTCATATTGTTCTTTAGGACCACCATTCTTTGTATTCCCACTTGGAAACCTTGGGGTGATCCTCTTTGTCATTCAATCATTCTAGAACTCCTCAAGATCGTCATAAAAACTCCACCAAATAATGCAAATGTCATAGTTTGTGATTTCTATCGATGTTTTAATATGTCTTCTGTTTGTATCAAACAAATTCACATAAACTTCGTCATTATAACCATCCCAATATCACTATCGTCACTGTGGTCGAAAGTCCTATCCATTTCAACCAAAATTTGCATCAAAATCGCATTAAAAAGTTTAAATTTAACTCGATTTTTGAGTTTTAAAATTATTTCTTCATTAAAATTTTCTGCGCATCTATCTGCGCATAACATCCGGTCATTCCGGAAAACGTATAAACCGGAAACAATACAGTGAAAACGAAAGTAAATAAAGTGAAAGTTCAGTACGTCAAAAACTACACCTTTTGGTGTATCCCGCATGTAAAGGGTAACTACACCAAAAGGTGTATCCCGAATGAAATGGGTTAATAAGTTTTGACTCACTTACAAATTCTATCCCTTGAGCTCAAAAAAATATTCATTGAAATGATTTCTCCATTTTTGACTCCCATCTGAGATGAGGTCACCTTGTTATTTATACAGTAAAAGCAGTAGGTTGTAAAATTCATCAAGAAATCAATGATAAGGCCGCAATTAATAAATACTTGTTTTATGTTTCCCTAACCAAATTTTTAGATGATGGTTGTAGGTATGTGCTGATTATTTTTTTTTATTATTTTACACTTCCTAACCATTTTACTATAAAATGAAAAAAAAATTATGACCACCTGAGAGGTTCAAAAAATTATAACGGGTTGCAGCGTATTTGCGAGTCAATCGGGTAACGTCAAACAAACTATTCATTCATAGTGGCCCACTTCACACTAGCTTAATTTTAAATCGCAAAATATCAAGTTGCCTTTTTTACACAAAAACATATTCTTTACCATTAAATTGTCGGTTTTCGGTTACAAAACATTTTTAATAAATACCTCTGATGTAGCGTAGGAGCAAAACTCTGAACTTGTAAGCCTATATCAGGTGATAATCCACATAATATTACTTTCATCAAAACCTACCTCAAATTTCTTAAATGATTTGATGCTACATTTATCTATATTTCAACTTTTCTTCTTTCTGTTCACTTCACTATACAGTAAAAAGTATATATATATATATATATAATAGTTTGAGCAGTCAATATAAAATCAACTTTGTACTAATTTTAGGATTGTCAAAAATAGTCGAAATAGCCACAAAAATGTCAAAATGACAAATTCATAAAATTTGTTGCATATTATTGGTTATGGTAATAAAATGTTTGTATAAAAATCATCTGAATGAAGATACAGAGTTTATAAATAAGATCAACCCAATTTGCTGTGTTAATACCAGAAAGTCATTAAGATACAGAAGGTTTTCATACCTTCTGCTCATTTACCCAATGATATAATCCAGAGGCTTAAATTATTTTATGATAGCAAGTTATATCCATACAGCATCTGCATCTTACTATGTAATGGCTAAAGGTTGGTTAAGTGTGTATTAATAACAAAAATACATGGTTGATGCAACTGTGTCATATAACCAATTATTTTGTGTAAGTACATACTAACATTTTTCAACCTTCTTCGTGTTCTTAGTGTTTTACATTTTATTGTGTAATCTTCCTAGTAAATGGGCCAGCCACTGTTTGTAGCTATTGCTTCGCCTGATTTAAAGCAATAAATGAAATACAGTGTGTTCGAAAAGTTCTCATTTGACAAAAGAAAATGATGACCAGTATGATAAGTTATATGGGTAAAATGTTTTTAGTAAAATATTACTTCATTTTTAAATCATGAATTGCATCTTCGGAAGCAAAACGATTTAAGGTGGAACAGCTTTAACATATTTTTTTAAAATGTTACCATTAGAGCTTCACCAGTACAAGTATATAAATAGCCACTACATACCAGGACATTAACACACAGACTGACTGCCCTTTACAGAGAGACAAATAGGCGATCATACCAACATATTCCTAGTCTTCTAAGCTGACAATCACAGACTTACAGACTGCCACCATTAAACAACCTTAGACAAAACCACCAGCCAATCAATTTTGACAAATGACCTAAGTAAAAAAAAAAAACCTTAGACAAACAGCCCTAGACAAATTATGGAGTTAGGAGACAGACATTCATGACCTTAGTCAAAAATAACCTTAGACAAACAGCCCTAGACAAATTATAGAATTTGGAGGCAGACATTCATACTCTCTCCCCACAATTTGCTGTTTACTGTTTAAATTCAATAGTGTTATATAGTTAGAGCTACTTACAATAAAATGTTGTATCCCTCGTAAAGAAAATCCACAAGAATAGTTCCATAAAACAATAACAGAAAACAAAATGTCTCACAGGTTTTATTTCACTTGAATAAGCAAGTTTTATTTCACTTAAATAAGCAAGTTTTATTTCACTTACATCAGCAAGTTTTATTTCACTTGAAAAAGTTTTTATCAACTTTTCCTTATAACAAACACTTATTTTCTGAAAATTATAACAATTTCCCTTAACTAAACAAGAATTTCACTTTTGTTTTGTGTGCATCCACAGAAACTTACTAAAAAACATTAAATACCATCCTAGTTCATAGCTCATCATTACGGTCAGATACTAAATATACCATCCAAACATTTTTCTCTATATACATTAACAAACTATACCGGAGTACAGTTCATTTACCTGTCAGGAGACATTACACTATACAGTTACTGCAATATGCATTACAACTTTGGGGAATGGTATACATGAAATTTGAACAATGCAGTATTGTTCCTAACATAAGGGGGAAAGAAAATACCCTATTGAAATCAATCAATGATGAATTTCCGATGTGAACAGAGGCTGAATAAGAGTTTCACAGCATGATGTGTCAACTGGTAGTGGTTAGAAAGTGTATAACCACCAAGGCCACAATTGATAAATATTTGTTTTGGGTTTCCTGAACCAAATTATTGGGTGTACCATGGTAGGTTGTTGTTGTTGCGGTTGTTGCTGCTGCTGTTTTACTATCTAGCCTCTAAATTAATGAAAATCGAAACAAAACAATATGACCACCAGAGAACAAAGCTTTAGAGTCACGGGCATGTTTCTGAGTCGGTCAGGGAAACCCCAAAACAAACTATTCATTAACTATGGCTCCATTGTTGTATTATTCATCATATATTGAGTGTAATCATTTTGTATGACGGGAGACAGATAATATGTTCCTATTACATTATGAATGGGCAAGCATTTCCCTGACACTTCTCACTGGAAGAACACTAACAATAGTATGTGTGTCTAATTTCTGTCCATCACTGGAATTAATATAGTGCACATGGGAGTTTAGCTTCTCCTCGATGCTTGTCACAAAGTTGTATGTCAGAGGTGGTCAATGTAATCCATTGGATGATACATGTGATATTATTTAATGACGAATTCCTGTTTCAGTCAACTGATTGATAAGATGAAAACCAGTGTGGTGTTTATAAACAATCATAGAGCACATCATACAGATACTGACAAGTTTGCTTTTAGTTAATCGTCGGCAAAGTTCAGAAAGCATTTCAATATTCAAAATATAACAATGAGAATTTCATTTTCATATTTCGGGAAAAAAGGATTTATTAAAGGGAATGGGGCCGAAATTTGGCCCTAAGTTGGTCAGAAAAAAAGTACACAATACCTTCAAATTCTCCAGCAATTTACTAAATCACATATGAACTCCCATATACCTCAACACATATATTTTGCACCGACATCCTGTGTACACATTCCCCCAGGACACATAAAATCCTGTGTACACATTCCCCCAGCGTGCACAGTACCTGGGAATTCTCAGTAATTGTCTCATCATTCTCCCACCCTCCCTACTCCATTGTCAGAACTGACTCATCAGGCTGTTTATGTTTTCTCTTCTCTCAGGAATTAATCATTTGGCTTCTTTCATTACTTTTCATTAGTTTTCTACTTCTACAATATGTTATGTAAAATTACAATTACGCCAGAATAACAAGATTAGAGCATTACCAAGCCAAACAAAAAATTCATAATGGAATATTATTCTTTTTCTTTACATGTTATATCAGGGTTATGATTGAACTGACAGCTGAAGGGCTGAAACCATTTTGGATATGGGTTTGAGGGGGCACTTTAGGTCCCAAAGAAAGTTAGAAGGGGGGTGAAGCACTGCCGCAGAAGCAAAACTAGCTTTTAAGAATTCCTTTTGAAGGCTCTCCTCAGACTTCAAATTTGAAGCAAACTGCATGGAGTGACAATATCAACAAACTGCATGGAGTGACAATATCAACAAACTGCATGGAGTGACAATATCAACAAACTGCATGGAGTGACAATATCAACAAACTGCATGGAGTGACAATATCAACAAACTGCATGGAGTGACAATATCAACAAACTGCATGGAGTGACAATATCAACAACAAATAAAGTATCAACTGATAGCAACCAGTTAACTGTTATAATCAATTTTATTTTTTTTAATATTTATACAATCATACTTTATTTTATCTTATTTTACTTTCGATCCCTGGTGCAATAGGATCAGCTATTATTCCCGTGGACAAATTACATCCCTGTATTTGTAAGTAAATATACAGCTAAAAATAGCAGAAAAGGTCAGACAAAGTCCTGGCTGTTGGCTAACTTTAAGCTGGGTTTGTTTTTTCATCAAAGTAAAACAGTTATCCAAGATAAACAATGCATCATTTATATTCTCTTCTGTTTTTCTGAGGTCAATCGAGGTGCATTAACTAAACATATATTCTAGCAACAGTCATGGAACAACTAGATGTTAATATCTTCAACACTTTTCAAGTTAATTTTTTTATTATATAGTCACTCAGACTACAGGGACAAGGCCATGACAATATTTTTAACTTTAATTTCTTTGAAAAACTAGACTGAGCTAAAATTGCCCTTCAATGTTACATAGCTCTAGTTAAAAAGGCCCAAAACCATTTCAACAAAATGGCTGAACCAACATGAAACATCCTCTTTTTCAAACTTTACCTCAAAATCAAAGCTTAAAATCTCATTATTCTTAAAAGATGTTGCATAAAACTGATTCCAAGAACACAAGAGTCAAGTCTAGATTTTAATGATCTTATCAGGGGAAGTTACTGATATTTATCAGGGGATGTTACTTATCTCATTGGTCCAATAAAACAGGTGGATTTTGGGTTTCTGATCTCGAAAAAAACACTCAAGGTAAAATTTGAATTATCCCAAATTGTAACACAGGGTTTGACATTAAGGCCGAGACGAATGGACAATAACTAATTGATCCATGTTCTGGTCTAGCTATGTCCGAGGCTAGCAAGCTAGACAGACTTGTCGTGTTCTGATTCAGTCATGTGTTCACTGCTTTTGGATGTTAAGTTGCCAAATTCACTTACGCCAAAGCATTATAAGTTCTTCACTTAAATGCCCATTTTTTTTTTAAGTGTTTACGAAGAAGTTATCGTATAATCTAGTGAAACAACGCGAGCAAGTTTGCACACCAACGCTACCTTTACAAAGCATATGTTGTAGGGAATCCAAGTATTACGACATCAGACCTTTTTCTGGTTTGCTATCCAGATGACAGCAAAATGTTGAACAATTAATCAATTATCAATTTGTTAAGATTGCTTGTTTCATGGAAATATTCTTGATAAATGACAACATCTCATATCTAGACTTATAGGTACCAATTTTATCAGTATGTTATTCCTAGATGTTCGAAATCATTATGCAAACACACATGCTTAATGAAATTTGATAATTAGAATTAATGGTTCTGTTTATCTAAGAATGACTTTGTATGTCAAATCCCCGCCCCTGCAAGAACGAACTGCTGGTAAAATCCCCGCCAAATGTCCCCGCACCCCAGGGACCCTACGTAAGGCCCATTCCCCACTATTGTTGGCTTGAAGACAAAACCACCGCATTCACCCGGCACTGCGGGGCCACCTTGAAGGTAAACACACCCTGACTTACCCATGAATACCCCCGGAGGCGGGGGAGGGGGGGGGGGGCAACTTTAGTCAGTCTTATGGCCATACATCATTGACCCCATTCCCTGTCAGGGTTCAAATTTAACTTTGAGGGGCAATCGCAAAATTTTGCGAGTGCTTTTTGAGGCAACTCGCAAAATGATGAAATCAACTTACAATTTTATTATTTGCTTTATTCCCTTATATAATATTGTCTAATTAAAGTAGAAAATTATACTTAAGACATACTATAAATATTAAAAAGTATCAATCTTGAGTGACTCGACTACTAGAACTTGTTGATGGCTTATTTTTTGGGGGGTCTGACGGAGACTCATCAGATGCCGGCTGCTTTTTGATAACAAAGCTATCCAATAATTTTAACATTGTTTACTTTGTATATTTACCCTTGACATTTTATTAAGTCTATAAATATTAAAAACAATAACATTACAGTATATATTTAAATAAATAAAAGCAACAGTAAATGTAGCGTGGATGCTTTGGACCATGAAATATACCGATCGACGAAGTCCATTCACTTTGACAGTTGGGCGGAAATATATTCAAAGGTTGATGGGGTTTACATATAGTTCGTGAAAGCGCTAAATTTAGCGAATGATTGAGCTAGGTGATAACGTCATTTGTATTCACTTGTTTAATGCATGCCTCTGAGCATTCCAGAAAGATTCGAGATAAAACTCGGCTTTTTCCGTATTTGTTCTTTTTTTGAAAACTTACTAGAGCGTGACTCTGTACTGTCTTCTTTATACTGGTATAGTGTAAACATGCCATTTATAGGCTGTTTACACTCGACTGCGTAGCGGAGTTAAGTTCAAACTTATTCTTCTTTCCTTTTAACATTTTGTGGTCTATAAAAAGCCACTCGCAGAATTTTGCGAGCTCGAATAAAAGTCACTCTCAATTTGCAAATGTCGCTCGCATTTTGCGAGTATGCGAGTCTAAATTCGAACCCTGCCTGTATAGATGAGTTATTTATATCGTGTAATTTGATTAGATACATCGTTCTTAGATCCAATTAAGGACAATTTTAATACCACCCCAGGTCAGTAGGTTTTCAATAGAACTGACCATTGGTCAAGCTCTCAAAAAAGTTGAATGTCAAATGTCGAACCCTGTAATGTCTGTAAGCTCTGGCAATACTTAAATAAATAAGAAGTAAAATGTGAATACAGTAAGGGAGGCAACCTGGTTTCTGTGAATCACAAATAATGACCAAATCAATGGAGAAAAACAAAATAATTTTTAACAATTTTGTTACAAGAAATAGACTATCAAATCTAATATGAAGTTAAAAACAGCACATTTATAATGCACTGAATGATTGAATCTTTTTGCATCCAGCATGGAAGCATGACAAGAAATATCAATATGCAACAGGATTTTTCCCCAGATGGTTTTCATCAAGATTGGCATAGCATAAATATTTACCCATGATCTTCTGAAAGCTGAATATACATTAATTTTAGTAACCGACCCAAATCTAGGTCCATATTATATGCACAGAAAGCACCATATTTCATGCACATAAGAACGTTTATGCGTTGGTTGTAAAAACTGAGCTCCGCCTTCTTGCTAACACACCAAATTCTTCTTCATTTTCAAACCCGAACATGTGTTACAAATAATATTAAAAACTTTTTTTATCGGTCTGCGCGCCATAAAAATTATTATGCCAAATTTGAATCTCAGCATACTGCATTCCATCTTCTCGAGCCTCTAGTATGTATTATAGCCCCTCAATGTAACCATGCAACCTCCCCAAAAAACTGCTTATATATCTTTCTACAAACAAGTCCCTGAATGTAACCATGCAATGTCTCCCCAAAAGTCCTTTTATTTCAACAGAATAGCCCCCACGCCCCCACCCTCTCCACAAAAAGTACTTATATTTCTACAACCTAGCCCCTAATTAAAACCACCCACCCTCTCCCCAAAGTATGTTTCTACAAACTAGCCCCTGACTATAACCACCCAACCACTCCCCAAAAGGTACTTATATTTCTACAAAATAGCTCCAGACAATAACCACCCACCCTTTCCCAAAAGGTGCTTATATTTCTACAGACCTGCCCCTGACGGTACCCACCCACCCACTCCCCAAAAGGGCTTAAATTTCTACAAACTAGCTCCGGACTATACCCACCCACCCACTCCCCAAAAGGGCTTAAATTTCTACAGACCTGCCCCTGACTGTAACCACGCACCCTCTTTTCCCAAAAGGGCTTATTTTTCTACAAACTAGCCCCTTCAGACTAGGCCCTGAATGTTACAACCTCAAACCCTCTCCCAAAAGGGCTTATATTTCTTCAGACTAGGCCCTGAATGTTACAACCTCAAACCCTCTCCCAAAAGGGCTTATATTTCTTCAGACTAGGCTCTGAATGTTACAACCTCAAACCCTCCCCCCAAAAGTGCTTATATTTCTTCAGACTAGGCCCTGAATGTTACAACCTCAAACCCTCTCCCAAAAGGGCCTATATTTCTTCAGGCTAGGCCCTGAATGTTACAACCTCAAACCCTCTCCCAAAAGGGCTTATATTTCTTCAGACTAGGCCCTGAATGTTACAACCTCAAACCCTCTACCAAAAGGGCTTATATTTCTTCAGACTAGGCCCTGAATGTTACAACCTCAAACCCTCTCCCCAAAAGGGCTTATATTTCTTCAGACTAGGCCCTGAATGTTACAACCTCAAACCCTCTCCCCAAAAGGGCTTATATTTCTTCAGACTAGGCCCTGAATGTTACATCCTCAAACCCTCTCCCCAAAAGGGCTTATATTTCTTCAGACTAGGCCCTGAATGTTACAACCTCAAACCCTCTCCCGAAAAGGGCTTATATTTCTTCAGACTAGGCCCTGAATGTTACAACCTCAAACCCTCTCCCCAAAAGGGCTTATATTTCTTCAGACTAGACCCTGAATGTTACAACCTCAAACCCTCTCCCCAAAAGGGCTTATATTTCTTCAGACTAGGCCCTGAATGTTACAACCTCAAACCCTCTCCCTGAAAGTGCTTGTATTCCTACAGACTATGTCAAATTTCAAGTTACGATGACTTTCTTGCAAACTGCCAATATTAAATCGCATTTGCCTATAAATTGACAAGTTACTTGAAACAACTATTAAAGAAAGCTATAACTCTGTAAGGCTGATCTGGTGCAAGTGGCATTACAGGGTCAAACCCTGAGAAGCATAACCCCACATAAAACAACAAACGGAGAGGGAGATAGTGGTCAAGGGAACCTTTACTGCTGTTTGAGAATGAACTTTGCATTTCAAGGTTTTGGAGCACCGAGTTATCATGACTTTTTGCTAAGTCCAAATATATCAAGTAAATTCTGTATTAATTCAACATCTTTCGTCTAACAATTATAAGTATCTCCCTCTCGCCAAGTTGTGGAATCAAGCCATAACCGGAACCCCCACTAATGCTTAATTGTCTTCTTGGTCTCTCAAACAGGACACCAGCACTAGTATCCATCAAGAAAAAAGATGCAGGAGTGACTTAAATCCACTTTAAGTGGTCTTCATAAGTAAGCTAAATTGGTATCAACCAGACTTTACTACCATCCATGCCACATTCTAACCATTTACATACCTATATCATCCGCATCCTGAAGAATCTTCCGAAAACATGGCCAATCCTACCTCAACTTCACATTTCCTTGGACAAAATCATAATCCTCCACCCTATAACCAAGTTGCATTACCAGCCATGAATCTTGTAACTCTTGCACCAAGAACTGTACACCAATTTCAGTGATCCCATCATTTCTGTGTATATAGACTAGGGGGAATTTGTAAGTCCTGAACACAGCGGGGCCAACTCGAGAGAAAGAGTCCTTTCCAACAAATAGTTATTCCGAGTAATACTGTCTTTAGTTCAATAGAAAACATGTTGTCTTCGGGATGTTCAATACTAATAGGTTTCTTATGCATAAAAGCTTAAATTTAGGTGTTTGACTTCTGAATGGGTTTCATTTTTTGGGGAAAGCAGCAGGATAAAGTAGGGACCTACCCTAGCAGGTTTCAAGGGGGCAAAAACAAAAAGGTGGGTGGGATGACACTTATTTACTTATTTTTCTAATCCAGCCACATGGTCACATTAAAACTTCTGATAATGAGCCTGTTCTAATATCTTATTTTTTATTTTATTTTTCTTGTTTACATAGAAAGGGAGATTAGAGTGTATATTCTCTTAAAAAAAATCTATGAGACATGAATTTTCACCAAAAAAACAAACAAGGTATACATTTCCAGCCTAACAGAATTTCTTTTTAAAAAAAAATGAGATGGAGTGTTTTCCAAAAATGGGCAAATGCTTGAATGTACCAGCACTTCAAAAAGCAAGTGCTGTTCATAATTAAACAGGAAATTCCTTTTCCCCTTCCAAAATGATATACAGCAATTTAATTGCATAATGCAAAACCGTAAACAAATCAATAATTCTAAACATACAATCACTTTTTCAAGCTGTTAAATCAAAGTAGTTCTATAATTTATTTTGAAACAAAATTGTTTCTTTGGTCATGTAAGACAAAGCTAGTTTGAACTTTCCAAATGACACTTTCAATTCACTAATTGATCTAAAGGCAAATCTTTAACTTAAAATATTTATCTTAGGATGTTTGAGCTTACTTAATTGGTCATACACTCCTTCATAAGACGGCAAATTGTAAGTTGCAAAATTATTGTATTCTCAATCAATGATATTACAGAGAGACTAAAAACTTGTGGAACTCCTTTGCTCTGCACGACTCCAATAATCCTCACAGACAACCTGTTATTTTCCTACAATTTATTTCTTTCATTCATCATAGCTTGATTGTTACCATGGCAACATATTCAAAATTCTGTCAAAATCAGATATTGCCGTTATCAAAAAGACCCCCAATACAGTGCGATCATGCTAGTTCTAAGATTACTTTTTCAATATCTTTAAAACTGTTCTAAATACAAGATGCTATCAATTGCCTGTAACTGTTTCAGATGCAAGTTTTAGGCAAAAAACTGACTGTATTCACATATGAGATAGAAACAGCAAATACAATAAAAATAAGAAGAAGACTTCCAATTTACAAATTGCTTATCAATTTATTTAATATGCTTTTCTTTAATGTATTTTTTTAGTCCAAAAAATTATGTTCACAATATTGCTAAATATTTTAAACAACAAAAAATCATCAAAAAAAGATGAAAATTCAGTTGTTTTTTAACCTTTCAACAATATCAACATTGATTTTTTTTTTTCACAAAACAATTTATCATTCATTATAACTAATACAGTTATTTTTTTACTAATTCCATACAGTAACAAATTACAATATGTATAATCATTGTGTACAATTACAGAACATACAATTTTAAACATGATTGAAGCTAAGGCACATTTTTTTTGCTCAACAAAAATTCAGCAAACATGATTATAGATAAATATTTTACAAAATAATGCATTTACCCATAAACTCGGAGTTCCGAACCATTTCCAATCATTGATTCTATGAAAATAGTTAAATTTCATAAAACATCTTATGGTCCACAATGCAGTTCCGTTGCACTCCATAGAGAAATATATCATCAATTTTGAAACAGGACAGAGAGAGGGCAAAGTCATTTACTCTGCAGAATGTAAAATTCCTCTAAAAACAGGGAAAAATGCTAATTTACCCATTGCTGGCCTAACCCTCCCTGTAATATTCCAACCAAATCATTCTCTGGCATTTTAGCATGGCATTTGCATATTTGGCAGAAATTGTTAGGCCAAAAAACGAGCAGGCTACTTCTTTTTCATGTAATCCATTCAGTAAGCTACATCTTTAATTTTTTTAAATTGTAAACTTGGAGACAGTGTTGGACAGAAGTAATTAAAAAAGTTCCTACTCTATGACCAGAAATTGAAGGTTACAAACAACTTGAAACTTAATAAAAATGTTTCTACTCTTTGACTTTCAATTGTGGATTACTAACAACCTGAAACATTAAAAATGTTTCTACTAAAGAGTAGATACAACCAGGTTACAACCAACTATTTCTGTCAACATCATACAAGTCTAATAACTGAACAACCAAAACATTTTACACGCTGGCCTTTTATCTTTGATGTACATGTAAATGCTCTCCCACTTTGTCCCAACGGAGAATTATAGCTGCATAATGGCTCCATAACCATTATGGCAAATGTCATGTAAACGGTTTGTAATGAATGGCAAAATATCAAGTTTGACATTTTCTTCAAAAGGCACATTACTGTCAATGGCATTTGAACAGTGTTATAGATCTTGATTTTTTTTAGTTATAATTCATTTTTGCTTTTCGAAATAATTTATATGGTTTTGTACTTAGGTAAAGCAAAAATTAATAATTAACTATCTTAGTGTTAGCGAATGTCTTTATTCCAGCCAGCACCTGTGCGAGACGCTTTATAACCCCAATTAAAACACTAAACGAAACATTGGCGGTTATTTTTGTCAGAATCCATCCGGTGATCCCAATGGCAAAGACTTGAGCATAGACTGCAAATCTCGTGACAGCAATAAAAAAACATCATTCTGTGAAAAATGCTTAATCAATTATAGTTCAAATTACATAAGATTTAACAATTCTACAAAATTTATTTCAAGTTTTTTTGTAACATTTCCTAAAAGCCCTAAATGAAAGTCATCAATATCTACAGTTTTTATTTCTATTCATTTTCTCAACTTTTAACATTTTGTTTCAGTTTAGATAGTTACGTTACCAGTACATCTAAAGGCCGGGGCGGTAACATCATCATTGCGACTGATATGCAGCCTCTTTGTGACTGATAACATGAGCGATTGACAGACTGGCAATCCCTGAGACTGGTGCAACCACTTCTGCACATATTTGGAATTATGGGGTGATCGTATATCATTCAGCGATAGGTTTTGCAACTTCTCAGTGATCGATTGTAACTATTAAGCATAGATATAAGAAATCATACATAAAACTTGTTCAGACCCATCAGCGACTAGTCAGCAATTCGTCTGTGACTGAATTAGGACCTGGTCAGTGACTAGTTGTCAATCAATCACTTTTCAAAACATAATGCATATAAAAAGGGTGCTTTTCAGGATCATTTCTTTGCCAGTTGTAATGTTAACAGCACGTGCAAACACAAAATTGCAAGTGAAAACACTGCAGTTGCCATCATGATGGTGAAAAGAATTTTATTTCAGCCTTATCTTTACGCACCCGAATGATGAGTGAGAACACTTGATATTATACTAATAGATAGAAAATAATCATTGATGTCAATTTTGTAAATACTTCTTACAAAAAAATGCTGTTATACCCAGAAAGGACTTTCTATAGCTGGTTATATATAGCGAACTTAACGGCGCATGATCAGCCTCAGAAACAACTTAGCAATCAACCCGTCAACCAGTCAAAGAATAAGTAGTCAACCAGTCAACGATAAAGCGCCAATAAGTCAGCGCCTCACCTTTGATCACCTATTTCGGTACTGTGAAGAACAATCCGCGATTCAAATAAATCCACTTGGAGATAATTGAAAAACGAGTGACCAAATAAAAAACAGCCTTTCTTTTGTGCATGCTCAAACGACCGGTTGAGACTGCTCTGAAACTTTGTAGCGACCTTAGTGAAAACTTTTAGAGAGCTCCAAATCCCTTTTCTTTTTTTAACTATTGCGAAGAAGTCGCACTGCAGTCCGATGCTAGTGCGATCAGGGCTTAACTAATCACTCATTAAAAGCCCTTAATAAGGCAAAACTTCCTGTTGTACCATCTCAAGGATTAGCTGTATTTTCCCCCATCACTGATTCAAATATTTGAGGCCCTCAAAGTTGAATTATCCAGATTTATTTTCATTAATCAATGGTCACAGCTCATTGCCAATGACTTCAAACAAGTACCATAATTATTCTATTAATCGCCCATCCCCCAGTTTTTGGTCTGAAAATGACCATTATTGGGGCAAAATCGTGGACAAACATTGCCTCCTTTACACCCACCCCCCATTTTTTTTTTAAAAGCATACCTTTCAAATAACAAGTTGTCTGATTGCTTGCTTTATATAAGATATTACTTCACTTCTTTTGTCTAACATCCAAATATTATAATGATAACCAATTTTCATCTCAGTTAAAAGCAATTGTATCTTATTAACACCCAGTAGCGCCCAGTACTTTGAACTCGGATATGATTCTTATAAACACCCGGGCAATTAAAAGATTAATTACCGTATATTTACAGATGGATCTTATCAGGGCCCCAGTAAGAGCGCAGCAATCATGAACCAGGAACTTGTGTCTTTAAGAGTGAAAGCTATGTATACACTGTTTATAAGACATATAAGGAAACCAAATCTCGGGAAGCTTTGCCTATTACAAAAATACCCTATTACAGTTGACAAATTTCATATTTCCCTCACCATATATAGTAAAATAACTCTATTTTTTCACATTGCATGATAGCAAACCCTTTGTGTTCTGAACCATCTTGATTAAGCATCTCAATCACTCGCTTCCTCCACAAATCAAAACTCGCTAAGGGCCTCTTCATATTTTTGTCTGCATTTCCTTTTAGGAAATACTTAAGTTCCTTCTTAATTTCTCCCATGATGGCTGTTATATCCTTAACATCTATTCCATGGCGATCAATATAATGAAGTATAATAATCTGGTTACATTTAAAATCATTTGTTTTAAAAAACCTTTTGGGACTTTTTGTGAGGGAGGTGGACACACAACACCAATCTAAAATGTAAATTAATGCAATGAAGCTGCTACAACACTCAGACTAACGAATGTGAACGTCTTTGTAACATTGTAAAATGTCTGGAATCTTTTAAAAACTCGCTATGTCAGACTCTGTTATTTCAAATTTCTGGTTATGTGGAACTTTTTTTTTCTTTTTGGTTTAAGATATACACATTTTGTATTTCAGTTATAGAAAACTACACGATTTGTAGTGTTTGTCTGTTCGTCCCTTCCAATTTTGCAATTTTCAGCCCACACAATGCATATTTTTTAGTTTATTTCATATCTTTCATTTATCTTAAGCCTCATTCTGCTACACGTACCTTGTGGAAAGGTTAATTCAGCAGTAGAGAAGGAACATCAGCAGTTAATCAAAGCATCTTGGCATTCCAGCCTGAAAATATAGGAATGATACATGTCTGAAAATAAAGGAATTATCGCGGCCTGAAAATATTTACGAATTATACCAGCCTGAAAATTTAGGATTTATACCAGCCTGAAAATATAGGAATAATACAGCCTGAAAATATAGGAATTATACCAGCCTAAAAATATAGGAATTATACCAGCCTGAAAATATAGGAATTATACCAGCCTAAAAATATAGGAATTATACAAGCCTGAAAATACAGGAATTATACCGGCCTGGTCGTATTGGAAATATACCTCAATATTTGCGAGGCTCAAAGTATTTTGGCCCGTCCCTGGGAAATCAAGTCAAGCCAACAGGTTTCGACTGTATGAAGGAATACTACAAGCCTGAAAATATAGGAATAATACCAGCTTGAACATATAGGAATAATACCAGCCTGAACATATTGGAATTATACCAGCCTGAAAATATAGGAATAATACAGCCTGACAATATAGGAATAACAGCCTGATCATGTAGGAATTATACCAGCCTGAACGTATTTGAATTATACCAGCCTGAAAATATAGGAATTATACCAGCCTGAACATATTGGAATAATACCAGCCTAAAAAAGACAAACAGCCTGGACATGTAGGAATTATACCAGCCTGAAAACATAGGAATTATACCAGCCTAAAATTATTTTGATTCCAGCCTGAACATATAGGAATTATACCAGCCTGAACATATAGGAATTATAACAGCCTAAAACTATTTTGATTCAAGCCTGAAAATATAGGAATTATACCAGCCTGAACATATAAGAATTATACCAGCCTAAAATTATTTTGATTCCAGCCTTAACATATAAGAATTATACCAGCCTAAAATTATTTTGATTCCAGCCTGAACATATAGGAATTATACCAGCCTGAGCATATAGGCATAAACCCAGAATGAAAATGAGTTGTATCAGCCTGAAACTTTAGGCATGATACCAGACTGGAAGTATTGGAATACTTATAGCCTGGTAAAAATTGAGGGATACTAGCTTGAATACATAGGAAGGATACATGCATGGAAATTTAGGAAAACAAAACAGCCTCAAATTATAGGAATGATACAGCCCTAAAAATACAGTAAAAAAATAGTCTGAAAGTACAGCCAGTAAGAATGAAACCAGCCTAAAAATACAGCTATTAAACCAGGCTAGAAATATCGAGTTAATAACAGTTTCAACAAAAAGTTGATAAACTTGTTAATACAGTAGATGGGCAGACTTGCAGACATAGTGATCTACTACTTCAACACTATTTTTTTTTAAAACAAGTCACAACAACCCCTTTTGCTTCTGAACAAAACCGTGGTGTTGTTGTTTTTGTAGCGATTGTCACTGTTGTTATTGCAGAGACCAATCTGTAACATTATATAAGAAACCCACACATACAGATTAAAAGCTACGTTGTACTATCTTCTAACAATATTTCAGACATCTGATATACTTATACATCCATCTATACCTGACTCAAATCTGCCTTCTTTTGACCCAAATGAAGCCCGCCAGATTTAACACTTGTATGACAGGTCCCAGCATCCAGTATCCACATAATGTATGGAGATGTATAACAAACCCATTTATTTCTTGGTAGGGGACCTCCACTTAATCTTATTCATATCTAGGTAAATGTATTTACTACTGTTTGTAATGGAATTTAACATTTGCAGGTTTCGAGCATTGAATGAACAATCAAAACAATAATAAGATTCATTTACATTTTTAGAAGATGAAATACATGATCAATTTTAATTGCATTATAACCAGACGTCATTAAAACTTTATTGAAAAGGTTTTAAAATAGTGTCATGGCATGATAATAGAATATAATCAAATAATCATAAAATTGTTGGTTCCCTAAATCAGTGTTAATCGAATATGATCATAATTTATCGATTTTTAATCAAACTTTAATAAATTGTTCAAAAACCATCAAATACATGTATAAATTGTCATTTGAAGTATCTTTACATCACATATCCTACAATTGTGCAATTAATGTACGAAGAAACAATTCATCATTTTATTTTTTTATTTTTTCAGTCAATATGTACAATAAAAAAAAATATAAATACTTTTTTTAGTCATTCAATAAGTTGGACCAGTTTGAGATGTATAAGTATAGAAGTTGATGCCATGAACATAAATTCATACCATTATTCAATAGAAGAGAACTTTGGATTATTTCCGATTAATTGGTTCTCCATGATTGATTATGGTCGTCCTTTTCGATTTAATTATTGATCATGAAGTTTGTCCAATTATCCAACAGTAGTTTAAAACTTATACACATGTAACAAGCAGAAACAGGTTTCATACTTTTTTTGCATTCTGTCAAAAATAATTTACAGAAACTAAAGTAACTTGAAAAAAAAGACGTTCAAAACTTTTTACACCACAGGCGCAGTTACTTTATTTCCAGTTATTTGCTGCTAACATCATGACTATTAACGTAAAAGGGAGACATTACAGTTTTACACTTGTTAGATGCATAAAAGAAACAAATTAATTTTAATACATTATTATATTGAACTCATTTGACTTTATCGATCAAAACAAAAAAAGCACATATGATTTGTTTACAGAAAAAAATAGAGATATTTTTGCGTTTTTTTTTTTTATCTGGGGAATCAGTGGCCACACTATTAATTGCAAAATCTGAAGACTATAAAGTGCCCTCTTAAGACCTATTTGTGTTTGTCACGGTTGAAATAAAAGCTAATTCCAAGAGAGATTTCTTCTTTAAATAGATTAGACTTTTTGCCTCCATTGTAATTTCTTGAAAAAACTCAGACTGACATTCAAACAACTTTAACAAATTTTACTTCCCTGTAATAAACAAAGACAGTGAACTATTTATTTGTGTACTGTAAAGTCATTGATGTCCGCAGTGGAACAATTTTCAAGAAACTTACACAAACATTTTCCAGTTGTTATTTTTCAATGGAGCAAGGAGCATAATGTTACTATGGTTTAAGCCAGAGTTTTTGTTTTCTCAATTATTTTGAACATAGATATTATAATAACTGAATAACCAGCAATTTCAATCAAAGTATAAATCAAAACATATCTATGTTGTTTCATATTTTAGAAAATTAAAAATACACACACACGCATTTTCGCACGCTCCCAATCACACACGTCCATTTTTCTTATTTATGCTTTTACTATATGATTGCGTACAGAGTTATGGGACTTGCTATACATGTGTGTATTGCTTCTGGAAACATGTGTACCAAGTTTCATATAAATATCTTACAAGGTTTTTAAGTTTGGGCCAAGGTTAAAGTTGTTGAACTATACCAATAACACACATGCCATCATCCCTGTGGCTTCTATCATAGACTATCTGGAACCCATTCCCGGCTGGGCCCATGTGAGTTTTGTTTGTGGTTACCAAGTCAGACAAGTAGGTTTCCTTCGGGTACTTCCCTTTCCCTCACACCACAAGACCACACTATCACTAACATTGTGTCATCGTTGTAAAATGAAAAAGTTTAAACTTATCACAAATATATTCAGGGTTTCCGCCAGCCCTTTATGGCGTGTCGGGCCCGACGTGCCTTCCGCTGGCAAGGCCAATTACCGACACGCGTTAATTATGCCGACATGCTTTAATCCGTGTAGCGACAATCCTTATCAAAACAATCCTCAGTTTTGACAATATACAGTTTTGTTGCGATTACAACGGTTGACTGACAGCCAGAAGGCGTGTCGGGACTATTACGACATTTGTATCAGCCATTCAGGATCGACGACAGCATGAAGGCGTGTCGGTGAGGTTCAACAGTGCCAATTAACCAAACTCCTCCTATTCTTTATCAGAATGGGAATGTGTGAAAAACACCACTGTCGTAATTGCGACCTTCATCCCTATAATCATCTATGAACGCAAAGTAAACAATAAGTGTTAATTGATTTCGGTAACATAAATCATGTGTCGTTTCATTTTTTTCTTAATCCCGAGTCCGTTTGTTAACCAATTATTAAATTATAATTGAGAGCCGTGTTAAGATATCTGTGTTATTATAAACAAGGGTTATGCTATGTCGTCGTAATTAATTGAGTCGCGTTCCCGTCTTCAGTTTAAAAGTGTAAAGTTATATTTTGTGTTGCTTATTATTAAACTTTGATTATTTTATCGTTCTTTTAATTTATTTAGAAAAAAGATAAATAAATCTGATAAATAAATCTGAAAATACACATTACATTCCCTTTAAGTTATTATTTAGCCAACCCGGCTTTAAAAATATTAGCTGTTGCAGCTTTAAATACGAATACACTAGCAGTCGCTTTGCTCCGGGCTCTTTTGTGTTCCAGCATGCAGCCTGCTTTACACGTTTTGCTGTGACATCAACGGTGTCAATATAAATAATACCATGAGTCGATCAATATCGTCGATATTGTATTGTCGGAAAACTTGAGAAATACCAATAATTAAGGAAGAGAAACCATTAAACCTTTTCACAAATAATTTTAATGTTAATCGGACTTTAGTTGGTAATTCTAAATCATAGGTACATAACTGTAAACTTGTTTAAAATGCAGGAATTGCACCATTTTGGATACGAAAATATAAAAAAAATCGACGTACGGAGGGGACACCCCTCCCAAACCCTCCCCTTCCGACATGCCTTATGAAATTCCTGGCGGAAACCCTGATAATTTGTCCTTTACGCACAAAATATAAAACTCTTCAGGCTACATTGAATATCATCGCTTGCTTGGCCTTACCTGATCAACTTAAAAAAAAAAAAGATTTTTCAGCCTCTCGTGTAAACATAAATTTTATTCTTAATTTTTACCTCATGGAATTAAAAAAGTTACAAGAGTGAAGAAAACACACTAAACTAAATGTGGGTTGGGTGGGGCCCAATAATATACAGGGATGTGATTGACCTGGCAGCTGGAGGGCTGAAACATTTCCGGCCATGGGTTTATGGAGCGCTCTTGGGGTCAAAAGCACACTGCTGTAGAAGAAAAAATGGCATTTTAGAAGCTCTTTTGAGGGCTCTCCTGACTTTAAATTTGAAGCAAACTTGAATGTTAACTTAAACAACTGAAAGCAGCCATATAACTTTTTTCAGGTAAAAAAAATATATATATATTTATTTTTATTTATTTTTTTTTTTGGGGGGGGGGGGGTTTCTAGGGCCATTAGATCCGCGGAATTCTGCAAATATGTGGACAAATCACATCCCTGGAATATGTAATAATTGTGGTCTTACTTATACAATGCTGACCAACTTGTACAGAACTGACAAACCAATAAGCAAGAGCTGTCACAGAGACAGCCTGCCCCACAGTCTTCTGCCACTTTTTAGTTTAAATTGCATGGTTTTGGTGAAACATGCATGGATTACTGTAAAATTAGACTACAAGCAAAACGTTAATACAAGCAAATAGTGGAGCTAAAAAACTTAGTTCAATACCAACATACAAGATTGTTGAGGTAGCAGTTTACAGTGTGAGCTTTAAACAGGCCAGACACTAACTAATGAAATAATTCAATTTGTTAGCTTCATTTACGACCAGATTCAAATATCTGCCAAAACTTGTACTGCATAATTGAAGTTTATCTCACTTTTAACAAAGCAACTTTCATGAAATCAAAAGCCTTAAAACACTAAAATAAATCGAGTACCTTGGGCACTATCTTAAGTTTGTTATGATACTCGAGTACATTTGTTTTCAGAACTTTTCAGAACTTTTTAAAAGTAAAGAATGTGGTTAGTCTTTGAAGAGTTCTTTGGTGATTGTTAAGAAAGTCCATGATTAAGATCATAATTAATTCACCGAGTAAAATTGATTTTAACTCAACAATTAATTGCCGCATAGCAAAACCCAACCTTTATTTTTTAAGCCTAAAAAGGGGCAGGACAATTATGTGAGAGCCAGAGTTGTGGACCTTGCATGTATGTATTACATACACATCCTATAGTCTCTGGTACATTTGCACCAAGTTTCATTTGAATATCTTAAACGTTAATTTACTTATGGCCTATGTTAAAGTTTGCGTAAAAAAAACACACTAAAGGCTATGGCGATATCTTGACTCTTTTTCTTTAAAAAACAATATGAGCTGACGGCAAGTTGTGATTTTCAGATGCAGTTTTATTTCCATGTGTGTTTATTTCGAAGCATATAAGTGGGATTTTGATATAGAACTCTTGTGTATATTAATTAACATCATTTAGTAGTTCAGTTCATGCATTATCATAAGATGTTGATAACAGTAACTGTTTAATTGCTTAATCAGGACTGCAGTTTTGTGAGCATCAAAATATGTATGCACATGACTGCGGCGGTTCTTATCATAAACTTAGTGTTTTATATACTTTAGTATATGCAGGGTTCGAATTTAGACTCGCATACTCGCAAAATGCGAGCGACATTTGGAAATTGCGAGTGACTTTTATTCAAGCTCGCAAAATTCTGCGAGTGGCTTTTTTTAGACCACAAAATGTTAAAAGGAAAGTAGAATAAACATGAACTTAATTCCGCTATGTGGTCGAGTGTAAACAGCCTATAAGTGGCATGTTTACACTACCGGTATAAAGAAGACATTACGGAGTCACGCTCTAGTAGGTTTTCAAAAATAGAACAAATACGGAAAAGGCCGAGTTTTATCGCGAATCTTTCCGGGATGCTCCGAGGAGTTCATAATACAAAGTAAATACGAATGACGTAATCACCTAGCTCAATCATTGGCTAAATTTAGCGCTTTTGCGCACTATATGTAAACCCCATCATCCTTTGAATACATTTCCGTCCAACTGTCAAAATGAATAGACTTCCTTGATCGATATATTTCATGGTCCAAAGTATCCACGCTACATTACTGTTGCCTTTTTATTTTAAATTTATCATTTTATTGTTTTTAATACTTATAGACTTAATGAAATCTGTAGCGTGCTTGTCGAATGGGTATTAATTACCCGATGGCGAGGGTAAATATACAAAGTGAACAATGTCAAATTATTGGACAGTTTTGTTATCAAAAAGCTGCCAGCATCAGATGAGTCTTTCCATACCCCCCAAATAGAATAAGCCATCAACAAGTTCTAGTAGTCGAGTCACTCAAGATTGATACTTTTTAATATTCATAATATGTCTTAGGTGTTAATTTCTACTTTAATTAGACAATATTATAAGGGAATAAAGCAAATAATAAAATTGCAAGTTGATTTGTCATTTTGCGAGTGCTCCTCAAAATGCACTCGCAAAATTTTGCGAGTGCTCCTCAAAGTTAAATTCGAACCCTGATATGTTCAGGGCTCAAGCTAGCCCAGGGCTGTAAATAGGGACATGTAACAATAGGGAGAAATCATGTAGAATTTTGGCAAGCATTGAATATATAGTACACTGACTTCTCCCTATATGTCACAATAGGGAGAAATTATGTACAATTTTGGCAAGCATTGAATATAAAGTAAACTGACTTCTCCCTCATGTTACAATAGGGAGAAATCATGCAGAATTTTGGCAATCATTGAATATAGACTGAATAATGTGATACTGACTTCTCCCTCATGTAACAATAGGGAGAAATCATGTAGAATTTTGACAAAGCATTTAATATATAATACACAAGACTTCTCTCTTTATATCACAATAGGGACAAAGAAGTCTGTTTAGGGAGACAATTAGTCTCTTGTCCAGCCTTCAAAATAGTTTTTTGCTGAACTTGCCTATTCGGACAAGTTGCTTTCAAAATTTGATTGTCAGAAACCATTTTTACTTGCCTGAATAAAATTATGTCTAAGTACAATTTATTGTAATTTAATTCTTTCTTGCCACTGACGAGTTGGCATTTCTACTTGCCCAACAGCATTTTTATCTGTCTCTGGCTTCGGGCAAGTGGGTTATTTCAATGACTGTGCAGTAGTCTCTGTTAACTTTGAACCCTTATGTTCAACAGTGCAAATTTCATAAAACTAAACCAAATTTTAATAATCGTGTCAGAAAACTTTCTTTCTCTAACAGTGAGCTGAAAAATGCCTCATACAATTAATGAATAATTCCATCATAGGCCACTACTGAAACCTTGTTTGGCGTTTCATGACAAAAAGGACAATTGGGACCCAGGACACAAAAGATTTTTATCCACTTGTATGGTCATGGTTAAATTTTTTCTTTCATTTTCATTGTTGAATTTGTGGAGGTTTGGAACTAAAAACAACAACCTTATTCTACCTGCATAAAACCATAAAATGAGGGTAGAAAAACATCAAACAAATTTTGGCCTAAGCTGACAAAGCCCTATACATTATGAATAATTGCACCATGTATTGATGTAGAAATATGAAGAATTAAGACATCATTTCTCAGCCAAAAAGCACGGAAATGTCCCACTTTGGGACTATAAAGAATTTTCAGAAATTGCATAATTATACAGTAGCAATTTCTGCTGAGTTGCCAAATTTGCATTTTTTTCTGTAAATCAATATATTATACATCTCCACTTTTGGCAGAAATATCGCTTTTTATAGAAAAGGTTATGCGCAATTAACTTGAGAGAAAGTTTGGCTTGCATTGACATTGAAAACAAGACAATTGAGGAAGTTGCATATGAATATTTTATTCAATTCATTTCCTCCATGTACAAAATTATGATCAGACAATTAAAATTGTGAATTTAAAATGTTAACAATGACCTTAAAGCTAAAACAAGCCTGGTTAGGCCACTATTAATAAATAGTTTGGGCCGCGTCCCAACCGAATAACAACAAGAGATGTTTGTCAAACATTATGCCCCCTGAGCGCCAAGTTGCCAGAAATATTTGGACAATTGAATGAAATATGCATGGACTGAAATGACAGCTGATTTGTCATTGGATGCATATGAGGCAGGTCATCTACTTATGATAACTTAAGAAGGCAAATAAATGCCCAACTAAAATAGTAACATAAAAGAAAATCATTTCTATACAAACATTTATACATCAATCCCAATCATCTGTGCATGCATTAAAAAAATATGGACAATCAGAAAACCTTTTTTCAGCTTACAGTCACACTGACCTTGACCTTTGACCCACTGACCTCAAAATCAATAGGGTTCATCTGCTGGTCATGACCAATAAGCCTACCTAGTATGAGGTCCCTGGGTCAAAGCGTTCTCAAGTTATTGATCGGAAACCGTTTTTCATGTTAAGGTCACACTGACCTTGACCTTTGACCCACTGACCTCAAAATCAATAGGGTTCATCTGCTGGTCATGACCAATACACCTACCAAGTATGAGGTCCCTGGGTCAAAGCGTTCTCAAGTTATTGATCGGAAACCGTTTTTCATGTAAAGGTCACACTGACCTTGACCTTTGACCCACTGACCTCAAAATCAATAGGGTTCATCTGCTGGTCATGACCAATACACCTACCAAGTATGAGGTCCCTGGGTCAAAGCGTTCTCAAGTTATTGATCGGAAACCGTTTTTCATGTAAAGGTCACACTGACCTTGACCTTTGACCCACTGACCTCAAAATCAATAGGGTTCATCTGCTGGTCATGACCAATAAGCCTACCTAGTATGAGGTCCCTGGGTCAAAGCGTTCTCAAGTTATTGATCGGAAACCGTTTTTCATGTTAAGGTCACACTGACCTTGACCTTTGACCCACTGACCTCAAAATCAATAGGGTTCATCTGCTGGTCATGACCAATACACCTACCAAGTATGAGGTTCCTGGGTCAAAGCGTTCTCAAGTTATTGATCGGAAACCGTTTTTCATGTAAAGGTCACACTGACCTTGACCTTTGACCCACTGACCTCAAAATCAATAGGGTTCATCTGCTGGTGATGACCAATACACATACCAAGTATGAGGTCCCTCGGTCAAAGCGTTCTCAAGTTATTGATCGGAAACCATTTGGTATTCCGACCGACCGACCGACCGACCGACAGACAGACAGACCGACCGACCGACCGACCGACCGACATGTGCAAAACAATATACCCCACTTTTTTCAAAAGCGGGCATAAAAATATCCAATAAGTTGTTTAGTTTAACCTCTCCATTAGTCATTGGATGAGATGAAAAGGAACGGGTTCATTACCGAGAGCAACACACCCTGGCATAGCCCCGTTGTCATGGTGAAGAAACCAAATGGGGAATGGAGGGTTTGCATTGACTACCGCAAACTCAATGAAATCACCGAGCCAATGTCATACCCCATTCCTCATATGACAGACGTCTTCGACACCTTGGCTGAGTCAAGGGCTACCATCTACTCTACTTTGGACCTCCGTTCGGGCTTTTGGCAGGTTCCTCTTGGGGAAGAAACTAAACACAAGAGTGGCTTCATCACACACAGAGACGTCTTTGAATTCAATAGGTTAAGTTTTGGGATGACCAATGCTCAAATGACCTTTCAGGCCCTGATGAGCAAAGTACTCCGAAACCTCAACTACAAGATTGCTTTGGTCTACATTGATGACATCCTGATTTTCTCCAAAACCTTTGCCGAACAATTATCCATCATCTAGACACCATCTTCAATAACCTGCGACAAGCAAATTTGAAACTTCATCCAACCAAGTGCAAGTTTGCAACAACCAGTGTTAAATATCTTGGGCATATTATTTCAAAAGACAGGTTAACTACATCTCCAGAAAATATTGAGAAAATAATGAAAGCTAAATCACCAAAATCTGCCAAAGAAATCAAACGCTTTTTAGGAATGGCTGGATATTATCGAAAGTTTGTGAAGGACTATTCTAAAATTTCTCAACCCCTCCAAGATCAACTAAAGAAAAATGTAAAATTTCAGTGGACACAAAAATGTGAAATCGCCTTTCAAACACTCAAAGAAAAATTAACTAGTACACCAATCCTAAAATACCCAGACTTTGACAAACCATTTGTACTTTCAACCGATAGTTCAGAATATGCAATAGGATATGTGTTAACACAGGAATACAACAAGAAAGAGCACCCCATCAGCTTTGGAGGACGATCACTGCGTGAAAACGAATTAAAGTGGCACATCACAGACAAAGAAGGGCTTGCATTAGTGGAAGGAATACAACATTTTAAACATTACCTTGCAAACAAACATTTCATCATCTACACCGACAATATTGGCATAAAATATCTCCAAAAGATCCAAGACTGTCAAGGTCGCCTTGGGAGATGGAGCATTCTACTACAAGGCTACGACTTTGAAATCCGCCACAGAGCTGGTGCTGCCAACCACACTGCAGACTTCCTTTCATGTCAAGAATACAGCTCCGAACAAACAAAGTATTCTACAGACCTAGCAGACCACATTGGTTCTGTAAGAGCTTCAACAAAAACCTACATTCAGACATCATTCCAGTATCCTGATGAACCAGACGTAGTTGTTTCACCTATAACAGCCATTCAAGACCCACCAGACAACATTAACATAGACACCATATCCAATGCTCAACAATCTTGCTGTGATCTTCAACACCTCTACAAATACCTGAAAACCAGAGAAGTCCCTGATAATGAAAAACTAGCTAGAGTGGTAGCAGCTGAATCCTACAACTACACCATTGAAAACCAAGTTCTTTACCATTTCCACACAAAACGCAACAAGAATCGACCACAACATGAAAGAATCGTCAAATGCATTGCCATTCCAAGAAAACTTCGCGACGACCTACTCAAGTCCTACCATGATTGTCTAATAGGAGGAGGACATCAAGGCTCAGAGAGTACTTATGAGGCCCTTCGTAGTAAATACTTCTGGCGATCAATGTATACCGATGTCAGGCAGTATATTCAATCCTGCGAAGTGTGCCAACAATCCAAGAGAGCTTTCAATAGTAAGCCACCTCCTCTTCACCCACAGCCAGTGGATGACATCTTCAGTCGCTGGCACATGGACATTCTGAGTGGACTACCTACTACAAAGGAGAAATATAAGCACATTCTTTTAGTGGTTGACAGCTACTCAAAATGGTGCGAGTGCTTCCCTTTGAAAACACAAGAAGCCCCAGAAGTTGCAGCTGTCCTCTACCGGGAAATCATTTCCAGATACGGAGCTCAAAGGACACTTATCAGCGACAGGGGAAGGAACTTCATGTCCCATCTTGTGAATGCCTCATCTGAACTCTTCCAGATCAAGCGCAGCTACACCAGTTCCTATCATCCTCAAACCAATGGACTGGTAGAGTCTAAAAACTCTTTCATTCTTCAATCATTTCGTGCCTACTGTAAAAATCAGCAAGATGACTGGCCAGAATATCTTCCTGGAATTATGATGGCATACCGTTCCAACTCCCGCAACCCAATCAACGGATTACAGTCCCTTTTTCATGTTATTCGGACGAGAAATGAGGCTCCCTATCGACACTGTGTTACAACCAAAAGATCATCTCTCTCCAGATATCAAACTGAACCTCGCTCGAATTACACAGAATGTGGAGATATGTCGCAAACTTGCAGGCGAAAACATACAGCGGTCACAGGACAAGTACAAGAAGCAGTATGACAAGTGGTCTAAACTTCCCAGCTATAGACCAGCTCAACGTGTTTGGCTTTACTGCACTAAAGTACCACCTGGAAAAGCACCCAAGCTACACCGCAAGTGGGTTGGTCCCTACTACATCACTCTGATTGGACCAAACCATACATACAAAGTGCGACATCAGGCAACTAACAAAGAGGTACAATCCCTTGTCAATGCCAAGAGGCTTAAACCATACTACGATCCTGAAGAAAGGCCAACCAATATTCCTGATGATCTACATAATGCAGCAGATGAGCTTGATCCTGATCAATTAAATGACAACCTAGATGATGATATTGAAGACACTGATCCTGCACCGGACAATACTTCTGACATTCAGCAGCAGCCAGCTACAAATTGTCCTCAACATAATAATCAAGCTCTTCAACAAAATGACCATACAGCCGACAATCAAGTTGAACAGCAACGACAACTGCAAGATGCGGCAACTAATCAAAATCCAATCAATGTTAAAACAGGGAAACCAAAGATGAAACCCAGAGCTAACAAATCATCAACAGCAGACAAAACCAAAACTGTTGCATCAAAATTTCAACCTCAACAGAAGCAGCACACCATTAAAGCTACTCTACCTATGAACAAGAACCAGGATAAACAACCTAATGCTAAGCAGCATCAGATTCACAGTAACCCTCAAGCATCTTCACCTCAACCAGGACCGAGTGGCATCAACAAAACTCCAACATGCCCAGATTGCAAAGAACCTGTTTGTCTCAAACTACCTACTTCAAGAATTCAACAACTTGAAGCTAGCAAAAGACAAAATGGAAAACTTTACTACAAAGTTCGTTTCCAAGACAAGGAATTTGCTTGGTATGTTCAGTGCAGAGTTCCTGGACACCTCAAACGAGAATTTCATGCCAGCAAAGCAATGCACGGAAAGAAACGCAAAAGACCACTTCGGCAACACCAGCACAAGTTCTTCAATCAAGTTAAACCTACAGTTAATTACATTCAAAAACAAAGCTTTCAGCAAAACCCTAAAATCAATAGAAAGAAAAAATCAAAACAAAACTACAACCAGCCTTTCCAAAAATACCGGAGCTACAATAGACCACATTTCGAAAACCAACCACATCATCAACAATATGCTGACATTATCCATGAACCATCATTTGCCTCGTCTCCTTTCGATGACAACTTCCAAGCCTTCGAAGAACCATACTACAACAACAACTTCCAGACCTACCAACACCCTTCTTTCAACAACCACTTTCCTTATGAACCTCAATGTCACAACAACTTTGAACCTTACCATGATCCACCAATCCACGACAACTATGATGAACCCAACCAAAATGAATGTTTTCAAGATTGCGATCACTATAACAATCATGCACGCTACAACAAGGTAGAAGATCACTATAACAATCATGCAAGCTACAACCAGGTAGAAGAACACTATAACAAGCATGCAAGCTACAACCAGGTAGAAGAAATACAAAGGAGTATCCTGGAAAGTTGTGCTAAAATTACTAAAACCTTGGACATATTAGCTGCACTAAAGAAATCTTAGAACTGCTGATTTAACTATCATTTTTTTTATATTCTGGTCTTCGATTTTCTAAGGGTTAATTTTTAATTTTTGAGTCAACGCTCAAAATTCTAAAATATGCTAAAGATATTGCAACTCTATTGCGCAAAAAGTTTGTTTTATCGCATGTATACCCTTATAATGTCGGATATTGGAATCAAAATGGAGTGAAATGAGTTAAACTGTATAATTACTTCATAATCTTATATACATGTATATGTTCTTTAAACCTATTTTGTATGTGGATCCACACTGTACATATTAGCTGCACTAAAGAAATCTTAGAACTGCTGATTTAACTATCATTTTTTTTATATTCTGGTCTTCGATTTTCTAAGGGTTAATTTTTAATTTTTGAGTCAACGCTCAAAATTCTAAAATATGCTAAAGATATTGCAACTCTATTGCGCAAAAAGTTTGTTTTATCGCATGTATACCCTTATATTGTCGGATATTGGAATCAAAATGGAGTGAAATGAGTTAAACTGTATAATTACTTCATAATCTTATATACATGTATATGTTCTTTAAACCTATTTTGTATGTGGATCCACACTGTACATATTAGCTGCACTAAAGAAATCTTAGAACTGCTGATTTAACTATCTTTTTTTTTATATTCTGGTCTTCGATTTTCTAAGGGTTAATTTTTAATTTTTGAGTCAACGCTCAAAATTCTAAAATATGCTAAAGATATTGCAACTCTATTGCGCAAAAAGTTTGTTTTATCGCATGTATACCCTTATAATGTCGGATATTGGAATCAAAATGGAGTGAAATGAGTTAAACTGTATAATTACTTCATAATCTTATATACATGTATATGTTCTTTAAACCTATTTTGTATGTGGATCCACACTGTACATATCACTGTATATAGCAACTTGTATTGTCCTTGTTTTTCATTTGTATTGTATTGTTACATGGGTGAAAATTCATCATATAATATTCATGTTATGTTAAACTTCAATTATAGAATTAGAAAAATCAAAAAAAAAAATTCTACTTATGTTAAAGTTATAACTGTTTTATTAAGTTCGGGACAAACTTTTTGTGAGCAAGGGGGAATTTGTCACTGTGTGACTTTCTCTTTCAAATTCTGTTAGAAAATTTATTGTTCTTTTTTTTGGTTACATCTTATTTTTCTATGATATTTACTTTCATAATTTCCTAAAGAGACTTTTGTCAGTCATTCTATTTGCAATTGAGTGTTTTGACATTTCTGATAAGATTTTACTGCTTCCTCTTGTTAATTATTATCAGTTAATTATCTCAGATCATAATCATAAACCTTACTGTTTGAGACTTTGACACTTCTCAATTATCTCAGACTTAATCTAATTGTAAATTTTATTTTTGACAATAATTATTTTTGAGTGACACTTTCTAAAATCTTCGATCATTATCTTTTTATCACTTAATTCTGATTGGTAACTTCGACTCTTTAAGTTAGTATATAAGTATGTACATTTTTCATTTAAAAAAGAGAGAAATATATACATTAGAGATACATATAAACTAGGAACTTTGTACTTCTTCTTTTACTAAGGAAATATCTTTGAACTACTTTTTTTGTGACTATATAATTAATTCACTTACTTTCATAACTTAATATATCACATGGACTATTGAATGTTTCTTGTTGAATAAGTCTTTGGATTTATCTTTGTTAACTATTCAACTTAAATGTGGAATTAATAAAGAACCAACTTTTAAACATCTTCATTGGACTTGAGTTGTTAATCAAAGTGAACCATTAAACGTGATCTGAACTTAAACGGTAACTCGCAGTTGTGCCAGCTAATTCCCCAAATTAATGGCCAACTGCACGTGCCCCTTAGACAGTGTGGCTCGGGCTCGGTGACCACCCCTACTATACCGGAGTGTACATACTGGCCCGTTCCCGACGCTGCACGACTTAACTGGGGTGCGCGGTGCCACTAGGAAACACTAACAAATTTGGCTTGGGAATCTCTGAAACAAACCGTTTACTCAGATAATGGTTTTAAAGCTGCTCTCTCACAGATTGACCATTTTGACCACTTTTTTTAATTTTTTGTCTTGGAAGAAACTATTTTTTGCATAATAATTTAATATGTGTGGAAAACAATGATATAAGACTGCTGACTAAAAATAGATCACAGCTTTTCAAACTAATACATTAAAATAATGTTGTTTTATGGCTAAAAGCTTTAAGAAAAATGAAATTTTCTTTACTTTTCCAAACAATCGTGATCAGTTTGATTATGAGTTATCTTACATGACTAAATGAAGGCATTGATATCAAAATCAGTTGATTCTTAGACAAATTTTTTAAACATAATGTCAAAACTGTCAATCTGTGAGAGCGCAGCTTTAAGTAAAATTCGGAATTCGAAAAAAATGCACTGGTCTTATTGGCTTGTGAAAATTTCGATGACTGTTTCAAGAAGCATCATATAAGACACTGACGCCAAGAAAGTAATGAATAAATTCAATCAATATGCACAAGTACAGGATATTGTCTTCATCTGATATGTGTAATGATACATAAGGGATTCACTATGATTTTGTATGTCTCAAACCAATTTGTGGCCATTGCAATGCATTGATAAAACACTGGAAGATTCTTTTATACCAATTTGGTTTAAACTTAATTAGTTTAGATCGAAGTTTAAACTTATTGATTCATTTTTATTACTGCTTTATAATTCTTGTTGACATGATGTTACCCCAGAGTATGCATGGTCTTATGCAGTGGGGGAAAACTGGAATACCTGGCAGGAATCATAGCAAATGTGAAAACAAGTTTTCCACCATTCAGGGAGATGTTAACATCAAGTTATATTGACTTCCATAGTTTATATTGGGAAAACACTTTCTTATCACAAACCAGGGATAAGTCTGAGACAGTGCAGAGTGTCTTCGAAGTTTCCCTCTTGCTAAAACCCTACCAAGAACAAGTTTCAAACCCGGTCGTCTCACTTTGTGGCAAAGTCAACCAAACTCACATGGGCCCGGGCCGGTGAAGAAAGCCCACAACAAAAGCAGATAGCTTATTAAACCACTCAAAACCTGGGGCCTTACACGAATAATTCTACTTCCATAAATCTTCAAAAAACAGCAATGTGCAAGAAAGCAATCTCCCATTGTTGCCCAAAATCTTCAATAAATTGATGCAGTACTATCGAATAGACAAGCCTGGCACATCATCACACTAAATTATACAATTATTTGAGACAAACAATTTTTTCAGCTGCACATTCAGGGATATGATTGACCTAGCAGCTGAAGGGCTGAAAAAAAGGCAATGGCTTTTGGGGGTGCTTTGGATGTCAAAGAGTGAGAAGCACCCTGCCAGAGCAGCAGAACTGGCTTTTTAGAAGCCCTTTTGAGGCCCCCCTGACTTCAAATTTGACGCCAACTTGTGTGTCAATACTACCAAAAAATAAAGTAACAAACAAACATATTTATTTTTATTTTTTGGGGGATCCCTAGAGCCATTAGATTAGTGGATCTCCATGGACTAATCACATTCCTGACATTAAAGCAATCTCTCATTGTTGCACCGAAACTTACAAATACACCTAAATAAATGGATTCAATACAATTGCATAGACAAGTTTGGCACATCATCATCATAGTAACATGATACTTCTTAGAGTCCAATAATAACTGTCTCATGCATTTTTCGGCTGCTTAGTCAGAAATTGTACAGCCTTCATTTAACATGGCCCAAGAGACTCTGTTATAACGGCCAACTGATTTTCTGAGAAATTACTCATAATTTGCATGGTGACCTGATCTCAATGAATGCTGGATCGAATCTGGGATATAAATTGATTGTTAAACAGTTTTTCCAAATAGTTCTGGAGTTCTACATTTAGGAGAAAAATCTTGTATCAATGGACTTTGTTGGTTAGTGTCAATAAACTCCAGTCATCAAGCCATTTACAAACCCACTATGTTTCCAGCTCCTAGGTGCTTCAGTTCTGAAACCTAAGGCACTGGGGCGGTTAAAATCCTAAATGCGTCTGATACGACTGTTTTTGTTTAAGATGTAATGTTGAATGCTTACACAATTCTACCTTTTTGAAATGGTAAAAAACGATTTTTGATTCTGAAACGTTTCAGTACTGTAATAATTTTGTGAGGTCTGGCACATTGTTACAAGACCTCATTTCAAGCAGTGCTCCAGGTAGGCCTAATAAGCAGTTGGGGCACCCTGCTGCCTTTTCTCCAGCACCCTGCTGCCTTTTCTCCAGCACCCTGCTGCCTTTTTACTACACCCTGCTGTGCCGTAGTTTTACAGAGTAAATTTTCAGAAATAAGAAAAAATAATCAAATTAATATAAATACTTTTTGACGCTTAAGTAAAGATAACAGCTAGTGTATTCAAGACAAACTAGTATTGGAAGTAGTTACAACACATACACAATAAGAATTGAACATTGGCCCTTGCATCAAAAGTGCCCTTTCTGAGCTATCACCCTGCCCTAATCCTGGCTGGAGCACAGTCACTGTCATGTATTTTTATTTTTTATCTTTTAGAAAGACTGCAGCATGGGACTGAAATAAATTAGGTTTAGAACTTGTTTTTTTTCAGTTCCTCTCTCCCCCCAAACATGGCAATGTCTGCTCTTATCACATTGCAAATTCAAAGCTTTAAAACCGTTTTTTCCCCTCCTTAAACCCCCCACCCCAAACCCCCTCTGCCCTCTAAACATGGCAATGTCAGGGATGTGATTGACCTGGCAGCTGGAGGGCTGAAACCATTTTGGCCATGGGTTCTTGGGCACTTTTGGGGTCAAAAGCACCTGCCCTAGAAGAAAAACTGGCTTTTTAGAAGCTCTTTTAAGGAATCTTCTGACTTTAAATTTGAAGCTAACTGGAATATCAACTTTTACAACCAAAAGCACTCTAGTAACTCAAGTAATGAGCTGAAAAAAAAAAATAGGGGGGGGGGGTCCCTGGGGCTATTAGATCCGCGGAATTCCGCGAATCCGCGGACAAATCACATCCCTGAATGTCTGATCTCATCACATTGCAAATTCAAAGCTTTGATTTTGAAATATAATATGCAGAAAAAAACTGTGTATATGAAAGCAAATGTATCCCCACAGAGTCGTGAAAACTAACTAAACAGAATGGCCAAAAATATTTCAATATAATAACCATCAGTTCAGAAAAACTATCACCCAAATCATAAAATTGCCCATTTTGGGAATTAAATTCCAGGAGTAATATGTTGAAATTGGAAAATCTGCACAGAATGTTGCCTTGAGAGGAAATCTGAACCACGAGTCTGAATAATAGTCATAAAGACGGGACCACACCATTTTTCGAACAATCTAGTGTACTTTATGCTATTGAAAGCAGACATCCCGTCCCCAGTCAAATACTAACTTGTGTAACACACGCAATTATCAGTTATTGGAAATTATTTAACAACCCATTGTGGAATGTCTGAGAGCAATTGTATGTTTGTCTTCTCCCATTGCAACCAACTGCTAGAAGTGATTTTGCCCCATATAACGAAGCAGTCAGCAAATTTATGCTGGTGGTACCATGTGACAAAATCACAGATGCCGACGACTTCTGACATAATCATTGTTCTTTTACACTCTCTGACAACCCGGCAGCCGCCATCAAGGAAAAATATACAGTCATGCTTTAGGTGATATAGAATAGCAAATATACATGTTTGTCTCCGTCTATAGACAATTAACTGTATTAAAGCTGGCTTGTTTGAAGGCATACAAAGCCTTCTTTCGATTTATCATTTATGACTTAGTGATGTTAAACATATTGGGAAAATATGAATTTAGGAGAAAAATTAACACTTTTTTGCAAGGGGAAACAGCCTGCCATAAAATTCATCAGGAAATATTACTGTCAATTGGTCATATATTCTGGTCACAACTCAAATATTCTGACCTTGTCCATTAGTTTGTTTTCTGATTTATCATTAATGATTTAGTGATGTTAAACATATTGGGAAAATATGAATGTAGGAGAAAAATGAACACTTTTTTGCTAGGGGAAACAGCCTGCAATAAAATGCATCAGGAAATATTACTACCGATTGGTCATATATTTGGTAAAAAACTTGAATATTCTGACCTTGTCCCCAAGGGGAAGTCTGTATCTGTTTTGACAATGGGAATAAACCCCTTAATTGGTCAGAAAAAGCACTGAAGTAATCTATGGAAATTTTGCCTCAAATTTCACAAATAAATTCTGGGTTCATCTTAATTTCATGAGAAGAGGATATTTTTACTCAATGTAACCAAGAACGTTTCCACGCATTTTCTAATCTCAAAATTTCTGATCCAACCCCCCTATAGGAAAGCCGTTCCCCAAGCTTGTGGATTACTCATGCAACATATAGGATTGGGCAGATTTAAAACAATTCATGACAGAAAATAGGCTGCCATTTTACAAGTGTAAATGCCCATATGTTGTTTTTCAGAAGTCATCATTTAAATATTTGAGGACTGTTTAGCAGAAGGGTCACAAGATAGAAAAGCTCCCGAAAAAAAAATCCCAAAATATTTATTATATATATAGAATGTTAAATTTAAATACAACTTGTACAAAGAATCATGTTTTCCTGCATGTACAAGATTGATTCAAAGACATTAGGACTTTTGGACAGCAGAACCTTTTTAGTTACTTTTTAATAGCCATTTTTCAGTAGTATTCACAAGCAGGCAACAGGTTGATACTGTTTTAAAAGTAAGTTTGTTTTTGTTGAAAAGCCCCATTAATCTTACCTAAAAAATGTGGTCAAATTTGGCCAAAATTTACATTTAATTCAGTGGTCATTCTCACATTCTCACAAAGGCAGTTAATAAAATCAAAGAGAATTACGTAATAAGGAGCGTTCTTGCACATATGTCAGCGGAATAAGGTCAAAGTGAGGAGTGTGTTAAAGTGTATATCAAATTAACATGACACCATCAGTAGCATCGCTCCGCCTTGTTGCATGTTTAAAGTTAATTGTTATCTAAATGTATTCAAAGTAATTCATTGGATTTTGCAAGATGTGCTATTATTTATTGTTGAAATTCAAACAAATGTATTTATAATCCTTGACAGGAAAATGATCAGCATCACATGAATTTGTCAATTGACCTTACACCATTTGTCAATACTGAATATATCCTAATACAAAAAAAAATGTATACTTTCAATCCTCTATGGGAAAATGATCAGCGTCACATTAATTTGTCAATTGATCTAACAACATGCAACATGCTTTTCAGTGGGTGTGGCCAATCAGATACTGGCATTAGGTCAATTACTGAATATATCCTAATATACAAAATTAATATTGTATATTTTCAATCCATTTCGGGAAAATGATCAGCAATAATGATCAGCGTCACATTTAATTGTCAATTGACCTAACACCATGCAACATGCTTCAGTGGGCGTGGCCAATCTGATTCTGGCATTAGGTCAATTACTGAATATATATCCTAATGGAACGGATATTGTATGCAGATTTCTTTTGCAAGCTTGTGTTTTTTTTTACTTTTAAAGTCGACTATTTTTAGATTATGGAGTCTGTTTCAAATAGTCAAATAACGTGCATAACTATGCAATGCATTCAAGAACAATCTGGTAAATATTGTTTTCAAAATTCGGGGAAATGTCCTACAGACATCCTTTTCATGGAGAGGGATGCTGAGAAAGATCTAGGTCATCCAGAAGCCTGTAAAACCTCACGTACAAACCATAACCTTTCAGATAAATGGGACAAGCAAACCACTAGCAAATGGCAGTTTATATGTGTATATTTCAATATTTCTGAATGATATATTGTAAAATGCATGCATATCCTTACCAATTTAGCCGGAAATGTCAAAAGTAATGAGTAGTCTTCACTTCGACCTCGATTTGGTTGAAAGCGGAAGTGCTTATGATGTCACACACGGAAATTCCCCGCATAACTTAGTTGTTCATAATACGGCATCCGGTAATATATACAACTGGGACAAGAATATCACTTAAATTATATATTAAAAATTAAATATTTTAGTGTTGATTTTCCTTAAAATTCATTAACAAAAAATTAATACTCTGATGACCAATTACTTTTCTATTTTCTTTGATATAAACTGTACACCGGGATCAACGAAATACTCTTCTGATAGTGCACACCCTTATTATCTCCCTTACATAAATTTCAATAATTTTTGTTGCATTATAGGCAATATCACCAAAACTCATTAAGGTTTTGAAATGTTTATTATGTATGGAATAAATTTTATATTAAATATAAGTATATGGGATTTTATACAAAATGCCTTAAAATTGTATCATATTACCATCATCAAAAAGCAGCGTATTTTGGTTTTACCACCATCATACCATCATCTAATATCTTTGGATCCCCAAACACTCTGATGTTCTGGGGGCTTTACATAATTTACATAGTTAACTAAGACTGAGAAGACTCACGATGACTCGTATATCCCGAAATGTATTTTCAAAGTTGCAGGGTAAAATACATTGTAGTATACATAATTATACTACACATTTTTTATCAAAGGATAATATTTTTAAACTTCAGGTTGTCAATCTTTTAGCTGTACGATAAAAGACTGGTGTTGAAAACATACATGATACATTATACTTCTTGACTTAATGTCGAAGAGAGAAAATCAGAAGTTTCGATATCCTGTTGAAAACATTTTTTTACAATTTAATAAAAAAAAAAAACAAAGCCATGTTTTCAAAGTGGCATAAAGAAAGGCAGAACTCGTATACCATTTGTATATCTGAGTGCAAACAAAAGCAAAAAGTTAACAGAAGTTTGCCTCAAATTTCCTTAAAATGAAGATTTTGACCAATCTTACCTCTGTTATAGACTGTTCTATATTTTTACAAAATGTTAAAATCTTTAGTACACACTGCACTTGATGATTGTAGTCAGATTTTGGTTTTCCGCAAAGTTCCGAAATAATGCTTTATCCCCAAAACTTAAATGCCAATAAAATGTGCAACCCCTAAGGAATGCTTTTTTTGTAATTTCATCACGGTGTAGCGGTTAAGACCAACTAATATAATAGTTAAAAAAATCAATGGCGAATCGTTAAACTTGATTTTATAAAATAAAACATAGTTTATCATGATTATTCAATTTCCTTAAGGAGTCTGAACACTATTTAAAGGGAGAACATTTCACGAATAATTCCAAAACATTAACAGTGAGCTTAGCAGGGACTTAAGAAATACAGATCAGGATATCTCTTTTAGAAAGGGAGAGACGTTTGACCTGGCCATGCACGTCTTTACCAGACAGTTGGGCGTGAATGATCGACTATATAGAAGGCACCCAGCAGTTCGGAAGTACAAAACAAATATAGCAACTTGGGCATGTATATACAAAACATCTAGAAACTCAAATGAACAGAGTATCTAGCACCTGTAATGTACAGATCATGCAGCAATCCGATGAATAAATTTAAGCATATAAAAAGTCAAATGTTTAAAACATCTACCAACTTCAATGTACAACGCACATCAAAAGTTTGTACTCCTGTCATCGTTGCTACTCATTTAATCGTCGCCGTTTATTGCACTCCTGTCATCGTTGCTACTCATTTAATCGTCGCTGTTTATTACACTCCTGTCATCGTTGCTACTCATTTAATCGTCGCCGTTTATTGCACTCCTGTCATCGTTGCTACTCATTTAATCGTCGCCGTTTATTGCACTCCTGTCATCGTTGCTACTCATTTAATCGTCGCCGTTTATTGCACTCCTGTCATCGTTGCTACTCATTTAATCGTCGCCGTTTATTACACTCCTGTCATCGTTGCTACTCATTTAATCGTCGCCGTTTATTGCACTCCTGTCATCGTTGCTACTCATTTAATCGTCGCCGTTTATTGCACTCCTGTCATCGTTGCTACTCATTTAATCGTCGCCGTTTATTGCACTCCTGTCATCGTTGCTACTCATTTAATCGTCGCCGTTTATTGCACTCCTGTCATCATAGCTACTCATTTAATCGTCGCCGTTTATTGCACTCCTGTCATCGTTGCTACTCATTTAATCGTCGCCGTTTATTGCACTCCTGTCATCGTTGCTACTCATTTAATCGTCGCCGTTTATTGCACTCCTGTCATCGTTGCTACTCATTTAATCGTCGCTGTTTATTACACTCCTGTCACCGTCCGTTGCTACTCATTTAATCGTCGCCGTTTATTACACTCCTGTCATCGTTGCTACTCATTTAATCGTCGCTGTTTATTACACTCCTGTCATCGTTGCTACTCATTTAATCGTCGCCGTTTATTACACTCCTGTCATCGTTGCTACTCATTTAATCGTCGCTGTTTATTACACTCCTGTCATCGTTGCTACTCATTTAATCGTCGTCGTTTATTGCACTCCTGTCATCGTTGCTACTCATTTAATCGTCGCCGTTTATTACACTCCTGTCATCGTTGCTACTCATTTAATCGTCGCTGTTTATTGCACTCCTGTCATCGTTGCTACTCATTTAATCGTCGCCGTTTATTACACTCCTGTCATCGTTGCTACTCATTTAATCGTCGCCGTTTATTACACTCCTGTCATCATTGCTACTCATTTAATCGTCGCTGTTTATTACACTCCTGTCATCGTTGCTACTCATTTAATCGTCGTCGTTTATTGCACTCCTGTCATCGTTGCTACTCATTTAATCGTCGCCGTTTATTGCACTCCTGTCATCGTTGCTACTCATTTAATCGTCGCCGTTTATTACACTCCTGTCATCGTTGCTACTCATTTAATCGTCGTCGTTTATTGCACTCCTGTCATCGTTGCTACTCATTTAATCGTCGCCGTTTATTGCACTCCTGTCATCGTTGCTACTCATTTAATCGTTTATTGCACTCCTGTCATCGTTGCTACTCATTTAAGCGTCGCCGTTTATTGCACTCCTGTCATCGTTGCTACTCATTTAAGCGTCGCCGTTTATTGCACTCCTGTCATCGTTGCTACTCATTTAATCGTCGCCGTTTATTGCACTCCTGTCATCGTTGCTACTCATTTAATCGTCGCCGTTTATTGCACTCCTGTCATCGTTGCTACTCATTTAATCGTCGCCGTTTATTGCACTCCTGTCACCGTTGCTACTCATTTAATCGTCGCCGTTTATTACACTCCTGTCATCGTTGCTACTCATTTAATCGTCGCCGTTTATTACACTCCTGTCATCGTTGCTACTCATTTAATCGTCGCCGTTTATTACACTCCTGTCACCGTTGCTACTCATTTAATCGTCGCCGTTTATTACACTCCTGTCATCGTTGCTACTCATTTAATCGTCGCCGTTTATTACACTCCTGTCATCGTTGCTACTCATTTAATCGTCGCCGTTTATTACACTCCTGTCATCGTTGCTACTCATTTAATCGTCGCCGTTTATTACACTCCTGTCATCGTTGCTACTCATTTAATCGTCGCCGTTTATTACACTCCTGTCACCGTTGCTACTCATTTAATCGTCGTCGTTTATTGCACTCCTGTCACCGTTGCTACTCATTTAATCGTCGTCGTTTATTGCACTCCTGTCATCGTTGCTACTCATTTAATCGTCGTCGTTTATTGCACTCCTGTCATCGTTGCTACTCATTTAATCGTCGCCGTTTATTGCAGTCCTGTCATCGTTGCTACTCATTTAATCGTTGCCGTTTATTGCACTCCTGTCATCGTTGCTACTCATTTAATCGTCGCCGTTTATTACAGTGCGTTATTTTGAGTTTCAAAAGGCGTTTTTACTCTAAGATGGCGTCATTACGTGTTTTAAAGTGTTTTTTTTTTATTTTTACGAAAAATGGATGTTATAATGAGCTTAAAGGCGTTATATATAACGTAAAAAGGGCGTTTTTACCCGCTTCCGAAAATACGTTACACCAATGATGATGATTATTATTATGTCGTTGATTTTAGCGTCTTTTGAAATTCACAATAACGCCTCTTTGCTTTTATTTTATACCGTCTTTTAGAAACTACTTATTATTTTGAATTTTGGGCCTTGTCTGTAGGTCAAGGTCATGGGTGTCATATTATTGCTTGTAAGAAGAGCAACTTGGTCATGCATAGAGATAATTTTATATTACTTGACATTACTTGACATAATAGACGTGTTGTCATGCGCAATTATTGTGTCTTAACGTGCAAGACCAAGGTCTGCCTACACGTTTAACGCTATTGATATCCGTACTGTATTTTTGTCATATCTGGAAGGTCAATCGGGTATAATTTATAACTTTTGATATGCTTTGTAGGATCTTATTATTCCCAGATCCTATTCTTCCCAGGTCTGGGAAAAATAGGATCCTATTCTTCACAGTTTCAAACTGTGACATATATGATTGACCAAAATGGTGGTAAGCAAGAGAATCATACTCTTCACAGATTTTGTCGATGACTACCAACTCCAATGTACAACGCAAATCATAAGTTTAAAACAACTACAAGCTTTAATGTACAGCGCAAATGTCGAGAAAAATAAAATGTCTAGCTACCTGTCACGACGCTTCTTGCAATTCAAACATACTTAGCATCTAACTACTGAAAAGTACAAAGCAACCGACAACTACAATGTTAATTAAGCAGGGCATCCCGAATATACAAAAAGCAATAATTAACTAATATGTACCATGCATCTAGCAATTGCGCTGTATCAAACAAATAACAACTGGAATGTACCAAGCATGCAACTAAAATTACAAAGCATGAATCAAATCAAATGTACAGCAGATCTTGCAACTGGAATGTACCAAATATGCAACTAAAATACAAAGCATGAATCAAAGCAAATGTACAATTGGTGTCGCAACTGTAATGTATAAACCAGGGCAACATGACTGTACTTAGCAACGCGGAAGGCCAACCATCTAGAGACAAGATTAATCAAAACCTCCAGCAACTCGAATGCACATAACATATAGCCACTCGAATGTAAACAAAACAACAGAACAATTCAGAAGAATCAAGGCCAACATAACACGAAATGAGATACACAACATACCACTAGACAACACGCACGTTACATGAATTAACATACAACTAAAATGCAAAACACAGAGCGACTCCAAAGTGAAAAGCAGGGCAATTCGAATGTACTGAGTATCTGGCAACGCGAAAGTAATACGCATCTAGCAGTTCGAATTTACTGATTATAGACCAACAGGAATGTACAGATAATCTAAAAATACAAAAGAACAAAGCTTCTAGGAACTCGAATGTACAAAGCAAGGCAACCCGAATTTCACAAAAATCTAGCAAATCGAACGTACAAAGAATCTATAGCTACTCGATTATACAAGGCAGTGCAACAACTCAAATGAGCAATGCATCTAGCATTTGGAATGTTTTAAACATGTTTCAACTGGAATGTACTAAGCATGCAATTTTAACATACAAAACATGAATCCAATTAAATGTACAACATATCTTGCAACTGGGATGTACCAAGCATGTAACTTAAATATACAATGCATTATTCAAATCAAATGTACAATGGATTTATCAACTGGATTTTTTTAAGTATAAACCATGGCAAACTCATTGTACTGAGCACGCAGCAACACTTGAATATATAGAGCATCTAGCGAATTGAATGAACAAAGCCTCATAAAATTTGAATATACAACGAATTCAGCAACTCGAACGTAAAAGGCATTCAACAAATAGAATTTACTTACTCAAATGACAGCAGGGCAAAATGTACAAAGAAGGTCAGCTCGAATGAATAAACAGTCATGCAACTCAAATTTACAAAGCTTTTTGCAACACGAATGTTCATCCGTCTAGAAACTCGAATAGACAAAGCAACCAGCAACACGAATGCACACGGCAACTTGAACGTACAAAACAAGACTTTTATCAAACTGTCATGAAGCGTCTTGCAATTCAAATGCACAAAGCAGGGCATCCCGAATATACAAAAAAGCAATAATCAACTGAAATGCACAAAGCATCTAGCAACTGGAATGTACTAAATATGCTACTAAAATAAACAAAGCATGTAGCAAATCAAATGTACAATGGATCAAGCATATTGAATGTATGAAGCAGAGCAACGTGACCGTAGGTGACACACAGCAACACTCGAATGTATAAAGCATCTTAGTAGCAAATCGAATGAACAAACCATATACAATTACAATAAACAACGTTTTTGCAACTCTAATGTAAATTGCATCTTGCAACTAAACGAATTTTCTAACTCAACTGGTAGCAGGACAAAATGAACAAAACAGGTAAGCTCGAGTGTATTATAAACCATCTTGCAACTCCAGTTACTAAACATTTTGCAACACGAATGTACAACAGTTTAAAAATCGAATAAACACACTATTTCAGCAACTCAAATGCAAACGACATACAGTAACACACATGTAAAAAGCAGGACAATTCAAATTGGTACAAAATTAAAGCATTCAAACAAGAAACGAGAATCAGCCTGAAATTACAATGCACAAAGCAGAGCCCCAAAGCGAAAAGCAAGGAAATTCGAATGTACTAATCATCTAGCAAATCAAATACACCAAACAACTCGAATGTACTGAGCATGTAACAGTTCGAACGTACCGAGCATCCAGCAGTTCGAATATACTGAGTATCGAGCAACACAAATGTATATAAAGTACTTGAATGTACTGAGATTCTAGATACTCAGAAAGTATTATTGCAAATATAATGCATTTAGCAACTCGATTGTACTAAACATCTAATTACTCGATTTCACTGTGTAGCAAACTATTCGAATTTACAGCATATCTAGCAGTTCGAATATATCGAGCTTCTATCAACTCGGATGTACTGAGTTTCAAGCAAGACAAATGTGCAGAACATATAAGAATGCTTATGTACAAAGCATCTATGAACTCGAAAGTAAAAAGCAGGGCAACTCGTATTTCAAAGAATCTAGCAAATCGAACGTAGACATACTCCAGCAACTCGACTGTTCAATGTAATACAAATCGAATGAACAACGCATCTAGCAACTAGAATTTCAGTACAAAGTATCTAGAAAAAAACGAAGGAAAAATTAATCTAGCAACTGAAATATACAAAGCAGGGGACATGGAATGCACAATACATCTAGCAACTCCAATGCACAAAGTATATTGAATCTTATACTGATAATGTAGTATCTTTGAAAAGAGTATTGCAAATATTATGCATCTAGCAACTAGAATAAGCTTAGCATCTAAATACTCAAATGTACTATCTATCAAACAATTTGATTCCACTGAGTATAAGGTAATGCAACTCGAATTCACAAATAATCTAGCAAAACGAATGAACAAAGAATCAAGCAACCCAGAGCATACATAGTAATGCAACTTGAATATACAACGCATCCAGCAACTCCAATCTAAGAACTGGAATGTACTAAGTATTGTTACTCAAATGTACAAAATTAAAGTAATTCAAAAGTACAAATCATCTTGAAACTCGAATATATGAAGTATCCAGCAACCCAAATGCACAAAACATATACATGAAGCAACTCGAATATTTTTTATACAAAGCAGAACAATTCCGTTTGGCAGAATGATTCAGAACAAACCAACTAGAAACGAGATACAACAACAGCGTATAACACATCATATCATCCTACAACTAAAATTTGTAACGCATAGCGACACCACAGTGAAAAGCAGGGCAATTTGAATGGATTTAGCATCTGGCAACTTGAATGCTCTAATCATCTAGCAACTGGAATGTACTGAGCATCCAATACTAATGCACTGAAAATCGCATAACACAAATAAACTGAGCATCTAAGACAAAAAAAAACGTACAAAGCATCTTCCACTTCGACTGCACAAAGCAGGGCAACTGAAATGTACAACGCATCAAGCAACTCGAATTTACAAATAATCTAGCAATGCGAATGTACAAGGAATCTAGCAACTCAAATGCATAAATCTGTGCAACTCGAATGTACAACGCATCTAGCAACTCAAAAGTAAAAAAGAATATTGCAATTCGAATGTACAAAGCATCTAGTATTTCTAATGTACTGAGCAACGAGCAATTCGAATGCCCACAACATCTGAGAATGTAAATGAGCAAGGAAATAAGCAACTTGGAGGTACTGTAACGGTCCGCTGTATGCCGGATCGGGGTTGCCTTACCCACGAGGTTCCCAGACCACGACTCGGGACGAGTCTTCTCGGACGGGGGAAAGTAATGCAACGGTCCGCTGTAGGCGGCGGATGTGCGTTCATAGTATAAAATTCCGTTATATACGGAAGTACGTTCATAGTACGTATGTTTACTTGGTTGGTAATATGCAATTTAGCAAAACTCGGGCTCTGTGTGGATTGAGAATTTACTGTATATAAAGACCAGCGGACCCCTTCGGGATCGAGCATGCTTTTCTCTGAAAGGATCTGCTGGCCTTGTTTAACGTGGCACGATACAAATGGTGGCAGCGGTGGGATATTGACTACTGCCGGATCGGAGTTGCCTTTCCCACGAGATTCCCAGACCAAGACTCGGGGCGAGTCTTCTCGGAGGGAAAAGAAATGTAACGGTCCGCTGTAGGCGGCGGATGTGCGTTCATAGTATAACATTCCGTTATAGACGGAAGTACGTTCATAGTACGTATGTTTACTTGGTTGGTAATATGCAAATTAGCAAAGCCCGGGCTCTGTGTGGATTGAGAATTTACTGTATATAAAGACCAGCGGACCCCTTAATATTCAGGGTTATGTACGCTTTTCTCTGAATGGATCTGATGGCCTTGTTTAACGTCGCACGTTACAGCAGTGCAACTCGAATTTACAAAGAATCTAGCAAATCTAGTGTTCCAAGAAACTAAGAAAGCATCTAGCAAGTCAAAAGTATTAGGTTTTTTGTAACTCATCTGTACAAACATATAGAAACTCGAATGTTCAAATCATCTTGAAACTCGAATGTTATCGGAGCAAGACATAATTTTCCCAAACCCTGTTAGCAGCATATAATTTAAACCATATATATATTTCGGTTCTTTTGGAAGGGGCACATATAAAAAATTGTCCTTTCGTCGCCAAAAATCCTGGTACGGCTCCTTCAAAGTGTCTAGCAACTCATAATTACACCCCACCCCACCTCTCCCCCCTTCTGATTATCATTTGCAGACCAAATTCTTGTTATGTACACACAAAAGTAAGAAACACAACTGTGTGGATTAGATTGCTGCTCATACAAAAAGTTACTTCCCTTAGTACAAAAAGTGATTACCTCACTTAGTCACAAGTTTGTCTCAATGCCATAAAGCATGTTGATTGGGAGGTAAGTTATAAGAAGTAATTTTAACTTTGACTGCACTGCATCCTATGCTATAAAACATAAATTGATATGTTGTCAACATGTTCTCTTTTCATCAGAACGATATGATTGGTGAGTAGTTATTTTTCGTTAATTATTGACCAATCAACATTCTGGACAACTTTGACCAAACCATAAACTTGACCAGTTATAAACAATTGGCTACAGACAGTTTTCTGTATTAAAATTTAATATAGAAATGACCATCCATTCATAAGCATTGGTTTTGGGCAATGTAGACTAGCCACAATTATGCACGTTTACGGTTTAGGGAACTTTTTTAACATTAAATTTTGGATATTCATTTTGTTCCCTAAACGTCACAAGTTGACTGATCCATACCAATGTAAAATATATTCTTCAACTGTCACTCCACAATACTTAACATTTCACTGTTAAATAAAAACAAAAATGTTATACTTTAATTATTTTAGCCAATACCTTTAACTTATTACATTTCATTGTTTAATGAATCACAAATAATTATTTTTTTAGATCAATTTACTGTCAATAAAGCATCGCTATTTTGAAACCATCTAGCAGGTGTCTGTTATCTTTCCACTCAATATATTTAGCGCTGGGATCTGTCATTCTTGGCTAGGAAAACAACAAGTGGGATATGGACGCGTAGAGTCGCCAAATCAAAAATCGTCAAAGACTCTGAGGCGGCTGTTTATATGGACTAGGCTATAGACTGTATGATATCAAATAAACAGTTATCCATCCACAGCAGCGAATTGTATTAAACTGGATAATTCTTTGATCAAAGTTACCCAAAATGTTTACTGATTGGTCAATATTTATCCAATAATGACTATTTACAAACTAAGTTATTTAAATTTGATAAATAACTGAATGATAACATGTGGACACCTTATCTAAGTGTTACACTTATGGCTTGAAATGTTATATTTTGCTATTTTGGCTAGTTTGCACATAAAGCAATTTGATTGGTCTTTAAAAATTATTGATAATATTAACCATCAATGAATGTTTTGACCAACTTAAACCAAACCAAAAGGTAAACCAGTTTTATGCAATTGGCCGTGGGTTGTTAATTAGGTTTCTGATGAATAATTAATTAATTAATTTAAATATTTACTTTTATTTTTTTAATTTTAAGTCAATGAACATGTTGTGGTAATAAATTGTCTTTTTTTTGGTTTATAAAAGACTGAGCGGTTCACAAGTTGTTTGTTGATGTTTACCTGGGCTTGTAAATCAATAGACACAAAAGGTGGATATATAAGCCCTAAATTAGCATCAACTATGGACAGACTGTTGCATACAGCCTAAATGTGTCAGAAATCATTTGTGCTAATGTTAGACTAGTGTTAATGGAATAGAAACACTATTTCTTGTATAACTATTGTTTTGAACTCTGTTATGTGTGTGAACTTGTTCTTGGTAAGGGAGGCATGTTCTTATTGTGTTGTTTATTATTCTTTGTAAATAATACATGTAGCTTAATAACTAGCAAACATTTCTTTTGGATTAATATCCAAATCAATTGTTTTACAACTATACCACATACTTTATCACGATGAAAATGGCCGAGTAGTTCAGTCCTCACATGGAGCTTCATTGATGATTAGAACTGGTTATCATTCAGCAATGGTAAATGGTTCTAAATCACATGTACATAGCAGATTTTAAAACTGTACAAAAGATTGTTGGTATGGAAGATCAACAGATCTTACAGTTCTTGTTCCACATTGCCATGTAAATAAAATCTTATCATTACCCATAAAGCCACATTCTTGGCTTTGCCTGGGTCTTTAAATTTGTTTATATATTCATGAATAAAGAAAAAAATACTTCTATTTGCAATAGGCCTCTTAAATGCTCTGTTTTACTCTTTTGCCAGATAGCAAAAAGTGTCATCAAAAAAGGCAAATTTGTTATGTTGCCTTATTTAAATCTGTAAAACATAGATATTTCTATAATGTTCATGCATTTCAATAAAAACTGGTAGTGTGTTAACAATGTACCATAACTTTTATTATATAAATTATAATTTCTTTGGTGGGTCAGCGGTAAAGACCTTGCATTTGTAATCCAGAGATCCCGGGATCAAATTCTACTGGTGATCTATCTATATTCTTTTCTCTAATTAATTTTTGTTGTCATTTTTAGATTTTTTAAATCTATTTCATTCCTAATGTCATGCTTGAAAATGTTCTTTTAAAGTTTTATATTTGATTGAATTCAATTTCAAGGACAAAATACTTCCTGCAACAACTTTATCTATAAAATATTTTACATTATACAACTGTTTGCAAAATTTAAGGAACTTACCATTTCAATGTTTTAAAGCATCGTGGCATTTGTTCAACCAAATGTTTTAAAGCATCGTGGCATTTATTCCACCCGATTGTTTTAAAGCATCCTGGCATTTGTTGCACCAAGTGTTTTAAAGCATCGTGTCATTTGTTCCACCAAATGTTTTAAAGCATCATGGTATTTGTCCCACCAAATGTTTTAAAGCATCGTGTCATTTGTTCCACCAAATGTTTTAATGCATCGTGTCATTTGTTCCACCACATGTTTTAAAGCATCATACCATTTGTTCCAACAAATGGTTTTAAAGCATCGTGGCATTTGTTCCACCCGAATGTTTTAAAGCATCGTGGCATTTGTTCCACCCGAATGTTTTAAAGCATCGTGTCATTTGTTCCACCCGAATGTTTTAAAGCATCGTGGCATTTGTTCCACCCGAATGTTTTAAAGCATCGTGGCATTTGTTCCACCGAATGTTTTAAAGCATCGTGGCATCTGTTCCAACAGAATGTTTTAAAGCATCATGGTATTTGTTCCACCCGAATGTTTTAAAGCATCGTGGCATTTGTTCCACCAAATGTTTTAAAGCATCGTGGCATTTGTTCCACCCGAATGTTTTAAAGCATCGTGGCATTTGTTCCACCCGAATGTTTTAAAGCATCGTGTCATTTGTTCCACCAAATGTTTTAATGCATCGTGTCATTTGTTCCACCACATGTTTTAAAGCATCATACCATTTGTTCCAACAAATGGTTTTAAAGCATCGTGGCATTTGTTCCACCCGAATGTTTTAAAGCATCGTGGCATTTGTTCCACCCAAATGTTTTAAAGCATTGTGGCATCTGTTCCACCCAAATGTTTTAAAGCATCGTGGCATCTGTTCCACCCGAATGTTTTAAAGCATCATGGCATCTGTTCCACCCGAATGTTTTAAAGCATCATGGCATCTGTTCCACCCAAATGTTTTAAAGCATCGTGGCATCTGTTCCACCCGAATGTTTTAAAGCATCATGGCATCTGTTCCACCCGAATGTTTTAAAGCATCGTGGCATCTGTTCCACCCGAATGTTTTAAAGCATCGTGGCATCTGTTCCACCCGAATGTTTTAAAGCATCATGGCATCTGTTCCACCCGAATGTTTTAAAGCATCATGGCATCTGTTCCACCCGAATGTTTTAAAGCATTGTGGCATCTGTTCCACCCAAATGTTTTAAAGCATCGTGGCATCTGTTCCACCCGAATGTTTTAAAGCATCATGGCATCTGTTCCACCCGAATGTTTTAAAGCATTGTGGCATCTGTTCCACCCGAATGTTTTAAAGCATCATGGCATCTGTTCCACCCGAATGTTTTAACGCATCGTGGCATCTGTTCCACCCGAATGTTTTAAAGCATCATGGCATCTGTTCCACCCGAATGTTTTAACGCATCGTGGCATCTGTTCCAACCGAATGTTTTAACGCATTATGGCATCTGTTCCACCCGAATGTTTTAACGCATCGTGGCATTTGTTCCAACCGAATGTTTTAACGCATTATGGCATCTGTTCCACCCGAATGTTTTAACGCATCGTGGCATCTGTTCCAACCGAATGTTTTAACGCATTATGGCATCTGTTCCACCCGAATGTTTTAACGCATCTTGGCATCTGTTCCAACCGAATGTTTTAACGCATTATGGCATCTGTTCCACCCGAATGTTTTAACGCATCGTGGCATTTGTTCCAACCGAATGTTTTAACGCATTATGGTATCTGTTCCACCCGAATGTTTTAACGCATCGTGGCATCTGTTCCAACCGAATGTTTTAACGCATTATGGCATTTGTTCCACCAAATGTTTTAAAGCATCATGGCATCTGTTCCACCCGAATGTTTTAACGCATCGTGGCATTTGTTCCACCCGAATGTTTTAATGCATTATGGCATCTTTTTCACCTGAATGTTTTAAAGCATTGTGTCATGATACACAGGAATGTTTTAAAGTATCGTGGCATCTGTTCCACCCGAATAATTTCCACATTAAAATATTGGATCAATATGGCCTGTCAATAAATTTAGCTGTTGCTGTCAGTGATTGGTGTTCTTTTATGTATAGCTACTGCAGTGGCTCTCTCATACTCCATAAAGCCTCCCTAAATGTTCAGTTTGCTTTATCATCTTCCGGAAGGGATGTTAAATGGGGGTCACATGTGACAGTGCTATACAATGGTGCACGTGAAAGAACCAGGGTAGCTCTAACCAGGCTTACATTCTGTTTGTGAATTATGCTCCAAAAACCTAAAATGACTTACAATCTTATCGGAGCACTCGCCGAATGGGCCTTGCCTGAGTGCGAATGTAAATAAGCTTACACACATAGTTTGCTATGGTTCCATTCAATCAGGCAATTTAGTCACTGCTTTATATTAGGCTCGTAAGAATGATGCAGTGACAAACGAAAACATCTTGAAGTGATTAAACTCGCTGTGTTAAAGGGGCTGTACTCCATATGATGAAATAGCGAAAAAAAGAAGAAAATTGTCAAAAAACTTAAATAAACTTGGTATCAATGTGTACAATGAATTGAAACTTACTAACAGAAGTACCACATAGTTTACAATTAATTAATTTTTTCGTATTTTTCCAATAATAAAGATTACTGGGTATGTCTACCTAGTTATTCATTTCTTATGCTTGATTGGCTAGTCGATATTACCAAGTAAGGTATATAGCTTAAATATTCCAACTGGTTAGGGCAAGGCTTCGTAGCACAGTGGATACAAGACGGGACTGCAATTTTGGCGACGCAGGTTCGAACCCGGTCTCCGGCACGATTTTTTTTACATTTTGATATTTTTTTACAATTATGATATCAAAGAGTAAAAGATTTTATTAAATAATTGTCCTGAGATTCGTTACAGAAAAAAACCTTTTTTTTTGGTGCCAATCTGGTGTACAGTCCCTTTAAGTTGAGGTGGTACAAATTGACAGTCTTTCAGTGCAAAGAGGCTTTGTGATCATGCTTTGTTTAACTTGTTGACAAGAACGCTTAAATAATAAGTTTATATGCAAACAGTTGTAACAAATCGGCAAGCAATATATCCTTTTCATGTATTACATGTTATACCAAAATTATATTGTTTCGCCAAGCATTAAAATTAATATCATTACCAATGCCTCGATATAATGACGAACTTGTTGGTTCATTAGATAAGTTAAGTTGTCATATATGTACATATCTGTCACCTTTAACATTTATTATAACTTCTGTATCTTAGGTTGCTACATGTATATACAATAAATTTCAGGTAGTCACGATTCTTTCTTTAAATTTCACAAAAGTTCATGGTTGAGATACGTTGTGTTACTTAACGTAATCTATACAATAATTACATATTCAAATATCCTTTTTAGAATTATATAAGTATACCTCTTTCGTTTAACATACTTTGGCAAAGGTGTCTTTTTTATGTTACATTTGAAATATTATATAGTAAGAAACATATTCCCTTTCCATTTATAATACAATAAAGTTCATGTTAATGTAAGTACTTAAAAACTTGTTATTATAACGTTCTAATTTAACAATTTAAGTGTTTTTGATCCTGTTGAAATTTATTTTTTGCATTCATCATTAGTTGAAAACATAAAGAAGACAGACTTAAAAAAACAACATTTTTTGTTACTTCTCAATTCTGTAAAAATATCAACGACAAAAAGAAGTACATTTCAACTTTATATAGCCTTTATCAGGTGAAAGCAACTTAGTATGATCAAATAAACAACAGCTTAAAAATTATGATGTCATAACACTAATGTTACAATATGGCGTTCAAATTATGACACTCAGTATATATACACATATATAATTGTTTGTATTCTCATGAAATTGATGTTATTGTTATGCATTCCATTGCATATGCTTTATATACAGTCTATGCTATTCATCTAATTCAATGCTCATGACATCGTCAAATACCCACAACTGATCCATTCTGTTGCTCCCTGTTGATCAATGCTTATGTCATCATTGGATACCAACATCTGACTTTTCCATTACTCTCTGTTCATCAGTGCTCGTCTCCATCCCAAGATACCCACGAATAACCATTCCCTTAATTTCCATTTATCAGTGCTCATGACTTCATTGGAGTAACCCATGACTGACCCATTCCATTACTCACCACTCATTGATGCTCATGTCTTCGTTGGATATCCTTGACTGACCCTTACCATTACAGTTATTTTCCATTCCTTAATGCTCATGTCTTCGTTGGATATCCTTTACTGACCCATTCTATTACTCCCCACTCATCGATGCTCATATCATTGTCGGATGTCCTCGACTCACCCATTCCATTACTCCCTGTTCATCAATGCTCATATCATCGTCAGATACCCACAACTGACCCATTCCATTACTCCCTACTCATTGATGCTCATATCATTGTCGGATGTCCTCGACTGACCCATTCCATTACTCCCTGTTCATCAATGCTTATATCATCGTCAGATACCCAAGACCGACCCATTCCATTACTCCCTACTCATTGATGCTCATATCATTGTCGGATGTCCTCGACTGACCCATTCCATTACTCCCTGTTCATCAATGCTCATATTATCGTCAGATACCCAAGACTGACCCATTCCATTACTCCCTACTCATTGATGCTCATATCATTGTCGGATGTCCTCGACTGACCCATTCCATTACTCCCTGTTCATCAATGCTTATATCATCGTCAGATACCCACGACTGACCCATTCCATAACTCCCTACTCATCGATGCTCATATCATTGTCAGGTACCCATGTCTGACCCATTCCATTACTCTCCAATCATCAATGCTCATATCATTGTCAGGTACCCATGACTGACCCATTCCATAACTCCCTACTCATCGATGCTCATATCATCGTCAGATACCCATGACTGACCCATTCCATAACTCCCTACTCATCAATGCTCATATCATTGTCAGGTACCCATGACTGACCCATTCCATTACTCTCCAATCATCAATGCTCATATCATCGTCAGATACCCATGACTGACCCATTCCATAACTCCCTACTCATCGATGCTCATATCATTGTCAGGTACCCATGACTGACCCATTCCATTACTCTCCAATCATCAATGCTCATATCATTGTCAGGTACCCATGACTGACCCATTCCATTACTCTCCAATCATCAATGCTCATATCATTGTCAGATACCCACAACTGACCCATTCCATTACTCCCTGTTCATCAATGCTCATATCATTGTCAGATACCCATGACTGACCCATTCCATTACTCTCCAATCATCAATGCTCATATCATCGTCTGATACCCATGACTGAGCCATTCCATTACTCCCTGTTCATCAATGCTCATATCATCGTCAGATACCCATGACTGACCCATTCCATTACTCTCCAATCATCAATGCTCATATCATCGTCAGATACCCATGACTGACCCATTCCATAACTCCCTACTCATCGATGCTCATATCATTGTCAGGTACCCATGACTGACCCATTCCATTACTCCCTGTTCATCAATGCTCATATCATTGTCAGATACCCATGACTGACCCATTCCATTACTCTCCAATCATCAATGCTCATATCATTGTCAGATACCCACAACTGACCCATTCCATTACTCCCTGTTCATCAATGCTCATATCATTGTCAGATACCCATGACTGACCCATTCCATTACTCTCCAATCATCAATGCTCATATCATCGTCTGATACCCATGACTGAGCCATTCCATTACTCCCTGTTCATCAATGCTCATATCATCGTCAGATACCCATGACTGACCCATTCCATTACTCTCCAATCATCAATGCTCATATCATCGTCTGATACCCATGACTGAGCCATTCCGTACTCCCTGTTCATCAATGCTCATATCATCGTCAGATACCCATGACTGACCCATTCCATTACTCCCTGTTCATCAATGCTCATATCATCGTCTGATACCCATGACTGAGCCATTCCATTACTCCCTGTTCATCAATGCTCATATCATCGTCTGATACCCATGACTGAGCCATTCCATTACTCCCTGTTCATCAATGCTCATATCATCGTCAGATACCCATGACTGACCCATTCCATTACTCTCTGTTCATCAATGCTCATATCATCGTCAGATACCCATGACTGAGCCATTCCATTACTCTCCAATCATCAATGCTCATATCATCGTCAGATACCCATGACTGAGCCATTCCATTACTCCCTGTTCATCAATGCTCATATCATCGTCAGATACCCATGACTGAGCCATTCCATTACTCTCCAATCATCAATGCTCATATCATCGTCAGATACCCATGACTGACCCATTCCATTACTCTCCAATCATCAGTGCTCATATCATCGTCAGATACCCATGACTGACCCATTCCATTACTCTCCAATCATCAATGCTCATATCATCGTCAGATACCCATGACTGAGCCATTCCATACTCCCTGTTCATCAATGCTCATATCATCGTCAGATACCCATGACTGAGCCATTCCATACTCCCTGTTCATCAATGCTCATATCATCGTCAGATACCCATGACTGAGCCATTCCATTACTCTCCAATCATCAATGCTCATATCATCGTCAGATACCCACAACTGACCCATTCTATTACTACCTGTTAATCAATGCTCATATCATCGTCAGATACCCATGGCTTACCCATTCCATTACTCCCTGTTCATCAATGATGAAGGTGAACTATTTTTTTGCAATGAATTACTGGTTAAACCAAAAATGTTTTATTTCATTATAACAAACTACAAAGAATAATGTTCATATCTTAAAACCCATTAGATTTAATGAGGAATTGTCATATTTATATAAACAAGCCAGAAACCAAATAATTTTAATAACTTATATGATACTTATATAAATTTAAGGTAAGTCATCCATCATTTTGAATGCAGTGATGTGTTAGTGCATTTAAGGAGCACTTCGAGATTATTACTATGTGTTTGTTTATATTGATCAACCGTTCTAATATATTTGCATGGATTAAATTTTTAAAATCACCATAATGACGCTGCTTTTACGATATGAATTATTAAAGGGAGGTTATAAAATAAAATTCTACTATGATTATATATAGCAATTTTATTAATTTGTTTCTTGAATAACAGAATGTCGGTATATAAAAACTCCCAGCAGTTTTTTAAAAATATTATAACTTAAAGCTGCACTCTCACAGATTGACAGTTTTGACATTCATAATTTGTTTGGTCTCAGAATCAGCTGATTTTGGCATCCATGCCTTCAATTCAGTTATACACGTATAAGATTACTCACAATAGAAAAGAACTCAATTGTTTGAAAAACTGTCAAAAACTTCAATTTTCTTAAAAAGTTAGTAAAGCTTTTAGCCACAAAAAAACAAATTTCTACAATAAATTTGAAGAACTGCGATCTTATATAGTCAGCCATCTTATAACACTGATTTCCAGACATTTAGGCAGTAATTGGCTCATTCCAAGACAAAAAATAAAAAGGTGTCACAACAGTGAGAAAAAAAATATGTGAGAGTGCAGCCTTAACATTTTACAGCTTAAAAATGAAATGAATCAGTAGCATTTTTTTGTATTAATGATGGATGGTTTCCCTTAAAGTTTAATATATAACTTACAATTTTCAAAATATTTTTTTTTCTGGTGATGATCAATGAATTTCATTCAAATCAGTCATTGTCATGCCCAAAAAATCATTATCCTGTTTGGTCCATGTAAAAAAGTGTGTTATATTTGTTTACTTAATTGTGTTCAATGTCAAACGCTTGACATGCTCTGTTGGTTTTCCCACATCGGTGGTTTGCCAAATACGATTTCATTTGTCAGGACGTAGTTGAACTATTAAATACATAAATACACTTTAACCTGGTTTACATGATTATTGATATGGTTTATATAAAGTTCTTTGGTTGATTTTGTCATGTTGTTTATATGATTTCTAAATAACATCTATATATATTTGGATTTTTTATGGAAAGGTAGGTCATTTAAAGTATTTGTCAGTTAATTGGCTTTATTTCAATATAGGCTTAAACAATACTGTTCATTATTGTCATGCACGGAGTAGTGTCAATAATCCATTACAGAATAGTTATGTAAAAAAGCACTTGAGTCATATAGTAATATTACAGGTGACATAAGTATTGGTCAACGAACAGTTCTGCTGTGGGTTTTTTATATAATTATATGAAATGAAGTAATATAACATACAATATGAGCATGTATTTGTATTTGGCATGGAGAGGTTGGATGAGTCTTGTGAAAAAACATGTTTAAAGCTATTAAACCTTTTTTACTCGAAAAATCCAAGCTTTCTATCAATATTAAATCGTGTTTATTTTTAATAAGCACACTTGTATCATACGTACCCTGTTTTTTTTTGGAAAGGTTGTAAATAGCCTTTTTATCATATATAATAATATCAATAAATAATAATAATAATAATAATAATAATAATAATAATAATAATAATAATGATAATAATAGTAATAATTTTAATAAAAAACTAAAAATAATAATAATATTAATATAATAATAATAATAATAATAATAATAATAATAATGATAATAATAATAACAATGAAAATAATAATAATAATGAAAACAATAATAATAATAATAATAATAATAATAATAATAATAATAATAATAATAATAATAGTAATAATAAATAATAATGATTATAATAATTATATTTTTTGTTTATGTTTGTTTTTAGAATGCATGTTTTGCTCAAAGTAAAATTAAAATGTTTATTTTTTGAATGCATGTTTTGCTCAAAGTAAAATTAAATTTGAAATGCAATTTAAGATCATCTCGGACGTGTTCACCAATCTTGTAATTCATGGTCTCATACAAGCCAATCAAAGACCAGTTTTTCTGCACTCTATTTTGGCTATTGGCATTCTGGACTGGGTTAACTCTTTTATTTGACTGTAGTGTCATTCTTAATGATCAACTTACCTGAATATCAATAATTAATTTACAATAAGCCGGCAATAGATTAAGTATTACGAATTAAACAAACTTTTTCCAGCAGTCTTTGTTGCTCCGTAGAAATAAATGATTTCATCTATAATTCATGAACTAGAAATATTATTGTGGATCAGTGTACTAAAATTAGGAAATGGAGCTAATAATAGACAAAATTCAAATTAAGACTTTGTTTTCTTTTTAAAATGCCCGCTGTGTTTCAAAAACCGCAACCCAGCAAATTTTTATTTCTTACATTTGTCCTTGACCTGAAGTGGTATTAAATTGTGATAAATTTAAATATCACACATATTTTTTTTAAAAACAAAAAACTATCCAGCCACATCATTATTAACAAAATTAATCTCCATCCGTAAAGGCAAATATCCTTGTTGTTGTCATCGTCATTGCCATCATTGTCGTTGTTGTTGTTGTTGTTGTAAAATAGGCTTATGGATTAGGTGTATTTTACTAATCACTGATCAATACTAATAATTAAAGGCCCTAGTAGTTTATTTAAATAATGGACCCAGACAAATAAGAAAACCTAAAAGATAAATTTTATAAGAGCTTCACGATGTTGGAAATCATGCGTCTATTGTAAAATCTTTGTACACTCTGTTTCATTAGATATACCGTAGAAGGAAAACCAGTCAAAGAGTTATTTGCCTTAAAGCTGCACTCTCGCAGATGGACCATTTTGACAAATTTTTTTTAATGTAAATGTCTGAGAAAGGATCAGATCACAGTTTTTCATCTTTACGTTTGAAAAACTCAAATTTTTTTAAAGCGTTAAAACTTCAATTGTCAAAAGTAATTTGTAAAAACTGTGATTTGATATTTTGTCACCCGTCTTATATCACAGGTTATCAGATATTTACTTAAAGATTTGTCCATTCCAAGACATTTCAAGACAAAAAATAAAAAAAGTGTCAATCTGTGAGAGTGCAGCTTTAATGAAGATTTTTTTCTCAACATGAATATAGTATAACATTGGTTTAAATAAAATCTTCCTTGATCGTTCATCTATAGAAAATATTTGCATTATTAAACATATTGCGTTTTAATAACATGAATGAAAACATTGTATTTCTATAAATGCTTACTTATGTGATGTTTCTATTTTTAGAATTATTTGCCATGTATTTTAAGTTATAAAATCTACCATATAATTGAATGATCAAAAGAGTTAGGTCAGTTATGCATTTTAACTAGTAATACAGGTATTGTCCGTTTTTTTCAGGTGCATCCTGGTTAGATGTTCAAATAATATGTGATGTTTCTCTAGATACGGCCTAAAAAAAAGTTTTGTTTCGGGTTACCTGAGCCTACTTACGAAATTGGTGCAAACCCTATCATTTTTATAGTTCATTGGTAAAAGAAAAGAAATAAAATAAAAAAAGATAAAAATTTAAGTGCGTGTTTTAACAAGATTGATACAGAATTTAACTTAACAGCCTAATAGTAAAATGAAAAATAAAAATGCCTGCCTACTTGTTTTTCAAAAGGATGTTACCCTAAGGCGGGGATTTTACCGGAGCTTGGCTGGAGATCAAGGTCCCTGCTATTCCCTGGACCATGGTTACAATTGACTGGTGCATAACAAAACCATTTTTTTTGGGGGGGGGGGGGGGGCAAGGTATAAAAGCTCTTTAAAATAGCAATAACTCCAAAATGAAACTTTTTACTCATGATATTATGCATATGTACATTAGTAGCAAGGTGCATAACACTGGCTTTAATTAATTGTCAAGTTATGTCCCTTTAAAATTTGGAAAAGTTTTAATGCTAAAACTTGACTATAACTCAATCACTGCTCAAGGTATTCACATGAAATATGCATTATTCTGTAGAAAGACTCATAACTGTGGCTTAATGATTATGGAGCCTCTTTATACCCTTTAAAAAACATTCAAAGATTAAAAGTACTATGACGTCAATAATTGCTTGAAATTTTGTATATATGTAACTGGTTACAATATGCAAATCATTTGCATGTTACAAGATATATAAGTCTATTTAACTGTCTAATGATGTCGCTATATTAAGTCTGAAAAAGTCATCTTGGTCATAACTCAAAAGTCCAAGATAATCACATGAAACTTTTTACACATGTTGTCTGTGACAATATGCATTTGCGTTGCAAGGCCCATAACTATGGCTTTAATAATTATCGAGTTAAGCCCTTTGGTCAACTGAATAAAAACAGATGAATGTTGTACAGCGCTGTTGTTGGCAAGAATTGTTCTTTTGTCATTGTCAGTGTTGGTGCTGCAGCTCAGTTTCAGTTTTGTGTGTAGACTACTTTTAATCATGCACATATTACTGCCCTTTGCCAATTAACTTAGCATTTCAAGTGCTTAAAGCATTAAATGACAAAGTGGCTTTAGGATTGCCTAAATCCATTAAGTGAAATTCAAAGCAGCTGCAACCTCTAAGGCCTGTTAATAGATTTCACTGACTACCAGATGACAGGTTTAGCAATTCTGACAAATACTTTTATGTATACAAGACCGAAGAGGCAGGTTCTTAATCAACAAAAAGTCCGTACATGTGCAGTTTAACTTGATTTCACTTAAATAAATTAAATCTTAGCTTCATGTTAAAGACGCAGTGACAGAAATGAAAACACATTGAAGTGTTGTAACTGACTGATCAAAGTCACTGTTCAAAGAAGGCTGTTCAAATTGACTTTCTCATTGCAAAATGTCATTGTGATCTGTTTTATGTTAAAGATGCACTCTTACTCCAAAATAAGATTTAACACAACTAATACAAGTGTTTTAATATACCAAAAAGGATGAATAAATGTAGAAACAATGGTTCTTATGAAGGATACCAAGTTTAATTTGAAAGAAAGGTGCAAAAAACCCGGTTTTTCTACGCCATTAGACGATAGTAGATCACAGTAAATCTTTAAGCACTCACCAATTATTTAATATTTTTGCGATTTCAGCTATAAAATACACGGTTACTATCTTGTTATCAGTTATTAATATTTTCCATAAATGCATTATTTAGTAAGTAGTTAAAGGTGTATCACTCAAAATTGATGTTTGTAATACATGTGTATGTATTGTTTTGAATAAGAGTGTCACTTTAACTGATTGATGGGAACATATTGCGTAGTTTATTTACAAATAGTAGAATACTATATACCAGTAAGGTAAGATATTTGGCAGGGAAGTAAAATATTTTTTGCGATGGGTATTATTTCAAGTATCAAGTTTATTTGATTCTATTCAAAAATGCTTGAAAGATTGACTATATTTCTGTAAGTATTCATAGGAACCTGATAGTCGATTGATCACTTGCATTATGAAGGCCATTATTTATGCAATGGTGTCACAAATTATTTTGGCAATTTATAATGAATATGATGTTGTTACACTTAATGTATTCATACTTTTAACAGTTTTATGCAGAATTTGTACAGTTTATGTGTGCACACAGATTTAAACTTGTCAGCCAGATGTTTAGTGACATGGTACACTGTCACTGCCCGGACTTACCGTTCTAAGGTAGAAATGTAGGCGTTTTGTACTTGTAAATATAGGTTTTTTGGTTTTACATCTTGGTTGCTTTCAAAAAGACTGAGTCAGATTTTGTTTCCATTTGAAGAAGTGTGTACCTGTAGGATTATAGCTATTGTAAACGGTCTGATCCTTTTTTACAGGTTTGTTTTAAGTCAGAATTTAATATGTGTTTATCACATGGGTATAATACACCTATATTCCATATATGGAGGATAATTGTTGGTTACAGTGTAAGATAGCATTATATTTTACTGATCTGTATTTAAAACTAAAAATATATTATAAAATTATATACATATATATTCAATATTTATATAACATAAATATATTCAAAACTAAAAGCTACATTTCATTGAAGGCTAAGCCACAGGTGAAATATTTACTTTTGGTGTTCATCAGTGAAATATATTGTGATCTTACACTGAATTATTTAAGTTACAATTTTCATTTCTATTTTTTGCCTAAAAAGGATTAAAAAGTTAAGTGACTTATAATTGTGAACATGAACGTAAGGTTTTTTTCTAAAATGAGTTTGGTAAAATTGTGTCCCAGCCTGTACGATCTGACCTTTTGATTTTGACTTGAAAACATAACAATTTTTTTTAATATAAATTTCTCTGCTGGAAACAGTAAAATATCTTTTTTATTTCACTGATAAATCTCTGTTAACTGACAGAAATTGTGTCATGATTTCTTATATTACCAGATTCAAGGTAATTTAACTTGAAATACAACACAACATTTATTCCTTCTTATTTAAAGCATCAAATGTTTAACAAAAGTGAATAAAAAATTTCATTTCGGGGAAATGTGTCATGTTATTTAAAAAATCTGACATTCAAGATCCTATATATATGACATATAAAGAGATTAATAATATAAATAAAAAATATAATGATAATATTTTTCAATGTATTTGTCAACAATTTCAAGACATTTACTTACAATATAAGAAATATTTTTGAAGTTTAGTTTGTAAGTAGAATGAGTGTCTAATTGAGTTATTAATTGCTTTTTGCCAGAGGCTAATTTGCATTTTATAACAGGTACATGTATACAGCTTGTCATCTTACATCAGAAAACATTAAAGGTACAGCTAGTACAGCTTTACAGAATTGTTTATATACGTAAAAGGCTTTATTAAAAAAATTGTTAACTTTATTGTTGTTAACTTCTAAAACTTTCATTGGAAGTTAATTTGATACACTTGTGAAATGCAGTATTTGTAAGAATTGCTTTGAAACAGCTGTTTTTAGCTGTACTTGTTTTATTAAACTATATCATTTTTATGATACTATTTGACACTTAAAGATTAACAAAAATGGCATTAATCTTGTTGTTAACTTTGACAAAGTTCTAAACATCTTGATGATAAAGAAGGGCTCGTTTGCTACGCTCACTTTATCCATTCTTAACCATTAAGAATTTACTTTGTGTCATCTAACTATCACTTATGTGAAAAGAAATTTAAACAAACATCATAAGGCCTAAAAAAAAAATATGTCCGTTTCGGGTAACCCGACCCTACCTATAAAAATGTGCCGACCCTAACTATTTTTTCCGTTTCTGAGCAAAAAAAATATTCGTTAGCGAATAGAGAGTTACGAAGGGCGATAAATGCAGATTTTAGTCAGGATTATTGTTTATATGATAAAACAAAGTCAGGCAATGACAGTAATGTAGGAAAGACTGTCATGTGCAAGAAAACACTCTGAACTTACGACAGATTTTGAAAAAAATAATAAAAAAAAAAAAAAAAATCCCTACCTACCCTACCTAGAAATTTTGGGAAGGTTACCCTAAACAAACAATTTTATTTTTTTTGGCCTAATTATACCCCCCACAAACAAAGTTTGAGGGGGTATATAGGAGTGAGCTTGTCGGTCGGTCTGTCGGTCGGTCTGTCTGTTGGTCGGTCTGTCGGTTTTCATGGTTTCCAGATGATAACTCATGAAAGGCTAGACAGATTTGAACAATTTTTGGTACACAGGTGTAACATCAGAAGATACAGGTCAAGTTCGATATTGGGGCTAGTGGGGCCAAGGTCAAGGTCACTGTTACTAAAAATAGAAAAACGGTTTCGGACGATAACTCATGAAAGGCTTGACAGATTTGAACAATTTTGTGGTACACAGGTGTAACATCAGAAGATACAGGTCAAGTTCGATATTGGGGCTGGTGGGGCCAAGGTCAAGGTCATTGTTACTAAAAATAGAAAAACGGTTTCCGGACGATAACTTATGAAAGGCTTGACAGATTTGAACAATTTTTGGTACACAGGTGTAACATCAGAAGATACACGTCAAGTTCGATATTGGGGCTGGTGGGGTCAAGGTCAAGGTCACTGTTACTAAAAATAGAAAATGGTTTCCGGACGATAACTCATGAAAGGCTAGTTTTTCTTGTCAGCAGTGAAACTTCTAAATTACTCAACAGATTTAAATAAAACAGTACATGCATGATAAAAGAAGATGCAGTGTGCAGTAATCTTGGAGTTATGGCCTCTTTTCAAAGGAATGGTTTGCCATTCCTGTGTCCAGGCGGCATTTGGGGGTATTCGTCACTCCTGTGACAGCTCTAGTTAGAATTAGTTTAAGAATGTTCATAATTATTATGGTAACTCAAAGGATAATGACCCTTTCCAAATCATTTCTTGTGTGACACTTGAACCATATTGGGCATTACACCCCAAAATCAATCTCCATGTTTTGTGGGTAATAAAAAGTTTATTCACCTATTGAGGTCATTTTATTGTTTAGTTTATGATGACTGTGGACTATTTCTATATTCAATTGCAAGCTTTAATTCTACTTATCTCAGCATCTGTATTTGCTTTGGCCAAATATTTGGTAAAAATAAAGATTCATAATATCTGACCCTTACAGACAACAGAGAACATGGGCTCTCTGACCTATTTTACAGAATAGCATAGAATCCACTTACAGAAACTTTCCAGTATCCTTAATAATTTTTCTCAAAATATGAGCGCCAAAAAGGAGTTACACCTAGAAACTTACGATCTCAAGCCTAATGATTATGAAAACGGGGCTGTGGTAGTTCGGTACTATTTTAATGTTTGAAGTACCCAGAGGTGGAACCTGAAACCTCTCGCTCCTGAAGCAGACGCTTTTATGGCATTTATTGCATGCTTGTATTTTAAAAATGTTAAGATGAGGTCAAGGTCAGAGACATTATCATTGTCTCTTTATTATAATTGTATAAATAATTATATCATCATAAAAGATGGTGTCATGTCAGTCAGGATTATTTGTGTCATCTATAGAGCTCAATTCTTAGTTAAGTCAAAATACTATTCAATATTTTAACCTTTGATGTTCAAGTCAAGGTCAGCATTTCTGTGAATATAGGAAAAACTTGTTGAAATGAAACATGTTCAAGCAACAGGGTCTGTTGCTATAGTGATGACCTAATATTCAGTGACCCTAAATCCAAAATTTTTAAACATTTTTTAGGTCAAGAAGCAGCCCCTAACACCTGTTAGTGCTGCTATGGTAAAAATCTTTCGTTCCAGTTAAAGAGAAGCGACCTATTTAATATAAGTAACTGTGATGACCTGGTATCTTGTAGCAACTGAGAATATTTACATATTATCAATTCAGGTGGATTAGCCAATCAAGATGAAGCAGGTGCTAGCAACTGTGTTTGTTGCCATGGTGATGACCTGGTATCCAATAACAACCCAAGATCTTGAGCCAATCAATGAGCATGGCCTAAACCCAGGAGCAGCACATGTTTGTGTAACCACAACCAAGTTCGTGATTGGTTCAACTTAACCATTTAGAAAGTTTGGTTGAATCCATGTTTTTTGTAATATAGGGCAAAATAAATCTGAGAATAACTCGTAAAGTCTAAGGGGATTTCTTCCATCTCTATGTACAATGCTATCGGACTTGTGTTATGATTGTAAATATTCAAAGCCTTCATACTTTTAATGTTTGTGGATTCAGCCAATGAAAAAAATAAAAACAGTCCAAAAATGAATAGAAAACTTCTGTCTCTAGGTCTACTGTATGGGCATTTATTTTTTAATTCTATTTATTTTAGCAAAATTGTGAGAAATAAATGGTAATCAGGAGAGCTGTACATTCATGCGTAATGTTGCATTCTAAAAAGTGAAACCTTAATACAAAGTATAAAGCTACAAGATGTTGGCTAGAAGACCACTGTGAAAATCAATGATCTCAAAGAAAACTTCTTCATTCATCATTTTGTCCTTTAGTAAAACAGGGCTTCTTCTTTTACAGAGAGGCCTACGTAATAACTGAGTCTTTCCAACAGTACTACAGGTACAAATCTAACACATGGTGTGTTGCCTTTCCTCCACGGTGTACGGTATATTTGTAAGTATTTTGACTACCGTATAAAAAAAGAAAAGAAAGCACAACTTTTTACACAGCTGATAGCTTTGTCACTGATTGTGATAGTTGCGTTTAATCATCCAGTAAAAATGGAATTAAATGGAAACATTCCGGTGCAAAACCTACAAAGATTGAAAGTAGGCAATGGTCTGATATTGAATAACCATGCTTTGATTCACTGTCATGTGTAAATTTAAAAAAAATGTAACACTTTGTACATGTATACATGTGATTACTTCTGAATTGGAGTAATTTGCCCTTAAACAGGAAGTGACATGTTTTAGGTTACATTCAACTATTACAAGCTATTATTAATTGTGGAAACTTGCAGTTGTCTTGAAAACGTTACTGACCTATATTTTTTTAATGATGATAACGTGTAGTCCTTGAGGTGAATATCTTGCCTCAGCTACTAACAGTCTAACAGTGTAACCTATATTATTCCATTGCTCCATAATTACTAATCGATTAGTAAACTGATTTCATTAGACTTAATGTGGTACAATATACCACATCTATTGCCTTTAAATTAGGTCAGCATTTATCATTTTAACTGTATTTTCAGCATTCGAAGTCGGACAGCGTACAGAAAAGTAACGAAATATCGTGATCGGAAGACATATGTTTGTTGCAAGGGATATAAGCCACAAACTGGTCTTTCATACTGTGTTCGTAAGTGGGACTGCTTTTCTAGCTTTTCTCATTTGCTTCTTTAAGGAAAAGAAATCAAGGTCTTACATCATTTGTGACCCAATCATGCACATAGCTTGTGGGATGTCCTAAGACAGGCTTTGTTAATGCAAAAATTTGGATTGGTTTGGAGTCGTCTTTGAAAAACTTTGGTCATAACTCAAAGACCATTCAATTTAATTATTGTCAAGTTATGCCCTTTTTCAAATGAAAAACAATAGACAAGTGTTGGCGTCCACTCTGTGGTTATTTTAGTTACTTCTAGGTAAATTATGATATCTGATTTTGTGGAATCATTAAAATGTTAGATAAGACAAGCCTTATTGATTTTTAGATCATCGGCTCAAAGGTCAAGGTCACTGTGACCTTGAATGCAAAAAGCTTGTTTGAGTGATAACTTGACAATGCCTCAACAAATAGTCCTAAAACTTGACTTGGAGATTGGCTGTGACCGGTAGATGACCCCTTCTAATTTTGATGTCATCAGCTCAAATGTCAAGGTCACTGTGACCTTGACGGCAAAAAGTTTGTCCAAGTGATAACTCAAACTTGACATGGAGGTTGGGCATGATCAGTATATGACCCTTTTTAATATTTAGGTCATCAGATTGGTCAATGTCTCATATTTCATTCAATTGTGTAAATCTTCCTGAAAACATGGCACTCATGGGGGCACAATGTTTGACAATTATCTCTTGTTTGAGTTCAAAAATGTACACTGACCAAATTTGATCAACAGCCTGATCACAATATTCACTGAGAAGTTATGTTCCTTGCATTACATTTTAAATCTTTATGGTTATCCCCCAAAAAGTTGTGTTTGTTTCGTCTAATCTTTTTACAGTATAATTATATCATTCTTTATATTTTCAGCTTGATTGTAATGACATCATTCTATTTTAAGCATTATATTTTTGACACCACTCTATTTTTAGCCTCTTGTGTTGATGATTGCCATGACAAAACTTACCAGGGCTACTGCATTCTTCCGGATGAGTGTTTGTGTCGGGAGGGATTCAAAGGGGAATTGTGTGAATCAGGTAAGTCCAGAACACAGAAAATAAAGAATAATTATTGCCCCTCCACTAAAAGAAAAACAGAGTTATCCTGAAAAAGCAATTTCTTTTTACCTCTAGAATAAGCAAAAGAACTTATGTATGATTGTTGAAATAATAAACATATCAGTCTGAAACGATTATCTGTTTACGGGTAATAGCTCTATAGCCAGCAAATTTTAATATTTTAACACAAACTAATAATAAATCTCATTACATCATTACCAATCCATATTCCTAAAACAAACACTGACCTTCACCTGATAAATATGTGGATTTATAGCATGATATTCAGCTGTTTCCAGTATACCTATTTTTGAATATTATCAAATGTTCGCATATGGTGGATATTATAAGTTAAGGGGATAGTAGGTGACCCGATATGGGAAATACATAATACGGGGCAAAGGAAACCATATCGGATGAGAGCTTGACCAGTTCTGGACCAATGGCATTTCGTCAATTATGTTATGTTGGAGGCGAGGTATCGGGTATATGTTTATGCCGTTATCAATATAGCTCTTTAATTGTTAAAATAACCCTGAAAGAGTGGCAATAAAATGTCTTTTCATATGTCCCAGTATTAAGAATTATTTTCAATTTATGTGTTTTGTTAGTTTGTTCAGAAAATGAGTGGGGTTCTAAAAATTATCAGATGTCCTCAAACTTATGATGTTTGTCTGCGTGTTTTCTAGGTTATGCAGTAAAAGCATTGGTAACTTTGAACTGTGTGATTTTCCTGCCATTTTGAGAATTTGGACTTGGGCCTTTCTTATAGGCAAATATGTGTTAATTTGATAAAAATCAGGGACTCCCAATTTTGCCTCGATATCCTTTCCGCTACCATAGCCGCCCAATGCAGACCCTAAATTTGGGTGTCCCCATTACCTCTATCATACACCGGCGAACTACCGCAGCAGTTTGAACCGTACTCAAATTGTCGGCTTCTTATTACCGCTATCGTACAGCGTCACAATACCGCTAATTTTTATAATTTTGTGCATGTTTTGCTAAAAGCAGAGTCTTAAATTTCATGATCAACATGCGTTATCAGTTAGGTAAAACGTTTATCAAATTAAACACAGAACAGAATTTCTACTACAATTAAAGAAATTAATTACAAACATTATATAATATATAAAATTACATAATTTAACACCCTTATTAAATCAATTTTGAATTTCAAGAATTAGTGACATAAACATTTTCATTATTTAGGTAATGTTCTTGTAAAAATTTACCCTTTTTTTCTACTCAAAACCTTTTATATACATGTGAATGCAATCAAATGTATTTTATCAGTTTTATTATGTAACGGCATTAAAAATATTAACTAATGAATAAATATGACATATCGGCATAACTACGCTCTGGTTGACTTCAGAACAATACATAACTCACATTAATACACTACGGATATGATGAATATTGAACAACGGTAGCAATAACCGTAGACATGTGTTGTAGTCATTGAATTGAATATCATCATCAGTAGGTATTTCAAATGTACAATGCTTCAGAATATATTTGAAAGGCAACGTTTTTTTTATTTTAATCAATTTATGCATAAGTGTGCTTGAATCGAAGTAAATTGAAGTAAACCACATACACAATCTCTGGAATGCAATGTATGACTGAACCATGTGTGTTGAAATACGGTATTTTAGCCGTGCTTAATTTTGATGCATGAAATAATTACAATTTGCCAGGCACATATCATTTCATGTAAAAGTCAGTAATAAAACAAAAATTGAAACTTATAATTTAAGAAGTGGTGTTAATATGTTTGTGTCTCTAGTTCATTGTTGTTTTTGGTCCTTGACTTGTACCCCTAAACAGGGCTTAATTTTGAATGATCAACTAATGGGCTTGTCCCTGTAGTTTTTGACCTTCGTTATATAAATATTTCTATTTCTTTTATTATTTACACATGCATAGTACGGTTACAAAACAATATGTTTTATATCAAATAAATCAGAAAGGAATTAACAATCCACTATCATGATATTTTACACACATGCTCATTCATTTTCCATATAAATGTATACTTAAGTTATATGAATAAAATCCAAATACGGATTTACAATCATTTTTACATCAAGGTTATAAAATGTTTACATCTTAGATTGAATTTTATTCATTTATTTACATCATAGGAGCATAGGGAAAACATATGGATTAAATCAAACATGACGATCATCAAAAATGATATGATTCACTGTTAGGTAGTAAAGATCCTCTATATCAACAAATAACGCATGTACATTACATAAAGGAAAAGCATAAACCAAAACATAAATCAACGTATTTGAGTGTAACGATTATCTTGCCAAAAAATCCCAACATATGTCACGGGAAACAACTACAGTATAATCACACCATGAGATTAACGAAACGACAACAAAGTCTTGTGGAGTTTCTGATGCAATGCCATAACATCGGTCGATAAAGGAAAACACATATTGATGAATATTTGTTATAAAGACACGTTGTAAGCGACAATTGCATTGTATATGCATACTTTCGTAAAAAAATGTCCCACTTTTGAGCGCGAAGTGTTTGATACTATTACAAAATTTAACACAAACATTATTGGTCACCTGTAAAAAAAGTATTATCCCAAATAATATTGTAGGAGGATTACTTTCTCTTTTTGGCGGTTTTTTTGCCCAGACCTTCGCAATGATGTATCAGAAACTAAAGGTTGACACCTGAACAATAATTGGTTATTATTATTTCATCTATACTTTATTGAAAAGTTATTTAAATACCTGATTGATCTAAACGGCGCTTTCTTGTACTAGACTCTGAAATCAAAGATGTGCCATTGAACAGTAGGAATAATTTAATGTATGCATTTTCATAAACTTAAGAAACATACCATTCATTGTTTTGATTTAAGGGACGTTTTAAAATGCAATACTATAAAAACATGCATTATTAAAAATGTTTTACATACTTGAGTTGTTTATTACTTTCCACGGTGGTTCTGGGGCCAAAGTCTTGGGCAAGCTGACTCTGCACTGCACAGAGCCAAAGGGTCAAGTTCAGCAATGTTGCTTGTTTGTTTTGATTTCCTTATAGGCGTGCTATACTCTGACTCCGATAAGTTGTTCTGCAACCTAAAACAGATACATACAATATTAAATAGCTGGTTAATTTTAAAAGATGGTGTTCATGTTTCATTTTGGTAGTACATGCAACGATCAATATGTTATCTAACGTGATTATGGTTACGTCTAAACATTCTGCAGCATGTTTGTAATTTACTGTAAAAGAAGGTGTAATTACCATTCTCTGAAACAGTTTATGGGTAGCCCGAGTGTTGACTGCCTTGTCTTGATGAAACTGCTCACAAGCGAGATATCCAAGGCAAACCACACTGAATAGAGCCAAAAACGAACGCTTTGCGTTTGTACACTGTTATTGATGTTGAGATGGTCATGAGCGTCCACAACACCCATGTACTTATATAAGTCATCAATTGCGGAATGCAATACATGGGTTTTCCACTTTCCTTTTGTATAACATTTTCCCCTCATAACCTTGTCTTGTCAGCTATTTATTATAAGATCGAAACATGTAATCGTGTTGCACACATGTTTAGATTAATTTCATGAAATTGAGATAAGCTTCCTTTCCGAGGTCTTTCGTATCATGTGTACCTCTCTGCTGAGCATCCTAACTTTGTCATCTCTTTTTTGTGGACTGATTTTGTGATTGGCCAATATTTCCTCCCGGTGTTAAATGTGCCACACGAATGTGTAGATTTGCCAAGCACCAGAAGAACTGTTCTTTCAATATTGTCGGCAAATACAACATGGTTTCGTCCTGTGATGTTTTCTCTTCAGTTCGCTACAACTGTTTGAGTCAAACCTATGTCTGTCTTTCGACATAAGTACACTTGGAAATTCCAGAGATATCCCATGACAGCATAAGGACACATTTTAATTCCTCTTTTTGCGGGCTTGTAAGAAGCACCAACGAATTTTAAATGGTGACCGTGATATTTGATCATTGCCTCATCAACAGATATGTATTAATGCATGTTGAAATAAATCATGCTGCTTTCTCATACAGCTTCTATAAGAGGGGTCACTGTGGATCCAATGTAACCTTTACAGTGACCTTGTGATATTTGTCCGGTTGGTTTATTTTCTATTTCATAGATTTCCATTTCAACTATACAGCTTTTTGGTAATGAATGTTCTGTTGATATATTTGCAGTCAAATTGGTTTCCATGATAACTTTATAGCGATCAGGTAATAGATGTCTGGTTGAATTTATAAGAACCTTATGGCTAACTTTTAAACAGTTAAAGGGGCTACACGCCGTATAATGAAATAGCGAAAAAAGAAAGAAAATTGTCGAAAACTAACATAAACTTGGTATCGATGTGTACAATGCATTGAAACTAACTATTAAATTGAAGTACCACATAGTTTACAATTAATTTATTTTTCGCAGTTTTTTCGTATTTTTCCATTAAAAAAGATTACTAGGTATGTCTACCTAGTAGAATTCATTCTTATGCGTGATTGGCTAGTCGATGTTATCACGTAATATTACCAAGTTTAATATAGGTATATATTTTAAATATTCCTGCAGTTCAGGGTAAGCCTTCGTAGCACGGTGGATAAAACAACACTCGACTGCAATTTTGGCGACACTGGTTCGAACCCGGTCTCCGACTCGATTTTTTTTACATTTTGGTATTTTTTTTTCTATTGTGATATCAAAGAGTAAAACATGTCATTAAATAATTGTCCTGAGATTCGTTACAGAATAAAACTGATCTGGTGTATTGTTCCTTTTAAAGGGAGCGTAACTAGAGTTAAATGACTTTCAAATGCAACTTCATTCGCCTTTGAAATGAGTTGTGTTATGCTGGTCACGTATTATGTTTATACCTAAAATACCGCCGCGTGGTTTTGCATATTTCTAGGTTTGGGAGCGCTACCACAGTGCACTTAAGCGACTGATTATAGTTTAATTCAACCGTGTAATGTCTACCTTATCGAAGTTAACACACAGGTCCGTAAAACAAATCTTTTATCTCACAGTAATACCACTGTGCACTTTTGCTCATTTCTTAAATTTGACAGTGATACCATAGCACACTCTTGATACAAGAGCATAACATAAGCTTGCTATTTCATTAAAGCAAGTATACTAAAGCCAGAGCCAAATAATGTTGAATGACGACTTTTAAAGACATACCGTTGCTTAGTGTTGCATGGTTATTATGTTGGAAAGAAATACCGTAGTGTAGTAACTGTTTCTAAGACAAAGTACCATAGTGTTCTAATGCTGGTTTTAAAATTCACAATCCTTCTTATTTTAATGACAAACACACCACAAATTTGTAAAAATTTGCATTTTGCGGCTGCGGAACTGGATGTACCCATTATTTCGGTACGTTACAGTCGTCTACAGTATTCATACAGTAAAACAGTAGCGGTAACCAGCACCCTTGAAAAATTGGTCTGCATTAGGCGGTTACGGTAGCGCGCCGATGTATGGTAGCGGTATTCGAAAGGATATAAACAAGAATACTTAAAAAAAAAATAGATAGAAAAGATAAAATAATGTAATAAAGTTTATTTCTTATAGAAATCTACCAACAATTTCATACAAAAAAGATTGAATCCCATTTTTTTAAAATACAAAAAAACCATTTCTTTTTCAGAAAAAAAATTAGTAATTTATTTTCACATATGAGAAAAAAATGTATGTTTCAGCATTGGGAATGGGGCCATATTGGTCTGAAGAAAAAAACTTAAATTCCTAAAAGAAAGTATATTTTCAATATTTTAGAGGCAAGAAAACCAAATATTTCCATTTGCAAATATGTTTTTCAGGCTGCGCAGCAAATGAATGGGGCCGAAACTGTGAAAAAGTGTGCAACTGTGCCGCGCATGGCTCTTGTGACCCAGAAACTGGGCAGTGTGTCTGTCACATTGGTAAGTTGGGCCAGTGTTAATGGGGAACTCTGACCCCCATGAAAAACATAACAATTTAGCATAAAACAAACATTTTTGAGATGTTCTTTCAAGGTAAAATCATCCTTTCAAGTAAACACATATCAGAACATGGTAATGAATTGTCTCTTTTTTTTTCCTCAATAAAATAACTGATGTTCATTGTGCATGAAAGCCGGGCAACATGACTTTATTTATTTTTTCCTTGCTTAACTTTGATTGGCTAAGCGATTCATTGATTTTTTGAAATCCAGCTCTAGCACTCGTACTGCATGAACACACATGAAATATACAATTTATCCTTTAATTATTGTAGATTAGAAAACTACTGTAAATTTCAATTATATTTTTTAGCTCAAATGCTATTGAAAAGTAATGTCTCTTTGAAGGCATGTTAGCAGTTACAATGTGCAACATGTTTATAAAGTTAAATTATGCCTCCTGATTGTCTGAACAAATCGGAAAAGAGTAAGGCACACATCTGTAGTACTCTTGTCAATGATAGTGACATTGCTACAGTCATATTGTACCATTATGTTGTAGGTTACACGGGAAGTGATTGCTCCCAGCCATGTGTGGACAGTTTCGGTCTGCACTGTGTGAACCCATGTGTGTGTGAGAATAACTCGACGTGTAACAACGTCAACGGACGATGCACTTGCCACCCGGGATACTTCGGGGAGTAGTAAGTGTATAATCACCATCATCATCATCAACACCATCATCATTGTCCTCGTCGTCATCATCAGCATCGTCATCATCATCACCAACGTCCTCGTCATCATCATCATTACCACCACCACCACCTACATCACTTCCATCACCACCACCACTGTCACAACCATCTGGTGCTGCCGTCTTCCAGTACAACTCATTCTACTTTTAGCTTGCATCTTTCAATAGAACAGTAGAACAAATTCAGTAGAACAAATTTTAGATAAAGCTGCCATCTTCAAGTAAAACCAATTTTATTTTTAGTTGCCATCTTCAAGTAAAACCAATTCTATTTTTGTTGCCATCTTCAAGTAAAACCAATTCTTTTTTTGCTGCCATCTTCCAGTAGAACCAATTATTATTTTATATTTAACTTGCATTTTCCAGTAGAACAAATTCTACTTAAAGCTGCACTCTCACAGATTGAACATTTGACAACTTTTTTATTTTTATGCCCCCACAAAGTGGCGGCATATAGGGTTGCCCTTGTCCGTACGTACGTCTGTCTGTCTGTACGTACGTACGTCCCGAAGATTGTTTCCGATCTAATTCTTGAAAACCGTTTGTCCAATCCTCACCAAACTTTAAACACATGTTTGTGACCATAATATCTTGATCAAGTTCCTTAGCCATGGAAATCGCTTTTGTCATTTAGGAGTTACGGCCCTTTATTTGCAAAAAAAGACTTGAAAAATACGTCCTGAAGATTGTTTCCGATCTAATTCTTGAAAACTGTTTGTCCAATCCTCACCAAACTTTAAACACATGTTTGTGACCATAATATCTTGATCAAGTTCGATAGTCATGGAAATCGCTTTAGTCATTTAGGAGTTACGGCCCTTTTTTGCCAAAAATACTTCAAAAATCATTATGGCTTATTTTCTGTGACAAAAAACCGAAGTGGGGGCATCCGTGTCCTATGGACACATTTCTAGTTTGTCTTGGAACAACCCAATTTTTGCGAAAATCCATTGAAACTAGTTAAATAAGACTGCTGACAAAAAATTAGATCGCAGATTTTTATATTTCAGTTAAAAAATTGATTTTTTATGCATTTTCCTTAAACTGTTAGTAACGTTTTAGACCATAAAACATTAATTTTCAAATGAAATTTTCAAAAAATATTGGTTTGCAGATATTTACCCCCAAAAATGCTCTTTCCAAGACAAAAAATAAAAAAGTTGTAAAAATGGTAAATCTGTGAGAGTGCAGCTTTAAAGGGGCTGTACTCCGTATGATGAAATAGCGAAAAAAAGAAAAATGTCGGAAACTGACATAAACTTGGTATCGATGTGTACAATGCATTGAAACTTACGAACTGAATTTTTAATTTCGTGTTTTTCCATTCAAAAGATAACTAGGTATGTCTACCTAGTAGAATTCATTCGTAATGCCTGATTGGCTAGTCGATGTTATCATGTGATATTACCAAGTAAGGTATATAGCTTAAATATTTCAATCATTAAGGGTTAGCCTTCGTAGCACAGTGGAGACAACACTGGACTGTAATTTTGGCGACAAAGGTTCGAACCCAGTCTCGACTTAATTTTTTTTTTACATTTTGGTATTTTCTTTACAATTATGATATCAAAGAGTAAAACATTTTATTAAATAATTGTCATGAGATTCGTTATAGAAAAATACTTTTTTTGGTGCCATTTTTGTCTGGTGCATAGTCCCTTTAAAGCTGCCATCTTCAAGTAAAACCAATTATATTTTCAGCTGCCATCTTCCAGTAGAACCAATTCTATACTAAGCCCCAATCTTTGAGTAGAACCAAGAATTATTCTACTTTTAGCTCATTCTTTCAGTAAACACCAATTTCATTCGTACATGTAGCTCACCGATACTTATTCCATTTTTAGCTGCCATCTTTCAGTAGCACCAATTCTATTTTTAGCTGCCATAAAACGTGTGATCCATCTACTGTTCAAGAAGAAGGCTGTCAGCAGACGTGTGCATGTCAAAATGGTGGAGTGTGTGACAAACAGACTGAGAAATGTATATGTGCCTCTGGCTATAAGGTACGGATATTTTATCAATTTTACTAAAAAAAAATTAAATTACCCAATGTTTGGTATCATTTTTAGATCAACAATGAAGAGTCGTTATGTACTTCAACAGTAAAATATTAAGTCACATGTATATCGGAGCATTTGACAGACATAATTGTCATTAATACTGTAACAATTTTAAGGCTCTCCTTGGTCACCCACTAATTATCTGATTTGAAGAGAGGATACTGCGCTAACTAGGTTATGGTTTTAAATTGATATTTTTTATAATCAACAGGGGAAGTTCGACGCATATTAGAGTTATAGGTCCAAGTTGATTTCATTTTTGTCAAACACAGGTGCAGTACAGTGTTAAATTGTGTGGTGGTTTTCATAGCATGTTTTTACCTTATTGACACAGGGCGAGTACTGTGCAGAAGTGTGTGATGGCTTCCACTATGGTCAGAACTGCACACAGCTGTGTGCATGCTACAATCAGGGCATCTGTGACCCAACAAATGGGAAATGTCAATGTGATATTGGATATACGGGCGAAAGGTATATTTAATCTTTATTTTTGAGTGATTTTTATAAAGACCTAAAATGATTGGGGCTATATATATATATAATACTGCTCTTCCTGTTTTTTGTGTTTAATTTTAATGATATTGGAAGTGAGACCAGTAACAATCTCAACATCGAAATGCCTGCTACTTGAATGTTATCAGCTTCTGATGCCCTGTTTAGTTGTGTTGATTCAGTGAACATTTTTATTATGGTAAAAATGACTTATTTCAGTTGTGAGATACAGTGCAGCCCAGGAAAATACGGCAACCAGTGTTCTCAATCTTGTCCGTGTCAAAACGGGGGAGTATGTGAATATAATGGACAAAGGGAGATAATCTGTAACTGTACTGATACCGGATTTACTGGCCCTGCCTGCACTCAGAGAGGTTTGTGAATTTTACAAGATAATAGATGTATTATATTATTATTTTTTCCTTGAAATGACAATGGCTGTTAAAAAACAACAACCAAAAATCAGAAATATGATTGTTTTGCCTTAGATGAAAAAGAAAATGTCCTATGAGATGTGCACAAAATATGAACCATTTTTCCCCATCCAGCAAACTTCCTTAAATCCATTGAATTCGCTAGCAGTGAATTATGGTCACTTGTGAATGCATTTCTTTTTTTTTTAAGTTAAAAAAAGTTAAGGTAAGCATTGTTCAAGTCAAGGAATGGGAAAATATACCCATGTAAAGAGCACATGCCAATCTATAAGGATCTGCAGATCAAATATAATATAGGACAGGTGCATCTTTCAGGCCATTTATGTCATTTGAAAGGTTCAGGCTTATATTATCAACAAATTGGTACAACAAAGAATTTTATTCTTGTCATATATTTTCTTTGACATACAACATAGTCCATACTGTGGTAAAGCTCCATTTTTTTCAAGTTTATTTTATGTTGTTTCATTCCAGTGTGTCCCTTCGATCATTACCTGTCCATTAAAACTGGTCAGTGTGTGCCATGTTCCTGTCCCTGGCAAACTACACAGTCGTAAGTTTCAGATCAAAAGTGTACTTTTCTTCTCTTTTTTTTAGTTTATAAAGGTCTGCATGTGCCCTAATATAGTTCAACTATGGCTAAATATTGATTCCATCATATCCCCCAATGTGACTTAAACAAATCTTGAAGTCAAAGGAGGCATTTAACCCCCACCAGTTTGTGGCCGTGGGGTAAGTGGCAAAGGAATAATTTTGGACTCAAAATGCAATGACACCTGCAAAGAATGACATCTAGAGACAAAGCCTAAATTCAAATGCATTAAAATCACTCTCATGGCATGGATTTGAAATAATATCATCAAAATTCTAATAAATAAGGGGAACTAGGTCACGTTAATGGGCCTCCTGTTGGACTTGAACCAATGACCTCTCCAGTGAGAGCAATTGTAACACCTCAGCCATCTCCGGCAAGCTATGGGATAGACCTGGTAAGGTACATTGTAGGCTTCAAGATATACAGCGATTAACTCAATTATCATTATACTAAGTAGTCCTATTCAATAATAAAGGCATTGTACTGAAATTAATGATTTCTTAATAATGCCTATGAAGAATTAGAAATAAAATTCAAATAAAAAGAAAATAAATCTTATTATACTTCTCTAAAACATAAAAAAATGTCCATTGACATTTGAAAACACACAGCATACAACAATTTTCAATATGGGGGCCACCATGAGTGACTATTTTTAAAGATCCATATTATTTCCAATGTTATATCAGTTGAATAATGGCCGAGGTGATCTGATTTTGCTGAAAAGTGATATCAACATACTACTTTCACATCATAAGAAGCGCCACTGATATGACTCAATATATATATATATATATATATATATATATATATATATATATATATATATATATGTATATTTATAATCAATATGTAGTAATATATTATTTATATATATAAAAATTATAATCAATTATTAAATTCCAGTGAATTTTTGAGAACACCTCCGAATTAATGTTTTTTCTTTATTATGTATATTTATATTATTCCGTTTAAAAATAAAATGGAAAGAAAAATTAACACTAAATAGGCCCTGTGCCAAACCTTTGTAATTATCATAATTCAAAAAAATACATTTATTTACAAATTTCATTTTTTCAGTTGCAATGCATTGTCAACATTGTGTCAGTGCAAGCCTGGTTACCAAGGTGATGACTGCAGTATCAAATGTGATGATCCATTTTATGGAAAAAACTGTGCCCAAGTGTGCCCTTGTGCCGAAACCGGAAAATGCCACCATGTGACCGGTGAATGTGTTGAGTGCTACCCAGGTTGGTTCCACATAAAATTGAGAGCAAGCTCTTCATTTGTGTTTAGCTTCTTTGTGTCTTATGAAGATCACGAACAGCTATAACTTATTTTTGATTTTGGTTTCTGTGCTATTCGTTTGCCAAAAGCCCTTAAAGCTATTGACTTGCTTACCAGGCTAAAATAGTGGAACTGGTCGCTTTGTTTCGGTCAATGAAATTGCTTAAACTCACAAGATAACCTCTCTACAGCTTATCCAAGTTTTATACGCTTGGTTGCAGATTGCTAATTTTTGCCAAATAATTGAAGAAAAAGAATTCATACTATCATTCTATGTATTTTGACAGTATTAAATCTACATGAGGTTAGCAGACGTATGTGAATTTGGTTGGTGCTCACCAAGCTCTACAAGAGGGTTTTCTCCGTGTATTCCTGTTTACCCCACAACACAAGACCACACTATGCAAAATTGTGCCATCAAGAGTCACTTAGTATTAAGAGTTAATGTAACTTTCTTCACAAACATAAAATTATAAAATATAATTTCATATTTTCTTTCCAGGTTACACTGGGGATAACTGTACACAGACGTGCCCGCCAAACAAATACGGTCTCAACTGCGCCAACCATTGTTCGTGTCTGAACGGGGCAAATTGTCACGCCAGTACTGGCTACTGCGAATGTAAACCTGGATATAGAGGTTGGAATTATTTATAATTATTTTTTTCATCCCCTATGTTTTGCAAAGAAAAAACGTTTACCAGGTAATTTACCCTGTGTTGACAATTGGTGTTGTTATTAGTGTTTGGTATCAGTTCCAGATTGACTATCAATAATTGGTTCCACTCAAGTAACCTATTATCGATAGTACAATCGGTTTCTGACAATACCTTAATTGTTGTTTAATTCTTGTACAATAATTTGTTAACTATGCTTATGGTATGAGTACGTTTGAAGTCATTTAGTTTCGTTGTTGTTGTTTTTATATAAAAGCGGCAACAACTGAACACTCCCGAATGTTGAAATGAACTCAAAAGAGAAAATAGGCGGAAATGAACCAAACAAAAATAACAAGACAGAAGGCAAAAGCCAACTTGCCGGCTGAATTGATGATCGATTATAATCAAATACAATCAATATTTTTTTATTATAATCGATCATCAGAACATCACTAGTTGTTTTGCCTAAAGACAAGAAGTTAAAGTTGCCTGTAAAGTCATGTCAGTGTTCATATGCATCTTACCATGTCTCTTTTATACAGATTTGACATTGCAGGCATGCAGTGAACTTAGTCCACATGGTAAATACTCAATGATTTGGACAGATTATTTCATACAGATTTATATCGTTACATCACACTGTGCAGTGAACCGCATTCAGACAGAATGTTTCATACAGATTTATATCGATAGGAAACACTGTGCAGTGACCCGTATCCACATGTTAAATACTCAAGGCCTTAGAGAGAATGTTTCACACAGATTTTTATATCATTTCAGGCACTGTGTGCAATGAGCCGTGTCCACATGGTAAATACGGACGGAACTGTGAACAAGACTGCTTGTGTGATCTTAAGAGGTCAATATGTAGTCCCTATGATGGCTCTTGTCAATGTAAACCAGGTATGTTGTTGTCCCCTGCTGGAGGGAAATGTTATTCTTGTTGTTGGTCTTTGTACAGATCCATCCGACTGTGATTCTCAGCTAGTAGGCTTTTGAGATGATTTATGTTTTTTCTAAAAGTAGAGCTTGATTGTAAATTCATACTTGAAAATGGACTATTTTGTAATTACAAAATTATTATTTGATGAGAAAAATAGGCAAAACAACTCATTTTAGCAAAGTTTTAAAAATTGTTGCCAATATAAAATCTTTGACATAACCCTTATTGTTTATACCACAGAGGTCAGAAAAAGCCCTATTTTTATGTTATTCTAGCCCATATATACTATATACACATTACTTTATATATATAGGCTAGAAAAAGAAACAATAGTTAAAAGTAGTTCTTCTATCCCCTGTGGTTTATACGGATTCCACTCTGCTTCCTGTGTAACACATTTTATGTGTATTCTCTAGGTTACCAAGGCCTCAACTGTGTAGATGAATGTGAAGAAGGCCAGTACGGTTTCTTGTGTATACACAACTGCTCGTGTAGTGTGGAGGGCACAAAGGGCTGTGATCCTATGACGGGGGAGTGTCGGTGTAAACCAGGATGGCATGGTAAGGAAATTGTAGATATTTTTTTCATTTGGAGAGAGGTTTCTCTATTTTCTAAATTTTTTGTTTCAGCAAATTCTGTGGGGTTCTTATATACTCAATATGTTTTATGTTGGCTCATAGCTACGTTTAAAATTAAAGACATTATGATTTAATCATTTTTATTATCCCCCACTGAAGAACAAAGGGGATATAGTAATGATAGTCTTGTTTGCAAGTTTGCATGCTTTTAGATCATTGCAGAAGGGGATCATGCATGATTTCTAAGCCAGTTACTCATCTATTCGTTTGTTTAGGGGTCACTTGTAACTCCCCATGCCTTCAAGACTCCTGGGGTTCCAACTGTGTTAACCCATGTGACTGTAGCGGGCGAGGATCATGTGACCATCTCAACGGGGCGTGTATATGTGAGGCCGGGTACCATGGGGAAACTTGTGAAAATGGTATGTGTATATGTGAGGCAGGGTAACATTGGAATACATGTGAAAATGGTATGTGTTCATCGGGGGCTGGGTACCATGGGGATACATGTGAACATGGTATGTGTACGTGTGAGGCTGGGTACCATGAGGATACATGTGAACATGGTATGTGTACGTGTGAGGCTGGGTACCATGGGGATACATGTGAACATGGTATGTGTATATGTGAGGCAGGGTACCATGAGGATACATGTGAACATGGTATGTGTACATCGGGGGCTGGGTACCATGGGGATACATGTGAACATGGTATGTGTACGTGTGAGGCTGGGTACCATGAGGATACATGTGAACATGGTATGTGTACGTGTGAGGCTGGGTACCATGGGGATACATGTGAACATGGTATGTGTATGTGTGAGGCTGGGTACCATGGGGATATATCTGTAAATGCTATGTGTATATGTTAGACAGTGTATAATGGGAATAATAAGTGTGAAATGGTATGTGTTGTTACCAAAGGTGTTTTAGTGTTAAAAAGGTTTGTGTTTACCAAGGGGTTTTAAAGTGTGAAAATGGTATATGTGTGTTAACCAAGGATATTTATGTGTGAAAATGGTGTATGTGTGTTCAAAAGAAACGTTAAAGTTTGAAAAAGATATCTGCATCAGCCAAATTGGTGTAATGTGTAAAAAAGTATGCATGTTTATCAAGTTTTTTAAGTGTGAAAATGGTATGTATGTGTTTAACAAGGATATTCAAATGTGAAAATTGTAAATGCGTGTTGTCCAAGGATGTGCTTGCCAAAGGGAATATTAAAAGGAAGAAAGGTATTAAAGTGTTAACAATGTATGTGTATGTGAGTGCCTATCAGGTTGTTTGAAATGTTAATGTGTATCAAGTTTTACATTGGAATTAAAGTGTAAAAAACGTGTATTTACATGTATGTCATTACTGTGAAATTCATCATATTGTATAATGTGACCCAATAACCATTCTACTTTCAGAATGTTCAGTTGCCCACTTGTTGATTACACCATTTTACTTTCAGAGTGTATGAATGGCACTTACGGGTACAAATGTATGTATAGTTGCCCAGTATGTAGCCCGGGCTTCAACTGTGATCCGGCCACGGGAGAGTGTGTAACAGAAAGCTGTCCCCCTGGGCTTATGGGGCTCAAATGTAACAAGAGTAAGTGATATTTGTATATTACCTCAAAGGTTCTTTTTTGGAAGAGAATGGTTTGTGACGTTGTGGTAGGAGACAGGCAAAATAACCCCCAAACCCCACCCACCCCCACCCCTCACCCCTAACCTTTTGAAATTTACGAAGGTTATTTGTAATGAACAACTTGTATAACCCAATTGACAACATATATCCTTAGTGATAACATTAAACATAGTTTTAAGGCATAGTGGAATTTGGTCTGTCTTTGCAATAATTGGTGGGAATGATTTTGTCCCAGGAGGAGGATGGGGGGGGGGGGGATCGGGGGGGGGGGGGTATATCAATGTGTAATTGATAGGATCATTTATAGTTACAGTGTAACAATTGTTTGATATTTAAATGTTTATCAAATATCTTCTGATTTTGTCAGTATAGGTTTTGCTATGTTACTGATTCGTTGTGACACATAAAATATGTGTCATAAAACAGTTCTTTCATTTTCAGATATTTATATATTATCAAAAAATGCTTGCTAAATGAACTTAATGTATGCAGCTCAGACCTTTCAAAATATGTTACACAATTTCTATCAATTCTTCAGATTGTCCACAAGGAAGATGGGGTCTGAAATGTAGCAACACTTGTTCCGTATCATGTATCCAAAACGGTTTCTGTAACCCCGTCACTGGAATGTGCGTCTGCTACCCTGGTTACTTTGGCGCTCAATGTGATCAAGGTAATTGAAATGCTTGGAATTTGAGTTTTGTCTTAAAGATTATTATATTTTATTGTCTTACACTGTTATGGACACTTAAGTGCTCACGGCAATTGAAATGCTGTGTATGAGAAAATGTGGTTTTTGAGTCTTCACCAAGTCAATTGTTAATGCCTATCTTATTAATATGCTTAACCTTAGTTCAAATCATGGTCATTTGGAGTATTATATTGTCTTGGCTTACAATGGCAACCATACTGACCTTGGTAACTTGAAGTTAAAAGAGATGATCATCATTTTAAACTTTAGCGTATCTGATTTCTATGGTTAACAGTTTGATCAAGGTACCCGGTAACTGAAATTCTTAAAATTACATTAAATAGTCTAGATCATGGTCATTGGAAGTTTATTTTTCTCTATTTACCATATAATAGATGTCATTAGTTAAGATCAGAAAATCTGAAGCTTTTAGGTCTCTGGTTTCAACAGATTTCTTCTAAAGGTATTTAAATGCTTGCAATTCAATTTTGCTTAGGCCTTCCATTTTCGAAGGCTTTACCCAAGAAATATTGTAGTGTTAAATTTGGCATTATGAATTATTAAATTGAATGCTTAAGTAACTTTGAATATGCAGACTAGACTTGGGATTTAAAAAAGGGCACCATCCAAAATCTCATTGTTCATTTCAGAATGTCCCAAAGGCAAGTTTGGATTTGGCTGTGCCAACGACTGCCCCTGTATTGAGTCCCGAACCGAGACTTGCCATCACGTGACTGGACGCTGTCACTGCCTTAGTGGCTATACAGGAAATTACTGCGAGAAAGGTAGGTCACACTCCACTATATATTGTTGTAAGCTTCAAATTGAGACTTGTCATTATGTGACTGGATGAAGTCAGTGTCTTAGTGGCTATACAGGAACTAACTGTGAGAAAGGTAGGTTACACTTCACTATATATTGTTGTAAGTTTCAAACTGAGACGTGTCATTATGTGACTGGATGAAGTCAGTGTCTTAGTGGCTATACAGGAACTAACTGTGAGAAAGGTAGGTGACACTCCACTATGTATTGTTGTAAGCTTTAAATTGAGACGTGTCATTATGTGCCTGGATGAAGTCAGTGTCTTAGTGGCTATACAGGAACTAATTGTGAGAAAGGTAGGCTACACTCCACTATGTATTGTTGTAAGCTTTAAACTGAGACGTGTCATCATGTGACTGGATGAAGTCAGTGTCTTAGTGGCTATACAGGAACTTACTGTGAGAAAGGTAGGTAACACTACTTTCTTTATTCTTGTTAGCTTGAAACCTAGATGTGTGTTCTTTGAAAAAGATAGGTCACATTACAATTCTATTTTAGCTTGAATGCTTTCAACAAAAGAAGACATGATTTTGTTTCAATTACCTTACATCTTGTAGCTTGTCAATGTTTGCCATATTATCAAAAACTGAAATGTTGGCCCATAAAATTTATAACAGATGTCAATATAAATATTGTTATGCAGTTATGTTTACCTGAATAATGACCTTCATTTGTTTTTATTTCAGTGTGCGATCTTGGTTATTGGGGTCCCAACTGCAGGCTATCATGCTCCAAAGCTGGGTGTGTGGAGTCCAACAGTATCGGATGTGATGCAATAAATGGACTGCCATGTACATGTATAGACCAGTACACTGGGACCTTCTGCTCAGGTAAATTTCCCCATATGTATATGTAATTAATAATCTGTGATATAACACATTGTGATGTATTTCATCTTTATACATATAAAGTATGAATGTTTGTATCCTATTTGTTTAAATAAAGCTTTTTGCACAGACAAGTCAATTCGCTCATCCTATAATTTTTGTAGAATTTTGTTTCATTTTAAATGAAGTAATATGCTAGAAGTATAGCTACTGTATAGGTATATATGCATGGAAATATTACAATGGGTCGAATGTTCAGAACTTTCTTAAAGTTAACAACGTGATTAACAACATTGGTGTAAACTTTTGAAAGTGAAATATTCTATGATGTGCTCACATAATTCAATAAAACAAGAACAGCTTAAAGCTGCATTCTCACAGATTGAACGTTTTTACAACTTTTTTATTTTTTGTCTTGGAACGAGCCAATTTTTGCGAAAATCCATGGATACCAGTTATACAAGACTGCTGACAAAAACCTAGATCAATACATTTTTCTTAACGGTTTAAGCCATAAAACATTAATTTTCGAACAGAAATATGAAAATCTGCGATCTGATCTTTGGTCAGCAATCTTTTATCATTGGTTTGCAGATATTTACGCAAAAATTTGCTCTTTCCAAGACAAAAAATAAAAAATGTGGAAAAATGGTAAATCTGTGAGAGTGCAGCTTTAAATGCTGTCCCAAATCTTGTTAGGAATACGGTATAAGTGTATTTGTAAAAATTTCGGAGCAATTAAGATTTGAAAGTTTATGACAATGATGTTAACAATATTGTTAACTTTAATGGAGTTCTGAACAATTAGCCCAATGTTTCAGTTTGCCACACCTCTGGTATTTATATATATACAGTGGAAACTCACTAAATGGGACAAGGTCCGGATTGGGCAAAAATTCCGGTTTAGTAAGGATTTGATGTACGGAGTAAGTTTACTCAAAATATTAACTGAGTTAGAGGGAAGTTGAAAACTGAAATAAAATGAAAAGGGACAGTTCAATTCTTCGACGTGTAGACGGAGGTTGAGAAATGATTAAAGTACATGCAAAAGTGATAAACATAGTGGGGGGGGGGGATGGGGGTGAGCTTATTTACCCTCGCTATCGGGTTATACCTATTCGGCGAGCATAAACATACTTAAACATTTCTGCGTTTTTATAATCATCTTTTTTTCCAAGTCTTAAAATAAAACAACTCACTTAATTTAATGCTTGTTAAGTATGTTTGATAGTTTAATTAACGCACCACTCTGATTTGATTCAATCATAGAAGTCTTTAGATAAAACAACCTTCCAAAATGATCACTTAATAATCGTTTCTAAATCTTTATTTTCTGCAACAAACAAATGTTTCAATCAATTTTTTTTCACAAGTTTGATTATCGTTTGATTATCGCGCGACAGTCAATCCTAAGCGCAATCATCATTATCGATTATCGAGTTAACACAACATGACAGGTGCAATATGTAACGACGCACTGGCTGTCAAAACAAAATGACATGCGATTCGCGAATTCCTAATACACAAAATCATTTTGACATGTTTGAACTAATAAAAGTCCGGTTTTATGAGGTAAAATTACATTGACAACTAACAAATTTTTGCGATTTTTTGTCCGATATCCGGAATTCAGGGGTTCCGGTTTTGTAGGAATTTTTTTACATTGAAAATAGCAGGGGAAAACCGGGACTCTGAAAAAAGTCCGGTATCCCAAGGATTCCGGTTTTGTGGAGATCTGGTTTAGTAAGTTTCCACTGTATACATATTTTTATTATATCATAATTTTAATATATTTTATTGCATTTTATGTAAATATATTAAACTCATCTTTTTCTAGATACTCTGGGACAAGGTGGAACATCGGGCGGACAAACAGGCACCAACAACACATCAGCAGCAGCAGCATCCATTTCACCCATCATCGTCGGCGTTGTTGTTGGTGTGTTGTTGCTGCTAATACTGGCAGTTGTGGTTTTGTACTTCTCTCGAAGAGTGAGGAAATTAAAGAATGAAAACTTGCGTGTGCAGTATTCTGTTTCCAACGGGACCTTACCTGGGCAGACGAACTTGGGCAGTATGTTGACATTTATTTGGCTTTTCACTACAAATTTACAATATTTGTTGTTTTCTTTAACTATAATAAGAATTGACAAATCTTAAAAAAAAGGATTTAGGACAAATACAGTAATTAATATACAGTCAAATCCTGTTGGCTCAAACTCGCTTGAATCGATTGCCTCGTTGGCTTGAACTGGATGTAAAGGACTGAGTTCTTTCGCATGAAGGAAAGCATTCCTGCTTGGCTTGAATTCTCCGAGGTTCAAGGTTTTTTCGCTGATCCCTGGGAATTCGAACCAATGAGTACCGGTAATTGCCAAAACACTTATATTTATATTAACTCAAAAATACTTTTAAGACTTTAACATGAAACTAAATTAGTATGATCACAAAAAAATAAAATGTTCATGAAAGTGTTTAATGTCACATCACTTTGGGTGAAATATCTGTTTAATAAAGTGCACTCTCATAGATAGACTGTTTTTGCTTTTCTTTTAATTTCTGTCATGAAATCAGCTGATTTTGGCATCAAAATTGTTTTCAATTCAGTCTTATGAGATTTACTCATCACAATTGTTTGGAAAACTGCTAAACACCCATTTTCTTGAAGCGTTAGCAATGCTTTATGCCATAAACAAACAATTTCCGTAGGTAAACATGAAAAAATGCGATCTGATCTTTTGTCAGCAATCTTATATCACTGGTTTTTAGACAGTTACTTAAAAATTGGCTTATTCAAAGATAACAAATAAAAATCAAAAACGGTCAATCTGTGAAAAAGCAGCTTTAAGAGGCTTGGTCAGTTTAGAACAAAATAGGTATTGTTCAATTTTCCTTTCAGCCTTTTAACAGACCGACCAATAAAATGAATACACTCTCATTCATGGCAGTAATAAACAAGTATTATTTAAACAATGTTGTTTGGGCTAAAAATGAAAAACAATCCTAATACATCTAATTATATTAGCTTTTATTCACACAATAGATTAATTGCATTGGTATTGCGTGTCTTAAATACAGATAAAAGTTGTTTACATTTTGCAGATGGTACAATAGGAGTAGTTAACCCGACATACCAGGAACAGAACATGCAGAATGAACATCGCTACCCACACCTTGCCCAGCGTGCATCATCTTTAAGGCCTCCACTACCGGAGAGGTAAGAACCTTGCGGTTTTTATTTCTCTTGCGAAGAATAGCTGAAATGTAGGGATGACTTTCTCCCACATGGTCGCCGGCTTTTGTTTCCATTCAATAACTCATCAAACTTGGTATATACATTTGTCATGGTCAGTAAATGACCCCTGTTGATTTAGGGGTCAATATATCAAAGGTCATGTGTCGTCATTCCTGTTGTATTGTATTATTCTTTGTAAATTAAGTATTTCCAATAAAATATTCACTTAAAAAATATGGTAACATCGTTTTCAGGCATAAAATCTCAACCAAGTTGATAACAACTTGAATTTTACCTCGTAAGTGTTGCAGATACATCTGTACATCTGTGCATAAATAGTTTTCATTTCAGAAGGACACAACAGTATTATTTAATGACATCTATTGCCAATTTGTTACAGACAACAGTCCTGTGAACCATTTGACGATATTGATGAAGAGAAGATGCGAGTTACCATGGCGAGGGGTGACAAGTGTGACAGTCGCCCAACGTCGGGGACATATAGTGAGCCCGAAGAAGATCGATACACCACACTGAAGTCGGTAATGGGAAACGCTACTTTGGAGCGCAGTTCATCAACACAAGGTCTGAATTTTATTGGTAACATATTCTAATTTACCAGTATTTAAAAGTGACATTCAACTATCAGGATGCAAGAACTTAATATATGAATGGTTTTATGGCTATGAAATAGTGCCTCTGATGTGATTTTGGGTCAGAGACAGTCACCAGACACCTTTATTTTACCCCTGGGCCACTTTACTGACCCCCCCCCCCCCCCCCACACTTTATTTTGTAATAATAAGTAATAATAATAATAATAATAATAATAATAATAATAATAATAATACAGGAGCAGATAAAGACTACACATTGTACCAAGGGCAAAGATCAGAAGAAGAAGGTCAAAATTCGCCTTCAAGGTCACCATCAAGGTCAAGCAATGATGGCCATGCGGGATATGTCAATAATGCATATGGTAAGAAAATGATTTGTTTTTAAATTCAATGCCCATTTACTATTGGCTAATTATTGTTAAAAATAAACACAACAAAACAATAACCAATAAGTATAGGAAATCTGGTATGTGACCTAGTTTCACAAACACCTGAAGTCGAAAGAATTCCAAACTAAGAACTTTTCAGGAGCTTTATGGTTAGCTGATTGGGTTGAAAATTTTCTTCCCAAATCAGAGTTGTGGGCAACAATTTTTTTTGTTTGTTTGGTATTTAAAATTTAACTTTTAAATGAAAGATTTGAATCCGTTGTTAGCATGGATCAGTTCTATGAATTGAATCCGTTGTTAACATGGATCAGTTCTATGAATTGAATCCGTTGTTAGCATGGATCAGTTCTATGAATTGAATCCGTTGTTAGCATGGATCAGTTCTATGAATTGAATCCGTTGTTAGCATGGATCAGTTCTATGAATTGAATCCGTTGTTACTATGAATCAGTTCTATGAATTGAATCCGTTGTTACTATGGATCAGTTCTATGAATTGAATCCGTTGTTACTATGGATCAGTTCTATGAATTGAATCCGTTGTTACTATGGATCAGTTCTATGAATTGAATCCGTTGTTACTATGGATCAGTTCTATGAATTGAATCCGTTGTTACTATGGATCAGTTATATGATTTGAATATATTGTTAGCATGGATCAGTTCTATGATAAGCTCTGCCTTAAATTGCATTTGCATGTATATTTAAGTGTTATTGCAATATATATATTAACACAAATAGAGGAAAGACATCCCAGTACCTTTATAGCTTGTCCTCCGTGTCTTTATGCAAAACATTTATCCTTCTTAATTTTCTGTCTGCCATGTTTACCCATGTGTAGTTAGTCCCATAGGTGGCAGTATCGGTCAGGGATGGTGATTTACAAAAAAAGATAGATATACTTAAGTCTAAGGCATAAAAAAATTTATATTTTTGTTTCCGATTTTAGGTCAGAAAATATATTTTTTTATTTTATTTTATTTTATTGTTATTATGGAAATTGTTTCTTGAGATGTTTCTGTTACCAAGAACTCATTATAAGCATCACTGTTATCGTTATAAGCCCAAACCACTTCATTTTTTTACTTTCAAAAGAAAAGAAAAAATCAAACAACTATAATGACGTGAATGTGTGGGTTCAAATCCTGACGCAACTCACAATGAATGTTTTGAAGTTTTAATAACGTCCAGAATATAATCACATGCATACAGTTCTATGGAACACCAGTAGAAGTTATTTATACAGCGTCATCAATGATTCTTGTAACACAAGTGTTTAAGTATTTTAAATTTGTAACACAAATTATTAAACACACTTATAAAACTGTTCCTAGAAATATATATTTGTAACACAATGTCCTTTATTATAACTTTGGTAACGCACACAAAGTCGAAAATAATATTTGTAACACAATGTCCTGACTTTGGTAACACACAAAGTATAAAGTAATGTAATGGAACACCATACAATTCGAAGTCCTTAATAAAAGTGATCCTTAGGCTTTTATATGAAAAATATTGTTGTTTTAAAAGGTTAAGAAGTAACAAGAATGTCTGAAATGTCTCACTCAGGCTTAGCTATCAAAACTTGTCTAGCTAAGCCTGTTGCATAAAGATTAGTTAGAACATAAAATAATGAAGGTGCTAAAATTAAAGGAAACATGTAGACACAAGAAATAACAGTTTGTTGAAGAATTAAAAACCATTATGAAACCCTTCAGATGTGAAAGGAAATAAAGAAAATGTATGAAATATTGCATATAATTTAAAGGTTCTATGTTATAAAGAATATAAATGAATTCCTCATAAGACAACATTAATTTTCATACCAAATATCATATATTCCATATGAATAAAAGATTTACATCTGAACAGCAAAAGAGACAATATGTACATCAGACTTACCGGACAAAAACATTAAGAACTATAAAATAAAAAATAACAAATATTACGAAGACAATTTGACACAAAATTGCTTCATAATACAACTGATAAAAAATATTTCTCAGAGCAATAAAAATGTTGAAAGCAAGGGAGAAAACATAGGGAAGGTTTGGAAAACGAAAACAATTTATTTACTTTGCCTAAAATGCATTTAAATTTTTATGCATGTAATAATAACAACAACAACAATATGTCCCCATCTTAGACTGATACTTCCACCAATGGTTTATCTCATAAATGTGAGTACCCTCAGAATTTTGTTAATTTCGGTATTTGGTATTATTTACAGGATATTCCGAACCAAAGAAGCATAGAAAGCATAGAAAGCATTAAAATAAAGTAAAAACATGTTCAATGAACAACCTTCTTTCAAATTGTGATCAATATTTTGTTTACTATTAATGTATCTGTCCTAAGATTTGTTTTGTTTTTTAAAGTTTTATTTTTATTTTTTAAATTCAAAAAGGATTTTAAGAAGCAACGTTAAAATTTAGAATAAAATTCTAGCCTTTTCTTTGAAAATTTGTATTGTGTGTTTTACCAAGGTGCAAAAAAATTAAGTTGACATCTAAATTTCTAAATTTTGACAATTTGAAAGAGCGTATAAAAATGATATATAGCAAATTATAGGAGGGTAGCGGGGCCTTGTTGGGCAATAATGAATAGCAAATTATAGAAGCGCAGGATGCCTTGTTGGGCAATGATATATAGCAAATTATAAGAGGGTATGCGGGGCCTTGTTGGGCAATGATATATAGCAAATTATAAGAGGGTATGCGGGGCCTTGTTGGGCAATGATATATAGCAAATTATAAGAGGGTATGCGGGGCCTTTTTGGTCAATGATATATAGCAAATTATAGGAGGGTATGCGGGGCCTTGTTGGGCAAGGATATATAGCAAATTATAGGAGGGTATGCGGGGCCTTGTTGGGCAATGATATATAGCAAATTATAGGAGGGTATGCGGGGCCTTGTTGGGCAATGATATATAGCAAATTATAGGAGGGTATGCGGGGCCTTGTTGGGCAAGGATATATGGCAAATTATAGGAGGGTATGCAATTATAGGAGGGTATGCGGGGCCTTTTTGGGCAATGATATATAGCAAATTATAGGAGGGTATGCGGGGCCTTGTTGGGCAATGATATATAGCAAATTATAGGAGGGTATGCGGGGCCTTGTTGGTCAATGATATATAGCAAATTATAGGAGGGTATGCGGGGCCTTGTTGGGCAATGATATATAGCAAATTATAAGAGGGTATGCGGGGCCTTTTTGGTCAATGATATATAGCAAATTATAGGAGGGTATGCGGGGCCTTGTTGGGCAAGGATATATAGCAAATTATAGGAGGGTATGCGGGGCCTTGTTGGGCAATGATATATAGCAAATTATAGGAGGGTATGCGGGGCCTTGTTGGGCAATGATATATAGCAAATTATAGGAGGGTATGCGGGGCCTTGTTGGGCAAGGATATATGGCAAATTATAGGAGGGTATGCAATTATAGGAGGGTATGCGGGGCCTTTTTGGGCAATGATATATAGCAAATTATAGGAGGGTATGCGGGGTCTTGTTGGGCAAGGATATATAGCAAATTATAGGAGGGTATGCGGGGCCTTGTTGGGCAATGATATATAGCAAATTATAGGAGGGTATGCGGGGCCTTGTTGGGCAATGATATATAGCAAATTATAGGATGGTATGCGGGGCCTTGTTGGGCAATGATATATAGCAAATTATAGGAGGGTATGCGGGGCCTTGTTGGGCAATGATATATAGCAAATTATAGGAGGGTATGCGGGGCCTTGTTGGGCAATGATATATAGCAAATTATAGGATGGTATGCGGGGCCTTGTTGGGCAATGATATATAGCAAATTATAGGAGGGTATGCGGGGCCTTGTTGGGCAATGATATATAGCAAATTATAGGAGGGTATGCGGGGCCTTGTTGGGCAATGATATATAGCAAATTATAGGAGCGTATGCGGGGTCTTTTTGGGCAATGATCAATAGCAAATTATCGGGGGCCTTTTTGGGCAATGGTATATATGATGGTACTTGGTGATATATAGTGTGTGGATGCCTATGGTTTAATAACCAATATTATGAGAAAACTGTATAAATTAGTTGTATATATTTTTTGTAGTTTATTGAAGCAAATTGGTTCAAAAACATTACATAGGACCTATTGGAACAAGAACATTGCTTAACAGCCAATTTGGCACCAACCAATTCAAACAAGAAACATGCACCAAAAGCATAGTTCCACAACAAATTAGCCCCAAAGGCATGTTTAGGCAATGCCAATTGGTACCAAGAGTCTTGCTTAGCAGCCAGTTGGCAACAAAAACATGGCAAAGCATCCAGTTTGCACCAAAAACAAGGCTTAGACGTCAAATGGCATTAAGTGTATTGTTTTGTATCCAATTGGCACAAAAAGTATTGTTTAGCAGCCAGTTTGGCACTGGTATTATTGATAAGCAGCCTACTTGCACTTAGATCATTGTTAGTTAGAATTTTTCAGCAGTTAAGTGGCACTGATACATTATTAAGCTGACAAAGGGCATCAATATCATTGTTAAGCAGCCAATTGCAACCAATAGTATTATAAGGTAGCCTACTTTCACCAAAAACATTGCTTCTGGCACTAAGAGCATTGCTCAGGAGCCAATTGGTTTTACAGCATTGTTAAGCAGCTAATGGGTACCAACAGCATTGTTCAGCAGCCTTCTGACACTAAGAGCATTGCTCAGGAGCCAATTGGTTTTACAGCATTGTTAAGCAGCTAATGGGTACTAACAGCATTGTTCAGCAGCCTTCTGACACTAAGAGCATTGCTCAGGAGCCAATTGGTTTTACAGCATTGTTAAGCAGCTAATGGGTACTAACAGCATTGTTCAGCAGCCTTCTGACACTAAGAGCATTGCTCAGGAGCCAATTGGTTTTACAGCATTGTTAAGCAGCTAATGGGTACCAACAGCATTGTTCAGCAGCCTTCTGACACTAAGAGCATTGCTCAGGAGCCAATTGGTATAAGAGTATTGTTAAGCAGCCAATTGACACCAAAAGCATTGTTCGGCAGCCTTCTGACACTTAGAGCAATGCCCAAGAGCCAATTGGTATAAGAGTATTGTTAAGCAGCCAATTGACACCAAAAGCATTGTTCGGCAGCCTTCTGACACTTAGAGCAATGCCTAGGAGCCAATTGGTGTAAAAGTATCATTTAGCATCCAATTGACACCAATAGCATAGTTCAGTAGCCTTCTGGCACTAAGACCATTACCAAGGAACCAATTGGTATAAGAGTATTATTAAGCATCCAATTGACACCAACAGCATTGTTCAGCAGCCTTCTGACACTAAGAGCATTACCCAGAGAGCATTACCCAGGAGCCAATTGGTATAAGAGTATTGTTAAGCAGCCAATTGGAACCAATAGCATTATTCAGCAGCCTTCTGACACTAAGAGCAATGCCCAAGAGCCAATTGGTATAAGAGTATTGTTAAGCAGCCAATTGACACCAAAAGCATTGTTCGGCAGCCTTCTGACACTTAGAGCAATGCCTAGGAGCCAATTGGTGTAAAAGTATCATTTAGCATCCAATTGACACCAATAGCATAGTTCAGTAGCCTTCTGGCACTAAGACCATTACCAAGGAACCAATTGGTATAAGAGTATTATTAAGCATCCAATTGACACCAACAGCATTGTTCAGCAGCCTTCTGACACTAAGAGCATTACCCAGAGAGCATTACCCAGGAGCCAATTGGTATAAGAGTATTGTTAAGCAGCCAATTGACACCAACAGCATTGTTTAGCAGCCTTCTGACACTACGAGCATTACCCAGGAGCCAATTGGTATAAGAGCATATAAGAGCATTGTTAAGCATCCAATTGACACCAACAGCATTGTTCAGCAGCCTTCTGACACTAAGAGCAATGCCCAGGAGCCAATTGGTATAAGAGTATTGTTAAGCAGCCAATTGACACCAAAAGCATTGTTCAGCAGCCTTCTGACACTTAGAGTAATGCCTAGGAGCCAATTGGTGTAAAAGTTTCATTTAGCATCCAATTGACACCAATAGCATAGTTCAGTAGCCTTCTGGCACTAAGACCATTACCAAGGAACCAATTGGTATAAGAGTATTATTAAGCATCCAATTGACACCAACAGCATTGTTCAGCAGCCTTCTGACACTAAGAGCATTACCCAGAGAGCATTACCCAGGAGCCAATTGGTATAAGAGTATTGTTAAGCAGCCAATTGACACCAACAGCATTGTTTAGCAGCCTTCTGACACTACGAGCATTACCCAGGAGCCAATTGGTATAAGAGCATTGTTAAGCATCCAATTGACACCAACAGCATTGTTCAGCAGCCTTCTGACACTAAGAGCAATGCCCAGGAGCCAATTGGTATAAGAGTATTGTTAAGCAGCCAATTGACACCAAAAGCATTGTTCAGCAGCCTTCTGACACTTAGAGCAATGCCTAGGAGCCAATTGGTGTAAAAGTTTCATTTAGCATCCAATTGACACCAATAGCATAGTTCAGTAGCCTTCTGGCACTAAGACCATTACCAAGGAACCAATTGGTATAAGAGTATTATTAAGCATTCAATTGACACCAACAGCATTGTTCAGCAGCCTTCTGACACTAAGAGCAATGCCCAGGAGCCAATTGGTATAAGAGTATTGTTAAGCAGCCAATTGACACCAAAAGCATTGTTCAGCAGCCTTCTGACACTTAGAGCAATGCCTAGGAGCCAATTGGTGTAAAAGTTTCATTTAGCATCCAATTGACACCAATAGCATAGTTCAGTAGCCTTCTGGCACTAAGACCATTACCAAGGAACCAATTGGTATAAGAGTATTATTAAGCATTCAATTGACACCAACAGCATTGTTCAGCAGCCTTCTGACACTAAGAGCAATGCCCAGGAGCCAATTGGTATAAGAGTATTGTTAAGCAGCCAATTGACACCAAAAGCATTGTTCAGCAGCCTTCTGACACTTAGAGCAATGCCTAGGAGCCAATTGGTGTAAAAGTTTCATTTAGCATCCAATTGACACCAATAGCATAGTTCAGTAGCCTTCTGGCACTAAGACCATTACCAAGGAACCAATTGGTATAAGAGTATTATTAAGCATCCAATTGACACCAACAGCATTGTTCAGCAGCCTTCTGACACTAAGAGCAATGCCCAGGAGCCAATTGGTATAAGAGTATTGTTAAGCAGCCAATTGACACCAAAAGCATTGTTCAGCAGCCTTCTGACACTTAGAGCAATGCCTAGGAGCCAATTGGTGTAAAAGTTTCATTTAGCATCCAATTGACACCAATAGCATAGTTCAGTAGCCTTCTGGCACTAAGACCATTACCAAGGAACCAATTGGTATAAGAGTATTATTAAGCATTCAATTGACACCAACAGCATTGTTCAGCAGCCTTCTGACACTAAGAGCAATGCCCAGGAGCCAATTGGTATAAGAGTATTGTTAAGCAGCCAATTGACACCAACAGCATTGTTCAGCAGCCTTCTGACACTTAGAGCAATGCCTAGGAGCCAATTGGTGTAAAAGTTTCATTTAGCATCCAATTGACACCAATAGCATAGTTCAGTAGCCTTCTGGCACTAAGACCATTACCAAGGAACCAATTGGTATAAGAGTATTATTAAGCATTCAATTGACACCAACAGCATTGTTCAGCAGCCTTCTGACACTAAGAGCAATGCCCAGGAGCCAATTGGTATAAGAGTATTGTTAAGCAGCCAATTGACACCAACAGCATTGTTCAGCAGCCTTCTGACACTAAGAGCAATGCCCAGGAGCCAATTGGTATAAGAGTATTGTTAAGCAGCCAATTGACACCAACAGCATTGTTCAGCAGCCTTCTGACACTAAGAGCATTGCCCAGGAGCCAATTGGTATAAGACCATCGTTTTGCAGTCAAAATTGATAACGTAGTATAATTGAAATAAGTAAATGGGAAATACTCAGTACTGGATTGCATATCAGTTATTACAGAGAAGGATTCAAGATTCCAACAATTCTAGAATCACATGTTGCAAAGTACCAGTTCCAATGCCTCTAGGCATAAATAACAGTTGCGTGAGATTCTTACATTGTGAGGAATGGAATATTGATATTCAGATAACAGAAATTTGTAAATGGAACTATTTGTATGGTAGAGTACTGCCTTATGTTTTCAGATATAGAAAGTTAATACTGGTAAGACCTCTGTAAAACATTATGTTTTAGTTGGACACATTTTTATTCTAAAAGCATAAGGTCTTGGTTTACCCATTATAAGCCATGGTTTCGCGTGTTTTTCATCGGTTTCATGCACATACTCGATGATAACTCATACATAATTCAACATATTCATATGAAACTTGCATGGTTTTAAATTGACACGAGTATGCATGAAGACAGTGCTTATGCAGATACATGTAACATCTACAAACTAACGCTTAAATTAACACGAGTGCGCGTGTAGACAGTACTTACATGTATGCAGATGGTTGAAATATTAACTCTAAAATGCTATTCAAAACCAAAACATATACTGACTGGTTCAATTATGCCTTATAGTCAAATTAATACAGGCCTTTTATTGTAAATAACACAAATAGAATACAAAAATTAAAACCCTTTAAAATCTTCTTTGAAATTTGCAGCATTTCCTAACTTTAACATGTAAACTAATTATAGTATAAACTAGCTTTAGATTCTTAACATGCTTGAACTAGTTATAAACAGCTTTAACATAGTAACAAGTGTATGAATTAATTTTTCAGCTGATGAATCTACAAAGCAGCATAATAACAAGTCTACGAAAGGAATTTCCCAGCCTCTGTATGATATTGACTTTATTACTATAAATAGTAACACTGGAAACTCACAACAAGCTTCTCATGACTCAGATGGATTGAACACTGCAAGCCTTCCTGGAACACAGACCAGGGACCCAGAAACAAACCAATCAAAATCTTTCATTTCAAGAACAAATTTAACATCAGAAAATGAAGAAGTAACAAGATCTGAAAATCCTTATGACATTCCAAACTGTACAACAGATGAAAACAAAACAACTACTTTTAATGCCGGTGGTTACATAACACCAATATCTGACCAAACTGTTGAAAATCCTGTGTCCCACTCATCTAATGGAATAGGCTACATTACACCCTTACATGAGATAGAAATTGAGGTAGCTGGGGATGATTTAGAATCTTCAGTAATTTCCAACAATGACCAGAGACAGCTTATTTCGGAACCAAATTCGCTGTTCGATTCAAATGCTTAATTTCAAAGACATTGACCTGTAATTCAAGTTCTCACCATTTTTTGAGTCTACGAACTTTGGCAAACAATATTTGAAGAATCTTTTGGAAGCTCTAAAATAAGTGTAAAAAAAGGTAATTCATGTTTGTTGTATGTTTTTGTATTAAATAGTTGTAAAGTTTATATGTGAAACAATGAGCTGTACAAATTTGAGTGGAATTAGGAAAAGTTTTTACACTCAATGTTGAAAGTATACATATCTTATATTCATATCACATTTGAAGTAATTTTGAATCATTGTGCAAAAATATTTTTCGAACTTATTTGTATTTATCACTTTTTTAATTATGCTGTCTTGGCATTTCAGTTATTATGGAGAACTGTATTATTTTGTGAGCTATGTTTTCTGTCTGTGATGAGTTTGTGTTTACCGGTACGTATTGTATATATTGTAAGTGCTTCATACTGAATGTATCAACATTAGACTTCTAGATCAAAATGCCCAAATTCGAACATGGATTTTAGTTAACATCTTTTAGCTAAATTATTGTGATAAAAGCTTTCATCTTCTGAAAATCATGCTCGGTAGAAACTTGAACTTGTGTCCGATTTGAGAGGCCATGAGAATGGGGGGGGGGGGGGGACCAACAGCCACAGAGGTGGGAGGTGGACACCTGTACCCCAAGACCACTCTCACGCCTCACATTTATTTACACATATTGTACTACTTGGCTAAACACATTTTCATTAACCCTGCCATTACACTGTTGGCCAGCAGTGTGCCGGTGCAGGGCCAGCAGTGTGCCGGTGCAGGGCCAGCAGTGTGCCGGTGCAGGGCCAGCAGTGTGCCGGTGCAGGGCCAGCAGTGTGCCGGTGCAGGGCCAGCAGTGTGCCGGTGCAGGGCCAGCAGTGTGCCGGTGCAGGGCCAGCAGTGTGCCGGTGAAGGGCCAGCAGTGTGCCGGTGAAGGGCCAGCAGGCAAAATGTGTTTATTTCAACCATAATTTTATGTTGAGATTACTGTAAGGTTACTATTATTATTGATTGTTATTTGATCGTTCTGATATTCATGTTCATTTGGGATTTTAAGCACTATTATACAAGAATTAGCTAGTAAGTGTGACCTTTCCATAATACACTTACTAATACAGATTTCAAATAGAGGTATTATAATTCCACTATTTGCTGACATATGCATTGTATACCTCTATGAAATCTATATGAATGACTTTGTCTCAAGCATAAGATATAATTTCATTGTTCAATAAACGACTATTTAGGAAATTCATTGTGTTAGCATTATTATGTTGTAGTTTTTCTAATGATGGGCTTTCATTTTATTATGTTGTATATATTCCATTACAAGGTTTAAGACATTTTTACCGAGAAACATATCACTTTGTACATTTCACTGTTATTATATTCAGAATCTGCTTATAGAATGGCTGTAGCAATACTGAATTTTTGGTCCATAGTCTGAAGCGCAAAGTTTTATAAAAAAACGTTTTATATATGCACTCAGAGTTAATTGAAATGCAATGAAATATCAATAACTTAATTTTGCCAATGATATCAACTTTGGGCCAAAAGTTGTGTAATGTGTCCCTTTAAAATTGTTATTATTATGTTTGTCTTCATAATATAAGACAGTGTCCAGTTAATCATTATTATTTTGTTTGTCTTTATATATGAGACAGTGTCCAGTTAATTGCAATTCAAACTATATCACAAGAATAACAACTACCCCCACCAGGATTATTTGAAACAGAGAATTTTTTCAAAGTTTCAAACAAATTTTAATTAATATTTTACAAGGGTATTGTTAATAAAATTAATTAGGCAGTATCTTATCTTTAAATCAATAATTGGTATTCATACATATTCCAATACCTTGAAGGTCCTTGACAAATACACTTATATATTGTTTAAAAGAAAAATATTTTTCTTACGACTTTGGAAAGAGGGGGTCAGGTACTCTGCGCTTGAGAAAAAAATGTGTAGATAAGAGTAACTATGGGAATATCCATTTATTCATGAAATTAACAAAAAGATGCGGACAGAAAGTTAAAAGACAGTGATGAAGTTTTGTTCCTTACGAAAAATATCTGATTCGATTTCTCCACACAAAACACATTGTTTGGCAATTCTTCTATTTTTGCTTAATTTTTGTTTCAATTGATTTATTCTTTACTAGTTAAGTTGGGAATTTTTCTTTCTATATTTCAGAAAAATGACAAAGTTTCGGCATTGGAAATTGGTCCGAATTTTGACCTGAAAATGGTAGTTGTTTTTTCTGTTTTTCATGTTTGATGAGATTGTCTTCAACTATGTATATATGATGCTGCTAAAAAGAAATACTAACATTTAAGACAACAATATAACTTATTTGTCCCTTATCTATGTATTCAGAGATTATATCGATGTTGTTTGTTTTTCAATTTTGTTATGTTTCTTGCTTTATATATTATTGTATTCAATGCACACTAATGACTTAGTCAAGTACATTCTTTAAGAAATTAATTTACTTTTGATGTTGATAAATATCTTTTTTTTGGTGATATATTTACATTGATCTAACAGTTGCTGGCCAATTGTGATGATTGTTAAACTTTAAGGAAATTAATTCTGCAATATTTTTTGTAAGGGAGATGCTGTGATTAACTGAAAGGGGAGTGGCTCTACAATGAGTATACTTGAGAGGAAATAAATGCAATGTAAATACCACCTGAGTGGAAATAACTATGGGAAATAACTCAACTCTCTCGTTTTTGTTTGAGGGGAAATAACTCTGCAATGTAAATTCCAACAAAGGATTAATAACTTGACTTAATAACTCAGCACTCTTAATTCTATTTGAGGGGAAATTACATTGCCATGATTATTTTTCTTGAAAGTTAATAACACTGCAATGTTGATTCAATTGAGGGGAAATAACCCTGCAATGTCAATTCAATGAGTTTATGACTTGATGGGAAAAAACCCTCTAATGTATATTTAACTCAATGGCAAGTAACTCAATAATAAATTATTATATAAACAGATATAGACATTCAAGATTCACATCGAACAATTTCTGTAACATTTTTCAATCGTTAGATTTTTGACTTGTCGCCAAATCAACTTGTCAATATGATTTGGTGATATTTTTCAGTTTATCTATTGGATAATGCAAAATATATGTGCTATTATTTATTTACAAAATGTTATCCTGTTATTGTCTCACAATTGTTTGATGGAAAATAATTGACTGGTCAATTATAAATGTATTTAACAATACCAACATTATCAAATGTATAGCATGCTTATACTGAAAAATTCTTTGAGGCAAAAGATTTTACAGAAAAATGTTATAACCAGAATGTTACTGATACAGGTTACTTATATCAATGAATATTTACCAAGCTTTTGATGATTTAATCTACTTTTATTATACATTTGATGTTGTTATTTTTCATTCAATATTTCCATTGAATTAGTTTTTAAGAAAATAATATTACAGAGTTATCTTTCTTGTTATTTTATATGAATTATTTCCAGGTACATATCAACTTGACAAATGTTATAAACTCCACTCTTTAACAAGATGCTTATGCAATAAAATCTCTTGTTTATAACAGACTTGTTGTTTGTAGATGTTACCATGTTGGAGTGTTTGCTTCTGGTTTCAGAATGGTAACGTCTTAATACGGATAGGTATTAGAAAGGGCATGGTCACTGGTGCTGCAGAAACGGGAGAATATTAAGGGCACATTGTGTCGGACCGTGAACAAATTTAATATTATGAATTTCACAGAAAATATTAGGAATTGTGCTTCAAGTTTGTATGGATGGTCATTTTTAAAAGCTTTTTTAATCCAAACAAGAAAATCCGTTGAATTGATATCCCCCCGCCTGAATATGGCAAAGTAGATGGTATGGAAATTAAGTGCTGGTGTAATATTCCGACCAAAACCTGCAATATGGCTACAGGGTGATGAACTCTTATGAATGTTGGATATGAGGTATGATTTTGGTTGAAAATATTTGAAATAAAAAATAATTTTGTATATAGTTTAGCTTTTAGATTGGATCTAGTAACATAACCAAGTTTCAAACTAACAAACATGGAAAACATACTGATTCTGAATATGTCAGATTTGACCAGAAATATTGTAAAAATATAGACTGGAGTGTTCAAATTTTTCTGAAATTTGACCGTGTGACCTAGTTTTGGACCCCATGTGACCTTATTTGAAACTAATTCAAGAGTTCATCAAGGCAAATATTCTGATTGAGTTTCATGAAGATTGGAACAGATATAGTGCCTCTGTTTGTTACGAAGATTTGACCGAATGACTTAGCCCATATGACCCACTTGTAAAGACTACCAAGTGGAACATTCTGACCACAGTTTAAGTCTTACCAATCAATACCAATATTTGGTTCCAGAGATGATTTTTCAAAAATTGGCCTATAGACATACTTTCTGACCTCATATGACATTATTTCAAACAAGTCAATGATTTGGACCATTTTACTTAGTGTTTGACACCATGTAACCAATTTTAAAAATCGGTGCGATTTCATTGAGTGTTCCATTTTTTATGTTTAAAAATAATCTGACAAATAATTACCATAATTTGGTTCCAGACGAAAAAAATAAGATCTGACCTAGATTACCTATTTTTTGACCACATGTGACCCTGTTAAATTTGACCTAAAGTTCATCAAGGTGATACATTATGATTAAGTTTAATGAATATTGGACAAAATATTATGCCTTTTATATACAAGGGGTTTAGACTTGATCAAGGTGAACACTCTGACCAAGTTTGATCTCAATCTAACCAATCCCTACCAAGATCCTATGATATTGCTTTAAGAGCTGTCACAGACAGGCTGCTCAACAACCATGATACCTTTAAGTTTAAGGACTGCAAAGTTTTGGTGAAACATGCATGCATCACTGTAAAATTAGATAACATGCAAAACCTTGACCATTGCATTGCTTTTCTCTAATTTTCAGTAGTGTCAGTTGCTTTTTTCCTATTTCCAGTAGTGACTGTTTTTTGCTGATTTCCAATACTGTTCTTTTTCTCCAAATTTTAGGTTGTGTCAATTGTATTTCTCCCATTTCCAGTCTCGTCTCATTTCTCCAATTTCCATTATTGCCAATTATATCTCTACAATTTCCAGTAGAGTCCATTAGTTCTCTCCTACATTTTCCTCAAGTGTCAACTGTGTTCCTACATTTTCCAATCGTGTCCACTGCTTTCCTACATTTTCCAGTAGTGTCCACTGCTTTCCTACTTTTTCCAATAGTGTCCACTGCTTTCCTACATTTTCCAATAGTGTCCACTGCTTTCCTACATTTTTCAATAGTGCCCACTGCTTTCCTACATTTTCCATTTTAATGAAATGTGTTCCTACTTTTTCCAATAGTGTCAACTGCTTTCCTACATTTTCCAATAGTACCCATTGCTTTCCTACATTTTCCAATAGTGTCCACTGCTTTCCTATATTTTTCAGTGGTGTCCACTGCATTCCTAAATTTTTCAGTGGTGTCCACTGCTTTACTAAATTTTCCAGCAGTGTCCACTGCTTCCCTACATTTTCCAGAAGTGTCCACTGCTTTCCTACATTTTTCCAGTAGTGTCCACTGTTTTCCTACATTTTCCAGAAGTGTCCACTGCTTTCCTACATTTTCCAGAAGTGTCCACTGCTTTCCTACATTTTCCAGTAGTGTCCACTGCTTTCCTTCATTTTCCAGAAGTGTCCACTGCTTTCCTTCATTTTCCAATAGTGTTCACTGCTTTCCTACATTTTCCAGAAGTGTCCACTGCTTTCCTACATTTTCCAGTAGTGTCCACTGCTTTCCTACATTTTCCAGTAGTGTCCACTGCTTTCCTACATTTTCCAGTAGTGTCCACTGCTTTCCTACATTTTCCAGTAGTGTCCATTGCTTTCCTACATTTTCCAGTAGTGTCCACTGCTTTCCTTCATTTTCCAGAAGTGTCCACTGCTTTCCTTCATTTTCCAGTAGTGTTCACTGCTTTCCTACATTTTCCATTAGTGTCCACTGCTTTCCTACATTTGCCAGTAGTGTCCACTGCTTTCATACATTTTCCAGTAGTGTTCACTGCTTTCCTACATTTTCCAGAAGTGTCCACTGCTTTCCTACATTTTCCAGTAGTGTCCACTGCTTTCATACATTTTCCAGTAGTGTCCACTACTTTCCTACATATTCCAGAAGTGTCCAGTGCTTTCCTACATTTTCCAGAAGTGTCCACCGTTTCCGACATATTCCAGAAGTGTCCACTGTTTCTTACACTTTCCAGAAGTGTCCACTGTTTTCCTACATTTTCCAATAGCATCCTTTGCTTTCCTACATCTTTCAGTTGAGTCCTTTTATTTCTCTACAATTTCCAGTCAAGTTCATCAATATTCCCAAATTTCACGTCAAGTTCATCAATATTCTCCAATTTTCTGTCAAGTCTATCATTGTTGTTTTTCCAATGTTCACCATGGTTCATGATTAACCTTCAATTTTCAGGATAATTTCCAACAACTGAAAGACAATTCCATCCATCTTTTGCTCCAAATTAAAGTATAGTCTCCATTGTTTTCGTTGAATACAGTGTTAATGCAGGCCGGGACCAGTGCAATTTGAGAAATATCACCAAGCATTGCAATAGGCACGACCTAAACATCCACTTAATTTTCGGAACTTAAAACTTTACGGACAAAAAGTTCCTTGGACCATATAACTGTTCTTGATTTTAATGTCTCAACCGTTGGGCAGATTTTCCAACCTTCCTTGTATGGAACTTCCACACTCTTCAGCATTCTGTGATGGTTTTCATTCTCTGTTACTCCAAATAAAATAATACTATCATGATCTCCTTTTAATCCATTGGCTGCTAGTTTTAGCAATGGCCCTTCTCATTGGACAATTTTGTTGCTAAGCAACAGTGCCAGGCAGGCCGGGACAAGTGCAATTTGATTGGCTGACAGCAGATTGCACCCGTCCTGCCCGCCCAGTCCTGTTAAGACATGTATGATGATGCAGGATACTTTTTTTACATGAAGAACCTATGTGCTAAGTGGGGTTTTAATTCTGATCCACCTTTCATTCCATTTTGTTTAGACACATTCAGTATTCTAATCATTAGCAAAGGTGTTTGTAAACATGTTATCCTGTTTTGCACATAGCACAGAATACTCTTCTATATCCAGTGTTAAAGGTGCATGAGATGTAGGAAATCCATTATATTTAGCTTCAGTCATTGATACCAATACAATGTCTAAAATAATTAGTTGTTCTTCCAAGATCCCGATGATATGTGTAGATGATATTGACAAGGTGTAGATGACTAAAACCAGTCCTGCCATTTTAACTTCACATCTTGATGCAGTGCAGGTTCCACATGGGATATAAAGCATCCTAGGTTTCACATGGGATATAAAGCATCCTATCCCTCACTGTTTCATCTTCATACAACACAGCAATGCGATGCCCCCAAATGCCATTCCGTTTCCAATGTGAAGTCTAGATGTAGTCCAGCCATCAATAAGGCCGGGACAAGTGCAATTGGAGACAGTTTCAACCAGAGAGCACAAATCCAGACCTCATCGTAGGCTGGAAGTAGATTGTTTTACTCTTCACCCTCACCGTGTTAATATACCAATTGAAGTCCATCAAAATTAAATGGCTTCTAATTAAATCCTCCATATACAGGCCTTTAGCTAACTTTTGTCTTTACATTTCTTCCAAATGATGTTTCCAACTATGCTGTTGATTGAGGAGTTTCCCATTTCGCATTTGCCTTTCATTAACTTTTCTTGCTATTCCACAACTGTATCTTGATGGCATTCACTATGCAATACGAGTTAACATATACTGATTATGTACATTTGGGCAATCAAGTTAAACTTACATTTTTTATCCATCCATTCACAACGTCTGAAACAATCCCATGTTGATAGCTCCACCATCAGCAGGCCGGGACAAGTGCAATTTGATTGGTTTAGAACAATTTGCAAAGGTCACGACCCACCAATATGAGGAGGTTACATTCAACTGTAATTTAAAATCACAGACATTACCATGCATAAGAAATTCAAATTTAATAAAACTGAAATTCTGATTACAAAAAGTTTCTATAGTTGAAAAGGTGTTAAACTTTACATAAAAGTAGTCATTCTTTTCTAATGTTCTTACATGAAAAAGTTGAAATAGCTTTAAGAAAACTTTAAATCAAGTCTTTAATTTCTTTCTGACTTTCATTTAAGGAAACCATAGGTATTTATTATAAACTTGCAGACTAAATGGCAATTTCAAAGCCATTCCTTAGCTAAATGTTCAAATCTATCAATGATCCAATTTTCAAAATTAACAATAAATATTAACGTTGCCAAGCAACAACCAACTACTTCTACCTTCATTTGTCAACCAGTGAAGAGCACTCAAACAAAACCCACTTGTTTTATCACTTTAATTTTAATTATCTGCTTTATCTAAGACTTGAGATAGGACTGATAACTGCCACCCATGCTCAGGTTTGCACTTCTTCTATCAGGAAGGAATTTTTGGCTGACTATGTCAGAAAGGTGAAAGGCTTGAAAAATGAAATCCTTTTCATTTACATGCAGTTATAGAAATTAGCCCAATTAAGCCTTCTAGGGCTGCACTTGTGCAATGGGCTGGCTCAAAGTCTGGATCTTCTACAGCAGGGCTTTTTATTTTATTTTATGCTAAGGACTAGTGGGAGGAATTTGCTTTTCATTAAATCTAACTTTGATGACTAATATTCAAATAACGTATATTTCCCTACCATAGCTTGTTCAGGATTCAAATTGCCATATACATTTAAAAAGTTGTCAGGGCCTAGATAAAAACTTCTGATTAACAATATTTTGGATGAACAATTATCAGAAAATTAGAAAAACTGACAAGAGTTCGCGAATTATTGGTGACGTAAAATATTTAGTCATGAAGATTGCAATGTTGGTTTCATGTTACTTCCATGCAACGTTTTTACCAACTTACTTCATGATTACATGCCAACCAAAATAATATTTATGGGGATCAATATTTACTCAATATTTACAAACTCATGAATATATTCATACCTATTATTTCCTCATGTTAATATAGATTTCTTTATTGTCAATTTAAAATGTTTCAAGTTGACCAATAAAATGAAATTCAATGAAATACTTCTTTTTACCACAGACAACTCTTCAAAGTTTGTCCATGCAGGAAAAATATACTAATATTTCTTATCAAAACTTGAGAAAAACAACCCTTCTCAAAAAAGTGTGTTAAATGTGCATTTAATCTGCATTAAATGCAGAAGTATTGGAACCGTATTTAAGCATATTTTTCTTACAGAGTTAATTAAATACTTGAAAAAAAAAAGTGCACTTTTTGTGACTGAAGCACGTAATTATTCTGCACTAAATGCACATTTATTTCAGAATGAAAATGCCTTAACGTACTGAAGCCCATTTTTTCTCCATTTTAAGTGCATTTTAGTAAAAAGCATATATTTTTTGAGAAGGGAAACACTTTTCATGCCTAAATAAGTGAAAATTTGACAAAATAACTTCTCACCGTGTTGCTTTGTCAAAACAAACCAAAAATAAGAATGGTAACTTTAGGACTCGCTAACAACTTTCTTCCACTGTCCGCCAGTCACCATGTTAAATCTGAAAATAAACGATTACTGTAGTGGTATAGCTCATATTTAAACACAAGAAAAATACGTCACTTTATAATACTGGGCTTGTCCCCGTAGATTTCATTGCGTTATTAATACTACAATATTAGTTTATATAGGCTGTGTTTCCTGCAAGTTTGTAGTATTCAACTCTTCAAACAATCACAAGTTCAATCATTTGCCATTGATCTAGGTCAGGGTGGTTTTCCTATAACAAACAATTATTTTGAATACAGTCTGAAACACTCTTATCCTTTCAGTAGTTCAAAATACATCCACAGAAACTGTCCATAGACAGTAAAATAAGTGCAACACTGTCAGTGTCCAACTTGGCCGAAAGTTGGCCATTGTGTTGCTTTTATTTTACTTCTTGCGTTTTTATTTTGCTTTCAACGACAGTGCTGACCATCAAAAATTCCAAAATCAAATATTGAAGCATCTGAACAGGCAAAACAACCTTTGAACATCCCAGAATATCCACATACGCAGTTTGGAAAGCCACAATTATATTACACTCTGACATTCACTCAAATACCGTCTCAATGTGTCTTTATAAACTTCGAACATACAACACTATCCCAAGAATTAAACCACATTTGGGTAAGCCAGAATTACACACTGATGACATTCACTATCGTAAAGACATATACCCAGCGTAGAAGACCGTATTGTAAATCTCAAAATTCTTTTGTTTCTATAAAATATGACCATCATAAAAGCTCATCGTTGAAATAGACTGGACACCGGCACAAGAGCGGCGACACTATCATTAATTTCTGGGATGCAATAAAATTTAATGATCAGTTATGCTAAATAACTTTTAACAAACTTCAACTACAATTCTTCTATGCTATTGTCGCAGATAAAAAGTTTAGCTCAGTATAGACTGGTCAGGTTCAAACAAAATCTTGAGCTTGCTTATCCAAAAGATGAAAATATATTTTAAAGAAACACTCCAGTTCAATAACACTAGACACAGCCAATGAAGGAATAAAATTATTGGCTTAATTGTGAACGAAATGAGCTCCTGTTACTGCACTATGACATTCAGATCAGATGGAGAAGTGACATTATAAAACTGAACCTGCAAGAATAAATGAAAAGTTAAAAAGTATAAGCAATTGTTCAACCTGTAAGGCATTGGCCAAAAATTTACTAGGCAGAACTGTAGCCAATCAATCCCAAACTATTGTTTATATGATGTTTGGCTCGAGCTAATTACAAAACTGGTCACAAGTCTATTATTATAGTCTTATCAAGTTTGATGCTTCAATGCGACCTAGATTTGGGCATATGATCCCCATATAAAGCCCTTTGAAGAGATTCGTCTCGATCTTGATTCAATCACTATCAAATAAGGGAATTTTGAACTGAAAAACATTCTGCAGCATTTTTTTTTCCTGAACAGATAACTTTCATTCAAAAATCTACATTGATTGGGAATATTTAGAACTCTGCTGTTTTAGAACAGGAAATTAAAAGTTCCAACATACAATTTCACTTCATCAAAATATGTCTTACTTTTGAGTTTGGTCCAGAAGTAGTGTAAGAGTTTGGGCCAGAAGTAGTGTAAGAGTTTGGGCCAGAAGTAGTGTAAGAGTTCCGGGCAGAAGTAGTGTAAGAGTTTGGGCCAGAAGTAGTGTAAGAGTTCCGGGCAGAAGTAGTGTAAGAGTTTGGGCCAGAAGTAGTGTAAGAGTTTGGGCCAGAAGTAGTGTAAGAGTTCCAGCCAGTAGTCATGTAAGAGTTTTGCCCAGTAGTCATGTAAGAGTTTTGCCCAGTAGTCGTGTAAGAGTTCGGGGAAGCTGTAGATTAAAACTTCAGGCCAGTTTAAGTGAGTTTAAATGTAACAGTTCTGGCCAGTTTAATGTAACAGTTTTGGCCAGTAATAGTGTCAACGTTCAGGCTGGTAGCCTTGTAAGAAATTTGGCTTTGTTTCAGCATAAAATGGATTATTCAGGAATTAAGGCATTGTGTCACTATTTTCACAATTTTAATGGCCCAAGCAGCATTCACAAAAGGGTAAAAAAAATTAAACAAATGTCCATACATCTCATTTGAATAGCAATATTTCAAATCTGAATTGGACCGAAAGCTGTTAAACATTTTCTAAAACCAGTTTAAAGATTACTGTTATAAGCAGGATTAACAGAGAGAGGGGATCAGACATGCAGATTATAAAAATAAAGCTAATGTTTAATCCCTATTTCAGATGATCCATTTACTAACAGATAAATCACTAACCTTGATAAACCTTAACCATTTTAAAGCATGAACAAGTTTTTCACTTATTCAATATGCTAACAAGTCAAAAGCAAGGGCCACAATGGGATTGATCATTTGTACAACAAGTTTTCTTTTGCCTGTAAACTGGGGTCTGATCTACTTTTTTGGCCTGATTATATGGGTCCTTATTTGATATCATTTTGCCTGTTAACTGGGTTCTGATTCTTTCACCGGATAACTGGGTTCTGATTTTTTGCCTGTAAACCTGGTTCTAGCTATTTTGCTTGTAAATTGGGTTCTAATTATTTTGCCCATAAACCAGGTTATTCTTTTGCCCATAATGTATCAGCTAAGCAGTTATATATCAATTAAAATAATGGTTGATTTGTATTAACAGTTCACAAGAGCTAAAAATTCAATTCTTCAAAATTCATTGGTTTTATAAATTTTCTTTCAAACTGATTTTCAGGTTATTTTGGGACGCTCTCGTTCCCATTTAAACTGTGTGCAAAAGTAGGATAAAGATTTATTATTTTTTTTACATGTTTCTATCTTCACCTAATACAAGAACTCACTAACTGATTGCATTTTTGTATGCACTTATTCAGTTCTAGCAATAGGGCGACAATATAATCAAGATTAATTCTAACAGTCTATATTAAAACAATAGTTCAACTGAAGAAGCATTATCTTTCTAAAAGACAAATGAAATTTGATAGTATGACCCAAGATCGGATCAAATAACTATGAAAATATTAGAACGGCCCTATGAATCTAGCCATTGTGTTGAAAACACATGCAGATCGACCGATTAAACTGATTGTAAAAATTCTGATTTTTGTTTGAATATTGCACAAGGTATTATATTTCATATTGGTAAGTATACAATGATTTTGACACTGTTATATTCAATCTAATTTATCTGATCATACCGTGTTGATGAATAAGAATGTTCACATAAAGAACATTGAAAAGACGAGCTTTATTTATTTATTTGTAAGTTTGATAAATCAGATATCAATAGACAAATCAATTTTTAGATCAATTTTAACACGAACATTGCCCTATACGAACATTCCCCAATACAAGGTTGTGATGATGGGTCTCACAAAAACTTCACATGAATTAAACCCTGTCTGTGAAATTTTTGCTCCGAGTTTTAAATAATTCCATTTCAATTTTTAATAGTCTCCAAACCTCAAAAAGTCATTTTAAACTCTATTTTAACAATTTGATTTTTTTCACAGGGTTCTCATTAAGTTTTGGTTGATCCATCTGAAATAGTAAAGTAGCCAGGTAGCTAGCTACTATTTATTCCAATTTAATAATCTTTTTTCCTAATTCAAACCAGTTCTCTTGCCATTTGACCTGTCCATTTAAGCCGGCCTGCAACCTCTTCTTGGTGAGAAAACTGCCTTCAAACTAGTGTTAGACATCATTTCAAGCCTCATAAAAAGTTCCAGCCCTCTAATAGCTTCCCACCTTCAATATTTTCATTCAAAATATATTGGCAAGGAACTTTTTAAACTGAATTTATTTTGCCACAGTACAATAACTTACAGCTAAGATGTTTTTATTCATTAACACAAACTTACCTCTAGGCTTGAACTCTAAAAATGAGTTCTTAACTTGAAAAATTGTAACAGGCCTTGCTATATAAAATTATTTTAAACAAAGACAAAGTGGTCGAAAATAGCGTAAGCCAGCATAAGTAAAACGCTTTTGGGGCTTGCTCAAATTCTGGATTTATAATGCAAGGTATGCTAATTTCTTTTATACCAAGCACTTGAGTAAGATAGCCACTTGTTGAACATTTTATCAGTGCAAGGTGTGCAGGCTTTTGCTATTATTGACCACGGAGAAAGGCTTCAATGTATAAGGGGTACACAAAATGCTTAATAGCTGGTTATCCATTCAAACGACAAGAAAACCATTCATAAATATTGATTAAATTATTATCACACTTCAAGCTCTGCATAACTCAGTGAATTTGAAATATGGAAAATGATTTTTTACAATAAATTATGTAAACTGTTTATGTTAGCAAAAGGCAAAATGTTTGTATAAGTTTCGAGTTAGAGATAATATTTATTTAAGGACATAATACAAAGACAGGGCCAAGACCAACAAGTCGTCTCGTTAATCATAAATACATGTATGCATAATTCATTGAACATAATCACAATAATGAGGAAGCCGCTCTGGAATTGAACAAACTGAATTTAATTTCATTGGACGGTCATTCTCACATAAAATACAACATAGGACGCCTTTAAGAATCATTTATGCTGACCATAACACTCTGGCCATGTTTTTAAAGGGACTGTACACCACATTTTCTGTAAAGAATCTCAGGACAATTATTTACTAAAATGTAATACTCTTTGATACCATAATTATAAGAAAAAATTCGAGTCAGAGACCGGGTTCGAACCGGTGTCGCCAAAATTGCAGTCCAGTGTCATATCCACTGTGCTACGAAGGCTTACCCTAAATGGTTGGAATATTTAAGCTATATACCTAACTTGGTAATATCACGTGATAACATCGACTAGCCAATCACACATAAGGAATAAATTCTACTAGGTAGACATAGCCAGGGTTGTAAAAAAGAACCGGCCGCCGCTGAAATGGACAGTTCAAATGGAGTTTGGGTCGGTTCAAATTCGGAAGAAAAAAAATGCTGGCGAGTTTCTTTGGTAATAAATGTTCCTCACCGCTAAAAACGGCCCTTTTCGCCTATAACATCTCTTTTCGAAATTTAGAGCATTGCCTTGACTGGTTTTAAATTTTCCGATAATCGGAATCATTATCTTACAATTCAGCGTATTTGTTTATTCAACATTGCCAGCATTTTGACACGATTTTGAACAATGACCTGTGACGTCAGGCTCGTGATCATTTAAATATAGTTGTATTATTGGTAGTTAATTATAACTTGCAGCATTGTTTCCACGAGAAAAACAAGGCAGGAATGCCCAAAAACCGTGGCAGTCAACGTTTTACACATCTTTGATACCAATGACCTTATTTCGCGATTTTCCAAAATTCTTAAAATAGTAACATAGTGTTGTTTTTAAGTGCATTGTATTTATCGAAGTTAATACTTCATGGAAATAAATTTATAGCAAATAAACAAGCAACAGATATGAAAATAAATGACCCTACATTACAAGTACTTAAAATAACATATCTATGAAGCTATCGATAAATCTTGGATCTCGGTATGTATGAAGCTATGGATAGATAAGTAAAATTGCGTATCTATGAAGTAAAGGGTTAAATTAATTAATTAAATACTCCCTAAATGCCCCAGATTGCAGGAAATGAAGCGCTGAATTTAGGGAGGGGGGGGGGGGGGGGGGGGGGGACAGGGGGTGCCCATGGATCCCCGTAGCTGGCTGATTACTTTTCTGTTTCAGTCGCTACAACAAAATCTTATTGACAACCCTGCATACCTAGTAATCTTTTTTAATGGAAAAATATGAAAAAACAGCGAAAAATAAATTAATTGTTAACCATGTGGTACAGTTTCAATGCATTGTACACATCGATACCAAGTTAATGTCAGTTTTCGACAAATTTTCTTTCTTTTTTCCGCTATTTCATCATACAGAGTACAGCCCCTTTAATAAAAAAAATATAATTTGGGAAAAACAGTATTAAGTACAATTTGTCAATCCAATGCTTGTTCAAGTATTATTACACCCAAGCTTACAAACTTAAGTAGTATTGATTCTTTACATGCTTAGATTAAGACATTTTGACACTAACAAAAGAATCAGTGACGAAGGTTACACCTCACCGATTTTTGATAACCGGTTACACCTGACTAATTACCAATAATAGGATGATTTTATCATCTAACTTGGAATGAATTTATTTCTCTGGATGTGAATACCAATGGGTTGAATTTCTGGGATGCAACTTGCAATAGCGAATCAAGATTAAAATATGTATATGATATGACTCAACATGTTTTATTGCATGCATTCTGATCTCAATAGACCAAATCGCATTTCAACATGCATGTGTACTTAAAATTTTGTGTACAATCCTAAACTTCTTGTAGGTTGAAATTATCTGCCTCTTTATTTTATGTCAGTTAAAATCTTTAGGTCATATTTCATGATATTTTTTATTACCAAAAAATCTTCAGAATCAACTAATGATAAAACTTTCTTACTTCAAGGGTGATTTGGTCCTTCAAGCCAAGATGACTGGCAACATCTTCAGAAGAATGGTGCATATCTCCACAGTCCTGTGTTTATCTGAAAGAACAGGGGACATTTGCAAAAAGCTGATACAGGTATGTTAGTTTATCGGCATTCACAAAATGTTGAGGAAAAAACAGGAATATATTGTGATGTACCAAGTCTGAAGGTTCCTATTTTGTTTTCAAATCTGTCTCGGTAAATTTTGGCCATCTTGCAATAAAATTTTTGAAGGTTTACCTTGTTTTTGCAAAAAGTCCATAAATCCCACAGGATTACAGTATGATGAAAGTTAACCATGGTCTTGTAAGCAGTCTATAAGTCCTACAGGTAACAACATGATGGAAGTTAACCATAGTTTTGTAAGCAGTCTATAAGTCCCACAGGATAACAACATGATGGAAGTTAACCATAGTCTTGTAAGCAGTCTATAAGTCCCACAGGATAACAACATGATGGAAGTTAACCATAGTTTTGTAAGCAGTCTATAAGTCCCACAGGATAACAACATGATGGAAGTTAACCATAGTTTTGTACGCAGTCTATAAGTCCCACAGGATAACAATATAATGAAAGTTTACCATAGTTTTGTAAGCAGTCTATAAGTCCCACAGGATAACAACATGATGGAAGTTAACCATAGTTTTGTAAGCAGTCTATAAGTCCCACAGGATAACAACATGATGGAAGTTAACCATAGTTTTGTAAGCAGTCTATAAATCCCACAAGTAACAACATGATGGAAGTTAACCATAGTTTTGTAAGCAGTCTATAAATCCCACAAGTAACAACATGATGGAAGTTAACCATGGTCTTGTAAGCAGTCTATAAGTCCCACAGGATAACAATATAATGAAAGTTTACCATGGTCTTGTAAGCAGTCTATAAGTCCCACAGGATAACAACATGATGGAAGTTAACCATGGTCTTGTAAGCAGTCTATAAGTCCCACAGGATAACAATATAATGAAAGTTTACCATAGTTTTGTAAGCAGTCTATAAGTCCCACAGGATAACAATATAATGAAAGTTTACCATAGTTTTGTAAGCAGTCTATAAGTCCCACAGGATAACAATATAATGAAAGTTTACCATAGTTTTGTAAGCAGTCTATAAGTCCCACAGGATAACAATATAATGAAAGTTTACCATGGTCTTGTAAGCAGTCTATAAGTCCCACAGGATAACAATATAATGAAAGTTTACCATGGTCTTGTAAGCAGTCTATAAGTCCCACAGGATAACAATATAATGAAAGTTTACCATAGTTTTGTAAGCAGTCTATAAGTCCCACAGGATAACAATATAATGAAAGTTTACCATGGTCTTGTAAGCAGTCTATAAGTCCCACAGGATAACAATATAATGAAAGTTTACCATGGTCTTGTAAGCAGTCTATAAGTCCCACAGGATAACAATATAATGAAAGTTTACCAAGTAAGATTACACAGGTAATGTCTCAACCCCTCTAACGTTTCTATTCGCAACTCCAATCCACCACAGACACCAAACATTATCCACAACACAAACAATATCAACACTTCAATCACAGTTGTTTGCAAAAGACCGCACTAGACTATTACTTAAACAAGCAATACTCTTTACCCCAATTTCAAATATTTTCAAATAAATCCTGTCCGTTAAACGCTAAATTTCCGTTAAAGACAATTTTTGCGAACAATCGGAATGGGGTCAAATTACAGTGACAAACTGATACGGGTGTCTTGTTTTACAAACACCTTTTCATACTTGATCTTCAAACTGTATAGCTTGTTAATTCAAGTTGGGTTTTGCATTGTAATTAAATCCTGCCAGAGCAAGATATATAATAAAGACATATCTCTTATACTAATGGTCAATCACACAGACTATTGCAGGCGTTATTAATACCATTCTGAAAGCCTTACATGTTCCCTTTAAGAGTAACAACTTAAAAGCTGAACATGTACCAGTTCTTTTTAAAAGCAAAATATATAAAACCTTATAATTATATCATTAACTGAACTTGATAATAATTTCTGAAATACCTTTCAGGGGTTAAAATAAGCACAAGCCCTGCACTGGTAAAATGTTAACAGGGCTGGTTCATTTTCTTAATTTCATACAGCAGGGCTAAAAAATTCTTACAATTTTTTAAGGAAAATAGTTACCGCAAGAATTCAGGCCTCATTTCTATGAGTGACTGACCTTACTGAAAACTTGTTTGCATACATGATAATTTAACAGCCCATCTAAACATCTATGAATGAATATCATCAAGCCAGTGAAACTAAATAGCACAGGGGCACACATGATACACAAAGGGAAGAGATTTCATTCACAAATCATCATAAATTCAATCTTACTTTAAAGCTCTATACCTGTTGTGTTGTCATTCATAGTAGAAATGAAATATTACCAAATACTTAGTAATAACTGAAGTATGCAGTTTGGCATGCATGAATAACATTAAATAGACAACATTTAGCATATATCACATTCAATTACTTTATGTATATATCTGATATTCTTTGTAACCTTATGTCGACAAGATCCTACATTATTTTACAAACTTATTTGACAATATGCTGATATACCATTTTGACAGTTTGTCAGTAGTTCATTTTTAATTAAATTTATCGCATTTTGTAAGTAATTCCTTCTAGCAAAAACTTCAGGAGCTGTTTAATAAACATACACAATAACATTGAAGTCTCTGATATTCTTATAGCATCTACCATTAATAAATGCTATAATGAATGAACATATCATCCTAACAACAAGAGAGTTCAAATACTGAACCACACAACTTACCTTCAATATGACTTCACAAAAATAATCCATAACTAAACCAACAAATCTCATCAATAATAACATACAAAAGGTCCAAAATGTCACAAAAATTCAAGGTTAACACCAAAAAATCAAAGTTTTCACCAAAGAAAACCATCACGACCACGTGTTTTAAATCCCTACTTCATCTCATCTTCAAGTTCACATAAAGTCATTTAACCCCTTCTATTCAAGGTATCACACACAAAACAGAGAGAGAGAGAGAGACTACTAATACTGCCTTAAACAGCCTATAAAGCAATAAAGCGGGTGTCCTACACTTTAGTAAGGGGATCAAGAATAGAGGTATAATCGGGTAGTGTGCTATTGGGTATGGTGTACATGCTGGTTTAATCTCTAGGCCCCCAGAGTAGGCCATGCAAACACAAGACTATTAATGGCCAAGTATTAAGGTATTATAAAATTATGTAACAGGAGTTAGACATACACATCTGTAGTAAAATTATGCAAACATGAAATGTTAGGTTGGCGTTAGCATAAGTTTAACTAACTATATTGGAAGCATGGAAATAAAAGTTGCTAATTTTAAGAGAAATACACTACCCAACATCTATGGCAAAATTTTCTCTTTTTTTTCTTATGTAAGAAAGTATTTAAAAAAAAATACTACTCTAGAGATGCAACTCAAAGTCTCAGTAATTAGCTTTAATTCACCAATTTTGGACTTACACTTCCAACATTCTACTGCATTCCACATGGTGTATGTAACTCTTATGTCCATAAATGCTGCCCTTACAAAATCTTCAGATGTTACAAAATACATGTGACAATTTTATTTCGAAAAAAAAAAATTGTACTTATTTTCGGACATCTCAAAATTCAACAAAGGACAAAACTGAACCGTTCTCTTTTTCTAAATATATTCAGGAAAATTGTCTCACCTGTGATGGACTGTGTCATAACTGCCCCCTTTATCATCACAAGGACTTTGAAATGAGGTGTAGGCAGGGAAACAGTTTGGCTGAAATATTACAAGGGAAACAATTTTAATCAATATTCAACAGAGAATTGGTAGTAAATTCAGAACTGGTATGTCAACATTTTCCTTTTCATACAAAGTAAAATTTAGGAAACAAGACCACTAAAGTAATTCTGTAACACTTGAAATCTAAGTTGCTATCAATAGACAAGACTGTTCAGTTTTCAAAAAGCAAACAGTCAAATATCCCCTAATCAATATCTGTAATACCTTCTAGTTGAAAAAGAGTAGCATAGCCTTGTTACTATAACAATGCAAATATTTGGTGCAGGAGAATGTATTACAATGGCCAAGTACTTGAAATGTCTGTGGCTGTAATCCGGCTCAACATGCATTTACCTTTCACAGATTTATTTGATGACTATTGATTAAATTATATGGCACTTTCACCATCATCACCAACTGTACCACCATCTCAAGCACCACAATCATGAAACAACACAAGTGTTATCCTACAATTTCTAGTATATTAGCAATGCACGGAAAATCTTTTTCATCAACAGACATTCAATTGTTAAAGTCATGTTTTTTTCTACCGCAGTTATCATCACCAACAAATGCTGTAACGCCATCATTTACATTGGTAAATTTATTTCCTGTTATTATTATCAATATGAACTTTGGGGTGATAAATGATCAGCACATATACAAAGAGACCATACTTTCAGTCAAACAGACCGAACCCTTTCAGAACTTCTTAGAGGACAATGTTTGACTTCCGCATGGAACATAGGTGTGAACACAGTTCATCATTAAGGATTTCACTTTAAGAACCAACAGTATTCATGTGCGATCAAAATCTACAAAATTCACCCAAGAAAACCTCCAAACTACAGTGTTATGGATATGCTTTTTAAGGTGGCAATTGATCAAGACACATTCAAGGGAAATCATCAGGTAAACATAACCCTGAATGAACTTCACTTAAAAAAAAATAATATCAAACACTGGTACAGTCACTGTGTTTATCACCTTACAGTGTTATGGATATGCTTTTTAAGGTGACAATTGAAAAGGACACATACAAGGGAAATCATCAGGCAAACATAACCCTGACAGAACTTCACTATTTTTTTTAGATTATCAAACACTGGAACAGTCACAGTTCATTACCTTGCCGATTTATCTCCATCATTATTTACCCCACAGTATTCAACTGTGGTAAAATACATGCACATATATACAGCACCAGTAAAGTGCCTTATATAAACTAATTGTGGTACTATTTATATGCTATTTTTCACAGCAATTATCAGAGAACCCTTTCAGAACTTCTTAGAGGACAATGTTTGACTTCCTCATTGAACATAGGTGCGATCACATTCATCATAAAGGATTTATCTCCATCATTATTAATCTCACAGTGCTCAATTGACGTAAACTGCATGCCTTCTATTACACACTGGTAAAATGACTGGTACATTTATTAGCTGTAATATGGATATGAACTTTGGGGTAATAAATGATCAGCACACACATACATAGAGACCATCACTTATTGAAACAGATCAAACCCTTTCAGAACTTCTTAGAGGACAATGTTTGACTTCTGCATGGAACATAGGAATTATCATAGTTCATCATTAAGGATTATGTCTCATTTCATTTTATCCAACAACAATTCAAGCAGCATTCAAAATAAAAGATTGAGAAGGCCTCCATCAACACTGTGAATTGACTTAACCTTACCATCTTCCTTTAAAATACCAGCAAGCTGAAGATTCAGCAGTGCACAGATATTTGACAAACTCATTTGCAATTGCGCTGCATATGAAAACAATTTGAGTGGGTTACTTCTATTAAACTAAGTATTTCAAGAGAAATCACATTGCTGCATCAAACAGAACTCTTTCAGAACTTCTTAGAGGACAATGTTTGACTTCCTCATGGAACATAGGAATTATCACAGTTCATCATCAAGAATTTCATTTTATCCCATTTCCTAAGATACTCAACCATGCAGTTTTTTTTCCAATTTGAGGAAACATTCGGCCCTATTTGCCTTCAGAAAAAGTTCCCCTTTTTCCTGACCAAGATAAAACCCTTTATAAAAAAATATTTCTTATTATTATGAGGATCACTGACCTCTTGACATGTAGAAATAGTCAGTGCCATTCATGAATAAGTTGATAGGCTTGTTGAATGAAATGTTTGAAAAGAAGTAACAACTGTTGAACATTATATGAATCATGTTATTATTTTTCCCCTTTCACCAAAACAACACTTTTTTCCCAATCAATGGGTCCCGCCACAATTCCATTGAATGTGAATAAATCCTGCAATATCAGCTGTGATTAAAATTTGCTAATTGTCAAGCAAGGACTGATCATATTGCAACTTCAAACAGAACCCTTTCAGAACTTCTTAGAGGACAAAGTTTGACTTCCTCATGGAACATAGGAATGATCAAAGTTCATCATCAAGAATTTAACACATATCACAAGTTACCCAACAATTTCAGCAGTGATTAAAATTTGCAGATTGTCAAGCAAGGCTAAAAAACCTCATTTGCACTCTATGGATATAACCTTGGGTAGCCAATATCAAGACATATAAAGGGAAACATAATCTTAGTCAAACAGACAACCATTTCAGAACTTCTTAGAGGACTATGTTTGACTTCCACATGGAACATTGGAGCAATCACAGTTCATCATTAATGATCATTTATCCCTAATAAGGTTTCCCATGGTATTAACCCTTTACTTCATAGATACGCAATTTTACTTATCTATCCATAGCTTCATAGATACGGATCTTAACGTTTTATCCATAGCTTCATAGATACGTAATCCTACGTATTCGTAATGTAGGGGCATTTATTTTCATACCTGATGCTTGTTTATGCGCTATAAATTCATATTCATGAAGTATAAACATCGATAAATACAATGCACTAAAAAAAACACTATGTTACTATTTAAAGAATTTCGGAAAATCGCGAAATAAGGTCACTGGTATCAAAGATGCGTAAAACGTTGACTGCGCAGGTTTGTGGGCATTTCTGTCTCGTTTTCCTCGTGGAAATTTACACAATACTGCAAGTTATAATTAACTACCAATAATACAACTATATATTATTGATCACGCGCCTGACGTCACAGGTCATGGTTCGAAAACGTGTCAAAATGTCGGATAAACAAAAAATCATCTGGCTTGTATAAACAAAGGCCATAAATCATTATATGGGACATATGTGTCACTTCTGTTTCGCTAATCCGGTCATAAAAATGCGCATCTGCTTCTACAAATTGAAAGTAAGTACAAATGTGTTATAAAATAATGACTATCCCTATTGTTAAACTTTGACATGACCCAATTTAACATCGATCAGCTGTTGAAACACGTGTTTTCGAATACACAAGAATGCAATGTAGAGCTAATTTCTGCCCTTGTTAACTTCAGTTTAAAACAACATTCCTGAATAATGTCATTTATATTTCAGTGTTTGTCTGACGAATCGGAACATTCTGGCTTCAATTAAAATGAGTTTGAGACATTGAGTACGACGTCGAGAATTCAGACCTCGGCGTCACGCACACAAGGATACGAGAAATGAGGATTTTTAAAATCAAACCCAAATGACAATACATGGACATGCAATAAACGATATAAATTTAGTAAACAATAACATGCAGGCCTCATTTAGTAGTTGAATAATAACTTTATTTGTTCATTGTAGTGTTAAATAACCGAAAGTTATACGTACTGTGACTGTTGATCAACTTTTTTTTTCTTCTGTATCATATATATAAATATACCGTGCTTCTTTGTTGTGAACTATTTTTTAATTCTGTCCATCTTTGTTTCAATTCAGGTTGCATTAAATGAATTATAAAAATATGTTGTTTATATAATATTTCGTGTTGTGTTTGATAAATAAAAGTGTAATAAAAATTAATTTTCATCAAATTTGACATATTTTTCTGTTTGTTTATGAATATCATGCGGAAATAATTTAGATAACAAAATAAAATTTATATGACTGGATTGGAAATTTAATTCTCTATAAACTTTACATTGATGACTTATTGATTAAACCAAAAGAAATACTAAGAAAATAGGTTTGTAATACATTAGGGTTAAAATTCCAATAATATCAATAATCTCCTATGAAGTAGGGGTACTGATATGAACTGATAAGCCATGAACTGGCAGCCTGAAATGGCATAGGTTTACATGAAGTAAAGGGTTAAGCTGTTGTCCAGAATGGCACAAGACAAAAACCATCATATTTATAAAAAAAAAATCTGAGAAATTTCTGCAAAAGGAATAACGTGATCCATCTCAGGTTTACCAAAAAAACAAACACTTTCATACCTTCTTCCAAGGCCATTGGCTGAAATCCAACTTGAAACATAGACACCCAGTTTATCGTTAAATTATTTGAATCAGATACAAATGGCTTGTGCTCCTAGCTAGCTATTCTAATGACTGATTATCCATTTGTCTTAGATCAAAAAGAGAAAAGGCATCCTAAAAACCAAAACTTACATTGTCATTGTGAACAAGTGTGTCAAATTTAATGCTAAAATCTTTAATGATGTTGAAATTTTGCACAAGACTCGATTGAAACAAATACCATATTTTTTTTCATAGCCTGTTACTATAACAGCACAAAAAGAAGAGCTAACATGCCCAGGATCAGTAAAAGGCCTGCCACCAAACTCATTTTGTGGTACCATGGATGTTAAATTTGGGGCCGCAAATAGACAGCATATATCAAGAAAACCACCATATAAACCTTTCAGAACTTCTTAGAGGACAATGTTTGACTTCCACATGGATCATTGGTACAATCACAGTTCATCATAAAGGATTTACTTTCTTAGCACTATACAATATCAAGCTAGACTAAAACTCATTCATTCTTTTGGTCCTAGTTCAGATTTAATGCATCATGAATGCATCTGGTTGAAAAGATTTTTGGAGCACCGGCTATTTGTGTCTATGGAATAATCAAATACATAGGCTTGATGCAATACCTGAAGTTTTGCTATGTAAACCTCTATGTTTTGCAGCACTAGAATTTATAAAGTCATAGAAGAGATGTGACAATAAATTGAGTCCAATAGTCAAAAAAATAAGTAAAAACCATGTCTTGAGGCCCAAGGTTCCAAGAGACCTAACCATGGCATCAAACATTACAAGACAGACTTCAAATACATGAAAAAAGCTTTATCAATAAATGTTGTTGGTATGGTCAATAAGACATGTTCACTCAGGATTTAAACTAGATGTTGTATGTTTGCTTCTGACTGTCAGGCTTATGCATTACACTCTGTCAATGACATTATTAGTGTGATATGCAGAATTGTTGTCTGAAGCAACAATTATGGTATTCGTGGCTTTGCAACAAGACTTGTTTGTAACAAATTGTTTGCTGCTTTGCTGGTAGTCCAGTGGCTCAAATTGTTTTTAATTTGTTCACTGTAGTGTTATAATAATGAAATCACACCATACCTTGTTTGGTTCATTATCAAGATTGCCTCCCTCGATGTTTTTCCAGTTGTGTGTCTATTCCAAGCTTTGACAACAGCTCTCAGGTAATTCCTGAAAACAACAGTTTTATAAATTAACAGCAAGATAGAGGCAACGTGCAAGTGACCAAGGGCATTATTTTCAATCATTGCACATGCTTGTCAAAGTCAGAAAAATGTTTGATTAAAAAACATTGAAATTATGAGAAACTTCATGTTTATAAAATGTTTATTTTTCATCTGAAAGCACAAAATATATTATCTCTATACACAAACTTCCCACATTTAACTCAGTTTTGCTCCTAATTTTCAAATTTTAAGCGAGCACTTTGCATCAGCGATGTAAAGAATTCTTAAGATGCATATACACAGATAATATGAATATCTCCTACTACTGATCTCAATGCCGTTATAAATCATTACAATTCATTACTGAAATCCAGGACCTGTAAGCCTGATTGATATGGTCTCTTTCTGCATGGCTGCAGTTAAAAGATCCCATGAAGACTTCATGTAACTCTATACCATTTCTTACAAGTGTCCTATTATCCAAAAATATCCATGAAGACCTTTGTATGAAACATTATATTGTATGTAATCAAAGATTTTTGTGTGCAAATTTTACATGAATCATATTTAGTCCACATCTTATAGCAGGCATTTTCCTGTTATTCAGAACATGTACCTAAATTGGGGAAATTTATCATTAAAATCATTGAATTGGCAATTGGTCATATATGACAAGTATATCTACCTGACAATGCCTAGAAAAAGGCCTTAATATTTTAACTGAGGATAGGATTTTGAATCTGCTATGAAATACTTGTTTCTTCCTTTTTTAATAACAAGATTAACAAGATCACAAACATTACTATAAGAAAGTTACATGTACTTCCATGTTCACAATTATAAAAGAGTTTAAACTATTTACAAGCATTAGAAACACTTGTCATTGCAAAAGCAAGATTTGAATTCTGCATCAAAATAAACTTACAGTAATCAGAAACAACAGCATTCCTCAAGTTTATTTTCTAAGTCTTTTACTAAACTTAAATAGTCCAATAGTTTGGGACAAACACTGAGGAAAGCCTAATATATACATATATAAAGCAGTGTTCCTATACACGATCATGTTCAATGTAAGAACTTCCCTCTAAAACCAGCTTGTATGTCTCAACTTGCAGTGTTTGAATTATAAACACAGATTAAACAGAGCTTTTCAATACATCAATACTTGGTAGATATTGGATAATAAAGCCGTATTTACCCTTATCAACTTATCGAAATAGCATTCGAGCAGTTCAACTTTTAAACTTGAAATTTGGTGTAATGAAAATCAATGCATTATTTCTATCCAACAAAAAATTGCCAGACAAAAAGTTTTTCTTACTGAAAATAACTTAAAATTGCAATTAAAGCCAGATCCATGGGCTATTCAGTTAACAAAAAAACTTTTTATACAAAACTAAACCAACATGATGAATCTTATAAAGGATGCTTTTCTTTCATTTAACCCATATTTATTTTTTTCAAACACGTTAACACGTATGATTGAGTACCCATAGAAATATTCTTACTTAATTCAATCATTGTATATATTGAGCCAATCAGCAACTTCTGATTGTCCCCTTTTTATAAATAATTACCAAATGAATTAACAGTATTAAATTTAATACTTTGGAGTATATTTTTTTTCTGGCCTTTTTTTAATAAAACTATTTTTTTCATGGCCTTTTCATAAAGTATTTGTAATGGAATCTATCTTCAAGCGCATCTGTTGATTTTGCATACAAATCATCTGTTCATTATATTCAAAATAGCGGTATCGATTTTACATCAATAGCGAGGTAATATAATAACCCCAAAACCACAATTAAAGAGGTGATGGGTTAAGTTTTAGTGATAAAAAATGTCTGTGTCAAACCACAAAAATGATGCAAGTCTCAATCTGTTCCATTTTTAACTTCGATTTTTTTTTTAACACTTGCTTTCTTGTCCATTCAATATTAAACCTGTGTTTGTTTGAAATACATAAGTAAGTCAAAATCATCAGTGTTTTTACGCCTTCAAATCATCAGCGTTTTTACGCCTCTGCTATCCAGTAAGTAAGAGTCCATCTATAGATGTCTTCCACTCTGAACATGTTTTTGAATCATGCAATTTTCCCCAGTGTTTTTTTGTTCTTTCAACTAATTCTTCAACTGTCGGAGGTATTTTCTTCGAATGAGGGCTACAGGCTTCTCAATAAGTTACTACTTATTCACCTACTTTTCCAAATTTAAACCAGCCCAATTTGCCAACAGAACCTTCCATTTTGGCTTGCTGCTGGTTCTTGTTGAGAACATTGCACGCTGATCACAATGTTTTTCAAGACCACAGTGGTCTGTACAAAACCCAGGGGTAGAGCTTTTATTTTATTTCATCTTCAATAACCTTTTTTCCAACAAGGGCTGATCAGAGGACTATAATTATTGGTGACAGTGACAGACTGTTACAAATCCAGGTAAAGTGCTTCAGTGCTTCACTTCCCTCTTCCAACAAAATTCTTTGAATAAGGGCTGCTCAAAATGTCGCTCTAGAGGAATTAACTTCTTCAAAATCATAGTGGGCTGTTCAAAATCCATGCCACGTACTTCACATCATCTCTCAACAAAATTATTCCAATGATGGCTGCTCCAAATGTTACTCCAGAGGAATATTTTTCTTTAACAAGACAGTGGGTGATGAAGGAGAGAGCTTCGGTCCTTCACCTTATCATGTTACTTTTCTGAGGATTCTATTTTTCAAAGCAGGCTGTTCAAAAAGGCCGGGGCAAGTGCAATACAGACAAGACATGATAACTGCATTTCACCCACTCCAACCCTTCTGAAACGGCCCTCATATTCCAACCACTCCAACCCTTCTGAAACGGCCCTCATATTCCAACCACTCCAACCCTTCTGAAACGGCCCTCATATTCCAACCACTCCAACCCTTCCAAAACAACCCTCACATTCCCACAGAATTGCAGGAACAGTTGAATGGACCAGTTCAAAGCTCAAAATGCATCAGTCTGCTGAATTCTCTACTTGGCCTATATAAATTATACCACACAAGGCCTAATGTACTTCATTTGTCCCTTAAAGGGGCTAGACACCAGATAGTTTTAAAATCGGCAAATACATTATTTGCAAAGAAACAAGCATAGAATTGTCAATACAAGCTAGTACAGGGCTGATAAGAACATCATTTTACATATATTTTGTTGTAGTCTCACCTGAGTTTACCTGTTTAAGAATAGCGCATAATCATCTGGTGTCTAGTCCCTTTGACAGTACAGCCTCAAAATGATTCCACATACTTATGGTTCAATAGTCACTTCTCAGGGTCTCCATTTGCTCAAGTTTACAAAACTGCAGTCAACAGTCTATACCATTTGTTTTTCAACCCATGGATGCAAGGTGCTCATCTTAAGGGTAGCTGTTCAGAGGCTGTTGGGCAATTGCGCTCAATTTGAAATGCTTATTACTGTTTTTACCAGGGCCGCAAAACAGAAGTCCAACTCGAATCACAAATCTAAAATATCCTGTTAAGCAGTTAGAATAACATTTTGACCATACAAGCAATTGCTTTCCTCACATTATGTGCTTTCCATATCTTGGACATTCTACTGAATGTGCATCACTTGAACAGTGTTCCTATTTCAGTCGTCTAAGTAAGTCCTTCTGAGGAACAAATGCTTGGCAGCAACATTTTTAATATGCCATTTTGCAGGTCTATGCTTACTTTGACCACGGCCATTCACTACAATGTCTCACCTTCATGAAACTGATGCAGTCAAGTTTCAAGTGTAGCAACAACCAGTCAAATACTGTACAGCACAATAGTCCAGCTAGTCACATCTTAATCTACTTAAGTACTTATACTGGGCATAATTGGGGGAACAATAACATAAAAAAAAATTCACTTACCGTTCCACTCTTTGGACCAGTTTCATTCTATTGGCTGTGGAACTGCCATCCTTGGCCTGCAAATGAAAGATCCAAATCATATTATTGTTACCAAAATACTGATAATCTGTTTTTAATGCCATATTGGTGACAAATCGCCTTCAACAGACATTATGCCTTGATATTTATCATGTTTTCATTGCATCAAAGGCTTCTCTGTTCTCAGTTTTTGTCTTTAGAGGGGTAAAACTCTACTATAAGAAAAACTTGTCCTTGAAATGCATGTGCATAATTTCATTTGTTTCAGTAATACTAAGGTTAAGTAAATATCTTGATTTTTGTTATGAGCAAGTTAAAAGAATTTTAAGGTTAAGACCAAGGCTATGACAATACCTTTCTGCTATGATAGATACACATCAATCAACTGTTCCCAGAGGAATTCAAATCATCTGATTAAGCATAGCAAGTTGAAGACAGATACCTCCATTAAGTTCCTAAATCCTTATTATCATCCAAAATTGGATCAATGATCTTTCAATGAATCAATATGTTCCTCCAGTTTTATTTTCACTTTGACACTCATTGAATAAATCTGTCATCTTCATTAAATTAAATAAGTATAACCATTACTCCTTATTATAATAAACATCAATGTGGCTACAATTGACAAAGTTCCTCTTCAATCATAGTGACCTACACGCTTCGAATAATTATACCAATATGGTTAAAACTGTAACAGTTCTTTATATCATTAAGTGACCTACACCAAACATGTCCACAACTGAACTTGGTAGCAAATTAGATTAGGAGTACCAGTAAGCCTTCCAATGTTTTATACCAATTTCCCAATAATCTTGAGCAAATATTTGAGTTTCACTCTCCCTTGTCTTGTGTTGAATATTTTAAGATAACAAGACTAGTCCTGCAGCAGAGTGTACAACCTGATTCCAGTACTTTTAAAATGCAAGATTACATTTTTAATGAAACCAAAATTTGTGCAAGTAGTAAATCCAATAAAAAAATAATCCTGAATTCTTGGTATATTATATGGTTAGGTAGAAAAAACATTGCCAACATTGTTTTAAGCTTGGCGTTTGTGACCGACCGTATAACCATTGATTTTTTATATATGTTTGTTGCAAGGTATAAAATTTGATGTTCAAGATTTCATACAGTCATATTTTTAGATCACTAGTTTTAAAAATTAAGAAGCTTGATTACAAGGGGTTGACAGTCTTACATCAAGAGGTCAAAGGGATCGACAGTCATACATTAATGTTTCATTTCTTCTCATTCTGTAACAGTAATCAAAATTTGACTTCTGGATGAACAAGCTCAAATTCTTGACTATTGCTTGGCATCAAATTTTTGAACAAGCCCTGCTTTATAAAATTCAGAATTTGAGCAAGCCCGGAAGACATTTAACCAGTGCATTGCTTGCGGGCTCATGTTAATTTCGACCAGTGCTGTAATAACATAAAATGTTCATGCTCATAAACACAAGAAAAGATTAACCAATCAACTACAAAGCAACACTAGTCCATTACCCCAATAACTGATTCTCTACGACTATCTGGCTTAAACAAAGTACCAGTACAAATATCTACCATCTATACAGATTAACAAAAATTTAATCCTGTATTAATCTTTCCACCAGCCCATGTTACATACATTCTATTTAGTACCTGAATTCAATACCGTCCATAATCAACTGCGACCATATGAAGAAACAAACAAATAGAACAATAGAAACAAGATATCAATAAATGGACATTGAACTGTAAATTCTACAGAATGACAAACTTGATAAAAACCTATACCAAGTTATCACCAATCTTACACAAACTTGGAAACCATTTTCTGTCTGTAACCCGCAGGTTATCTTAAACCCTAAGGAACTGCTACAGAACAAACAAAGGGAGATAATTCTATATTTACATGCTAAGAAAGGGAAGTTAATCTGATAACAGTTTAAATTGATGGCAATAGAAACCTATGTGCAACAGTTTAATCTGTGATAAGTATGTGTATATAGCAAAACATTAAATCTCTCAGATTTTTAAAAGAAAAGCATAGTCTTGTGCGAAATAAATCTTTGCCTGGCCAATAAAATAAAGCCAAGAATACACTGGTATGGACTTGATAAGAAAATATATACGTCTTTAATATGAATTGAGCAAAAATTCAGCCCATTGCTTGCAGTGTCCAATTCCAACTCAACCCGGGTAAAACTGTCATGGATTGGTTACAACTCTTGATTCTGGCCCTGGCTTTTTAGAAATTATATAAGTTAAGGTCGTCACTGAAGTCTGAAAAATGCATGTTTTTCAGACAATATATGTAGATGAATTGTTTAATAATCCAAAGCATTCATTCAAGCCTGATTTCTCTTGACAAGAGTTTGTGTGTGATGAAACAAATTGCAGATAGAAGTAGGAGTCTTGTGTGTGTTTGTGTGGACCAGAAATTGAAAATCAGAAAGTTGAAAACTGTTGTAATACCAGTGAAAGTTTCAAGACACTACCATTTTCCTATTGTTTCCAGTTGTTTCCCCTTTCTTGTTATAAGCCGAGTTGAATAATAAGTGACCTACACAAAATTTAACTACCAGAAGGAAATACAGCGAGTAAAGCATAAAGTAGTTATGTGGATACAAAACATACTTTTATTAGGAAAAATACATATATGAACTGTTGTCAGTGAGTGATATATTCTATTTTGTTGGCGTGGCCTTGCCCAAGTTCACAAACACCTGTTTGTTGGACATCTGCTTTCAAAGCATCCATGATAAAAAGGCGTGCAATAATTAGCTGATGCATGACCCAATTATCGGGTCAGGAGATTACCAATTATGAAAACACATGTCATCTGCTAATGAAAATATATTTCTCAGACCCAATTATCGGGTCAGGAGATTACCAATTATGAAAACACATCATCTGCTAATGAAAATATATTTCTCATACCTCTTCATTACACAAACAAACAAGGAGCTGTCAAATGACAAGGTTCAGGGCAAGATGAAAAGGAATCAGAGAATTTTGGGCAGTCAAAGGGACAGCAAGGCATGGAAATGAAGAAATGACCTGCATAAAAGACAAACGTGGCGCTGTCTGCTACTGTAATGTAAACATGTGTCTAAAAAGCAATAGTAATATCTCATACTTGACGTGATAAAGAAATGACTGCCATGGGATACTGGCTTTTGGCTCTAAACTAGGGAGGATACTGTCATTAATAATTAATTGTATTTTAACAATATTGTATTGACAATACACAGCTTATGTACTAGTTGATCGACAGCAAGAAGGCGTGTAAACCCACCACATTACTCAGTCCGGACAAGCCTTTGGAAAATCCTGGCGGAAACGCTGAAGTGGTGTGCATGATTGTATAGAAAATGTTGATAATAGTAAAAAGCTTCAGCAACTTGCTTTGCAAAAAGGCAGGAGTGCCTGAGCCAGCTAAAAAAGTTAATGTGTGTGTGCAGAGTGAAGTGTAATTGGGTCGAGCAGTCCATATAGCTCAGTTGAAATAGTGCCATCTCTCACAATACAAAAAAGAAGTAGAAACAAAACGACATGGATATCATGTATCTTACAGTCCAAATATTTACGTTTATAATATGGTCAATACTTCACATACAATTGTTTTGTCATTTTGGGCCAGTTATTCTGATTGGGATTTCGGGTTAAAGCATTCAACATCCATAAAAGATCATAAAAACAAGCCATTTGTCAATTATGGTTTTTTTTGTTCTTCATATGTGGACCTCATTATGATAGAAGATTTAACCATTTGTATGTAAGTTTTAGTAATCTTACCTGTAGGATACCTGTAGGATGATTTTGGGTTCTGTATAAGGACTTGTGCCCTTTTTAAACCCCTCTTCGTCTAAACTTGTTTCGTCACAATCTATCTTCGGAGCTCATAAAATCTTATCGTGTAAAGGTTGTTGGTAACAGTTATGAGTATATATGATTAAATTACAGCTGTCCATAGACAACTTTGATACAGGTCTCAAAACTGGTACAGCATGTCTCCTTGCCAGTGGCGGTCCAACCTTACTTTAAATGATTCTACATCTTCAGCATCTATCACATGTTGAGGCAAGTCATTCCACACTTGTATAACACGACGAGAAAACTGGTGCTGGCAGAAAGTGGTCCTAAATCTGGGTTTTTCAAGCTTTAAGTTATGCCCTCTTGTTGATGAAGCGTAGCAAAAGAATCTTTCAAAGTCACAATCATCGATACCTTTTTAATGCACCAGTCAATTGTAACCACGGCTTCCCTTGGTCCGGGGATATACCGGGGATAGCCAAAGCGATGGGCCATGTTTTCAGCCTCCCTGTGGCCCCGCAGTGCCAGTTAATGCGTTGGTTTTGTCTTCAAGCCAAATATAGCAGGAATTGACCTTACTTAGGGTCCCTGAGGTGCAGGGGCATTTGGCAGTAATTCAACCATCAGTCCCCACAAAGCGAGAATTTGGCTGGAGTCCAAAGTCCCCACTATTCCCCGGAATTTGGAGGGCCGTGGTTACAATTGACTGGTGCATAAATATAACAAACTTTTTGATATTAAAAATTTTAGTCCATGTCATATTAAGCTTTGTTTACCTATAAAAGGTAAAGTCTGCTTTGGAATGCGTTTAGTGCTTGTTTTGTGCAAGATAGTTTAGCAGTTACATGGAGAATCTAAATATAACCCTTTAATATCTATTTCAAAAATCAAATTCTTTTCTAAAGTCAACTTGAATTTTTTTCAGTGCGAGTTAAATATATCTGAAGGATAAACAGTGTGCAATAAGATCAGTAACACTTCATATTTATTATTTTACAAAGAAAATCAACATTCCCCACCCACCTGACCCTGCCTGTCAAACTTTTTCAAGTTTTTTTGTTTGTTAGACAACTACATCTGGAACACTTATTGTTCCTTGCGTTTTACTTACTTAACCAACAGTCTTTACAAATATATTTCTTTAAAAATAGGAACCTAATTATAAGTTAAACTCTTCCACATGACAGTCAAAATAATTCCTCAAATTCCATTCCAAAAACCATGCCGTTGTTGTCCCAGTTATTTTTACAAAGACGACAAACCTTTCAGTATAAAAACAACTCTACACAAGGGACGACAATTAATATTGCTGGTGTTGTTTTAAAGAAAATTAGTTAATGTTTTTGATTAAATTGACCCCGACTGAAATATAAGCAAAATTACCAAGTAAACTGTGTTGAAAGTTTTCGCGCGAAGTCTTCGGTATTTTATCAATGGCGGCCTTGACATGTGCTCCCAGAATGCCTTGCGTCGCACCTGTAAATATTTGGTGTTGCTTGGTTTTTATTGTCAAGGTGTTTTTTCCTTTATGTATATGTTCTTCTGTCCATCTCAACATTTGAACTTAATGCTATAATTTTAAATCACAATGACTAAAGTAATAATGGTTTCCCTTAAAATATTTTGTATGCTGATTAAAATATGTCGTTTTCAAACAGAATCGACTTTTATCAAGATTGATCATAAGTGCATCGTCTTGACACAATCATGTATTAATTATGTGATTTATGTCAAGTCACATACATGTAAACCTCTATGTTAATGCAAAATAATGAGCATACATTTTATATTGCACCATCAATGAATAGTATAAAGTAGTGTAGTATAAGATATTAATCTATACGTACGTAACGAGGGTACGCCTTATTAAGATGCATTATTAAAGAGGCACAACGTATAGGCTGATGGCACACTAAAGGTTGATAGCACACTATATATTGATGGTACACTATAGGTTGATGGCACATTATAGGTTGGTGACAAACTATAGGTTGATGGCACACGTACTATAGGTTGATGGCACACTATAGATTGATGGTACACTATAGGTTGATGGCACACTATAGGTTGATGGCACACTATAGGTTGATGGCACACTACAGGTTGATGGTACACTATAGGTTGATGGCACACTATAGGTTGATTGCACACTATAGATTGATGGCACACTATAAGTTGATGGTACACTATAGGTTGATGGCACACTATAGGTTGATAGTACACTACAGGTTGATGGTACACTATAGGTTGGTGTCACACTATAGGTTGATGGCACACTATAGGTTGATGGCACACTATAGGTTGGTGTCACACTATAGATTGATGGCACACTATAGGTTGATTGTACACTATAGGTTGATGGTACACTATAGGTTGATGGTACACTATAGGTTGGTGTCACACTATAGGTTGATGGCACACTATAGGTTGATGGTACACTAAAGGTTGATGGTACACTATAGATTGACCGCACACTATAGGTTGATTGCACACTATATATTGATGGCACACTATAGGTTGATGGTACACTATAGGTTGATAGTACACTATAGGTTGATGGTACGCTATAGGTTGATGGTACACTATAGGTTGATGGCACACTTTAGATTGATGGCACACTATAGGTTGATGGTACACTATAGGTTGGTGTCACACTATAGATTGATCGCACACTATAGGTTGATGGCACACTATAGGTTGATGGTACACTATAGGTTGATGGTACACTATAGTTTGATGGTACACTATAGGCTGATGGCACACTAAAGGTTGATGGCACACTATAGGTTGATAGCACACTATAGGTTGATGGTACACTATAGTTTGATGGTACACTATAGGCTGATGGCACACTAAAGGTTGATGGCACACTATAGGTTGATAGCACACTATAGGTTGATGGCACACCATAAGTTGATGGTACACTATAGGTTGATGGTACACTATAGGTTGATGGCACACTATAGGTTGATAACACACTATAGGTTGATAACACACTATAGGTTGATGGCACACTATAGGTTGATGGCACACTATATGTTGATGGTATACTAAAGTTTGATGGCACTATAAAGGTTGATGGAAAACACAGGTTGATGGAAAAATATGGTTGTTGACACAAAAAAGGTTGTCGGCGCACTTTAGGTGATAGGTTGACGACACAATAAAGGTTGCTGGCAAACTACATGTTGACAACACCATAAAGGTTGATGGCAAACTATAGGTTGACGACACAATAAAGGTTGATGGCAAACTATAGGATGACGACACAATAAAGGTTGATGACAAACTATAGGTTGACGACACAATAAAGGTTGATGACAAACTATAGGTTGACGACACAATACAGGTTACTAGCAAACTATAGGTTGACGACACAATAAAGGTTGATGACATACTATAGGTTGACGACACAATAAAGGTTGATGGCAAACTATAGGTTGACGACACAATAAAGGTTGATGACAAACTATGGTTTGACGACACAATAAAGGTTGATGACAAACTATAGGTTGACGACACAATAAAGGTTACTAGCAAACTATAGGTTGACGACACAATAAAGGTTGATGACAAACTATGGTTTGACGACACAATAATGGTTGATGATAAACTATAGGTTGACGACACAATAAAGGTTGATGGCACAATATAGGTTGACGACACAATAAAGATTGATGACAAACTATAGGTTGACGACACAATAAAGGTTGATGGCAAACTATAGGTTGACGACACAATAAAGTTTGATGGCAAACTATAGGTTGACGACACAATAAAGGTTGATGGCACAATATATGTTGACGACACAATAAAGGTTGATGGCAAACTATAGGTTGACGACACAATACAGGTTACTCGCAAACTATAGGTTGACGACACAATAATGGTTGATGGCACAATATAGGTTGTTGGCGCACTTTAGGTTGACGTCACAATATAGGTTGACGACACAATAAAGGATGATGACAAACTATTGTTTGACGACACAATAAAGGTTGATGACAAACTATGGTTTGACGACACAATAAAGGTTGATGACAAACTATAGGTTGACAACACAATAAATGTTGATGACAAACTACGGTTTGACGACACAATAAAGGTTGATGACAAACTATGGTTTGACGACACAATAAAGGTTGATGACAAACTATAGGTTGACGACACAATAAAGGTTGATGACAAACTATAGGTTGACGACACAATAAAGGTTGATGACAAACTATGGTTTGACAACACAATAAAGGTTGATGACAAACTATGGTTTGACGACACAATAAAGGTTGATGACAAACTATGGTTTGACGACACAATAAAGGTTGATGACAAACTATGGTTTGACGACACAATTAAGGTTGATGACAAACTATGGTTTGACGACACAATAAAGGTTGATGACAAACTATTGTTTTATTAACATATCTGCAGCAAATATTAAATCAGCTTAAATTTATTTAAAAAGTGTGATAGTTGGTGGTATTTAAACATAGAGGGAGTTGAATATTATTGACGTTTTATATATTTCTGTCTTATAAAATATAACATGGGCACAACATGGAAGCATAAACTACAACAACAACATTTACGTTCCTTACGTGCAATATTATTTCTAGCATATCGTCCAGTTTGATTTCTTTACTGGTGCACTTACATCCGTAAAAGAAAAAAAGATAAAAACCCGATATTTACTTTGGTAATTTATTCAAATAGCTTTCATAGAGGATTTTTTTTTAAATCGTTAAACATATCAAGAACAGAACCATTCCTTAATGATGCATGCCATTCCTGTTTATATGTGTATATAACTCTATATTTGAATTTCTGAGCAAGAGCATTTACATTTATATTTTGTACATTATCATATACATACCCAAACCTAAACGCATTTAAGAGTTTTCTAATATAATCACCTGGGGCGGTATTCATAAAACTTCTTAAGTATTTTCCTAAATTAAGATGATTTCTTAAAAAAGTCATAGGCATATGAAAACAAATGTATACGTATTTTTAAAATTAAAGATTTTTTTTTCAATAAGGTCAATATAAATAATATATTTTGGAAATTCTTTATTTTTAATTTAATATGACTCAAGAGATAATAAAATTAGGAAAGTGCCTTAAGTTAGGAAATGACTTAAAAAGTTTTATGAATACCGCCCCTGGTTAGAATATCCTTACTGCTATTAGCTAGTACTTGTAAATATACAGCTCTTAACACTATTTTAATTGTGTTTGCCAATTTCAACCATTACTCAATTATCCGTATATACACATACATATATATATATATATATATATATATATATATATATATATATATATATATATATATATATATATATATATATATAACGGGTATCTGCCTTGTTCTCTATAAACACTTACAGCACAAGGGTTAGCACAAGTGTTTTATAGTTCGAACGTGTAATTATGTTTTATAAAACATCAACTGTTTTTTTTTTATTTCTTTTCAATTAGTATAACCTCATATTCCGCCTGAATAATTAAATATGGACTCTACAAAAGCATCAAACAATTGGCAAAAAATGTAAGTTTTTTCCCGCCAAATATTCCTGATTTAAAGCATACTTACCAGTGTAAATAAAAACAACAACACCTAAGTGATTAAACTCATTTACGACCTCGCTGCTCTAGCCACCATATTTCCAGTTTCCGTGTGGCAACAATATATGTTGATTGCCCGCGTTTACGGAATACCATAATTTTGGCCTTCGCAATGATAATTTTAAGACCTCATGTATGAAAGTCCTATTTTGTACAACAGGGGTAACAACTCTTTTGCAAACCTAATGATTTTATACATTTCTTCACCCAAAACACGCCGTATATCATTTGGTTTACAATAGGTAGCCCCTTCCATTGAAATTTGTGTTCTAATTGCTTTTTGACAAACCAGGACATTGCCTCGGTCATTCCCTTTCGAGTTTGTTTTCAATGGAAAATGGCCGTGTAGTTCCAAATGACATCCGAGTTGATTCCCATAGAAAATAGCTGAGGTATTCCAAATGGATGTTGTCCCTGTTTAATTGACCGCCGCTATTTTCTCAAATAGGCTGATACGCGCCACCGAGACAATCACAGTCAATCATATTTTGATTCACAGACTATTAAAATCGTTTCATTATTTGTTACGCATGATTTGGGTAGAAAAAGCGAGTATTCGGTACTCAACGGGTACTCGGGTATAAGTTTTGCGAGAATGTGAGACATACAACTATCCTGGCTAATAGTGGATGTCAGACGAAATATTGAGCCAAAAATGGCATCGTTCGCACTGCAACAGGAGATCACCTTCGGCTACATAACTGTTCCAAATTATTTCATACATTTTCTTACTGTCCAGAAAGTTGTCATTTTGCTAAGATTCGCTAGCGCATACACATCCTCTCGCGCACTGGATACACTAGGACGAGGTGGTCGAGTTCATCGTGTGGTATTGCGAGGTTTCAAACATTATTTTTTATAAATCATTTCACAATGACTGACACAAATAGTTTTGATATACATATTTTACGATAGAAAGAACGAGGAGATGCCGTAATGCAAGTGCGTTTTAAAGGGGCTAGGCACCAGGGGCAGTGATTACGAACAGTCTCAAGTCTGAGTTCAGACTCAAGACTCAACATAACAAAACTTAATTTCATTGTAATTTTCCTTCTATCAGAGCATTGATGGTAAACTTTGCTGAAATATATTACTGTTTGAATGTTTTACTATTGTTTACATAAATTTTGTAAAAGAAATGGAATAAATATGATTTTTGTTCCTTTATAAAAATGCTTATCTGAGTCTGAGTCTAGACTTGGACTTGAGACTGTTCGTAATCATGGCCCAAGGTTGTCTCAAAATCGGAAAATATATTATTTCTACAAGACAAGCCTAGAATTGTCAAAACGAGCTACCATGAGGCCGATAATACATACTTGATTATACATAATACATGATTAAAATAATATTTTGTCGCTGCCTCAGCTGTGTTTACCCGTTTAAAAAAACCCATAATGGTTACCCAATTTATAGATAATGGTTATCATATCAATGTCACGTGAATAGTACAGATACATATACCAATGCTATGTTTTAATTAACTGGGATTTACGTGGTAGACAGACCCAGTTATTTTCGAATTGGAAACAAAATAAGAAATATAAACTGCAAAAGATGCACGTGTCGTAATGAGCTGTACACAACGATATTAATTTTAAGTAAGCATTTGAAAATATTCTTTTTTTCTTGCAATTGTTTCATCTGGTTTCTAGTCATTTTAAAATCGCAACTCAAATGCTAATAAAATACGAACATATTTTCATATGGAAATTTGATCTGGACAAACATTTGAAACACCAAGACTACCACAGGGGATGCAAACATTCGCCCCTTATTCTCAGTTGGTCAGGAAGCAAAACTGATTATGTTAACCAGATGTATGACCTTGCCAGACAAGTCCATGCATATTGGCATGTTTTGGGCAACATGTGTACTAAGTTTTATATGAACATGTTACAAAATGTTTGTTTTTACTCCGCTGTCCGCTCCACACGCCGTCTTCGATTTATATAAATAACATAAGTATGGCAGTTTGATAGACGATTATTGTTTGTTTTAATGCAAGATAGCAATGTATTTCACAGAGTGAAATATCAAAAAAAGGTAATCATATTCCTAACAGACATATGAAATGACAGCTAATTGTGTTTTTTTCCAAAAATCTCACAACAATTATATAAAATCGTAGCGTCATTGTTGAAATTATGGCCCAGCCCTGTGCGCGCTGACGTTTGATTTGGACGTGAGAGTGGGCTTCAATTCAAAACGGTGAAACATGTAATATTCTATAAATTCCGTTACTGAATTTAGACAGTTTTAGGCATAGACTTGATATCTAGAGTATTGTGCAGATGTTTTTCATGCTATGTAAACGCTATGAGTTTGAACCAGTTTAAGGGTGAAGATTGCCTTGAATGGTTACTGAAAATGCTATGAGTTTGAACCAGTTTTCGTTACCGAATGCGTTGATATGATTACCGATAACGCTATAGATTAAAACCAGCTTTCGGGTGCTGTATGCTTTAGAATTGATATTGAAAACGCTATAGGTTTGAACCAGTTTTCGGTCGCAGATTTCTGTGGTATAGTCGGTGAAAACACTGCGAGCTTGAACCAGTTTTCGGGTGCAGACTTTCTTGGTAGTGTCAACGAAAACACTGCGAGCTTGAACCAGGTGAAGACTTCCTTGGTTTTATTGGTGAAAACACTACGAGCTTGAACCAAATTTCGGGTACTCACTGCCTTGGTTTTGTTTGTGAATACACTATGGGCTTGAACTAGTTGGCGTGTAGTGACTGCCCTGGTATAGTCAGTGAAACACTATGGACTAAGCCAGATTTCGGGTAGTGACTGCCGTGGTTATTTCTGTGAAGACACTATGGGTTTGAACCAGTTTTCGTATGTTGACCGCCATGGTATAAGGCTATGGGTTAGACATTGTTTTTTTAGAGCTGACTGCCTTGGTGTTGATTTTGGGTGCTGACTGCTTTAGTATGGTTTTTAAAAACGTTTAGGACTTGAACATGCTTTCAGGAGCTGACTGCCTTAGTATTGTTAGTGAAAGGAACATGGGTTTGAACCAGTTTTCGGGATTTTCGGTGTGGTTAGAGAAAACGCAATTGGTTTTAACCAGTTTTTGATACTGCATTGGTAATGTTAGTGAAAATTTAATCTGTTTAAATCAGTGTTCTTGTGCTGAGAGCCTTGGTATTGTTTGTAAAAACACTATGACTTTGAACCAGTTTTCTGTACCGACTGTTTTGGTATGGTTGGTGGAAACGCTATGGGCTTAACGAGTTTTCGGGCGCTGACTGCTTTGTTATGGTGGTTAAAACGCTATGACTTTGAACCAGTTTTCAGGTACTGACTGCTTTGTAATGGTAAGTGGAAACGCTACGAGTATAATGAATTTAAAACAGTTATCGGGTGCTGACTGCTCTGTTATTGTTAGTGGAAACCATATGACTTTGAACCAGTTTTCTGGTGCTGACTGCTTCGGTAAAATAAATGGACAGCTATGACTTTGAACCAGTTTTCTGGTGCTGACTTCTTCGGTATGATAAATGGACGGTTACGACTTTGAACCAGTTTTCTGGTGCTGACTGCTTCGGTATGATAAATGGACAGCTATGACTTTGAACCAGTTTTCTGGTGCTGACTGCTTCGGTATGATAAATGGACAGCTACGACTTTGAACTAGTTCTCAGGTCCTGACTTCTTCGGTATGATAAATGGACAGTTACGACTTTGAACCAGTTCTCAGGTCCTGACTTCTTCGGTATGATAAATGGACAGTTACGACTTTGAACTAGTTCTCAGGCGCTGACTGCGTGGGTATGATAAATGGACAGCTACGACTTTGAACCAGTTTTCAGGCGCTGACTGCTTAGGTATAATAAATGGACAGCTACGACTTTGAACCAGTTCTCAGGTGCTGGCTGCTTTGAACCAGGTTTTGGGTGCTTACTAACTTGATATGGTAAATGCACAGCTATGGCTTTGAACCAGGTTATGGGTGCTTACTGTCTTGGTATGGTAAATGCACAGCTATGGCTTTGAACCAGGTTATGGGTGCTTACTGTCTTGGTATGGTAAATGCACAGCTATGGCTTTGAACCAGGTTATGGGTGCTTACTGCCTTGGTATGGTAAATGCACAGCTATGGCCTTGAACCAGGTTTTGGGTGCTTACTGCCTTGGTATTGTAAATGCACAGCTATGGCTTTGAACCAGGTTATGGGTGCTTACTGGTAAGTTAAAAGGCGTTGGGCTTGAACCAGTTTTTTCGGGTGCTGGTAAGGTCAATGAAAATACATGTACCAAGTTTAATTTGAGTATCTAAAAGGCTAAGATATATTGAATATCTAAATTATTTTTAGACTGATGGTCTAAGATAAAGTTTTTCTATGACTTCATCCTCGACATCGACACCAAGGCTTTACCGATACTTTACTTTTTTTCTTTGGAATAACAAGAGGAAAGAAACACGGATATAAGCATCCTGCTATTTATTAATCATCTATAAATAATGTTAATATTACCTGACACCTCAAAAGAACTTATTAATATGTATTATTATAACGAGGAAGGTCATCAATAAGCAAAAGGTAAAACATCAAGCAACGCAACTCCTGAAAGGGCTATCTATACAATTGTGGATATAATTATATATAAATGAAAATGAAATAATAAATAAATATAAGCAGACATCAAAAACGGCAAAAGATTGTAAGAAAAAAATAACAATCAGAGCCTATGATTAATCATCAGTCATGTTAAAATTTATGAAAATTTAATTCAAGTTGATTTGTTGAATGATATTTTTGTCAACTGCTAAGCTGATTAAATTCTTAAATACAAAACTTCACCTTTAATACTATATTTTCAAGTCAAAAGACAACAAAAAACAATTTTAAACAAAAAGTAGTGCAGAAAAGTGCCAGAAATATTGCAGGATAGGTGAAAATTATGCAAGTATGAAAACCCATCTCTTCTATAGCTTAAAAGCATCATGGCTATACATATTCTTTTTAAAAAGAAGTTTGGTCAACATATTTAGGATATAAGTACAACTTTCAAATTTTAGAATATAAGTATAGCTACCAAATTTACAGATTTGGACAACAATCAATATTAAAGGGTATATCTTATCTATTTCCCAAATAAAAGGTATAAAAAAATATTAATTTCAAAATTTCACAAAACGTATAAAACAATACTATTCACAAAACGTATAAAACAATACTATTAACTAAATTTGTTTACATTATCTTGATTTCATTAATTGACATGTACTTTTGTTCTGTTCTACTTAGTTATTTTTAAATCTTTTTAGAGCAAAAAAGAAATATGTTTTTCGGAATATGTTTTACAATTTCTTTCTTGACTGATAAAACCTATACCAAAATCATATGGGGCCATTAAGCATCCAAATTTCACATAATTGTTGGTAGTATAATTGCAGTTGAAAAAGGGTAGAGCTATATATGTAAGAAATACATAAAAATACTTACACCTTGAATACCTTATAACAGTGTGTTTCAACAAGTCCAAACATTCAGTGCTGTCATAAAGTTTCAAGAAAAGTTAAGCAATATGGTTCACCCTAAATAAACAATAAGCATAATAACAACCATATAATATAAAGATTAACAGTTAATCCACATAAACACCATTAAAACAATCTTTATTGTGTTTTTACTTTATCATATACCCATTTTGTGAAGCACCCAGACTTAAACACTAGATTAAGACTATTTGAATTCTAAGTAACATTAAATCATGCACTAAATTAAGGTTATTCAAACAACATGTAATTTTAAGGCTTAAGTAAGGTCAAAGTCTTTTTAAATTCTAAGTTAAGTAAAAGTCTTTGATTATACTATTTAAATTCTAAGTTAAGTTAAGATAAAGTCTTTGTTAATACTATTTAAATTCTAAGTGAACTAAATCAAACATTAGGTTAAGCTTAGTCAATGATTAAGTAACTTTAAAACTAAGTTAAGTTTTGTCAAATATTTTGTTAAGACTAAGAAAAGTTAAGTCAAGCACTAGGTTAGGCTAAGTCAAACACTTAGTAATTTTAAGACTATTTAATTTCTAAGTTAATTAAGAGTTTAAGACTATTAAACCATTAAGTTAACCTTGATCACAAATATTTTGATCATATTCATACTCTTGGTTATTCTGTGTCATAAACTAAGATATGCTTATTCATAAACTAATTTAAGCTTATAAATTCAAACTCTATATAAAACAGTAGCAATATTGAAAACTGGACTACATGCACCATTATAACTTGATAAAACACACCCCTCTTACCTTCAAATAGTAAATACAGTAATCATAAAAAACAAACTGCAATAAATGAACAATGAACCCATTGCATCCTCGATTTTAAAGGTATGCCCCAGATACAATACAAGAGCTGTCACAGAGACAGCGCGCTCGACTATTCCGCCGCTTTTTGGTGTATGGATTGAAAAGTTTTGGCGAAACATGCATGGATCACTGTTAGATTAGATTTCAATGCAATACATGATGTGCTGAGATATTTACATAAATTGAATGGAAAATATTAGAGGTGGTACGCAAACTTTAACATAAATTCTAAGTCGAAAAAGGGGTATAATTTTGTCAAAATGTTTGATAGAGTTACCTCCTCCTGTGTACAGGTTGGGGGCATGATGGTGAACAAGCGTGCAAAGTTTCAAAGCCAGATGTCAATGGACTTTGAAGATATTCGAGGTGGTACTCAAACTTTAACATAAGTGGTTACGCCGACGCCGACGCTCAGGTGAGTAGGATAGCTCTCCTTTTCCTTCGAATAGTCGAGCTAAAAAAGTTCAGAGATCAAATGCTTTCAAACCCACTAAATTTGATAACTTAAGCAACTTAAAAAAAAATAATGTATTTTCTTGTGAAATTAAATTCACGGACAAATTTGAACATTGTAATGATATGTGAAATTAAAAATAACACTAAAAAAAAAGGTTTTCCTTTAAAGAATAATACAATCCTCCACATGAAATGGAAGAATACTATTCTCAATAAACTGCAACTCGAAGAACACGTCAAGAACTGAACATTATCTTTTTCTGTTATTATAATAATGTAAGATAAAGATACATTTACAAGATGATTAAGTTTTTGTTTAAATTTGGTGAGGTCACATTTTGGAGGAAAAAAATGTGAAATCAATCATTTTGGCAAGGAAATATTCAAATTACATTGATTTCTGTAAATGAAATAAAGGTGTCTTAAACATAGTTTGTCCTTCCAAAATTGGCAACACCCCTAACCCCTCGCAATAAAAATCACGAAATCAAAGCGATCTAATGTATATATTTACAGGTATAAACTATAGCAGAGAATTCTTCATTCCCAATTAGTTGTGCATATTATAATTGACAAGATTGCACATATTATAATAAAGTACAGAAATCTACAGATTACAATGAGGTAAGGAAGTATTATTATAGCATAAAAACTGATGATAGGCTGAGACAGTTAAGTAAAGCAAAGACTCCAAACAAAATATCTTTATAAGTGTTTATACTTAAGCACTCTTTATATAGATATAATTACATAGTGACTATTATGGTATTTAATTTAAGCAGAACAGAAACTATAAAGCTTACTTTAAAGTTTAAGCTTACCATGCTTGAATAAAATACTGTATTGAGAAAAATTGAAAAAATATATAGTAATGAGTCATTAGTTTAGCAAAATATGGCAATAATAAAAATCTATTTGCATCTCAAACTGTATTAAAATTCCGAGGGTTAGATATAATTCACATATTATCTTAACCATGCAATATCAATTATACAAAAACCTTGAAAACAAAGAATCTCTTCTTTTTTACAAATATCAGTTAAAAATGGTACTGACTGCGCAATAATTAATAGTTTGTCAAATGTTTTATGACCGACTCAAAGAAGTACTCTTGACCAAAATAATTCAGCCTCTCTTGTCAGTCTTTTTTTTTTTCATTTTTCACTCGGTATTTAATTGGCAAAGAGTGCAAAACCTCCACTGTACCTATCTGCATCACACCAAAAAATGTGGTTCGGAAAACACCATACAAACTATATATTCTGGCACTACTATATCGTCTACTTTAAAAACATATCATATAAAAATTTCACAGATAAAATACAAGTATATGCATATTTCAAAGTCATCACCCTGTATTACATATATTGACTACAAACAATGTCCAAAAAAGAAAACAATATCTGTTGGCAAAAAGAAACAGGCCCCAATTTCTGGAAATATCTTTAAAGCGTACCAGGGGAAGGTAGGTAGGTATGATGTTGGATTAAAGCTGCACACTCACAAAATGTCAGTTCTAACACTTTTTTAAAAGTTGTATTAGAATCGGCTGATTTTGTCATCAATGCCATCAATTCAGTCATATTAGATAATTCACAACAGAACAGATCTCAGTTGTCTGGTAAACTGCCGAAAATAATTCTTTAAGCGTTAGTAACGCTTTTAGCCATAAAACATTTTTTGAACTGTAAATATGATAAACTGTGATCTGATTTTTTGTTAGAATTCTTATAACACTTGTTTCCAGACATTTACGCCAAAAAAAAATAATAAAAATATTGTTTGACATGATTGTCTTTAAAATAATTTCCTTCAATAAAGAAAATAACACAATTTATACCAATAAAACCTAGTGAGCTTAGCATGATTCTCATCTCAAAGACTTAAGAATTTGGGGCCTGAATCACAAAAATACACACAATTTGATTTAATCATTAGTATAATCTACCATAAAAAAGCACAGATATATTTTTAATAAATTGTACATTTTTTTTAAGTTTATCTGCAAATAACATACATGTATGTAAAAAGCACCTATATGAATCTAAAAGCAAGTTATTTACAATTTTCATCAAATATCTATAAAAACTCTCATAAATAACTAATATTCTTCAACAATTTAAAAAACCATGATCAACTCTTTGTTACAAGATAATGTTGTATTCACATGCTTTTATTTTGAATATTTCTGAACATTTCGCAATATTTTTCTTCTTTACATCATGTACCAAATTTCATGACGGTTGTATGCAGTCATTCTCCCAACAATAGGATAAAGATCAATACCTGCGTACTATATAGATCGTATGAATGGAAGTGGACAAATTATTTTGATTTCTTTTTTTCTCTATGTACTGACTAAATATCAAGAGTTTTTACCGGACTTGTATGCTTGCCGATATTCGTAATTAACTCTCCCCTTGTGCTATCCAACATGACATTTTCAACGTGAACAATGTACACATACCTGGATGGCGTAATGCACAAACCCACACCTACACATACCCGTACAAAAAGTGTTTCGCAACCCCTCTTATATTGAAAAAATGCCCCCAAAACTTTCAAAATTTTCTAACAAAACCAATTTAAATGGACCAATCAAAAACATCCCGAGTTCAAACCAACCAATAAGCAAGCAATTCAATATAGAACCAACCAATCAGCGTTCAGCTCATGTTTACACCACCTCTCCCAGAGCAAGATATTAAAGCACCAACACAATAATTCCTTTCTAACAAATAACTTTGAGAATACAGAATTTACATTGAAAAGCAAACAATGCCATATTGTTTTTTGTTTTGTTTTTTACAGTTACTTGTATTTTTCTCTAAGAAAAATTCCATAAAATACTAATGCAATAATCATCTATTAGGAGATAAGCAACATTCATATATTCTAATCGTGTTAAGTCTCACATCTGCAAGTTAAAATCAACCAATCAGTAAACCAACAACCAAACTTCAAAACAACCAATCATTATTCAAATTAATTTGCAATCAACAAATCATTTGTTAAATTCAAAATCAGCCAATTAACAATCAGCTTAATTTCACATCAATAAACTACATACTGGTCATATTCGAATTTGCCAATTAAAGCTTTGCTCAATTTAAATTCAACTCATTAACATTCAGCCCAGGTTCAAATCTACTAGTCAGCATTCAGCTCCTATCAGCACTAGGCTCCAGTTCAAATCCACCAATCAGCATTTAACTCCAGTTTAAATCCACTAATCAGAGTTCAGCTCCAGTTTAAATCCACCAATCAGCACTCAGAAGAACCCCCAGTAGCTCCTGTATGGTCCTTGGAGCCCACTTCAATGTCTACCCGACATATTGGACATTTCTTGTTCATTCCCAGCCATTGATCCACACACACAATGTGGAAAAGGTGCATACATGGCAGTCTCCTGAAAAATGTTATTTTTTGAATGATTATACAAATTAAAACTGTACCAAGTCCTTTTTGAAAGGCCAAGATAATGTTCCCCTGGTGGAGATCGAGCCCAAAACCTTGTGGGTGATAGGAAGATATACCAAAAGACCACTTTTAGCCATTAATTCATGTTAAAATTTACCAAATGAACAAATGTCCAAGAAAAATCCCAGTCCTTAACCCTATCTTTATAGAACAGAACAGATCTTTATATTGTGTTACATCTTTTTCAGTAGGTGACAAATGGTTATAGAGGAATATGATAAAAAAAGTGTTGTTTTTTTAATGTTGTGATTGTGTAAAATTAGAAAATAAATCAGTTTTTTTCATAAATATTGGTTAAAAAAAATGGCAGAATTTTAAACACAGACTCCGCAAACACCAAAGCAGTTACAATACCTGGATTTATTTTGAATGAATGCAAACCCCTGCTGACAATAGGCCAAGGATATTATCAAACTTTTTGCACCATCAACACCAGTGCCAATGCCTCGACAATACCTCAACTGTTTTCCTTTGAAACCCCTCCCCCAAGAAAAGCTAATGAACAAAAACAAACAAAAATGACTGACCTGACATCCTCGTCATTTTCAAACTCACTAAGACAGATTGTGCATTTCTCCATGTGGTTGGAGTCATCTTCCTCATCTTCATTGATAATCTTCACCTGAAAAAGTGATTTAGTGAGTAAGAGGTTACGAAACACTTATTTTACATGTATGAAAAATCAATATTATAATTTTATGATACAGTCGTTACAAAACACTATTTGTAGAAGTATGAATATATAAGTTAATGATAACCGGTCGCAAATAAAAATAATATTTATTGAAAAAGAGGTTGAGAATCATTAATTTTACAAGTATTAACTTTTAATTTATTGCTAATATTTGGGTGCTAGAATATCCTGGTTTAGGTGTTAATTGTTAAAATTTAAACTATCCACTTGAAAAAAAATATTAAATTAATGACCTACAACACAAGGTGCATGTAAAGATTGTCTCAATGAACGAGGAATTTGTATTTATAATCCACCAATCAGCATTCAGCCCATATTCAAATGGACCAATAAGGATTCATCTAAATCTAAAATTGACCAATGAGTAAGGAACTGAATAAATTCTTATGTGTTTTAAGAACATCATAGACTTTCCAGTTCATTCAAAATAAACATTTATTTTCTCTAATTAAACTTGAACATATGAAGCAGATACCAACACACAACTTCATGGGCAGAATGTTCAGAACATTGTTAATGTTAACAACGTGGTTAGGAAGATTGTTGTAAACTTTTAACCCTTAAATATTTGATGATGTGCTCAGTGTTTCAAAAATAAAACATTTAGTAAATCTGAAACCCTGTGTCAAATTTTGCTATAAAATACTGCTGATCACAAATGTATCCATTAAACTTCCAGAGCAATAAAGATTTGAAAGTTAAAAAGTTCTGAACAATTGGCCCAATATCTGATAACATCCTGGAGCAAAATTCAACAAATATTTGAGATAGTCTACCAAAATGGTTGTGTGTACCAAGTTTCATACTGATAACTATAACTGCATTTGAGGTATGGCCAATTAGTAAAGTTTTTGCACCATGAAAATGCAACTGCTGAAAATGACAAAACAGCTATAACAAAACCTTGGTTATTTTAATGAAAACTACAACAAAGGCAAGCTAAAAATACACCAGACATTTGTAAATATTAAACAATTAATACTCATACTTTCTTATATTTGTGTGGCAGTGTGTACTGTTCTATGACATCCTGACTGGCTCCTCTATTAACATTGCCCAGTCTCTCCTCCAGATGAAGCAATTCCTGTAACATAACAATAATGTTAACACAGCATTGACATCAACATAACAGTAACATAGCAACATTAACTAGCAGTGGCAATTTAACATGACATAGACATTAACATTTATAACAGCTAAAGTGCTCACAGAGATTATGCTCAGTTGAATTAAGGGACCCTCTCACAGATTTACGTTGCAAATAAGTTTTTTAGAACAAACAAGAAAAAGCAACATAACAGTATCTAATTTTAACAGAATTTTAGTAAATCCTAGCCTGAAATCATTAATTTTAACAGCATTACTTCTGCCCTTTGGAAAAACAAGGGCATTTCCTGTCATAATTTTTCTAATTAATTGTTAACAATACATCTTTTATTTAAACTTTTGATGATGTTCTATCAAAAAACAAATGTTGTGATCGCATTTCGCACAAATTCATTATCATGTCTCACCCTACTAATAATGAGTGTCCCTTTAATGAGAAAGATTAATAACAAGTACCTCATAAGTTGGAGGCCTGTGTGGGTTAAACATCATTCTTCCAAGCTGTAGCCGCATCTGGACATTTCTTGGCAACATGCCAAATGAAGGAGGAACTGGAGGGAATGTTGGGAAATCAGGCACAGCAGGGAACTCTGGGAATGGTCGCTATAAATAGAAACAAATTTAATCGGCTGAATACAGATCAACATTTTGTTTAAGAACTGTTATCCGGCACTCTGGGAATGGTTGCTATAAATAGAAAATTGTGTAGAAAGCTATATATAGAACACTTTGGGGATAGTCCCTATTATAAGAAACATGAGTTACTGGCTAAATATACTGTGAAATCATTAATGTTCGTGGGGCATTAATGTTCGTGGTTTTCGTGGGTTGGGTGATCCACGAATTCAAGATCCCACGAAATATAAACCCTTTATTCACTTTTTCAATTGCCTTGTTACGTACATACTCTAGTATATTCTTTACAGAGGTTGCAGTATACAATGTTAAAACCTGTCTCACTGTACAACTTGCAATCATTATTCTGTTAATATATTATAACTGCCTTTAACAAATAATGAACCAAATCAATTAAATGTGTTTTATGCAGCAAATGACAGTTATAAGCACGTGTTTAAACGTGTGTCGCATCTTCGATTTTTTTTTTCAAAAATGAAAATCCACGAATTCAAGTACCCACGAAATTGTTTTTTTTTGGCAAACCACGAAATTTCATGCCCACGAACATTAATGATTTCACAGTAGATCAAAATTTGTCTGATCAATGATTAAAATGTTGATTTCTGATGAAGAAATCAAAGGCAAATAAAAGATTACAGTTTTAAAATAGTGAATTATTTTGATTACCCCCGTACTGCCAAGTACCTGAGCAGTAATTAAAACTGTTAAGCTTGATCTGATATTTTGTTTAAATAAAAAAATCATTAATTTGTCCTTCAGTTTCTATAAAACAAATCCATGAAAATGAACAGTAATTTGACAGAAAGACTGCTCACAATAACTGGTACCCCGTAGTGCACTCCAGGGACTGCAGCAAAGTGGTGGAGCCTGGGCACGCCGGCATGGTGGTAGTGGTGCAGGTGGTGATGGAGGTGCTGGTGTTGCCCCTGTGGCGTGCTGCAATACAGATGGGAAATACTTGAACACATGGTTTAATGGGAATTACTTGAACATCTCAAAAGATGGGAAATACTAAATAATGTGGCATACTTGAAAACCCATGAAATGGTGGCATTATGGTAAGAACTGGAACATGTTGAAAAATTGGAAAACACACTCTTTGAAAACACACGAAAATATGGCATGACAGGAATACACGGACATATTGCCTTTTGAAAATTGTGGCATCTTTCAAAACACACAAAAATGTAGAATGGTTGGAAATATTATAACAAAAGGTATGATGGAAAATACTGAAACATGAGGAAATTAATGGAACATGTGGCATGTTTCACAAAACAAGTAAAGATGGCATGACAGGAAATACTGGATGATGTGGCATGATGGGAAATACTGGAACATGTGACATGATGGGAACTACTGGAACAGGTGGCATGATGGGAAACCTGGAACATTTGGCATGATGGGCACCTGGGACATGTGGCATGATGGGAAACCTGGTTCATGTGACATGATGGGAAACCTGGAACATTTGGCATGATGGGAACCTGGGACATGTGGCATGATGGGAAACCTGGAACATGTGACATGATGGGAAATACTGGGACATGTGACTGGATAGAAAATCCTGGAAACCATGACATAATTTGAAATACTCAGTTTCCATGATATAACATTCAGGGTTCATATAGCAAGACTGGCAAACAAGTCAAGGAGTTTTGAATGATATTTTAAGGACCTTTGTTTGATTTTAAAGGACTATTATAAAAAAGAAACTATAAAAATAACTCATATTTTTAGAACCTATCAATTATAACAATTAATGAAAATACTAGTCATAAGCGAAGCATCCACTAAGATCAAAAGAGTTTGTACAGATGAACCATTTTTACTTCAGACACTTCTTTTGGAGCAGAACAAAGAAATTTAAGGACTATTTCCAAAAAAACAAGCACTTTTCATGCAGTTTTCAAGCCAAAATTAAAAGTCAAGTTGTTATAAGGAGTTGTTTGCAAATTTAAGGACTTAGCAGCAGCCTAAAATTCAAGTACTTTTCAAGTCTGTGTGTCCATGTGAATCCTTCCCTCAAACAAATGATTTAATGGTAAGTGACCGTAAGTCCCATGATATTTACCTCTGGGGGTGCTGATTGTTGGCTGGAGGTCTGGGGGCGCTGTCCAGGCTACAGCTTGTCTGGCTGTGGGCCATTGGCGGCTGTGTCTCAACAAGCGAGTGTGGTGGAATCTGGAGAAGACAATGCAGTGCAACAGTTGCCAATTGTGTGCCACATGGCAATATCACGCTATTTTTGTACTTGCAGTAAGACAACACTAAACTTCACATGTAGGCAAGGTAACACACCATTAAACCAATATCATAGATATGTCCTTATAAGTAGGGTTACACTACACTAATTGATGACCTGAAGCTACAGTGTTGTAGTTGATAACTAGAAAAACAGTGTAAAACAACAAGGCTACATACCACTAAAAGATTACCTGCAGATGGTTTGAGCCATGCACAAGTTGTGCATGTTCTAATTGAGTTCTGAGCAGATCTAGCATTCGTAGGTTGTCCTGGTGGGGAAGTATACAAACCACTTATCATTGACTTAAAGTAATGTTACACACCACTTTAAGATTATCTGTAGAAGGTTAGAGCCCTGCACAACTTCTGTATGTTGAAATTGAGCTCAGGAGGATAAGCATTCTAAGCTTGCCCTGGTTGGGAAGGCTACACAACACATTGGTGACTTAAAGTAAGGCTTCACACAACTTTTATATTACCTGCAGAAGGTTTGAGCCCTGCACAAGTTGTGCATGCTGAAATTGAGCTCTGAGCAGGTCTAGCATTCTAAGGTTATCCTGGTGAGGAGGTAACTGTTGATGCTGGTGGGGATGAGGAGCTGGCACCTGATAGAACACATGGTAGGTTGTATACATAATTGAAACACTGGTTCAAGTTGGTCAGAGGGGTATTACTGAACACATATTTTAGCCAGTAGTATCAGATTAAGTCATAATTACGCCCACTTTCTTTGCATATTTTTTTTTATTATAGTAAACATTGTTGTTTCTCCAGACAGCACAGAAACCAATGATTACAATACAAAAGCTATGAAAATACCTCAACTATAATTCTTCGAAAAACAGACCAGCTAAAAACGCACAATAGCAGATGAATTCAAGTTTTTGCATTCTGACAACCATGAAAGCATTCTGAAATATTTCAATCCACTACTGTTAAAGGCAGACAACCTAAACAGGGATGTGACTGACCTGACAGCTGATTGGCTCAAACTATTTTTTGCAATAGGGTTTGGCTGTGCTTTAGGCACCCAAAGGGGATGAAGCACCCTGTCGCCGAAGCAAAACTGGCTTTTGAGAAGCTCTCTTGACTTCAAATTTGAAGAAAACTTGAGTGTCAACATAAAAAACAACAAAAGTTACAATCAAAAGCAACCAGTTAACTTTAAAAAAATATAAAACAATAACTAGAGACAATTTTACCTGATGTATTGGCCTGACGATATGGTGTCTACCCTGGTTGTGAAATGTGGGGAATGGACTTGGGGGAATGTGGAAGGGAGCTGGGTGGTAATGGTGGTGGTGTATATGGGCTCTCTGCCGTGGGGTTGGAGCGGGGCCGCCTTGGGTATGTGAGTGGGGGTGAGTTGAGTGGGGGTGGTGCCCTTGATGAGCTGGATGGGGAGGGTGGTTTGGATGATTGGTATGGGGGTGGGTTGGATGAGAGCCATGATTGGTAAGGTGGATGTTGGGGTTAGGGGCTTGCACAGAAGACGCCCCGCCATGCCCTGAGGGGCCACTAAAACCTGGCATGCTTTGTGGAACTGCCGGGTGGGGCGCGCTTGTTGACACCCCATGCCCGTGTGAGTGATGAGGGTGGTGGGAGTGGACATTACCAAAACATTGGTGATATGGGTGGGGCACTGAGCTAGGGGGGAGGGGGTTGTTTGGAGCTTGCGAGTTTGAGCTAGAGTTACTGGCAGGCTGATTATGTGCATTGCTTGGGGCTTGACAACTTTCGGGCTCCATGGAATGACCAGACCGGGAAGACTGCTGAGATAGGGGGGTAGTGTTTTGTGATTTTGGCATATTGGAGTGTGCTGAGGTGCCTGCTTGGCCCTCTTTTGGCTGTGATGAGGGGACTGGTGCTGTCAAGCGGCTGTGTGCATGGGAGGCTGATCTTCCACTGCTCCCTCTCTGGCAGGTGCCTGCAAAAATAGGAATGAAATTACAGTAATAATTTACTCTGACAGAAGATAAGTTTTAGCTTCAGGCAATAACCCAGATATGCTGTAGTCACTTCTTATTATGTGAGTCAATTTGTGTAATGTTAGTTTCAATCAACTGGTAATTATTCATTGGTAAACATAGGTTAGTTGGTTAATTAATACTTTGCTTGGTTTTAAATTCATGACCTTTTTACACAGAATTTGTAAACAAATAAACCTTGAAGGAGCTTAACCGTTTCAATGCAGAACTGAGTATAGGGAAGTCAGTCACCCAGGTTAGATTACTGGCATAAGCAACTACACCCTGCATATGTGGTTTTAGTAAATCAGAAATACCTTGCGCTTTTTTTATTTCTTCGGATATTTTTTCTTTTAGTAAGTATTTCCCCCTTTTTTATTTGAAAACAATTCGGCACTTACATGATACAGTTCTATGTACATGGTTGTCATGGTGACCAATATTATGTCCTGCATGACCTCTTGACCCTGAAGCGAAACAAGTGATGATGGAGCTCTATTCCAATAACTTGACAAGTTGCGCATTTAATGATAATGTTGAAAATAGGTCACTTAAGTTTCAATGAAGCAAAATGCCTGAAAATTGCGCGTAGAGCTTATTTTTTTTTGTTATAATAAATTAGACTAAAAAAAAAATCTAATACCTTTGTAGCCTTTTAAATCATTGAGTGGGTCAGGCGTTCGTATAATTTGGATTTTTTAAAAACTTTTTTGGTCAGTTTTTGTCAATTAAAAAACATTTAGAGAATAAACCTTTACTGTGCTGGTTGAGACCAAATTTACCAACTTAGTAGAATGTAACCAACATTCATGTACAGCACAGATACAATTTCAAGTAGAAGATTTCCAATCTTACCTTCGATATGCCCAATACTGTGGACGTGTGACAGAGGGTGACACATGACGTCAGGTGACCTCATCTGGTTGCCATGGGAACACAGGGGTTGTTGGGTACAACTCAACCGGTTGCATGGAGGACCATGCTGAAATTTTTGAATTAGTAATTTTATTCTAAAATGAACAGAAACAGGTGTTTAGATTTATTCCAAGAATTGCAAGTATTTGACATGAGGCCATATATATGTTTAACAGTTAAATTAAAATTGGGCTTGTCCCTGTTGTCTCTGCTTTATATTGGATTAGATGATCATTTAGCAAAGAAATCAGATCAGAACTTTTATGGAATGACAGGGTTCCTGCTGGCACTCGCCATTGTCGCCAGTTGCGACAAAATCACAAAAGTGGCGAATTTATGGAGACAACGATTTTTTTCTTGAAAATATTTTCTTAAAATGATGTAAGCACTGCCCATGCGGCCTGCATGATAATAGATTCTGTCACTGTCATAAATCAAGCGCATCTGCTGGTGTGACAACAAATCCGATGATTAGGGCAAGCAGTCACGGCCCAGTCAACACCTCGCTAATTATTGCGGAATTTCATTGCTTTCATGGATTAACAATGACATCCTTTAACTAGTATGTCACTTATCAGCAAACAATTTTAAGATTTAGCTCAACAGCTCTGTTGTTGCGTAATTAACGAGTTTGTTTTAAAAATCATTATGATTTAATGACCTGTTAAAAAAGAGCTATCATTACACAATTTTTGTTTTATCTTTTTTTTATTATGTTTTGAGGTTTGATATTTAAGGGAGTAAAACATACATTGTAGGAAAGAAGATTTTATCAGATTTTGGACCGAAAACATTTTGGATTTTTTTCGAAAGAGTCTGTTGACAATATAAAATAAATTTATTTCTTGGTTACTAAAATGCAAATATCTTTTGTATAATAGCTGCAATCACCACAAAGCCTTAAGTCATTGTTAGTTAGGTAGTACTGATTTTTTTTTTGATATTTCATTCGACTAATATATAATATACAATTTTTTTTATCTTACCCGTGGACACACAAAGTCCTGAGCAGGCAAGTGTTGGTGACCTTGACAAAGGTCACGACATGACTCCATACTTCCTGACCTTGACCTTGGGTGACCTTCCTCTGTATTCATTGATGATGACCTTGAGGACCCCGAAGGTGTAAGCCATGACGACTGATACTCTTGTTCCAAAGGGTGTAACCTTGAACTTCCTTCAGAATTTCGCACCTCTGCACAACTATTAATTGACCTTGGGGGATCTTTGACCATTGACACCAATGACCTGCGACTGCTCTCCTCCAGCTGCTGGTCAAGGTCACTGTTGTCGGGGTGAAGGTCAAGGTCAAATGTTGGAGTGAGGCTATTGGGAGCACCTGCGGTTGCTAGGATACTCGGGTCATCACAATCACTCTCAGTGAGATCAACAACGACAGTTGCTCGACTAGAGAGGTCCTGCCGTCTTCTTGGAGGTCTGCAATTGTTAAGTTAAACTTGTTCAAACAATTTCTGAGGCTAAATCCAGCTATTATCGCTATTACCCAATGTAAGCAATTCATTGGACTTTCAATTATTCTTAAAAGCTGTGTTTATATTGTTATAATATGTGGTAAAATCTAAAACCTTAAAAGGAATGGACAACGCCAACAACAACACCAAGGCTATGACAATACCTCAAGTCTTTCCAGGTATTCTAAACACAAATTTCAAAACAATACAACCAACCTGTTAGTCTCAATGCGCACAACTTCAATGTCACTATCATCAGAGGCTGATGGCAGGCTTACTTCTGGAACTATCGGGGATTCCGACCTCGTTCCACGTTTGTCAAAACCATGCTGTGAACTCATTTGATCACTTTTGATTCTACTGTGTTCATTTTCCGCTCCTGTCAAATCAATTCTTGACTGAATTTTTTCAGCAGTCTGTGTTTTCTTTGTTTTCCCAATACCTATATGTTCCTTAATCACACTATTTTGAATCTCCTTAAGAGATTTTGATTTTGATGGTAACACATCGCTTTCACGAAGACTATTGGAGTGATTGTCTGAATTCACACTTGCCTGAGGGTGTGCATGATTTAAGGAATCATTTGGCATAGGAAGTTCGAGAACTCGATTCTCCGAGGTTGGAAAGGTGTCATTTTGATGAGAACACACCGATTCCCTCCGATTTTCTGCATGATATGTGCAACTATGTCTGTTTTCAGCCCCTAAAGGTCTGCTCCTGCTTTGGCGGGACTCGGAATGGGTCGGTTCACACTTGTGGTATTTTTGACCCGATTCCAGTTTTATTGCTTTAGGGCGTATGACTCCGACATGTTCATGAGTAAGTGAATTTTCACGACAACTATTGCAAATATAGGAACTTTGGTTATCCACATGGTGACCATGTTTCTTGCAGTCTGACCGTCCACAATTTGAGCAACTAGTGTTGAACTCATAATTCATTGCAGAGCGATCTTTATGTTGGTGATCTATAGACATGATATTCACGTCAGTATCGGTTGATTCACCAGAGTCGCTATTAATATCCATACTTTCATGGGTAGAAAAAATGGGCAAGGAATTGGAGTGTCCATTATTTCTAGAATGACTTAACCGATTCCCTACCAACCCACTAGTAGAAGGCTGTGGACTCGTATTGCCTGCTTGTGCATATCGGTCATTTGCCAAGAATCCTTCAGTATGTCCTGAGTTCTGAATAACTGGGCTCTCCCGACCATAAAAACCACCAACATTCTCCTGCTGTTGAATGCCACATGCGCCTGTGTTTCTTGCTGAATTAGCCCTGCCAATCAATTCACTATCATTACTTCTACGATCTGATCCCCTTAAACGGCACGTACACGAGTGCATTTTCTGCTTGCGTTTCCCTCTTTGGCTTGATTTTGGCAGATTAAAAAGAGCATAAGGATTAAGTGAATCGTACATTGGATCTTCGGATCGGTCGTGCCATGCTTCTCGTGGTGTATCGCTCCAGGCAACACGGGGCGTTCCAAACGATTCATATGGAAAATGTGGGTTACGACGCGAATGTCCCAAACTCGGCCCAACAGAATCATAACTGGTATCCTCTGAATGTCTAGTACGATGAGATCTAGCAGTTTGTCGACCATGTGTCCTACTCTGACCAAATTCACATGCAAGTCCGCAATCTGGTTCTGATTCACTGTCTGAGGAACACATATCCACTGATTCCTCGGCCCAGTTTGCAGTGTTCCCGGGAAGAAGTCGGGTAACTCCAGATTGAGGATCCAGCAGAGGGGTTCGGCTGTTATCATTTTCAGGCGACAGTTGTGACAAATGTGTCATATAGGTACGAAAATTGGCAGCCATATCTGACGGAACAACATCATCACAGTAAGTGACAGCATTTGGAATATTGCCAGCAATCGGTGACAGGGCAGAGGCGGGGATGTCACAAAATAGAGGATTGTGAGTGATATCTGTGGCAATCGGTGTTAAATTGCTGGAGATGGGAACCACAGGCGATATTTCTCTTGTAATCGTGTCATCACAATACGCAATATTTTGGGTTAAAATCGGAGAAACCTGGGGACTATTGTGGGAACCTGGTCTGACAAAGCCTGGAAAAAGAGAGAAAACATCATCTCTTTGACACATCACAGAGTGCAGAAATAAATAATGATTGTTAATAAGATTAAGTATAATTTTTTTGTTACTTCAATGTAATTTTACAGTTCCCAAACTTAAGACTTAAGCATCAACAATTCTGCATGCAAACTTGTAAACAGAAATCTTGTCTGAAGTATCTCTAAAAGTGCTTGGAAAATCTACAATCTACTATTCACAGGTATGTTTAACCTTGGGATAGACCTTACAATGTATAACCCACATAATCATACTTCTTCCTACTTTGAGAAACTTACTACCTTGACATTAATTTGAAATCAACCAATTCAGCGTTCATGAAGATTTTGGGATTTTCACATATAAATATTAGCAATTAATTAATCCACTATTGCTTTTTTTGAGAAAAGTCTCTTACGTTGTCATTTTTGATAAAATTTATTTTGGAAGTTTACATTTAAATTTGGATAACATATACTTTCTGGCATGGGGTATGTAACTTATATCAGCCATAAAAACAGCTTGCCCCTTCCTCCCCCTAAAACAAAAAATGGCTGCAAATTAGTTTATAAATATAATGTCATCCTAATTTATCTATTTAGCAAATATACTGAAATCAAGCACCTGCATGTGAATCTGATTGGCTGCCGGTTTCCATGACAATCTGGGAAGATTCTGTAGCAGCCCAGAGAGGAGGAGTTATGTCACTTTCCATTTCTAAAATTAGAAAGAATATGTTATGCAAATCAAGGTATGCCACTCTCAAATATTTAAAATGGAATTAATAACAAGAGCTGTCACAGTATGTGACGAATGCCCCCGAATGTGACATTGACCTACGAACAAGGTCAGTACATGAAAAGTTGATCTTGCCTTTACGTGTCAAATACATATGGCAAGTTATTTTAAATTGCCTCTGAACATAAAAAATACCACCCATACTTGACAACCTACACTGTTATGTCCTTATATTCAGAATTCCCTTGTGAATAAACACTTAGTGTATCTTTCACCTTAGAGGTAGGGACATGGGTCTTGCACACGACACGTCGTCTTCGTATGTGGAACACATGTAGCAAGTGATTTTAAAATCTGTCCATTCAAGGGAAAGTAACAGCCCTGACACGACAACCTATACTCTATGTCCTTATATGCAGCACTCCATTGTGAATAAACACTATGTGTGACCTTGACCTTTGAGGCAGGGACACGGGTCTTGCACGCGACACGTCGTCTTCGTATGTGGAACACATGTAGCAAGTGATTTTAAAATCTGTCCATACAAGAGAAAGTTACAGCCCGGACACGACAACCTATACTCTATGTCCTTATATGCAGCACTCCATTGTGAATAAACACTAAGTGTGACCTTGACCTTTAAGGTAGGGACATGGGTCTTGCACGCGACACGTCGTCTTGGTATGTGGAACACATGTGGCAAGTTATTTTAAAATCTGTCCATACAAGGGAAAGTTACAGCCCGGACACCACAACCTATACTCTATGTCCTTATATGCAGCACTCCATTGTGAATAAACACTAAGTGTGACCTTGACCTTTGAGGTAGGGACACGAGTCTTGCACGCGACACGTCGTCTTTGTATGTGGAACACATGTGGCAAGTAATTTTAAAACCTGTCCATACAAGAGAAAGTTACAGCCCGGACACGACAACCTATACTCTATGTCCTTATATGCAGCACTCCATTGTGAATAAACACTAAGTGTGACCTTGACCTTTGAGGTAGGGACACGGGTTTTGCACGCGACACGTCGTCTTGGTATGTGGAACACATTTGGCAAGTTATTTTAAAATCTGTCCATACAAGGGAAAGTTACAGAGCCGGACGGACGGACGGTGCGATTTTAATATGCCCACCTTCGGGGGCATAAAAATATATGAGCAAAATATTATCAAGGTAGTCATTTTCAAATCCTACTCAAGAAAAATTTCCAAATACCAACATAATTTATGTCACTTTCTAATACTGAAAAAAAGCATCCTAAATTTTCAGGTATGTCACTTTAAAATCAGATTGAGTGAAATATACCTTGATTTGATATTATTATATTATATTTGAAAATATCACCTTCTAAAATTTTTGGCTAATCTGTTGTCTTAATCAACATTCATAATAACATTGCCCTAGACTTTTCTATAAAAACTGACACTCAGTTTGCACGAAATTTGTCAGTGTTATTAAGAAAGTCATTTTTCAATTCATTGTTGCGCTCTGATAGGACAAGTGTGACATCATTTGACCAATGATAAGTGACATTTTGAATATCTGCCATTTCTTTTCACATAAGAAAGATGGCAATTACAGACTTCACTCCTAAATTTTACTTGAAATAAGTTTATATATGATATTAAAAACAATTCAAACATGTGGAGTAAAATGTGAATACAAGAATATGTGTATTCATGCAGTAAGAACGTCTCTCATGATTTTGCAAATTTCCCAAGAAGCACCTTAGCAAATGATTTGCAGAATAATGCGTGAGTGTTCATACTACAAGGAAACACCAAAACTATGATCCATTCCTCCATTCGCATGTTTACCTTCTATGGAGTGTTGTATCATCGCCTCTGCACAAGCCTCCAGTATTTGAGGTCCTGATGTACCAGGACTAACCCCGCCATCGGACATCACTGTGGCAACGGCCCCTGGTAACACACTACCGGGCTCTTCCAGAATACTGTCCTTAGGTTCTGATGTCTGTAAAGAACAAATCGAAATCTACTGTTGTTTGGTTTTGATATCTGATAAGCAACAACATACATATTTATGTATACATGTATATATGGATAACAATGATGTGATTGCCCGGGCAGTTGAAGGGCTGAAACCATTTTGCTCACAGGTTTTTGGGGCGGCCCTCAATGGGCATCAAAGAGGGTGAAGTACACTGCTGCACAAGCGAAATTGACTATTTGAGGATTGTCCAGACTTCAAATTTGAAGCAAACTTGAGTGTCAATACGAACAACAAATACAACTAAAAGCAACCAGTTAACTTTTATTAAGAAAAAAGTGAGTATTTTTTCTTCTTTGTTTGTCCCACAAGCCATTTGATCCACATAAATGCGGTTTTTACATATACCTGTTTACTTAACTTGAAGATGTTAACATGCAATGCTATTTTCACCATGCGATAAGTTTTGGACAATGTATAAATGCCATAAAAATTGAAAAAAAAACATATTTTATCATTGCTTGTCAAAAAAATTCTTAGCTTTGATGCATAAGTTAACATTTAAATGAAGTTTCCTATTTCATCATTTTATTTCTTAATACTCAATGGTTCATGTCTTGAAAACATCAACAACATCATTGTTTTTATGGACATTATACACTATGGGAACCTCTTACAAATCATATAGTACAAGCACCATTTTGAATAAAAAAAACATTATATGTATTTTTTTCATAGGGGTAAGAATTCAATAACATTTTTGATAATACCTTACAAAACCCAAGTGCTTGATATTGACGATATATATTAGCTTCAATTATATTCATTTTACAATGACTGTGAAGAAAGTTATATAAGGCCTAAAATAAAAAAAATCTTGTTTGGAGTAACGCGACCGACCCATAAAAATCGTTGCCGACTCAAATTTTTTTTGGCATTTTGATCCGCGAATTTTTTTTTCAACGCCTTTCCGCTACTATTTACTGTTTCTGCTCTTTTCTTCTGTTTCGGTTCTTTTCGATTTGTAGACACACTCGTAGAGCTTCGGTTTTTATCGCTGATCGCAATGAGCGTTTCGAAAACATGGCTGACTGCAAGTTTGTCGAACGTGAACCGAACGAAATTACGTTTTGTGTGACAATAAATTACTTAAATAAAAAAATTAAAAACAACTTTGTAAGAAAATTCAATGTCGACTACACATGGTACGATGTATTTGATATTTTAATGGAGAATGATGAAACAATCCCGCAGAGCTACTACGACAACTTCGAAAAAATGTCAAAAATAACGGTCTCGTCAAAGCCCTCAGAGACTGCAACAAACATTTTAACATTTTACAATGTAAAATCAAGTGAACTACAAGTACACAAAGCCATTGTATGATTGTATGTAAACCAATTTGTTTCACATTTTCGTTTGCTTATCTTGAGTGTCATAAGTTTGTTTTGTTGAGTTCATCTCTGTGTCAGTCTTAAGTAGATTGAAATTCTTTGAAATAAAAAAAATAAAGGATCAGAAGTTAAGATGTTTGTTGTTCAAAAGTTTATTACAATACCTTGAATAACTAGTGTTATGTAGTGAATGTACTGTACACAAGATCCAGTTGTCGTTGGATAAAAAAAACAAAAAAAACCTACCTACCTACCCACCTTAAAAAATCTGGGTAGGGTTACTCCAAACAAGAAATTTTTTAAGGTTGGCCTAAGCAGAGCTCCAGACAGGATTTGAGAGGGGCAGAGTGCTAGGCCAGAAGAGGCACTTGTTATGTGCATTATATGGGCTTCAATTGGGCACTTGCATGGGTCAATGTTCATTTTTTTATGTGTATGTGTTGAAACTTCTTTATTAAATACTAATGGTTTGTTATGAATACCTTAGCTATGATTTTTACTTAAGTGTCAAAATCATGTGTATTTAATATGTTTACTTATTTCTGAAAATTGAATTGGTCAAACAAAAGGGCACAGCAGAGTGTAGTAAAAAGGCAGCAGGGTGCTGGAAAAGGGCAGCTGGTGTCCCACCATGCTATTTAGGCCTAGTTAGAGCACTGTTTAGGCTTATCCTAAGTCACTCTTGTTGGCACGGTGTTGCGCAAGAGTGTGGTCTTGAGTTGTGGAGGAAACCGGAAAAAAACCACTTGGCTGGCTTGGCACCCATCATCCAAACTCACACGTTCCCATGATGGAAATTGAATTCTAAACCCCTAGTTGAGAAGTGAATGCGGTAATATTATAGCTAGGCTACTGGTAACTGGACATTATTTAATGATAAATTGCTGTATATGTATGTTTCCATTGATAAGGCAGACTGAGCATGTAGATTAGTTTGAGTTCAGAACATAAGATTAGCAGAAGACAAATACCACATCAGCCTTGGAGTCAACTATCTCTGGTTGCCATGGACACTCATCATCCTTAGCAACAGTCAGCAAGTTGGCAGCCATTTCTGTCGAAAATGTTTCTTTAAGTGTAATCCATCATCAAAATCTGGAATATAAAATAAAGAAACTTTAAGCTAAAATATTGAGCTGATTGTTCTGAAAATCACTAAAATTAAGCGATATATTGCTACACTATTTTCTTACTGTCCTGGAATACCTGATGCATCCAAAAGCATTGTGGGAAATACCATATGCATTATGGGTTAACTTCAAGCATTAGCGTAAACAAAGTTCTGTACAATCAGAGTTTTAAATATCAATTAGTAAATTAATGTTAACAAATAAAAAACAAGAGCTGTCACGGAGACAGCGCACTCGACTATTCCCCCGCTTTTCAGTGTAAGGATTGAAAAGTTTTGGCGAAACATGGATCACTGTAAAATTAGATTGGATTTCAATGCAATACATGCTGTATTTGCCGAGATATTAACATAAATGTTGTTACATGCAAAATTTTAACCAGAATTTCAATGTCCAATAATGGCCATTATTTGCAAAATACAGTAATCTAACTTGGTTATTCAAGTAGGTTGGGTTGTTGAGTACCATTGTATAAAGTCTCAATGCAATATATGAAGTATTTGCTGATATATTAACCTATACATACATGCAAAACCTTAACCAGAATTTCTAAGTAGCATAATAAAGGGGCAAAAATTATATAATATGCAAGATGGAGTTATCTCTTCTGATTTATTAAGAAGGTTGAATGGTTGGGAGCCTGTGTATAAAGTTTCAATGCAAAACATGATGTATTCGAATTTCTATGTCGAATATAAAAGGGCCAAAATTTGAATTTAATGCAAACTAGAGTTATCTTACTTGGTTATTTAAGTAGATTGGATGGTTGAGTACCATTGTATAAAGTCTCAATGCAATACATCAAGTAGTTGCTGAGATATTAACCTATGTGCAAAACCTTAACCAAAATTTCCAAGTCAAATAATAAAGGCCCATAATTTGCATTATATTAAAAAAGCATTATCTTACTTCATTAAATTAGTAGGTTAGATAGTTGGGAATACATAATGTATTTGCTGAGATATTGACTAAAATGTGGTTACATGCAAAACCTTAACCAGAATTTTTAAGTTGAATAATAAAGGGCATTTATTTTGCATTTAATGCAAACTAATGTTACCTAACTTGGTCAATTAATGTAAGAAAGTTGGATGGTTGAGTACCATTGTATAATGTCTCAATGTGTGCTTACATGCAAAACCTTAACCAGAATTTCTAAGTCAAATAATAAAGGCCCATTATTTGCATTATATTCAAATAAGTGTTATCTAACTAATTTAGTAGTTTAGATAGTTGAGTGTTTAAAGTTTCAATGCAATACATGATGTATTTACTGAGATAATGACTTAAAGGTGCTTACATGCAAAACCTTAACCAAGGTGTGACGCCGACGCTTGGAACAGTCAAGCTAATAATACAGTTTTTAAGTTTGTTCATTCGTATTCAGTTTTTTCATGCACATGTTCCAAATATACGAGTGATCTTTGATAAGTAGGGTGAATTCCAAAATAATACATTTAAGTATACACTGCTTATGTAGGTTGAATTTAAAATGGTTATTAGTACTACATTTTGATCTGGGAGGCTGTATAGTGTGTAGTGAAATCAAAATCTGACAAAATCTCTTTGAGTATAATATGACTTTCCAGATAAAAACACAATACTAACAAGAGATGTTTGTCAAACATTATGCCCCCCCTGAGCGCCATGTTGTCAGGATTATATGGACAATTGAATGAAATATTCATGGACCGAAATGACAGCTGATTTGTCGCTGACATTGTATGCCGTTGAGGCAGTTTTAAGATTATGACCATTAAGACCATTCAAAGTTTGAGGATTGAGTGTGTTATGACCATGACCTTTGACTCTATGACCTCAAAATCCATAGTAGTTATCAGCTGGTCACCAAAAATCTAAATGTTTAGTTTGAGGGCCATGGGTGCAGGCATTGACAAGTTATCACACAGACAAGCATTTTTCGTTCAAGGTCACTGTAACCTTGACCTTTGACCAATGACCCCTTAAATCATAAGGGGTCATCTACAGGTCAGACACAACTCCAAGTCAAGTTTGAGGGCCATGGGTGCAGGCATTGTCCAATTATCACTTGAAACATTTTCGCATTCAAGGTCACTGTGAACCTGACCTTTGACCCAATGACTCCTGAAATCAATAAGGGTCATCTCCTGGTCAGGCCCAACTTACATGTCAAGTTTGATGATCATAGATTCAGGCATTGTTGAGATATCACTGGGAGAAGATTTGTTAACTTTTTTACGTTAAAGGTTACTGTGACCTTGACCCCCAAAGTCAAGAGGGGTCATCTACTGGTCAGGCCCAATCTTCATGTCAAGTTTGATGACCATTGGTCCAGGAATTGTCGAGTTTGCTTTCAAGGTCACTGTGACCTTGACCTTTGACCCCTTAAATCAATAGGGGTCATCTACTGGTCAGGCCCAACCTCCAAGTCAAGTTTGAGGGCCATGGGCGCAGGCATTGTTGAGTTATCACTCGGGCAACCTTTTATCATTCAAAGTCACTGTTACCTTGACCTTTGGCCCAATGACCCCTCAAATCAATAGGGGCCATCTACTGGTCAGGCCCAACCTCCAAGTCAAGTTTGAGGGCCATAGGTGCAGGCATTGTCAAGTAATCACATGGACAACCTTTTACCATTCAAGGTCACTGTGACCTTGACCTTTGGCCCGATGACTCCCAAAAACAATAGGGGTCATCTACTGGTCAGGCCCAACCTGAAAGTCAAGTTTGAGGGCCATGGGTGCAGGCATTGTTGAGTTATCACATGGACAACCTTTTACCCTTCAAGGTCATTGTGACCTTGACCTTTTTCCCGATGACCCCCAAAAACAATAGGGGTCATCTACTGGTCAGGCCCACCTCCAAGTCAATTATGAGGGCCATGGGTGCAGGCACTGTTGAGTTATCACTCGGACAACCTTTTACCATTCAAGGTCACTGTGACCTTGATCTTTGACCATATGAGCCCCAAAAACAATAGGGGTCAGCTACTGGTCAGGCCCAACCTCCAAGTCAAGAACGAGGGCCAAGGGTGCAGGCATTGTGGAGTTATCACTTGGATATCCTTTTACCATTCAAGGTCACTGTGACCTTGACCTTTGGCCTGATGACCCCCAAAAACAATAGGGGTCATCTACTGGTCAGGCCCAACTTCCATATAAAGTTTGATGACCATAGGTCTAGGCATTGTTGAGTTATCACTCGGACAAGCTTTAAAATTATTTTACCATTAAAGGTCACTGTGACCTTTACCTTTGACAGATGAGCCCTAAAATCAATAGGGGTCATCTACTGGTCCGGCCCAACCTTCATGTCAAGTTTGATGACCATACGTCCAGGAATTGTTCAGTTATCACTCGGACAAGCTTTGGTCCACCGACGGACCGACCGACCAACATACCGACATGCCTGTGCAAAGCAATATACCCCTCTTCTTCGAAGGGGGGCATAATAATCCCTTTATTCATGGCTTCCATAAGAATTTGGAATTAGAAGAATGGGCTTCCTTTCCATCAATTTTGGAATCTTTTCACTGGAAAGTCGAGGTTTAAGTCTCTCCAACACAACATCTTCTCCAATGTTTTTCAACTATTGTGTTAAAAAAACTAAACTAAAAAACAATGCGGCTATAACTTTCCATTTGCACAAATTAATATTCAAATCATTCAAATTGCTGCAAGAAAGATTGAAAATGTGACCCTAAAGGAACATCGACACCATGTTTTTGATATTTGAAGCTTTTAAGGCTTCACATTCGAAAATTTTCTCAAAAATGATAAAAGTTTTTGTACTTCCTAGGACAAAATTTACCCAGTAGGAAGTTTTAGCTCATTTCTAGGGGTGTAATTACTTCAAAACTACCTTTAACATAAGCCTGGTTTTGATTCAGTTGTAAGGCACACTAAATCATTATAAAGTTTTTTTATGATGTCATTTTAACATCTCGCAGTGAAACTGGTTATGATGTGGCGTCTGCAAAGTGGAACACACTCCGTAATCCACAATATTATGCGATATGTATTGTATTGATTGTATTGATTTATAATGGGTACCAGTATATATATATAATAAACTCAAATTGTCTTTTTAATTTTTTTTGTGGGCTTTAATAGTTTATGTTACAAGTTAATTGCAAGTTATGGGGAAGACACACTTCATGTAGCGTTAAAAAATTGTGTGTGTTTTCAATTTTGGGGGAAAATATTCAGAGGACTTTTTCAAACATTAAATGCAAACGCAATGTAATAAAATGTCAATATAAAAGCAGTGTAAATAGTACTCTGAAACATCAGTTATAGTTATATAAGACTGCTGACAAAATATTATATCGCAGATTTTTATATATAAGTTCAAAAATTGATGTTTTATGCATTTTCTTAAACCGTTAGTAACAGAACCGTTTAAGCCATAAAACATTAATTTTCGAACAGAAATATGAAAATCTACGATCTGATTTTTTGTCAGCAATCATATATCATTGGTTTGCAGATACATTGTATATACCAAAAAATTTGCTCTTTCCAAGACAAAAAATAAAAAAGTTGTAAAAATGGTAAATCTGTGAGAGTGCATCCTGACTGGCGATGAAATTAACGGGCTTGTTGGTTAAAATCATTGTCAGGTCAATGTTTACATTGACACCAATTACCGACTTCCGGATAATTACTCATCAGTACAAATGTTTTCTGCTGCAGTGATCTCCCTTGTCAAAATTTATCATATTTCAGACTGTCAATACTTTAACACACAGGTTGACAGAACCAGCCCCGACCCCCCATCAAACAACAAGCAGCCTCCCCACCCCTGGCAACACAAGACCAACCACTATACTTGCATCTCATACTGATTAAGAAAATTTATTGTACAGTTTTAATAGCATTCCTTGTTTTTAACCACATAAAGTACTGATATAGATGCCCCGTATTTTTCTGTTAACCAGTGGACTACAGAAATCTGGATTCCGCTACAGTAATCTCAGTCTGTAGCCTCATTGGCTACCCGGTTTAAAAGGTTAATTTCACACACTGGGCTTGCTCAAATTCTTAAGTTATATAGAGCAGGGCTTGTTCAAAAGTTTGATGCCAAGCAACAGTACATGTATAAGAATTCAGACTTGTTCATCTAAAAGCAATCATTGAAATTAGACTTTTGGATGAACAAGCCCAAATTCATATCCTATAGCTTGGCATCAAATTTTTGAACAAGCCCTGCTATATAAAATTCAGAATTTGAGCGAGCCCGAAAGACATTTTACCAGTGCAGGGCTTGCGGGCTTGTGTTAATTTTGACCACTGCTAAAAGTCTAATTTTGATGACTGAGAACCAGCTGCCCATTTTGTGGCTCCTTCCTAGTATTTCAGTGCCCCATACTAGAGGCACTTTTCTTCCCAGGTATACTTTACTGGAATCAGTAAGAATGCTTGGATCTGCCTCAAAGGTTAAAAGGGGGGTTGTGTGGGCCAGACCCAGTTGCCGGTCAAGCTAAGTTGGGTAGAGTTTGCTGTGCTAGTGTTCTGGTGATCGTGGATTTGAACCCCGCAATGGGTACACTTTTTGTACCAAAGTTTCCTTTAATGTAACAGAAGCAAAAAGGCAAGAGTGGCTGGTAGTCTAAAATAATAGACGTGTTATACGGGATTCTTCCAATCGCTAATGTCTAAACAAGTTTGTGCAAAAATAGGTTTTTTTTGAAAAATATATATATTGGCATATTTTAAATATAAAATAATTATTTATACTTTGCGACATTTATATTCTCATTGGTTCATTCGGATTTACATATCTACTTTCACTTTGTCTCATCCGGGTTTTTTTGCAGTTAATTTTGTCATTAAGTTTCATTGGTCGAAATTTTGATTGGCTGTTCAATCGCGTTAATGAAATTGCTTAGGGGAAAACGTTGTGCGTTTTTTCCATTCAATCTTGATTGTTGTGACAGTCAGTTGACTTTAAGATATTTTTCAATTTTCGTAACAACTCAGCCATCTCCGGCAAGCTTCGAGATAGACCTCGTAAATACAATGGTAACAACTTGGCCATAGCCGAAGTGTTCAGATCGTTGTATAACTGTGAACCGCAGCCTTGCAGGTGCCTTTCATGTATATATTGTTATGTTTTGACAGTATGAAATGAAGAAAACACATCAAACACATAATAATTTGTTGGATATTAATTTTTTGTGTATGGAAATAATATAAAATAACATTATCTGGTAATATTTCTTGTTTTTATGATATTTTATAGACGCAATATGCAGTCATCGAAATTAGACTTTTGGATGAACAAGCCCGAATTCTAATACTATTGCTTGGCATCAAATTTTTTAACAAGCCCCGCTATATAAATTTTGAAATTTGAGCAAGCCCCAAAGACATTTTATGCACCAGTCAATTGTTACCACGGCCCCCCCAGGTCCGGGGGTATACCGGGGATAGCCGGGGAAAAGGGCAGTGTTTTTACTTTCCAGGTGCCCCCACAGGGCCGGGTGACCGCGGTGGTTTTGTCATAGCGCCAAATTTAGCGGAGATTGTGCCTTATATAGAGTCTCTGGGGTGCTGGGCATTTGGCCGGGGTTTAACCATTATTTCGTCCCCGCAGGGGGAAGATTTTACCGGGGTTGGCTTGACCAAATGTCAAAGTCCCGGCTATTCCCCGGACCTGGGGGGCCGTGGTTACAATTGACTGGTGCATTACCAGTGCAGGGCTTGCGGGGCTGTGCTAATTTTGACCACTGAATATGCTTTAAACCGAATTGCCAATTGGAATAACTACCCAATTTTGGTACAAAACAATTTGTAGGTGAAGGAATTGCCATATCAAAAATCATAAAACAATCTGTCAACGTACAATCATTTGGACTAGAGTGGCTGGATCTGCTTAAAACCTTATGTGGAGGAGAGTAGTGTGTGTAAACTAGACGCCCTGTTAGCTCAGTTAGGTAAAGTGTGTCATGCAAGTGTTCCAGCGGTCGTGGGCCCGAGTCCTACTTCAAGCAGGCGTACTTTGTCACCCAGGTTTATTTTATCAGAGTTTATTGTTTTGACGGATGCACAAAGCATTTAGTCAGTGTATTACTTTCATTCATTATCATAATGATACAGTTTTAACATGGTGCAAGATAATCGCAGTAAGTGCAACCTAAATACAATGAAACTTAAAGTAACAATTCGCAAACTGATCGAACAGGAAATCTAAGATAAAAGATACCTTTCTACTTTGTTTTTCTCCATTGTTTTGTGTTGACTGTATTCATTGTTTGATCGTAGTTGTACAGACGTTTCTTTTGTTTTAATTTAATAAACGCCTCCTTGTTCAGATGTAAAAACCAGTCTGTGGCCACATATCACTATTATCTGAGGCTAAATAAAACTCGTTATAGCGGTTACCTCCCTTCTGTTAAACTTGACTTAATATCTGTTATATGTAATACAATACAAAATAAGAACACGACACAACACAACACGTCATTTAATGAGTCCATTAAAATATCTAAAATAAATTAAGCTTAAAGATCATTAATACCATCTTCATTACGTGAACAACACTGTCCATTAATGTTTCTTGTATCCAGACACGTAAAAAAATCAGAAACTTATGTGTATCACTGAAACTATTCGGTAGAATGGCTAATCTTATCAAAATATTTATATTTAAATTGAAGAGAGGAGTCCATAGTAAATTGGTTTTAAACTCTATCTTGGTTTTCCAGACTGTATTTTATGTTTACTTTGGATGATCTATATTCTTTCTTTAATTGATGCAATCGACCGTTGCTACTGCTAAATGCCTCCGCCTCTGTTGCTTCTTGACATCGCGACGGTATATGGGGCCATACTTATTAACATTTTGAGTGTCATTTTATGTCTCTGAGCCAATAATCATAAACCATCTTAAGTCTTTTCATATTAACTTAAGTCACTTTCCTAATTTAAGTACATCAGTGGTCATTTGTTATAACCAACTTTTACACAGATATTATCATTTTCAATCCGTCGGACAGAACATGACACTGTTTGAAAAATAAAAGGTACCTATAATACATATGTGATAACATTGCATACTAAATTCACTACTTGAATGTTAGATGTCAATATAACGGAAATAAATAGTTGGCTCATTTGCTTTAATGTAGTGGTGTTGGCAAATCCCAAATATCTACCAAACCTTACACGCAATGCATCCGATATTTTTGTTCCAGCATAAGGAAACATTTCAGAATATGCATACTATAAAATATATGGTTTGTCGCAAAGTAAGAAAATTGATTATTTTATTCTTCTAATGGATTTACTTATTCAGAAACTGTATATACAAACTTAATAATTTCTGAAACACTTTATTTTGCATTGACTTTATTGAATATATATATTTTTTGCCATGTTCGACTCAAGACTTCAGACGTGTCAAAATAATGTTGCCAGATTTATTTTAATTATTCTCCAAATTCTTAAGCACAGTGGTTCTGCAAAATTGGGAATGCTTACAGTTAGTGATATAGTCAACAGTTTAGACTAAATTATGATCATAAAATAGTTTATAAAATGTGCCCTTTCTATCTTCATGACAATTTTAGGAAGCTGTCTCCTGTTTATGGATATGGAAACAGAGGCAATGGTCTTAATTTGAATGTTCAAAAATAAACAATAAGCTACTTTTTTTCATAACTGCACACACAAATCTCTCCCAGGATAAATCAAAGAGAAAAATGAATATGTGTACTTCAAAAAGTGTAAAGAACCACTTCTTGGGCTTGTAAAGATCATAAAATGTAGTAAGGCATATTCCTGATTTCTCAGACAATAAATGATTTCATTATGAACGAATTTATTTTTCAAACAGTATGTTATTCTAAAATCTCTTTGACAATTTTATTGTAATTCTGATTGGATTGTTATTTTAACGTTTTTTGTTTTTGTTGTTGTTTTTAGCACAAGAGGATCCCATTGGAAATAGGTCGTTGACTTTATGGGCTTTCCTGCAAAGCACATATACATCTTTTAAGAAGGACCATACACTCAGTTGATATAACTTAACCTTTGAATCAATAATTTTATTAATTTAAGATTTAACTTTTTAAAATAAAAATAACTTGTGATAAAAAAGTACAACTTCTGTTTTAGAAATTTATTTACTTATAGTGCATATCTCTCATATTTTTTGTAATATGTGATTAATTGATGTTTATATATGCCAACACGTCTATCTATCTATAAACATTAAACTTGACTATAAAAACTTTAATATTAATCGACAGTCAGGAAATGACTTAGGATGTTTGACGAAAACCGGCTAAGACTTGATACATTTTCTTTTAAATGTATAAAAAATACCCATCGCTGGGTTTAAAAATGTGGAAATAATTGTAAAACCTGTTAAAATCTCATACACAGTAAATATAACTCTTAATACTTCAGCAGTTTCACTTTTATAATGAAATACAAGTTCCCTTTTGAGTATTGTGTAAGGAACTTGCTGAACAGAGATCACATGAGAGGCCAAGTGTACTGATAAGCCCGCATGCCCTAACAAATTCCTTGATTGACTGATCGCGGTCAGCCGACTGATAAAGGCACTGCTAATGAAATATTCGTTGCACAATGGCATAAAGAATTTTATGTATGCATAAAATACTATTTATACATTGTACTGTTATAATGTTATAAAGGCGACCGCAAGCTGGTTGAACAAGTAATTTATGTAGGAAAAAATACAAAAAAACACACTGCGTTGATTGATTATTTGCATTTACATGTGTATTCAAAATGCCATAAAATAATATCAAAGTCAACAAGAACAGGTTGACCTTTATAACATTAAAGGTGTACAATATATAAATACCTGCACTGATATTACACTCGCTGAATGACCCTCGCCAGAGTTCGAGGATAGATACCCATCCTAATTGTCCCTAAAGTTTCCATTCTATTATTAAATTAAACACATATGTACTTAGCGGTATGCTATTTCGAAATACAGTTTTAGGCAAAATAAAAAACGAGCGGGTGTAAATAATTAGAAAGATTTGGTATATTAATACATCATTTATTACAAATGTCAATTTCCTTCATATTGGCATACAATGAAACATTTGCCTGTGGCAGTGGTTATGATTAGCTGCTTGGCATACCATATCTCAATCGTGCAACTTAACAAATAAAACAAAGAAACACTAAACTATCAATGGTTACAGAGGAATAAATCAGCAGTATATTAAATGGACTTGTTCACGTCTTCAAGGACCAGACACTGATTTTTTTTTTATTTTTTTTTATGCGAAATGTGCAAAAATGATTGTAACAATGATAAAATACCATCAAGGTTAAGGGCCGGCCACATTGCAAACGTCGTTTGAAGGAACGAAATTTAAAATGTTTAAAAAAATATTTTTTTATTTAGTTTTGTGTGTCAATATTAAGCAAGCATAATTCATATATCCGTTGCAACATAAGAAGCTGTAATTAGGAATTGAGCAATATTTACGAACGAAGATTTTATCAGATTTCCAATCAAAAAGCATTTACGTTTTCCCGGAAGTGTCTTAATACAAAATGAATATATTTATGAGTCAATATTATCGGAACTACCCAATCAACATTGTCTTGAGGCTTTGTGGTGATTGCAGCTATTAAAAAAAACCCTATTTGCATTTTTGTAACCAGGAAATGACTATTTTCAAATATGTTTTTTAATAACTTTCTTATTTGAAATATATCATCAATAACTCTTAAGACATTGTTGATTAGGTAGTCTGGGGCATTTTGACACAAAATCAAGGTAATAGTGTCGACAAACTTTTCCGAAAGAATGTGAATGTTTTTTTTTTATCCTAAATCTGATAAAATCTTCTTTTGGATGTTTTTTCAACTCATTACTACCCCAAAACATTTCACCAAGAACTCCGAAAAAGAACGTCCCTCAAAACTTATTAAAACATGAAGTTTTGAAACGTTTTAATTTATGACCTTCCCCACCCACTTTTGAACTGTGGAAGGCCCTTAAACAAGTGTTATTTTGGTAACTGGATTTTCATACTGCAAACATAAATGTAAAGCAATAATCCAAGCGCACTTTCACTGCAATATACAAGAGTGTTGACTTATTTGGTGGGTTTGATCATAACAAGAAACAATAGGTCCATGAGATATTTTCTAATGCAAAATTAAACTATAATCTTAGCATTGAATGCAATATAAAACTTCTGCAAAAGTGTTATTCAATTGTCGAGAAATATTGCTGAACATAAAATGATCATATCTGGGCAATGGAACCACGACTAAGATTATTAGAAGCTATTATGAGACTGCAAAAATAAATGTACAACTAAAATCTATTCATTTGGGCATTGTTTTTCAAATTAAGTGGTTAACATTTGATTTACAAAATTGTCGGATGTGAAATGGGAATTTAAAACACCCAAGACAATATATTCCTTTTTTAACAATACTTGTATTTATCATAGTGTTGATGACAATTCTCAAAACTCCAACGTCAAAGAGTAAACAGTAAAGTGCCAGGTGCAAAACTTCAACACCCCATCACGTTTTATGAATCTAGATGATACAGTTTTAGATTTTTGAGCGACACAAGTCCGAAAATGCATAGTTTTACAAAGGGCTATAACTTTTGTTTTACTAAGTGCAGCGTCAAAAGGAACCCAATGTGAATAATTACCTCATCCCTTTGATAATCCCCTTAGGTTTCATAACTTAAGGTAATATTTGTTTGGAGTACTAATTACTTCGAGTCTAGAAATACCAATGTTTGCTAACTTAAAGTGACACTCTTATTTAAAATCAATACATACACATGTAAAACAAACATAAGTTTTGAGTGATACACCCTCAAATACTTACTAAATAATGCACTTATGGAAAATATAAATTACAATTAACAATATTATAACCGTGTATTTAATAGCTGAAAACGCAACAATATTAAATGATTGGTGAATGCTAAACTATTTACAGCGATCTACTATGGTCTCATAAGGTAGCAATACCGTGCTTTCTGCACATTTCTTTCAAATTAAACTCGGTATCCTCCATAATATCTATTGTTTCCGACATTTGTTCATTCTTTTTAGTATATTAAAACAATTGTATTAAATGTGTTAAATCTTATTTTTGAGTTATAGTGCATCTTTAAGGGCCATTTCACTTGTTTACTTGTTGCAGCGGGAATAAAACCCCAGTCGCAAATCTTTATCACCTAACTTACATCCCACCAAGGTTTCTGGACACCCATTCAAATAGTTTTGGAGTTTTAAGTCACACAGGTTTGTACGGAACCACAAACGGAGTCAAGGGCAGACATGGGAAACTCTATATGCCAACCCAATTTTGGCATGACAGTTCTAGTCCATAAGTATAAAGATCTTGTGGTTAACGTAACTGTGTCGATGGCAGTTCTAGTCCATATGTATATAGGTCTTGTGGTTAATGTTACTGTGCTTATGACAGGTCTAGTCCATAGTTATAAAGGTCTTGTGGTTAATGTTACTGTGCTGATGACAGTTCCAGTCCATAAGTATATAGGTCTTGTGGTTAATGTTACTGTGCTGATGACAGTTCCAGTCCATAAGTATATAGGTCTTGTGGTTAATGTTACTGTGCTGATGACAGTTCTAGTTCATAAGTATATATGTCTTGTGGTTAATGTTACTGTGCTTATGACAGTTCTAGTCCATAAGTATATAGGTATTGTGGTTAATGTTACTGAGCCGATGACAGTTCTAGTCCATAGTTATAAAGGTCTTGTGGTTAATGTTCCTGTGCTGATGACAGTTCTAGTTCATAAGTATATATGTCTTGTGGTTAATGTTACTGTGCTTATGACAGTTCTAGTCCATAAGTATATAGGTATTGTGGTTAATGTTACTGAGCCGATGACAGTTCTAGTCCATAGTTATAAAGGTCTTGTGGTTAATGTTACTGTGCTCATGACAGTTCTTGTCCATAAGAATATAGGTCTTGTGGTTAATGTTATTATGTCGATGAAAGTTCTAGTCCATAAGCGCATAGGTCTTGTATTTAACATTACTGTGTCGATGACAGTTCTAGTCCATAAGTATATAGGTCTTGTGGTAAACGTAACTGTGTCGATGACAGTTCTAGTCCATAAGTATATCGGGATTTGTGGTTAATGTTACCGTCCTGATGACAGTTCTAGTTCATAAGTATATAGGTTTTGTGATTAATGTCATTGTGTGAATGACAGTTCTAGTTCATAAGTATATAGGTCATGTGGTTAATATTATTGGGTCGATGACAGTTCTAGTCCATACGAATATAGGTTTTGTGGTTAATGTTACTGTGCTGATGACAGTTCTAGTTTATAAGCATATAGGTCTTGTGATTCACGTAACTTTGTCGATGCCAGTTCTATTCCATAAGTATAACAGTCTTGTGCTTAACGTTACTGTGTCGATGACAGTTCTAGTCCATAAGAATATAGGTCTTGTGGTTAATGGTACTGAGCTGATGACAGTTCTAGGTTATAAGTATATAGGGTTTGTGGTAAATGTTATTGTGTCGATGACAATTCTAGTCCATAACTGCATAGGTCTTGTGGTTAACGTTACTGTGTCGATGCCAGTTTCAGTCCATACGAATAAAGGTCTTGTTGTTAACGTTACTGTGTCGATGACAGTTCTAGTCCATAAGTATATAGGCCTTTTGGTTAATGTTACTGTGCTTATGACAGTTCTAGTCCGTAAGTATATAGGTCTTGTGGTTAATAATACTGTGTCGATGGCAGTTCTAGTCCATAAATATATGGGCCTTGTGGTTAATGTTTCTGTGCTTATGACAGTTCTAGTCCATAAGTATATAGGTCTTGTGGTTAATGTTACTGTGTCGATGACAGTTCTAGTCCATAAGTATATAGGTCTTGTGTTTAACGTAACTGTGTCGATGACAGTTCTAGTCCATTAGTATTTCGGGATTTGTGGTTAATGTTACCGTGCTGATGACAGTTCTAGTTAATAAGTATATAGGTTTTGTGATTAATGTTATTGTGTGAATGACAGTTCTAGTCCATACAAATATAGGTTTTGTGGTTAATGTTGTTGTGTCGATGACAGTTCTAGTTTATAAGAATATAGGTCTTGTGGTTCACGTAACTTTGTCGATGCCAGTTCTATTCCATAAGTATAACGGTCTTGTGCTTAACATAACCTTGTCGATGCCAGTTCTATTCCATAAGTATAACGGTCTTGTGCTTAACGTAACTTTGTCGATGACAGTTCTATTCCATAAGTATAACAGTCTTGTGCTTAACGTTACTGTGTCGATGACAGTTCTAGTCCATAAGAATATAGGTCTTGTGGTTAATGGTACTGCGCTGATGACAGTTCTAGGTTATAAGTATATAGGCCTTGTGGTTAATGTTACTATGTCGATGACAGTTCTAGTCCATAAGTATATCGGGTCTTGTGGTTAAAGTTACCGTGCTGATGACAGTTCTAATTCATAAGTATGTAGGTCTTGTGGTTAATGTTATTGTGTCGATGACAGTTTTAGTCCATAAGTATTTAGGCCTTGTGGTTAATGTTACTGTGCCGATGACAGTTCTAGTCCATAAGTATATAGGCCTTGAGGTTAATGTTACTGTGCCGATGGCAGTTCTAGTCCAAAGTTATATAGGTATTGTGGTTAATGTTACTGTGCTGATGACAGTTCTATTCCATACGTAAATAAGTCTTTTGGTAAATGTTACTGTGTCGATGACAGTTCTACTCCATAAGTATTTAGGTATTGTGGTAAATGTTACTGTGTCGATGGCAGTTCTATTCCATAAGTATATAGGTCTTGTGGTTAATGTTACTGTGTCGATGACAGTTCTAGTCCATAAGTATATAGGTCTTGGTGTAAAGTTACTCTGTCGATGACAGTTTTAGTCCATAAGAATATAGGTCTTGTGGTTACTGTTATTGTGTCGATGACAGTTATAGTCCATAACTGCATGGCCTTGTGGTTAATGTTACTGTGTCGATGACAGTTCTAGTCTATAAGAATATAGGTCTTGTGGTTACTGTTATTGTGTCGATGACAGTTCTAGTCCATAATTGCATAGGTCTTGAGGTTAATGTTATTGCGTCGATGACAGTTGCTGTCCATAACGCATAGGTATTGTGGTTCACGTAACTTTGTCGATGCCAGTTTTAGTCCATAAGAGCACAGGTCTTGTGGACACAGTTGAGTACGTTTTCGAGCATATTTGTTCCAGTCAGTGAGCTGTGAACACAGTTGAGGTAATAAAGCTATGAATACAGTTAAGCACGGGGTTGGTCATTAATGCTCAAGTTAGTGAATTATTAACACAGTTTAACATGGGTTTCTTCATTAACGTTCAAGTTAGTGACCGGTGAACCCAGTTAAACTCGGGTATGGTCATTCATGTTCAAGTTAGTGACATACGAACCCAGTTGAGCACAGTTATGGTCACTTCTTTTCAAGTTAATGACTTTTGAGCTAAATTGAGCAAGGTTTTGGTAATTTATGTTCAAGCTAGTGCCCTGTGAACCCTGTTGAAGTTGGTCGTTCCTGTAATTCAGTGACTTATGTACTCGCATTACATCAGTAATGGTTCTTTATGTTTTAATTCAGTTACCGGTGTACACAAGTGAGCTCGGTTATGGTCCTCTATATTTTTAATCAGTGATCCAAACACAGCTTGGTAATGGTCCTTTATGTATTAATTCAGTGACCCGTGTACACGGATGAGCACAGTTATAGACCTTAATGTTTTAATTCAATGACCCGGGTACACGGATGGGCTTAGTTATGGCCCTAAATGCTCTAATTGAGTGACCTGTATACACTGATGAGCCCGGTTATAGTTCTCAGTGTTATAATTCTTTGACTTGTGTACACGAATGATCTCGGTTATTGTCCTTAATGTTCTAATTCAGTGACCCGTAAACACTAAATAGCTCGGCAGTGGTCCTAATTGTTCAAATTCAGTGACACGTGTGCACGAATGAGCTCGGTTATGGCCCTTAATATTCTAAATTAGAGACCCGTGTGTACGGATGAGCTCGGTTATGGTCCTTAATGTTCTAATTCAGAGACCCGTGTGCACGGATGAGCTCGGTTATGATCCTTAATATTCTAATTCAGAGACCCGTGTGCACGGATGAGTTCGGTTATGATCCTGAATATTCTAATTCAGAGACCCGTGTGCACGGATGAGCTCGGTTATGATCCTGAATATTCTAATTCAGAGACCCGTGTGCACGGATGAGCTCGGTGATGATCCTGAATATTCTAATTCAGAGACCCGTGTGCACGGATGAGCTCGGTTATGATCCTAAATATTCTAATTCAGAGACCCGTGTGCACGGATGAGCTCGGTAATGATCCTGAATATTCTAATTGAGAGACCCGTGTATACGAATGAGCTCGGTTATGATCCTGAATATTCAAATTCAGTGACCCGTGTGCACGGATGAGCTCGGTTATGATCCTGAATATTCTAATTGAGAGACCCGTGTGCACGGATGAGCTCGGTTATGATCCTGAATATTCAAATTCAGTGAACCGTGTATACGAATGAGCTCGGTCATGATCCTGAATATTCTTATTCAGTGACCCGTGTTCACGGATGAGCTCGGTTATGATCCTGAATATTCTAATTGAGAGACCCGTGTGCACGGATGAGCTCGGTTATGATCCTGAATATTCAAATTCAGTGACCCGTGTGCACGGATGAGCTCGGTTATGATCCTGAATATTCAAATTGAGAGACCCGTGTGCACGGATGAGCTCGGTAATGATCCTGAATATTCTAATTCAGTGACCCGTGTTCACGGATGAGCTCGGTCATGATCCTGAATATTCAAATTCAGTGACCCGTGTATACGAATGAGCTCGGTCATGATCCTGAATATTCTAATTCAGAGACCCGTGTGCACGGATGAGCTCGGTTATGATCCTGAATATTCTAATTGAGAGACCCGTGTGCACGGATGAGCTCGGTTATGATCCTGAATATTCTAATTGAGAGACCCGTGTGCACGGATGAGCTCGGTTATGATCCTAAATATTCTAATTCAGAGACCCGTGTGCACGGATGAGCTCGGTTATGATCCTGAATATTCTAAGTCAGAGACCCGTGTATACGAATGAGCTCGGTTATGATCCTGAATATTCTAATTCAGAGACCCGTGTGCACGAATGAGCTCGGTTATGATCCTGAATATTCTAATTCAGAGACCCGTGTATACGAATGAGCTCGGTCATGATCCTGAATATTCTAATTCAGAGACCCGTGTGCACGAATGAGCTCGGTCATGATCCTGAATATTCTAATTCAGAGACCCGTGTGCACGGATGAGCTCGGTCATGATCCTGAATATTCTAATTCAGAGACCCGTGTGTACGGATGAGCACGGTTATGGTCCTTAATATTCTAAGTCAGGGACCCGTGTGCAAAGGATAAGCTCGGTCATGGTCCTTAGTATTCTAATTCAGAGACCCGTGTGCACGGATGAACTCTGTTATGGTCCTCAATGTTCAAATTCAGTGATCCGTGTGCACGGATGAGCTCGTTTATGGTCCTTAATGTTCTAATTCAGTGACCCGTGTACACGGATGAACTCGATTATAGTCCATAATATGCTAATGCAGGGACCCGTGTGCTTAGATGAGCTCGGTTATGGTCCTTAATGTTCTAATTCAGTGACCCATGTACACGGGTGAGCTCGGTTCTGGTCCTTAATGTTCTTATTCAGTGACTCGTGTACACGGATAAGCTCGATTATGGTCCATAATATGCTAATTCAGAGACCCGTGTGCACGGATGAACTTTGTTATGGTTTTTAATGTTCTAATTCAGTGACCCGTGTACACGAATGAGCTCGTTTATGGTCCTTAATGTTCTTATTCAGTGACTCGTGTACACGGATAAGCTCGGTTATGGTCCTTTATGTTCTAATTCAGTGACCCGTGTTCACGGATGAGCTCGGTTATGGTCCTTTAATATTCTAATTCAGTGACCCGTGTGCACGGATGAGCTCGGTTATGGTCCATAATATGCTCATTCAGTGACCCGTGTGCACGGATGAGCTCGGTTATGGTCCTCAATGTTCAAATTCAGTGACCCGTGAACACGGATGAGCTCGATTATGGTCCATAATATGCTAATTCAGAGACCCGTATGCACAGATGAACTTTGTTATGGTTTTTTATGTTCTAATTCAGTGACCCGTGTGCACGAATGAGCTCGGTTATGGTCCTTAATGTTCTTATTCAGTGACTCGTGTACACGGATAAGCTCGGTTATGGTCCTTTATGTTCTAATTCAGTGACCCGTGTGCACGAATGAGCTCGTTTATGGTCCTTAATGTTCTTATTCAGTGACTCGTGTACACGGATAAGCTCGGTTATGGTCCTTTATGTTCTAATTCAGTGACCCGCGTGCACGAATGAGCTCGTTTATGGTCCTTAATGTTCTTATTCAGTGACTCGTGTACACGGATAAGCTCGGTTATGGTCCTTTATGTTCTAATTCAGTGACCCGTGTGCACGAATGAGCTCGTTTATGGTACTTAATGTTCTTATTCAGTGACTCGTGTACACGGATAAGCTCGGTTATGGTCCTTTATGTTCTAATTCAGTGACCCGTGTTCACGGATGAGCTCGGTTATGATCCTTTAATATTCTAATTCAGTGACCCGTGTGCACGGATGAGCTCGGTTATGGTCCATAATATGCTAATTCAGTGACCCGTGTGCACGGATGAGCTCGGTTATGGTCCTCAATGTTCAAATTAAGTGACCCGTGTTCACGGATGAGCTCGGTTATGATCCTTTAATATTCTAATTCAGGGACCTGTGTTCACGGATGAGCTCGGTTATGATCCTTTAATATTCTAATTCAGTGACCCGTGTGCACGGATGAGCTCGGTTATGGTCCTCAATGTTCAAATTCAGTGACCCGTGTACACGGATGAGCTCGGTTATGGTCCATAATATGCTTATTCAGAGACCCGTATGCACAGATGAACTTTGTTATGGTTTTTAATGTTCTAATTCAGTGACCCGTGTGCACGAATGAGCTCGGTTATGGTCCTTAATGTTCTTATTCAGTAATCGTGTACACGGATAAGCTCGGTTATGGTCCTTAATGTTCTAGTTCAGTGACCCGTGTACACGGGTGAGCTCGGTTATGGTCCTTAATGTTCTAATTCAATGACCCGTGTTCACGGATGAGCTCGGTTATGGTCCTTAATGTTCTTATTAAGTGACTCGTGTACACGGATGAGCGCGGTCATGGCTTTTAATGTTATAATTCAGTGACCCGTGTACACGGATGAGCTCGGTTATGGTCCTTAATGTTCTAATTCAGTGACCCGCGTGCACGAATGAGCTCGTTTATGGTCCTTAATGCTCTAATTCAGTGACCCGTGTTCACGAATGATCTCGGTTATGGTCCCTAATTTTCCATTTCAGTGATTTGTGTACACGGATGAGCTCGGTTATGGTCCTCAATCTTCTTATTCAGTGACCCGTGTACGCAGAAGAGGCCTCATTTAGAGGCCTGAATGTTCTTATTCGGTGGCCATGTGTTCTCAATTAAGATGGATAATAAGTTTTTATATTCTAATGTCCCGTGTACACGATTGAGCTAATTATTGGTATTTTATGATCGTATTCAGTGATTTATGTTCACATTATATCTCGGGTATGGTCATTTATGACCTAATTCATTAACAGATTGTATACTGCTGAGCTCGTTCATGGCATTTTGAATTCCATTTCTGCGACCTATGTACACGTACAAGCTATATAATAATGGTTTTTGTACGTTTCTGCGTTCGTTTGATGTCGTTTGGGGTCTTATATCGTGCTTCTTAACAAAGGGTTTATGTTTGAATGTTTGACAACTGTCCCTGTAGTTATTCATTTTATTATCAATATAACATGATGCAATTTGAGGTCACAGTATTGATGACCTTGATTCTATTACTTATATCCTTATAAGTAGTAATCTTCTCGCCATCGAAACAATAAAAACACGATTGTATGATTGCGATATTTATTGGCCATGTTTACAAGCAATATTGGTGACGATGCACGACATACATGTTTATAACAATCATATCAGATCAATTGCTCATTTTAAACATGCAATACAAAAAAAGCGTTTGTTGGTTTATTGTTATTTACTTTGAAAATTTCAAACAAGTAACATAATATAGGTAAACAAAAATATACGATTTAATAGTAATCAATTTAACATTGCAAATCACACAAAAACATACTTATTTTTTCCATTTTCTTTTTTTTGTATTTTTCAAAGAAATGATTGCAATTACAACATAGTCAGATTCGAATTAAAAGTAACATTGACAGTAAATTATAAACATGTGCGAATGGTGTATACGAGTGGTAACAGAAGCTTTAAATGTTTGTTTCGACCACAAATGGAATAAATATTTATTTGTTCATTTTTCAAAGATATTTTTCAGACCTAGACACCTGGTTCTAGAATCCCCTGGTTTTTTTTCTATTTCTATGACTTTGCAAATTTTCCAAATATATCTGACCAATTAAAAAAATCCTCACGTAACCCTGACCCCTGACTTTTCACTGACCGTGGAAAACCTGAGGTGCTTCATAACGTAGGATACTGTGAAACGTTTACAAAGAAGAATCATGTGTACAAAAAACAGGTATAGGGAATTTAAATAAAATGTATTAGACTCCCAACTTGTGTTGTTTCGTGTATATCAATGGTAGACACCACTCACAATTTTGCGCTAAAACAATGATTGCTCAAACAAAGTCACATTCCGTTCATAAACCAAACTTATCAGTTAAGCGTATATAATTTAATATTCGTAATTTTCAAATTGAAAAAACAACAACAACAACAACAACAGAAACACTCTCTCATGATACACTTACGAAATGAAACTGTTAAAATTGTTTATACAAAGATACATCATGCGATATAAAACACAAGTTCCATAACCTAAAACTCTCATGATTGTGTGTTTAAGATTATAAATTACATGCCCACTCATTGTTTATACAAATATACATCATGTGGTATAAAACCCAAGTTCCATTAACTAAAACTCACATGATTGTGTGTTTAAGATTATAAATCGCGTGCCCACTCTTTGTTTATACAAAGATACATCATGTGGTATAATACACAAGTTACATGAAGTACAACTCTCATAATTATGTGTTTAAAATTATAAATTACATGCCCACTCTTTGTTTATACAAAGATACATCATGTGGTATAATACACAAGTTACATGAATTTAAACTAACATGAGTGTGCGTTTAAAATTATAAATTACATGCCCACTCTTTGTTTATACAAAGATACATCATGTGGTATAATACACAAGTAACATGTAGTTAAATTAACATGAGTGTGCTTTTAAAATTATAAATTACATGCCCACTCTTTGTTTATATAAAGATACATCATGTGGTATAATACACAAGTTCCATGAAGTACAACTCTCATAATTGTGTGTTTAAAATTATAAATTAAATGCCCACTCTGTGTTTATACAAAGATACATCATGTGGCATAATACACAAGTTATATGAAGTTAAACTAACATGAGTGTGCGTTTAAAATTATAAATTACATGCCCAATCTTTATTTATACAAATATACATCATGTGGTATAATACACAAGTTCCATGAAGTACAACTCTCATAATTGTGTGTTTAAAATTATAAATTACATGCCCACTCTTTGTTTATACAAATATACATCATGTGGTATAATACACAAGTTAAATAAAGTTAAACTAACATGAGTGTACGTTTAAAGTATAAATTACATACCCACTCTTTGCTTATACAAAGATACATCATGTGGTATAATACACAAGTTATATGAAGTTAAATTAACATGAGTGTGCTTTTAAAATTATAAATTACATGCCCACTCTTTGCTTATACAAATATACATTATGTGGTATAATACACAAGTTCCATGAAGTACAACTCTCATAATTATGTGTTTAAAATTATAAATTACATGCCCACTCTTTGCTTATACAAATATACATCATGTGGCATAATACACAAGTTCCATGAAGTACAACTCTCATAATTATGTGTTTAAAATTATAAATTACATGCCCACTCTTTGTTTATACAAAGATACATCATGTGGTATAATACACAAGTTCCATGAAGTACAACTCTCATAATTGTGTGTTTAAAATTATAAATTACATGCCCACTCTGTGTTTATACAAAGATACATCATGTGGCATAATACACAAGTTATATGAAGTTAAACTAACATGAGTGTGCGTTTAAAATTATGAATTACATGCCCAATCTTTATTTATACAAAGATACATCATGTGGTATAATACACAAGTTCCATGAAGTACAACTCTCATAATATTGTGTTTAAAATTATAAATTACATGCCCACTCTTTGTTTATACAAAGATACATCATGTGGTATAATACACAAGTTAAATAAAGTTTAACTAACATGAGTGTACGTTTAAAAGTATAAATTACATGCCCACTCTTTGTTTATACAAAAATACATCATATGGTATAAAACACAAGATACATGAAGTTAAACTAACATGAGTGTGCGTTTAAAAGTATAAATTACATGCCCACTCTTTGTTTATACAAAGATACATCATGTGGTATAATACACAAGTTACATGTAGTTAAACTAACATGAGTGTGTTTTAAGATTATAAATCACATGCCCACTCTTTGCCTACACAAAGATACATCATATGGTATAATATACAAGTTTCGTGAAGTAAAACAAACATGAGTGTGTGTTAAAGATGATTAATTACATGTCCTTTCTTTGTTACAAAGATACATCATGTGGTATAGAAAACATGGTTTATGAAGTAGAAATAACGTCGTTATCTGTTTAAAAATATTATTTAAAATATGCCCTCTCTTTGTTTTAACAATGAAAGAGATGAAAACACAAAAGTGTTTGTTAATGATTATAAATTGCATTCCCTTTCTTTTTATACACATATATATCGAGTTGTGTACCTAACAAGTGACATGAAGTTTAACATTAATAAATGAATGTCAATGATTAAAAAGCCAACTCTATGTTTAAAATAATGTATCCGCAACAGAACTGCAGAAACACCAATATTGATTTACAGAGCAAATCAAACCTTCGACATTGCTATTTACAGAATATATGTACAACTGAACCGCGGCAAGCAGATATAGGTCAAGAAGCGATAATATGATGTCAATTGTGTACTGTAAATTCAATTATCGCATAACAACGAAAAAAAAAACAAAAAAAAACAATATGACACTAGTTATAAGTCAAGAATATATTATAGAGCAAATCAAATTTCGACATTGATATTTACATAGAATATAGTCAACTGAATTGCGGCAAGTAGAAATAGGTAGAATTGTAAAGATGACAAAAGGAGAAAATATGAAGTCATATTTGTGCCTATAAGTAGAATAACGCCGTCCACAGTGTAACATATTTTGAGGATACACGAAAAGGCCTTTTTGATATTATATTTAAATGTGTGTATAGCATATATAATAATACTCATGTCAATGACGTTTTACTCCTTCATTGAATTGAGAGCAATTTCTGCTTGTCGCGCTTTCATCAAACATTTATCACAAGGTTAAAATAAAAAAAAATATCGCAAAACGACAAAATGACTATTTCGTATATGACGAAAAATAAAATAATTAATAAACATTAACATTTATACACATTTCTGCTTTTTGCGCTTCCAACAAGCATTTTTACTTATGTTAAAATATGAAAAATCACATAACAACAATAAAAAAACGATATAAGACTACTTATAAATCAAACAAAAAACGCCACAATTCGACGAAAACAGATGTTCAATGATTGACAGTAGAACTTCAGGATTTTTTGTGAGATTCAGTTTGAACCGTTTTCTATTTTTTTGTAACAGTGACCTTGGCCCTAGGGACCCAATACGCAACCCCATGAAAGGTTTCCACAAACTCTTCCTAAATATCAAGTTTAGTTAAGATGTGTCAAACCAAACTAGAGATTTTAAGGTTCAGACATTTTTTTTATTTAATTAACAGTGACCTTGACCTTGACCAAAGGGTCCCGAATGCAACCCATGAAACATTTCCATAAACTCTTCCTAAATACCAAGTTTAGTCAAGATATGTCAAACCTAACGAAAGTCATTCAGTATTAACCATTTTTCTATTTAAAAAGCAGTGTCTTTGACCTTGACAATTGTGGCCCAAAACGCAATGCTATGAAAGGTCTTCATAAACTCTTTCTTTGTATGGCGTTTGATCAAGTTATGTCGACCCTAACTAGAGTTATTCACTTTCAACCGTTTTTCTATTTTTAGTAACATTGACATTGATCTTGACTCCTGGGGCCACACATGCAATCCACTGAAAGGTACATATAAAGTCTTCTTACATACCAAGTTAAGTCAAGATATGTCAGCCCTAACTATAGTTATTCACTTTCAACCTTTTTTTTATTTTAGTAACAGTGCCATTGATCTTGACACCAGTGGTTCAAAAGGCAATTCATTCAAGGGTCTCCATAAGCCCTTCTCTTATATCATGTAAAGTCAAAATATGTCAACCCTAACTAAAGTCATTTATTTTCAATCGTTTTTCTATTTTAGTAACAGTGCCATTGATCTTGACACCAGTGGTCCAAAAGGCAATTCCTTAAAGGGTCTCCATAAGCCCTTCCCTTATATCATGTAAAGTCAATATATGTCAACCCTTACTAAAGTTATTCTGTTTCAACCGTTTTTATTTTCGTTTTTTAGTAACAGTGACCGTCGCCTTGAGCTCAGGGGCCCCAAACGCAATACCATGATAGGTCTCAATAAACTCTATCTTATTATCAACTTCAGTCAAGATATGTATGGCGGCCCTAACATATGTTTTTTAGTTTCATAGGTAAGTTTGACGCCGCCCTCCCACCCGCCCGAACATCGACGTACGTCGTTCTAATAACCATCTTTCACTATGTGAAAACCTGGTTAAAATATATCATATACTATCTAATATTGGCTATTTCATTTATGATGTGAATTAAAATAATGAATAAAATATTTACATTTACAGAATTAAACATAATGGTTCGGAAAAAAAACATTAATTTACATTGACGTATTTTCATATGTAATCAACTTCACAAAAATATTTTGAGCTCGATGTACTCGTCTGCATATGCATCTTGCAAAACAACAACAAAATTAAAAACGAAATTACAGCAATATATTACACATTGCCGACAACACACACACACACGCGCGCGCGCGCGCGCGCGCGCGCGCGCACGCACGCACGCACGCACGCACGCACATTAGGAAATACTTTTTGAAATTTCAACTCTAAAATTAAATGTTTTTCAATTCATTGTATTATAAAACACTGTAAACGTTTTCATTATGTTCTTTAAATTAAAGGAATGCTTTTGTTTGTTACGACAGAGAAAGTGTTTACATATTCAAACGGGCTATGATTTACTTTCACAATAAATCGTCTATCAGTCCCCAGCTTCTCAATGGCTTTCTGCAAATTCCTCCCAACATTACACCCCTCCCAGAACCCCCAAAATCCATTCAGTGTACACGTGATCTGGCGAGGCAAACTGTACAGATGCTCCATTTGCTCCTCAAATACGGACGCTGTTATGTGGGTTTCGTGTAAGATTAATTGGTTTAATGATGTACTTGATAAGTCAATAAATGACATTATTTGACAAGTATCTATCTCCAATGTTGTCAATGGTAAACATTGAATACAGTTCTGTACTAGGCATTGTTTCAAAACAACATGCGAACAATTGGAAGCGCTGAAACACGTTGGTGAAAGAAGTCGGCAGTCTGATATGGACAGCTTCTTCAGTGTCTCTAACGAACATACTATGGTAAAATCTACATCTAAAAGTTCAAGATTTTGTATAGGGCAGTTGCACAGATTTAATGACTGAGTTTGAACACAGCCAATTATACTTAGATCGATTAGTGTGTTTGCATTTGTCAAGTCAAATGAACAATCCAAGCCAGCTACTTTACAGTTCTTCACACAGCCTACAATGACTCTCTCTGTCTTCACATTCGTCAGCACCAGCCTTTCCAATGGACATATGGACAAGTCCAGTGGGCCAGAAAGGGAACAGTTATTCATGGTAGGATCATTGAGGTGTTTTGCGTTAGTAACGTCATATGAACAAGACGACATTGGACATTGAGACAGATCAAGTGGGCGTGACAGGAGACAGTTCTGCATACTGAGGTAAGTAAGTTTGTTAGCCTTATGGAGTTGTATACAGACAGTTGTCAAGGACTTAAACCAAAAGCATAATTGGTTTATTGTCATCACACAACCAACAATAACCCTCTCTGTCTCCACATTTGTCAGCTCAAGCCTCTCCAGTGGACACTGAGTCAAGTCTAGTGTGCCAAAAGCGGAACCGTTCTTCATAGTAAGATGATTGAGTTTTGTTGCGCAAAGAAAGTCATATGAACAAAACGTACAATCTATCGTACATTCCTTTGCACAGCCGACTATTAACGTCTCTGTCTTCACCCTGCTCAGCCTCAGCCTTACCAGGGGACACTGAGACAAGTCCATTTTGCCGTGCAGAATTAAATTTTCCATAGACAAGTGTGCAAGTTTTTCTGCATCTAGAAATGGAATAGTTGAGGTCGTATGCATACTGTTGTTTAGAAAAGTAAAACGCCTTAAGCGCCCAATTTTACCCAAAATAACGCACGCTGCATTTACATTTCTTAACACAAGTTCTTCCATTTCACAATGAGACAGGTCAAGTGGACCAGCAACTGAACAGCGCTCCAAGTAAAGAACATTCAAAGTCTTGTTAAATGTTATTACCATGCGAGGAAATATTGCTGGTAATTCAATACGAAATGGATGATTTTGTAAGATAGTCAACGGTATATTTCTGTCATCTGAGCTATATTTAAGTGGGTATGACAAGGGACCCAAAACGAAATTGGAAACATTAATTGATATGTTCCCTATAACATATTTATCACACGCTCTTAAAACGGAATCCTGTATTTCACGGATGTGCTTTATTTTCATCTCATCATCAGTTCGCATTGTATGTCTTGTTAAAGCATCTATCAATGAGATCATTGCTTCTGCACAGCTTATGTCAGAAGCGCAGACGAAGTCAAAGACATTCGCCAATTCAAAAATATCTTTCCGCGACTTTGTGTTTGCTGATATAGCCCCATGGATACTTTCATCACAATTGTGTTCAACAATGTGTAAGGCTGCAAAAAACTCCTGATAAGTTTTGTGGATGAAACTGTATATTTCATCTTGATATGAACTTGATTTTCTTGAAGTCCCTCGAACAATTCCAGAGTCCAAACAAAACTGTTTTATTTCTTTAAACATTCGTTGATTGTTTCTGTCCAAGTCTCTTTCTCTAAACAGAAGTGAGTGTTCGATGGGCCCAGTAAACAGCAATGCAAAGGCTAGTTTTGAAAGCTTTGCAATATTATCGATTTCGGTCATGCAATAGTATGCATGCAACTTTTCAAACAAATGTGACAGAGGAGAAGATACTTCAATGTTATATGTATCTGGACTATAGCCTGCATTCTGCTTTTTCTTCATACGACACAACAGTGTCTCTGCCATGTTTGCATATACTTGTGTACGCGTGCTTCCCAAATCCTTATAATCATGCCAGAGACACAGGAGCTGTAGAATAACCACAGGTATCATGAGCAGCTCATATGAGTCTGACGTTCTCAGAGAAATAATAGCTCGAAGCTCCTTACTGTTTAGAGTTTTAATAAAGTCAGTTATATTTTCGCGCACAGAATATCCTTCTCTGCGTAAACATTCTGTTACATTGCGAACAAGACGTTCTACAATGTCAAACCCAATACCTGTGATTGTTATTTTGTTGTAAGTTAGCGTTCGTGCTGTAACACAAGAGTCGATCTTCCAAGGTCTGGAAGTGCATACAATTTTCGTCTGGTTTAGGCCGATAAAATCTGGCATTTGTTTTGTTAAACACTGCAATTCATCAAGTCCATCAATAAGAACGACTGCATTCGGGTTATTTATAACGGCAATCAGTTCTTGAGCATCTCTTTCAGAGTACTCTAACTGTGAGTGAAGGTAAGTGCTCAACATTTTCTTGCAATTAGGTTCGTTCTCAAACTCTCGCAAATGAATTAAAAATAGCAATTGTGTTTGTTCTAGGTACTCAACGTCGTTAAACATAATGAACTTTTTCATTGTTTCTCTCATTCTCACACACTCCTCACTCTCACCATGTACAGCACACCAAGCTAAAGCCAAATACTGACTTAAAGATGTTTTACCCATTCCAGCTTCACCTGAAATGTAAACCCTGTTTAAATGTGATGGGGATTTGCCAACTTTACGTTCATTGGAGATGAAGAGCTCTTCAATCTTGGTGATATGCTTTTGCAATGTTCTAGGTTTACCATGTTCATCCTTCCCCTGGACTGTTTTTGTCATTTTCGGAGGCTCGTAGAAATCAATCAGCAACGAGTCTTGGTGTTGCAAAATTGGATTGAGTGGTATCGTCGAGTAATTAGTTAGTATGTCAGCAATCAACTTCTCCTGCAAAACTAGAGTGAATACACGTTCATATGTCATTATTAGTAAAAACACTGTAAAATATGTTTCAACATTATTGGACTAATTTGTTTTACAAAGTCATTTAAAAAGAGATAATTAAAACAAGGTAAAATAAAATGTTCTGACGACTTTATACGATTAACATGGTGTTTGAAATATCTAGTTGTTAGAATCAATACCTACTTACTTTTCAGTTTGTTCTCCCGTGTGTCGTCACTTCTGTCATCTAAACTTTTTCTCACCTCACGTTCGACCTCTATAATGTATTTATGGATTTATTATGTAAGGTACCAGCCAAAGATTAGTTTGAGAGTTAAGGTTTTGTCGTAGGTCAATTTGTTGAAAATGATGTAAATGTGTAGTTGTAGAGTTAAGCAATACAATAGATTATTTACATAGAAGATGGCGCCCAAGATAGCCGCCAAATTAAGGTACGAACATGCTAAATTTCTTATGACAGGTCAAATGAAAATGATGTCCAGAATGTCCGACAAAATGGACCACAATGTTGAATTTCTTTCAAAGTTGTACATCGTAGTATTATTGTTAACATTGAAGAAGTATAATTTAATTTATTTATATAGCATTTACTTTTACTTAGACGCATAAAGTGGTTTCAAAACGATTCGGTACTTCTAATATGTATTTTGATAAATTATTTTGTTAATAACATATCAATTTACGCTTTCTCATACCTCATAGATTAAATCTAAAAAAAAATCAAATAGGTCAAAATTTGAGGTTATAATATATAAATAGTAACTGCCTTAAGGGTTACAGTGCATATTGTCAACCTAAGGTAAATACTGTCGACCGATACGAGTTAAAAACATATTCCCGAAATAGAGCAACACCCCTGCGTACAATCCTCCGTGTCTTACATGTATCTGAAAGTTTTGATGTTTCTAATGTCAATAAATCATTTTCATTGACAGCTGTGAATATCGCTACTGCCATTTTGGCAACAATTGTCGGCTGGTAAACACAGCGCTCAGGTGATACAGACTTTAAGTAAAATACTGTCAGTAAATACCGTATTCGTAGCGAATTGCCATTTTTATATGTTCTAAAGAAGTGAGGTATAATAATTAATGTATTTCAAGGTTGCAATGCCAGTTTTATTAATCATACTTATCACATAAACAACCAACATGGCGGCGTATTTGTAGCGTATTATCAATTTCATGACGTCAAATGGTAACAGTGCGGCAGAGGGTCATTGTGCGGGGTGATAGTCGAAAAATTCCTGGCGTTTTTACTATATGTTCTATAAAACAGGGGGGTCCAACGTGAGTTGTGTTTGCCGAATTTTTAGTGAGGGAAATTGTGTGAAGCCGAATCAAATGACGGCGTTTGAAGGAATTTCGGTGTTTGAGGTAAGTATTTTCACCTTGTAAGTAAGTTACATCACCATTCTCGCAATATAAATACGGCTACCCGGAGACCACATGTGTAAGCGTCTCTCGTTGATTTAACTTTTGTTTCTAGAGGCCTCACCAAAAATGTTATTGAATGTATAAGCTGAGCGATAAATTGTTTACAAAATGAAAACAGAAAATTGCGTGACTTGAAACTGTGTTTTCAGTCCAAATTTACCATTCGTGTACCTATTTAGCTACATGTTATTGAATGTTTGCATTATTTATCTTCTCGACTGCTAATGCACTTACATGGGCACTATACGGCCAATTTGTTTATGTTTAAAACCTTTTATGTTGGGCGACGAAGTTTTATGCAGTTTTTGTGTGAAGCAGAATCAGAATAAGCGTGCTTAAATAAAGTCATGAACTGTAACACATGTGAATATTAATAATAAAAGAAAACAAATACCCAATAAGAAAATAACGCGTATTTGTTATGCAAAATTACCCACCAGATACACTTGCGTAATATTTTAGCAACATTTAATACTCTAAAATTCACCATTTTAAACTGACCAAAGATAAATTGTTCGTGTTGGAGGACCCCACAGCCACTTTCAACTCATCGACGATGTTGAGGGAATAAGCACTTCACTGCGGTTAATAAATTATGTTCACTGAAGTACGTGTACTAATGGTAGGTAGTCTTACAGGGTCTAGAATAAATTGTTGAGTATAATTATATGGTAATATACCCGGATATATAATGTCTTATACCTGTCAAGATGGAATAGTTAGTTGCATCTAGTCTAAAAATGAACAGTAATTTTCCTTAGTTATAACCTTAACATAATTATCTGGAAAATACATACAAGAGGTGAGTAAATAATGAGTAAATGTAGTTCAATTACTATTGTTTTTCTAAATGTTAAGTGAATTAACAGCGAAATCCTGTGTTTATGTTATGTTGTATGTTCTTGCCAAAGTATCATATAAATCTTGTGAAATGGTTGTTTGACTGTTTTTGAAGAGTCCGATTGCCTTAAATGATTCCACGCAAAGAGTCCGATTGCCTTAAATGATTCCACGACGACGCAGGGTTCCCGGCGGACATAGTATTAATATGTGTCAAGGCATAATAATAGTGACGTTAAAATAATAAAAGTGTGGATATTTCAATATATTCTTGTGTGATGAATTCGTTTGATTTGCATATACCTTTAGTTGACAGATAATATCAGACTGAAAAAAAATATTGCGTTCATTGAATTTGCCGTATTGCGGGACATTCATGTAAGCTACGGTGTCAACCGAACTACTTAGGCATAGCGCACATATAGTGCAGTAATATTTTAAACGTGGCCTTTTATCCTAAGTGGGTAAATTGTAGCGTGGAGCGGTCACATCACCTGCGTCAAGTCAACGAAGAAAATGCATTTTTCGAGGTGTTTTGGAAGAACGTAGATGCTACGTTGGTAGTGCGCATGTGTAACGCGGGCAAGACGAGAGGGCAATGGTGATCACGTGCATAGTGCGTTAGTAGCGCGAGTGTAGTACCACGCTGCTACGTGGTTGGCGCACAGGTGCTACAAGGGTGCTCCCTGGTTTCTATGTGACGCAGCAACGTGCTGGCTTATGCCAAAGGCGTAATTGAAATGTGAATCTGCGTTATTATTCGTTGAAATTCGTACTCTCATCGTGGCTGATTATTTGTCTCAATTCAATATGAATTAGTACGACTGTACTACGTTTTAGCACGATTTCCAACGCGATTCAATCTGGGTTTCATACGATCCGCAATGATTGATCTACGGTGTTTGCAGGTCATGTTTCATGTAGCTTCAATACTTGACGTTGCCTGCCGGGTTGTACAGTCGTGTCGGCAATATCGTTTATAGTCGCACCTTTCAAGAAATAATGCTACACTCTCCTAAGAACTATTTAAAGAACGATTTGACTATAAACATAATCTGAATCACTGCGCGCATATCCATGACTACCACGAATTATCGTATATATCCATACGCAATTATCTTCACTAAGCACAAAAGAGTTCCAGCAAGAAATACATTTTTACTTAATTTTGTTTAACTGAGGTGGGAGAAAAAGTATCTACCATAGCCGCTCGTGTAAGATAGGTTCATCCCGACCCTCGCACAAGGTGAACCTCGTTTCCGCAAAACACCCTACGCTCGGGTCGGAATGAACCTATGTTACACTCTCGGCCGTGGACGATACTTGTTATCTTAGGTGGGAGAATACCATAACTAACACACTCATCATATGCTACGTACACTGTTTTAGATGAAAATTTGTACTAATTCTACATTGTAGCTATAACTGTTTTTCGTCATTTATTGTGGCGAATAGTGTTTATCCCCTTAGCAAATGTCTTACCAATTTAATATTTACAATGTTATATGCGGTCTTTACTGTTAAAAATAAAACAATGTGAACACAAATCGACTGAGTCGAATAACATGATCCAAGTTCAATACTATTTGAAGTACATTAATATGTGAACACTGACAGTTACCTCCAACTATAAATTGTTTCAGTTCCTTTCGCAGCCTTTCATCCATCTGACTCTCTATCTCTTTGAGGGCCTGGTCTACGTCAAAGTTTGTTTTCAGCCATTTGTGTAAGGCTTCATTCATTATAGCCGGTGTCTTCTCAGTTTTGGCTTTGATCTGAAATATTGAGACATTACATAATGAACATTTTATGTAATTTTCATAGTAAAGTGCATATTTGTTTTTCTACAGTTATCATATAAAATTAACTCGGATGATTAGAATCTAATGCTAAAAGTAATATTTTTCGCAATACTTTCCCTAGAAAGATGTCTAAATTATCTAAGCCCAAGATATCCATTTAAAACTCTTGTTATTTTGTCAAGATTTCCTTCACGAACTGAACTTGTTTTCTCGTAAACAAAGCTTTCTAGGTTTGGACGTTGGTATACATTGTTTTATCACTGTCTCAGATACATCTGTGAGATTAAAGAATAGTTGATTATATTTCTGCAAGCTAAAGATAGTGTATTTTTTGACTACACAAATATTTAAATAAGTACATCTACTTACTTTTGTTATGTGATTATCGGCTTGCTTAGCACACATATCATATACGAGTTCCTGTGGATCCTCCAGTACGGTAACCATCTTGTCAAGGCAGTCGTCTGCTGTCTGTCCGTCAAGCTCATAGTGGGCGTCATGCAGGGTCTTGTTCCTTATGTTTCGCACCTGTAATACAAACAAAAATCATGTATAACCTCCTGCACGTAAATCATTTTGTCCAGTCATCCTTCTGTTGTTTAGGTAGTAGTTGTTTTATTTTAGTCATCTTGCTACGGCTGCCTTATGTCCTCGGTCCTCATGTCCTTTGTAGCGGGCGTCTTGCAGGGACAGACACGTCCCTGTACTATATACACTTCAGGTTAAATGAATAAATATGTAAACAATAAGGTGTAATTGCGCTTTTATACATTACTTGTATTACTTGTATTATGTTTACGAAGTAGAGTTTGATAACGCTTAAAACACCTTCCTGCATGTTTACCTCTTCAAAATGTTGAGTGTTTGATATGTGCTGGTTGATGAACGAACTGTTGATGCAGATGCTCAGAAGACCGGAAGCATCAACGTCATTTGGTCCCGTCTTGTCGAAGTAACCGGATGAACTCAGATAGCACTTTGACACCTCCCAGTGACCCACATGTTGATCCTGCCATTTTGTCGAATCAGTATTTGCCCATTTTGGCCTTTTTTTAACATGATTGTTTTGTATCTCCTTGTTTAGTTCATAACAGAAATGGCCCGGTCTGAATTTACCACTCTTGTTGACCTGACATTGATTACATGTTTGGTTATTGCACTTTCCCATGACATTGTTCCGAAACACTTGATATTGATCTTTGCCTTTTGTATCAACGTATCCCTGCAGTCCTTCTCTCACGTACAGCAGTCCCCAGACCACTCTCAGCCAGTTCTCGTGTCTTGCCTCGATACTCTCGCCCATTGTAAACCTTAAAAAGGAAAATGCTATTAATTACATATTAATTAAAATCTCTTGTTATCGGAAATCCTCAAAAGTTCTAACTCAACTGATCCCAATTTTACATCCCTGTAAATAGAAAGGAAATGCATTCTTGTTTGTTTCCTAAATCTATTAAAATAAATATAAACAATGTTTTATCATTGGATCAACCAGTTTTTTTAACAATTCACTCTGATTATTTTGTCAATGCCTGGCCCTATAAAACTTGAACAAGTCCCTAAAAGGTCATTCAATAAACAAATAAAACAGTCGAGTACACATAGTATATTTGAATTATTACCTAAGTATTTTTCATGCTCTATTTTGTTTTATAATAATGCTAGGTTGTAGTGGTATTATGACTAGATAAATATACTGAGTAATCACTGCTCAAAGTTTCTCAAATATTCTTAAGTCTAAGAAGCATATGTACCTTATTTCATAGAGAAAGATTTAATATTTTCAACTCGATTTAATTTACAAAATACAGAATAGTTTATCATAATTTCATAATGAAATTAATTTTAAAACAAAGTCAACAGGGGCTATCCATGTCAAAATATGTAGCACTTAAAATTTTGATAACTTTTCTACACAGAAATTTCATATGTGAAGTAGAAGTTTCATGGTGCTTTAAGGGGACACTTGGTCAAAAGTAAATGATATTGGGTCATAAACATGCTATCCATTAACATTAAACATCTTGATATCTGTTTGACGAAAATCATAATTGTTCTGCATATACGATCATTTTTTTATTTTTATGACTATAGGATTGCTCGATTCCGTCGTTGCAGTTTATGTCCGGTAAGTTACTTAATGGTGCATGGATCGATTAAAAAAATAGCACAAGAGTTAGCCACATCTAGACACTGGGCAGGGCCATTGCTCAACGGCAGGGTCACAATGCACTTTGGGAGATTTTCTTTGCGTAACGTGTCGTTTGTTTTGACTCATAACTTTTAAGATCATTACTTGATTTTATTTCCCTTCTGGGTCAATATTCACCTCATCCGGACAACACGCATATCACATTTTTATGCCTCGCCGACCGATGTTTATGATCGGCGTTTAAAGTACCCCAAACAAGTCCTAAACCCTTTGAAGGATTTTCCTCAAACTTAGGTCAAATGCTCAACGAATCAAAACGAAATACAGAACGAATGTTCCAGGCGCATTAGTTAAAGGTCAAGGTCACCATTAAAGGACATCAGTCAATTGCATACAACTACTATATTATTTTGTTTGGTCAAAGTTAACCAAATCGATTACCCAATAACTACAATTAACTAATAAAATTATTCAAATTTGCAATTTTGCCAAAAGATAACTTAAAAAAAGTTTATACACTCGGCTGCATGTTCCTAGCAAACACCCGACACCCGGACTTTGGCTACATAGTCGCCTACTATAATTTAACGTCGGGTTAGCGTCGGAGCCTCGACGCAGTACGGTCTTATAATATATGACATGTGTTTCCAATCCGAATAGAAAAATCCGACCCGAGGGTACCTGCGTTGCCAGGTTACAAGGCGTCAGTGTCTAAAACATATTGGCAACCCATGATTAAGCCCATTCACAGCCAAAAAAACCTTGTGCTTCTCACATGATGCCTATTCAGTGCCGAATACTACACATTTCGGCAACCATAAAGCACATTTAAAAGCAACTATTTACATGTGCAGCTCTATCAGTAAAACTGTCATGTGTTTACTTTAAAATGTTAACGATAACATAAAAAAGATAGCTGATATAAAGAAACATTCAATTTACATTTCAATTTACTTCTCTAAATAAAGATATTATAATTAGTATTAGTATTATTATTATGATTATTATTAGATTATTATTATTAGTAGTAGTAGTAGTATTATTAGTATTAGTATTATTATTATTATTGTGTTATCCCAAATTGGATACAAACAGATTTGTATTAGCGCAATACAAGAAAATTAAACAGGAAATATCACAATTTCTTTTGGCATTTTTGTACTTTAACCGTGAAATATGATTGATTAATGACCGATTTGTTGCTTTCGTGTGTTCGTGTGGTATAAACGCTTGGTGCGATTTTGCAATTCCATGAAGTGAGTTACTTTAAAGCAACTGTGCACCAGATGACCAATTTACAAGAAAAAAAGAAATATTGTCGAAAACTGACATAAACTTGGTATCTATGTATACAATGCATTGAAACTTACTAGCTGAAGTACCACATAGTTTACAATTTGTTTAGGCTTAGCAGTTATTTCGTATTTTTCCTTTAAAAAAGTTTACTGGTTATGTCTACTTAGTAGAATTCATTCCTTATGCGTGATTGGCTAGTCGATGTTATCACGTGATATGACCAAGTTAGGTATATAACTTAAATATACCACTCGTTAAGTGTAATTCTTCGTAGCTCAGTAGATACAGCGCTTGCCTATAATTTTGGCGACACTGGTTCGAACCCGGTCTCCGACACGATATTTTTTTTACAATATGGTACTTTTTTACAATTATGATATCAAAGCGTAACACATTCTATTAAAGAACTGTCCTGAGATTCATTACGGAAAAAAAAACTTTTTTGTGCCAATCTGGTATACGGTCCCTTTAAAGCGTTTACAAATGTGCGGGATAAAACTGTAGTATTATTTGAAATATGCTAAACAGTAGTACATTTCTGAAAACAGATATATTTTTGTTTTCCGTTTTGCACTTTCATTGAAAGAACAGAAAACAAAGTATAAACTTACCTAATTAAGCAGTTTCCGTTTAACATTAACAAGTATTCCAACATGCTACATATTTACTCACCATTTGTCTAACGTACCAGCCACTGGCTATGGTCGTCTCCGCAAACAAGTGAAATATACCCGGGCAGATTGAGTATATAAGCGGCTGTTTGCAAACCTCGCTGAAAAACGATCTCTGTTTTGCAAGGCTCGCTGCACAACCATATATTTGCATAATATGACAGGATGCTTGCAACATCTTCAGAAACTGGATAGTTTTCCTTGTCTAATATTAAGAAAACCCATGTTCTCTTTTTCTATGAACGACAGCAAACAGGCAGATATCGACTCATAACAACAGGCTTAATAAGATAAAATTCTTTGCCCGCTTAAATCTGGATTAAATATGCACTCTTACTCCCAAATAAGATTTATCACAATTAATATGGTTTTAATTCAATATTCCAAAAAGGATGAATAAATGTCGAAAATAATGGTTTTTATGAAGGATACTGAGTATAATTTGACAGAAATGAGCATAAAACACGGTATTTCTACCTAATGAGACTATTGTAGACCACAGTAAAAAAAATAGCATTCACCAATCACTTAATATTTTCGCGCTTTCTGCTATTAAATACACGGTTACAATCTTGTTATCAGTAATTAATATTTTCCATAAATGCATTATTTAGTAAGTAGTTAAAGGTTTATCAGTCATGTTTGTTATACATGTGTATGCATCTTCTATCTGTCGGTGCAAATCTCGATGAAACTTTGTTGACAAGTTTTATAAAATCTTAAATAGGTCATGTTTCATCATAAAATATAATACTAAACATTCTCTCGGAATAGTTATCTGAATGTTTTGCGGCATATAGGATGAAATGAATTGGATATAATTCATTTAGTAAAGTTCTTATTTAAGTTTAATCATATGATTGTGATTGCACTTCAAACAAAATTAAAAAGATGGGTTGAGCTACAAGTTATAACAACATTAGTCTCAGCCCTTCCCTTACCTTCATTGTTACGTCAATTCTGTTTGTATCTAAGAATACACGTAAATGTTTATATTTGAATTACGGATGAAAAAAATAATTGTTGCCACCAAAATAAGTTTAAAATCGTCCATACGTGCATTCCAGACCTATTACTTTGTGATTGAGGGCTATCTTTAAAAGAAACGCGTGGTAAATTCTATATACCTTTTAGAAAAAAGCACACTGTGATCATTATTTGTTGTTTCTGTTCCAAATAACACTTTAAATGTACTTAAAGCTGCACTCTCACAGATTCACCATTTTTACAACTTTTTATTTTTTGTCTTGGAAATGGCATTTTTTTGCGTAATTATCTGCGAACCAATGATATAAGATTGCTGACAAAAACTCAGATCGTAGAATTTCATATTTCCGTTCGAAAATTAATGTTTTATGGCTTAAACCGTTACTAACGGTTACTAACGGTTTAAGAAAAATGCACAAAACATCAATTTTTGAACTTAAATATAAAAATCTGCGATCTAATTTTTTGTCAGCAGTCTTATATACCTGGTTTCCATGGATTTTCGCAAAAAAATGGTTCATTTCACGTCAAAAAATAAAAAAAAGTTGTCAAAACGTTCAATCTGTGAGAGTGCAGCTTTAAAGGATGAAGATACTTCGAAAAATAACAGGCATTCTTAACGGTGTCTAAAACATTTAAACAATAATGTCAATTTCAATTGAATTGGCTGGAACGTTTTATATATAAACAAAGTGGGAATGTGTACGTACATAGAATAAAAAAAACCTGCGGTCGAGTAAGTAGTGTGTTGTATAGTATCTTAATTCTTATTAGCTTGAATAAGGAACATTTAATCTTTCAATTTACTATTAAACTCCGAAAGTGATGATTTAGTTTTCGACTTATATGTTTAAACCATGTCTTACAAAAACTGACGGATATTCCGTTTTAGCCATAAAAGAAGAAAAGCCCATTTATAATCATTTGACATCAAAATGTTTTCAGCCAAGGGCTTAAAGCTTTGCGTGGAGCTCCTATCATTATTATGAAATAACGAAAAATGTGTGCAAACACAAATGTGAATACGATACAATTTCAAGTCGAGTACTGATGCACAAGCATGGAGTTAACAAATATATCGCCGCCTTATTCCATGACTTATTTAAAGTATTTATAGGCTAGGTATCGTATTGCATAAATACCACGAGATGCAAAACACACGTCCTACAAGCCTGATTTTATACACAAAACTACTGACATTGAATATTTTGCAAAGTAATTCATATAACATTTTATCATATGCAAACAGTATTGTTTAACCATGTTTTTGTACCGAAAATAAAATAGTTCAGGTAAAGTTTCACTTAATTCAGACATCGAAATGTTTAAGTATTAATCATCTCATTTTGAGATATGAGTGTTTTATAGCCTTATATCTTGCTAGGTATTTTATACTTTTTATGAACTTTTACATAATATTGACCTATTCATTTTTGCACTTGTTTAAAACTATTTTTTGTAAAATACGTTAAATTAAATATACGTTGTGCCGAACAATGTATTTCAAATATATCTCATGAGAAAATAATAATTCAAACTAAACACATACACGAGTTTCTCTCTATTATTCCCGAACGATATTTTAAAGGCATTAGCAAACTTGTCTACTTCGAACTCCAGGAGAGTCTCGTTCATACTCATGGGGGAACTCAATTTGCCGGAGAAAACTCTCTTGTACCGCTTTGACAGTATCCACCAACCAGAGTCACATGTATACGCCAAGGATTGGCGTAAATCAAGTTGAATGACGAGCTTTTGTTACGGAAACATGAAGAAAGCATCTCATTTTTTCCGAGCTGTGTTTTAATAATACTGGTTATTGTTTCCTTAACTACACAAACTATTTTGTCAAATGTTTTTGTTTTCTGGTTATTTTTTTTATATTTATTAATAGCTTTTATAGTAAATGATATAAATGCAAAACAAAATTATATTCTGAATCTGTAAACCGATATACACATTGACAATAGTCTGCGTATTGTCACGGTTTAACTGTCGATCGTATATTGAATTTAACGTCCTTGTTTTGATAGGGTCACGATTTACTTCCAATGAAAAAAGGTTAACCTGATGTTTCGTTTTACGATTAATCGTTATTTTGTACTGTACATCATAATGTCGAAAAAATGAATAAAGGAAAGTGTATAATACACAAGAGGAAGACCTCAACAGCCACAAGACGGTTAATCTTTCTCCACCCAGCATCACATAAAAGCTGGTCAGTATTCTTATCAAACTCAAATTCCATTTATTCATGATAAAGGCAACCGGCACTGAACATATTGTACATTAAAGCAAATTGAAACATTATACATTTGATCGAATATCTGAAAAAAATGCATAATGTTCAAATATATTGTTTTGTGTATCGAGGGGTGAAAGCGAAAAGGTTCTATCTGTTTATTTGTTAAATGTCACTTAGAACCTTTTCACCCCTTGGTATGCTTTATAGATATGAGATAAAAGCGCGGTTACAAAAACATCCTAATTACTGTTTAGGATAGTATACAATAAAGTCATAAATTTACTTTGATTCATATATACTTTTAGATGAAAAAAATAAATAAAATCGTACTTGAAAAAATCGACTTTTTGGGATAAACAGAAAGTGTAGTCTACGAACCCAAGGGATTACCCAATATGCCGACCTGTTTCTTTTGACAATTTGTGACTAAAATATCCAAATTTAGATAATAAAATCTTAAACAGAATGGGAAAATCTCTTTTTCGGTAATATTCGACACCTACAAGTAAGTTGAAGAGCTTAAAATGGTTTTATCTAGTTGGGCTATTCGTAATTGTATGCCAAGCGTGATTAAAGCAGTTGAATACCCTTATGGAAATAGTGAAACTGTATATCATAGTCCACTTCCTGTGAGATCCAGACAAAACCAAAAGCATATTTAAGTGAAGTTTCCCTTACATATGCGGCCAAAGTGTGCCTTCCTTCACTATCAATATTGTTTAACATAGTACTAGTATAACAGGCTTACCTTTACATGTGATTTGGTATGTACAAGAGCTTGCACCGGTATTTAATTAAACGATTGATGAAATTTAGATACAGTGATTTTTACCTCACTCACTTACCTCCATCATTTCAGTATTGGTTGATTTATTCACCCCCGGAAATAGAGGTCTTGAAACCCCAGATTTCTGCTCCATGTAGCAATATCGGTTAAACCATAGAGTCGAATATTTTAAAACTATCTGTATAATCACGACAACCAAAATGTATCTGGTAATTGCGTTTACAATGTACTAATTTCATAGTCTGCATAGCTAATGTATTATCAAAACAAAACCAAGATGGCTGGGATGTGAATTTTAATTCCGCTTATTAATATGTTGACGCTAGATTTAATGGAGAATCTCTAAACGGGCATTTTCAGTATCATTTTAAGGCAACTCCTATGGAAAACCATTACCTCTGTTTGGTCGTAATGTACTTTCATGCCTGTATTTTCACAAAATGTGTGAATAGCATTTATTTGACTATGTAATTGAACAACAATTTGCTGTATCATCCGCAAACATGATACCATTTACAGCTGTTACCTCGTTTAAAACAAAATACGTTTGACAGTGGTTTCTTAAATGTGTACAGGGATTGTTCATAAAGACTACACATAACAAGGGACTAATTATCTAACCTCGTCGTGCTGTAAATTGAGGCCCAATCATACAAGCGATTGTTAAAAAATAAAAATAAACTTAACATAGCATGTGAATTAAAGAAATACCTTCTGTTATGATCCTACTTTGAACCAGTGTTATATAACAGAAGCATTATACCTAAACTACCCCGTACCTTATATATTATTACAAATTCTCGTTATTAGCTGCACGGTAATTTATTTTGTTGTAGGTATGAACTGCATAATAATTATATCAGGACGCTTTCCCTCTGTCTTTTGCCTCTTAATAGCAATATCACTTCGTCCTCCGTATTGATAGCATCCAACAAACTGTCTTTGTGTGCTTATTTTTGCATATAGTATGTTCATCATCCCTAGTTTGGAAATTTATATTACCGTCAATTGCTGTTCTGGGTTTGATCTCATTTGACTTATAAATAAGATACTACAGTGGAGGTTTTCTCCCTCCTGCCTACACTGCTACAGTTAAATTAGCTAAATGGTCTACATATACACAGTAACATTGTATGTTAGATGGAAGAACATATATCCTTTTATAACCATTATCCATTAATGTTTACCTCAGATTTTGCAAACATGTATTGGCGTTCATACGCATTTTCGGTAAGCTGCCGACTCAGATGAACAGAGATGACCAGTTGTTTATTTACGTATGACGACCCCTACCTTTGCGACTGACCTCAGGTGAACGGAGATGACCAGTTGTTTATTTACGTATGACGACCCCCACCTTTGCGACTGACCTCAGATGAACAGAGATGACCAGTTGTTTATTTACGTATGACGACCCCTACCTTTGTGACTGACCTCAGATGAACAGAGATGACCAGTTGTTTATTTACGTATGACGACCCCCACCTTTGTGACTGACCTCAGATGAACAGAGATGACCAGTTGTTTATTTACGTATGACGACCCCTACCTTTGCGACTGACCTCAGATGAACAGAGATGACCAGTTGTTTATTTACGTATGACGACCCCTACCTCTGTGACTGACCTCAGATGAACAGAGATGACCAGTTGTTTATTTACGTATGACGACCCCTACCTTTGTGACTGACCTCAGATGAACAGAGATGACCAGTTGTTTATTTACGTATGACGACCCCCACCTTTGCGACTGACCTCAGATGAACAGAGATGACCAGTTGTTTATTTACGTATGACGACCCCCACCTTTGTGACTGACCTCAGATGAACAGAGATGACCAGTTGTTTATTTACGTATGACGACCCCTACCTTTGCGACTGACCTCAGATGAAAAGAGATGACCAGTTGTTTATTTACGTATGACGACCCCTACCTTTGCGACTGACCTCAGATGAACAGATGGCTATTAGACCCCGCCCCTCCCCCTCTATCTTTGTTGCTGACTTAAAGGACGGACATTCGTCTATTCATGATCCAACGATATTTAACAAACTTTTAAACTGTACTTGTTGTTTATTCAGGCGACTTGGATGCTATTATTTATCGTGTTTGATTGAGGCTTGAAATGATGTATAAGGAAACCCCGGTTTTCGCGAGTATCCTGGCCCTACACTAGTAATTCGATAAATAGTAGGGGTGTAGGTAATAAGAAGAAGGAGAAATACTACCACATGTAATTTATTTTTGTATTTGTAAATATAAAACAAATAAACTGATCACAATAAAGAATAACTACTTTAAATACTTTAATTTATGTAAAGCACTGTTTTTGAAATTGTTAATATAACATTGGTTTTCGACACCCTTTATTATTGTATTTTTTATTTGATATTTTTATGAATGTGAGTTGTGTTGATGACTTCATCCGTTTGATTTAACCTATTTTTGTAGTAAAAATACAATTAAACGAAACGGCACTAAATGAATCACCAAACACCGAACCCAACGTTTATTTTACAACAATATGCAAAAAGACAAAAATATGAATGTTCTCAATAGGATCACAATACTAGTATATGAATCCCCATATTTCAGATATGTAACACTTAATTGACAACACAATAGCATCATATAACTTAAAGGCATCTGAATGATTCAAGTACTCAAACTTACAACAATATACAACATTTAGTTATGATTTCATATGAATCATAGAGTCATAAAAGTGAAACAAAATTGATATTTCACTGTTTCAAACAGTGAAAATATCAATTTGGCATTATTCACTGTTTTGAAATTTTAAGGCCGCTCTCGGTTTCAAATCAAACGTCAGTGTGCACTGGGCCGTGAAACAATTTAATTTCAATTTATGGCAGATAAAAAAGAAAAACAAATGTCTGTTTTAGTGTATGATAACCATATATATCACCTCGTAAATACGAAAAGTGAGTATTTTGGTGCTCACTTGTTGATATACATTATGATCTTACACTGACACAGACAATTACACTCTATATGATTTTAATCATTTTTTACGAGTAAAGCAACTACAATATGGTTATAAATAAAAACAATGAATACATAACATTCTGGTAGTTGTGCAATTCGCTTGTTGTTATCTGTAAACGAATGTACATTACTGAACACATATATTGTTTTTTTCTTGAAGGTCCGAATCACTGTCCGATGACACGAATCAATAACGCCGTGAACGACTTGTTGGAACGAATCGTTTTCAAACAAATCCTGCGTTTCGTCGGAATTGAGCCGACGCATATCTTAATACGTCGTGTTTTCAGTCAATTGCAACATCTACGTTTTAACGATTTCAAATCATCCCAAAACATTTTGGACAACCTCTGAATCCTGCAGCAGCAGATAACAGGACTCATTAGACAATTGAACTGCAGCAGCGATAATAAAAGGCGCCTTAAAACTAAAGGTGGGTTTACTCCTGCTGCATTCAATATTGACAATGCAATCATTGGAATGAGACTTATGTTGTAGCTTACCAAAAGCATTACTATTGTCTGGCTGGCCCTTATTGTTTTCCCGGTAGTGATATCTGTAATGCCGCTAGTCGTAGGTGTAGTCGTAGAGGTAATGTCGCCAGTCGTAGGTGAAGTCGTGGATGTAATACCGCCAGCCGTAGATATATGACCGCTAGTGGAAGGTGTGATCGTAGATGAAATACCGCTAGTCAAACGTGTAGTGGTAGAAGCAATACCACTAGTCGTAAATATAAGGCCGCTAGTCGTTGGTGCGATCGTATATATAATCCCGCTAGTTGTAGATATATTAGCAGTAGTCGTAGATAATATGCTTTCTGTCTGAATATTTTGAGAAATCGTGGTCAGTTCTATTGAAGGTGTCATCCTGTTTATCTTCCAAAGCGTGCATACAGATAGTACGTCAGCGATGAAAACTGTTGATGCAGATACAATGAAGGTAGCAAATATAAAACGTCCGGAATTTTCAGGCGTAATACTTGATTCAACTTCACATGTGCCTTCTTGTCTGAATTCAAGTTCACCTGCAACGAATCTGAATATGACGAAAAGTGCAATTGCCAGTACAATGGTTAACACTCCACACGCTTTCGTGTATCTATATTTCCAGCTCCGATGAACACTCGAAATGTTCGTTGCGAAAACGTATCTATGAATGCAAATCAAAAGAACGTTAACGTGAGATGTCATTAGTACTGTTGATAAAAATACCAGTAAGTAACCACAAATTGTAGAAGTTAAAGCGTTCTGGACGTTGGTACTTCCAACCATTAGCATCCCGACGCCACATAAAATGTCATTTATGGAAATAAATAATAACTGTAAGAAAAACGCATTTCGTTTTCGTAATTGCCTCAAAAATCTGATAAGGTACGTTGTAAAAAAAACGTTGAGAATGAACACAATTCCACCAACGATAATAGTGATATATTTGGGAAAAGATTCCAAAATTTTATTTTCTATTTCATGTTGTCCATTCCACGAAATATTTCCCGTCGTATTCATAATGATTTGATATGCATGATCCTTTCAGTTTGAAATTATAATGTTCTCAGTGTGTTGTATCGTCGCCGTTTGATTTATATTTATTATTTATTATGAACGGTTAGGGGCGTAGCTTTCTATAAAACCATGTTGGCCGCGGCCTTCACTTTTTTCGGACCGATTCAAAAAAAGGTCACAAATATAGATTGAAGGTTCTAAAGTAAAATGAAAGAATGTCGGTGAATATGTTAACACATTCACGTGTAGGAAATACCTACAAAAGTGGACCAGCAATCTAGCTGAAAAATATCATTTAGAAGCCATGCCGTCGTTGCCACATGGACATCTGCCAACTCATCATTTTCACCTAAACTACGCCCCTGTTAAACATACTCTTACATACGAGGGTTGTTAAAAAACAGTCACAACATTTGCTTAGAAACATTTGCTACAAAAACATTGTATTACTTTTGCAGAACATATATAAAGCGTTTGTTGTTTAAAAATATATATATTTAGTCAACATGGATAATTCATAGTAAGCAGGTCGATCTGACTGGCCCGTGCCCAAATTAAAATGGATCAAGTTTTATTATCTGTAATTTTGGTGTATGGTTATGTCCGAAGATGAATTTCACTTTATTGTGTCACTGTTCTTATTTTGATGCTCCTAGAAAGAAATACATAATGGAATACTATTTTAAAACCATCAGTGTTTAAAGCTGCACTCTCACAGATTTACCGTTTTCACAACTTTTTTTATTTATTTTTTGTCTTGGTAAGAGCAAATTTTTGCGTAAATATCTGCAAACAAATGATCTAAGATTGCAGACAAAAGATCAGATCGCAAATTTCCGTCCGAAAATTAATGTTTAATGGCTTAAACCATTACTAACGGTCAAAAAAATGCATAAAACATTAATTTTTGAACTTAAATATCACAATCTGCGATCTAATATTTTGTCAGCAGTCTTATTTCACTTGTTCCCATGGAATTTTGCAAAAATTGGCTCGTTCTAAGACAAAAAAATAAACAAGTTGTCAAAACGTTCAATCTGTGAGAGTGCAGCTTTAAGTACATTCAGTGATTAAATTCAACTAACAGAACAAAACTTATAAACTCATGTATTTTTCTTAGAGAATTGTCTACGACGATTTGGGACGGCCCTCGTTGGGAACGACTCAAATTCGAAACGACGACTTCGCAACCAAGCTGGCACACAGGAAGCATCAAAATAATTAGTTTCGTAACAAATACCACCAGGAATTTGTGTTACCATGGGGCGGGTCTGGGAGGGAAAAAAAGCTGATAATGAATTTCAGAATGAGCCTTGTGGTACTTGTTCTACTGATGATATTAAATTTGTTGATAGCAAATGTGTGAATTAATGTAGTGTATATTAATTTCGATGATTGTTTAGCTCTATTGTGTGGTCAAAAAGTATTGTTATTCAACACGTTGTCGTTGTAGTTCCTGGCGTCGTCGTGCGAAAAATCGCCTTAGATAAAAAGACGTGAAAATAATTGTATTTTACTAAAGAAATGGTCAATATGTTTCGAGAGACAGTACGCTTATGTGTCGTAAGGCTCTTAACTCTGGCTTTAAATGGTGTTATGACACTTGTTCGAATTCAATAAAAATGAACATACCACCGTTGGCGACCACTCTGCGGCATTTTATTTGATAATTGCATATGTATACCTGGGTTACATCTGTGTAGCCTGTTGTTGCCTGGGTGGCATCGTGTTGCCTTGTGTCACCTGGGTGTCATCTTTGTAGCCAGGTGTCGCCCGAGTGTCATCTATGTAGCCTGTTGTCGCCTGGGTGTCATCTGTGTAGCCAGGTGTCGCCCGAGTGTTTTCTGTGTTGCCTGGTGTCACCTGCGTTGCCTGTATCGCCTGGGTGTCATCAGTGCAGCCTGGTGTCGCCTGGGTGACATCGTGTAGCCTTGTGTCACATATGATGTCTCTATCGCCTGGGTTTCATCTGTGTAGCCTGGTGTCGCCTGGGTGTCATCTGTGTAGCCTGTTGTCGCCTGAGTGCCATTTGTGTAGCCTCAAGTCGCCTGGGTGGCATCGTGTTGCCTTGTTCCACATGAGTAGCATCTGTGTAGTCTGTTATCGTCTGGGAGGCATCTGTGTAGCCTGGTGTCGCCTGGGTGCGATCTGTGTAGCCTGTTGCCGCCTTGGTGTCATCTGTGTAGCCTGGTGTCACCTGGGTGGCATCTTTGTTGCCTGGTGTCGACTGGGTAGCATCTGTGTAGCCTTATGTCGCCTTGGTGGCATCTGTGTGGCCTGGTGTCGCCTGGGTGGCATCGTGCCTTGTGTCGCAAATGTGGCATCTGTGTAGCCTGGTGTCGCCTGGGTGTCATCGTGTTGCCTGTTGTCGCCAGGGTGTCATCGTGTTGTCTTGTGTCGCCTAGGTGTCATCGTTTTGCCTTGATGTCATCGTGTTGCCTGTTGGCGCCTGGGTGCCATCGTGTTGCCTTGTGTCGCCTGTGTCGCAAGGGTGTCATCTTTGTAGCCTGGTGTCGCCTGGGTGTCATCTGTGTAGCCTGTTGTCGCCTGGGTGTCATCGTTTTGCCTGTTGTCGCCTCGGTGTCATCTGTGTAGCCTTATGTCGCCTGGGTGGCATCGTGTTGCCTGTTGTCGTCTTGGTGGCATCGTGTTGCCGTTGTCGGCTGGGTGGCATCGTGTTGCCTGGTGTCGCCTGGGTGACATCGTGTTGCCTGTTGTCGCCTAGGTGTCATCTGTGTAACCTGATGTCACCTGGATGGCATCGTGTTGCCTGTTGTCGCCTCGGTAGCATCGTGTTGCCGTTGTCGGCTAGGTGGCATCGTGTTGCCTGTTGTCGCCTTGGTGGCATCGTGTTGACTGCTGTCGCCTGGGTGGCATATATGTAGCCTGTTGTCGCTTGGGTGGCATCGTGTTGCCTTGTGTCGCAAGGGTGGCATCTTTATAGCCTGTTGTCGCCTGGATGGCATCTGTGTAGCCTGGTATCGTCTGGGTGGCATATGTGTAGCCTGTTGTCGCCTGGGTGTCATTTGTGTAGCCTGTTGTCGCCTGGGTGTCGTCTGTGTAGCCTGGTGTTGTCTGGGTGGCATCTGTGTTGTCTGGTGTCGCCTGGTTGTCATCGTGTTGCCTTGTGTTGCAAGAGTGTCATCTGTGTAGCATTCTGTCGCCTGGATGGCATCGTATTGCATGTGTTGCCTGTGTGGCCTGGATGTCATCATGTTGCCTGGGTGTCATCGTGTTGCCTGAGTGTCATCGTGTTGCCTGTTGTCGCCTGGATGGCATCTGTGTAGCCTGGTATCGTCTGGGTGGCATATGTGTAGCCTGTTGTCGCCTGGGTGTCATTTGTGTAGCCTGTTGTCGCCTGGGTGTCGTCTGTGTAGCCTGGTGTTGTCTGGGTGGCATCTGTGTTGTCTGGTGTCGCCTGGGTGTCATCGTGTTGCCTTGTGTTGCAAGGGTGTCATCTGTGTAGCATTCTGTCGCCTGGATGGCATCGTATTGCATGTGTTGCCTGTGTGGCCTGGATGTCATCATGTTGCCTGGGTGTCATCGTGTTGCCTGAGTGTCATCGTGTTGCCTGTTGTCGCCTGGGTTTCATCGTGTTGCCTGTTGTCGCCTGGGTGTCATCGTGTTGCCTGATGACGCCTGGGTGTCATCGTGTTACCTATTGTCACCTGGGTGTCACCGTGTTGCCTGGGTGTCATCGTGTTGCCTGTTGTCGCCTGGGTGTCACCGTGTCGCCTGGGTGTCATCGTATTGCCTGGGTGTCATCGTGTTGCCTGTTGTCGCCTGGGTGTCATCGTGTTGCCTGTTGTCGACTGGGTGTTATCGTGTTGCCTGTTGTCAGCTGGGTGTCATCGTGTTGCCTTTTGTCGCCTGGGTGTCATCGTGCTGACTGTTGTCGCCTGGGTGTCATCGTGTTGCCTGTTGTCGCCTGGGTGTCATCGTGTTGCCTGATGTCGCCTAGGTGGTGTCATTGTGTTACCTATTATCACCTGGGTGTCACCGTGTTGCCTGGGTGTCATCGTGTTGCCTGTTGTCGCCTGAGTGTCACCGTGTCGCCTGGGTGTCATCGTGTTGCCTGGGTGTCATCGTGTTGCCTGGGTGTCACCGTGTTGCCTGGGTGTCATCGTGTTGCCTGGGTGTCACAGTGTTGCCTGGGTGTCATCATGTTGCCTGAATGTCACCGTGTTGCCTGGGTGTCACCGTTTTACCTGGGTGTCATAATGTCGCCTGGGTGCCATCGCGTTGCCTGGGTATCATCGCGTTGCCTGGATGTCACCGTGTTGCCTGGATGTCACCGTGTTGCCTGGGTGTCACCGTGTTGCCTTGGTATCATCGTGTTGCCTGGGTGACACCGTGCCATTCGACGACAATCCGTTTATTTTGTCATAAAACACATTAACACATACAAATAGCTGCAACCAAAACAGTCAAACAATGTGCTTTATAGTAAGGTAATATACTTTGTAAGGTGAAGTTAATTATAATTAAACATTTTTAACAAATTCCTCAAAAAACGTATAGAAATATTCTTTTTTTTAAATTAGTTTAAATAACTATAAGATCGGTATATAAAATAGTACATGTTATTTATCTGTTTCGATCTTCTTTCACCAATGAAGTAGGTTTTGTAAATACTGTATGAAATCGGACTTAAAATAATGTTTCATTTTCTTCTTGATCAATTTTACAGCCTATGACAATGTTTTTTAAGATTTTTCTGTATCCGTAAAACTGCCTGTATAACACACCAGAACGATGACAAATTGCGGCATTTAACAAAAAAGTGTTCATAGTCTTCTACTTCATTGCAGTGTTTACATAACGGACAATCGTTCAACTTCTAAGTGAATAATTCTAAATATGTTTCTATAATATTGTGTAACAACTTTATTTTAAACTGTTTTGCTTTGTTGTCCTCAATGGATTTATGAACAGTGTAAGACTAAGAGTTCCATCGAATATTCTCCTGTGATCGTCTTTCCCAATAACTATGGATGTTAGTTTGTCTTTGAGCTTGTTTGGTCTAGTGTTTGTGTCGATGTTGCCCGAATTCGATAAAACATCATTTATGTAAAGTATGTCAGAATCAATCCAGTTCTTAAATGTAATACTTTTATGTTTTACTTGTATGAATTTATAACCCCATATTAATTCTTTTCTAATATTGTAGAACGTTTATGTAAATTTCAGTGGATTAATGGACAGTTGTTTTAACTGAATCCATAGATTTAACAAATGTTGGTAGAATTAACTAATGTTATTTGTATTAATCGGTATAAATTCATATAGAATATGAGAAAATCTTTCCCAAATTTATCAAAAATAACCGATGGTACTACTTTCCAGTTTGCCTTAACAGTATTCATAAGATAATAAGTAAGTTAATCCATTTTAGTTCTATTGTCTTAATCATATCCCAAATCAGGCATCTCTTAACCGCCTTCAAGTTTGTTTCCTTTTATTGTTGTGCGTTTAATTTTATCTCTTTTAACACTCCAAATAAACTTAAAAATCATAGAATTAACCATCTTTATTATTAAATCTGGTGTTACGATGTTTTGAGCCAGGCAAACAAGTTTTGGAAAAGAAGAGGTTTTATAACCGTTATTTTGACAAAAAAGGTAAGTTCTCTTTCATTCCAATTATTGATCAACTGTTTACATTTCTTTAATATGTAATTCCAGCTTAAATTCATACATTCATTCTTATCATTTCCGAAATAAACACCAAGTGTCTTAACGGTGTTTAAGGTAAACTTAGTATTAAGCACACTATTATTTTCATTTCTTTTGCTTTTGCCAATCAACAGACCTTGTAGATTTGCCTTACTTAGTTTCAGTCCTGAGTATTTTCCAAAGTCTTCAATTATATCAAGAACAATTGGTATTTCATTATGATTCTTTAAAAAAACAGTTGTGCCATCCGCGAGCTGAGTAGCTTCAAGATGTTTACCTTGGATATTTATACCATCTTAAGTTTTATTTATTTCTTAACTGGGTTGACAAAAATCAGCTGCTATGTTAAAAAGCAATGCAGAAAGAGGACATGGTGTAGTGGAAATGAATCGAAAACCCATCCGTTGTTTGCAATTTGTCTTAACTCATTTGAGAAATGAAGGCTTGAATCCATATGTATTTTAAGTATCGACCAGGTAAGGCCACTCATCAGTATCAAAGGTTTTTTTTAAATCTCAAAATAGAATTGCACCGTCCATATCGCATGAAACAGTGTAATCAGTTAAATAAGTCTGATGTTGAAACATATATTTCCATTTAATGTATCCTTTTTGATCATAATTTATAATGCTTGGTAAAACAGATTGTAGACGCGTTGCTAAAATCAGCCGCTAGCTTATACTCGATATTAAGCAGAGATATCGGTCGCCAGTTTTCAAGATTTTCGGGATCCCACTTTTTATATAAGAAGGAAAAACAAAGAAAAAAAAAGCTGCTGGACAGTTAATTTCAAAACACTTTGTAATGCGCTGCAGCCGATGCGGTTTGCTTACAGAGAATGCTACAGAACACGCACTATGTTTTTGCCCTGCTAATGAGGCTAAAAGAAAGCTAGTTTGGGGTGCGTTATGTGATTTAAGTCAAACGCTGTTCTTACAAATATTAAACATCAATAGCAACGAACAGTGTCAGTTCATTTTGAAAATTTCTACTGACAACAACGATAGAAGTCTTCGCCATTTGAACCTAGCAACTTCATTGTGCAGATTACTAGGTTAACGCTGTGCCAATATCATACTTATTAGCCTGAGCTTAAATGTCTTAATTTTCGATTTTCGTTAAGACAACCTTGCCACTGGCTGTAATATAGAACTGCGGCTTATTACGACATTGAAGTATGTTATATGTTAGTTTGAATTTGAATTAGTACCGCTAAAAAATTCTTTACAAACTATATATATATGTATGTGTATGTGTGTGTGTGTGTGTGTATATATATATATATATATATATATATATATATATATATATATATATATATATATATATATATATATATATATATATATATGTGTATGTGTATATATACAAGCTATTAATGTCATTGTATGTTGACAGTACTATTATCACTTTTGTATTATGTCATTTGTATATGTTTATTTGTACATTGCAATAATATTGCAATAATCCATATACACACTGTTGTAATTAACCTTCTGTTTATTTATATATGTTTTGCTCTCCAACCTGGAGGAATAAAAGATATCTATCTATCTTTGGGGTTAAGGATAGTTCACCTTTTACATAGCCGTGATTTAAAGCTAAGACAACAAGCTTTCCAATTGTGTGCCAAAAAGATTGTAAGACCATCTAGTCCAGGACTTTTATTTGATTTCGTCTCATCTCATCTCATTGCTTTTGTAGCTTCTTCATAAATAATTTCCCCCCTCGCAATTATTAGCTAATTTTGAATTTAAAATAAATCAACAGTAGTTACATATTCATCAAAATTCCTATCATGTTCAAAGTCCGATGCCTACAAATCTTTATCAAATTTGACTTCAGCATTAAGTATATCTTGAACTTGAATGATTCTGGATCAGCCTATCATGAGTGAATTTATAACTTTCTTACTTTGGCGTGAGTTTTCAAGATTTAAGAAATATTTAGAATAAGTTTCCCCCTTTTCTACTTAAGATCAAATTTGAGCGCCTGTGGCTTTATTTCCATATATGTTGATTATTTCTCCCTCAAGTATGATAAAACGCGGTGATATTTCATTGTCTGGGTTTTGGTCATTCATTTCATATAAGCTTTTTAGAGATATTTTCTAATTTATTTAAGTGGTTGTGGCTATTTCTTGAAATTTTGTTTTGAATATTCAATCGTTCTATTTCTGATTTCTATTTTGCAGAGTTCCCATTTTATTACTTGTGTAACAGATTGTTGAATAATTGTATTAAGAAGATTACTTATAATAGTTTTGTACTCATTACTTTCATGAAGGGAGTTATTATATTTCCAGTACCCAGGACCACATTTATTTGGAATTTTAATCTTATATCGGTTGTTTGTATAATTGCAGGGCTAATATATGTGGTATATATCTATGGAACAATACTCAATAAGCCAAACGTCTATTCTGCCTTTCTTGGTTGTATAACCTTGTGTCGCCCGTATAGCCTGATTTCTCCTGTGTAGGATGTCGTCGCCCTCTTAGCATGGTGTAGTCCAACTCGCCTGTGTGTCCTGTGTAGCCCGATGCTGTGTGTTAAGCATGTTATCGCCCGTGTCGCATGTGTTGCCTTTGTCGTCTGCGTTTTTGGTGTAACCCCGAGTCGTCTGTATAGTCCGGTGTTAACTGTAAAGAATGGTTTCGCTTGTGAAGCAAGACGTTGCCGATGTAGCCTGGTGTCGCCCATGTCCTCTGTTTTTCCTGTGTTACCTGTGTAGCCAGCTGGCGCCTGTGAAGCCTGATGTAGCCTGGTGTTGCCTGAGTCGCTAGGTGTCGCATGTGTAACCATGTATTGCTGGTTTTCCTATGTAACCAGATGTTGCTTGAATAACCTGGTGTGGCCTGGAGTTGCCTGTGTAGCAATGCGTTACCTGGTGTGGCCTGTGTAGCCTTGTGATGCCTGTGTAGCAAAGTGTCGTTCGTGTAGACTGCTGTCGCCCATATAGCCTTGTGTTGGCTTTGTAACCTGTGTAGCCTAGTGACGCCTGTTTAGCAAAGTGTCGTTCGTGTAGACTGTTGTCGCCCATATAGCCTTGTGTTGGCTCTGTAACCTAGGTATCCTAGTGATGCCTGTGTAGCAAAGTGTCGTTCGTGTAGACTGTTGTCGCCCATATAGCCTTGTGTTGGCTCTGTTACCTGTGTATCCTAGTGATGCCTGTGTAGCCTCAGTAGCAAGGTGTAGCCTGATATTGGCTGCGCAGCCTGGGATAACCTATGTAGCCATATGTTTCCCGTGTAGCCTCGGATTGCCAGTGTAGCCTGGTGTTGCTTCAGTAGCCCATGTAGCCTGATGTTGCATGTTTAGCCATGCGTTGTCTATGTAGTCTGTGTAGCATGGTGTTGCCCAAATTAATCATAACTATCCCCTGCCAACGCTGCGTGCGGAAATTGTTATATCTGTTTTAAAAGTCCGGTGATTTGATGCAGAGTTGTTAAAACAACAAAGCATAATTCATTAGAAGAGTCACACCTATCGGTTGTGTGTGGTTTGTTCACACGTGGACCAATAAAAAGTATTAGAAATCACGACCATTCTGAGTTCAAATTGTTTATTCCAAGCATGTACTAGACCAACAGTGGTGCATCACTCGCACGGATCAGTTTAACTAACACATTCTGTTTAATTACAAATAGGAATAATATTATAACCTTACATTTCCAAACTGAAGTTATAGTACAATTTGGTGCGCTTTTCTGAAAAACTGCAACAAACTGTCATTTTATATCCGTTTGAGGCATACATTAAAAAATGTTGGTATCAGAGTTAGATTGCAATTTATTTCACATTTTGGACAGCAACTGTAAAATATTGTCATCAAAAATAGCTTTTGATACTTAATTTATTGCGATCTCACACCGAAACAAACAAAAAACCCAAAACAGTGAAATGCTTAACAAAAGTATTGGTTTTATTTTGAAATATACAATCGGACCCACTTTGACTCGAACTTCGTGATAAATCGAGACAAGCGGAAATGCTTACCTTCAGTATAAAGAAATCTGTCCATTACATCAATTTTGAGCCAACGAGGAATTCGGACCAAGCGAGTTCGAGCCATCAGGGTTCGACTGTAAAACACGCAGCGGTGACAAATTTGTAGGATATGAATTTATTTATTGAAATTTTGATTGAAACAAGGTGTGTTAAACTGCTGGTGTTGAGCTTATCAGCTCTCCCAGATGTGGTCAAGAATAGTGTTTAAAAGGCATCGACTGATGGCCTGCCAGGAATTATGACAAGTGATGTGACAAAAATGCTGGCTACATATGGAGGTTATATCACCTACATCATGACTATCCACATGAGCACCTAAAACTGTGATCTGGAATCGAGAGAGGTGGAGAAGACCATGGATAACCATACAGGGAAAAATAGATGTCTTTCAATATTTCTTCTAAATATTGGTTTGTTTAGGAGACTCTACTTCATATGTTTCAAACGAAACAGTGGGTGATTTTTAGCTGAATAGTATGAGTAGGAAGGAGGAAAGCAGGGAAGGGTAGAATGATGGGATAAAAGGTAAAGCTGCAATGTTATGTACAGGAGAAACTCAGCATGCCTCATACGTTGAGAATCGCAGAAGGAATGCACGCCCTGGTGCTTGCACATCCGCTTGAAATTCGATAAGGTGGGGCACGATTTAATCGGATACGGGAGCTTGACTAGCACTCCATGCTCCAGTGTCAAGCCCAGGTAGAGACCGAGACCTCGCCCAAGTATGATCCAAGGTACGTGCAGAAAGAGGCTTCATTGGTTAAACAAGTAAGAAAGGAAAAGGATTTGGTGGAGTTAGAGGTCATGGTTGAATGGAAAGTCGTTGGAAAGAATGGTAGCCTTTGGGGTAGGATTAATGGACAAAAATGAGGCTAGTGGGAAGAAGCAGAAGGCGTGGGTTTCGAAGATAGTTATGCAGAACAAGCCGTATTAGATTGAAGAGCGTGATAAAGTGTTTGTTCAAATAAACGTAGTTAAGTGTTCAGTCATCAGTCAGTCATCGCAACACTGTGTGCATAGTTGTTCTCCAGTAACCTTGACAAGTTGATGCATGCAAGCAATTCAATGTTGCCTAAGTTCGACGCCTAATTTAGATAGTATGTGCGGAATTCTAAATAAAATTAAGTGTATTTCAGTATAATCAGTGTATTTCTAATAGTCAAGTCATGTTTAATTGTCAATAAAAGGCCACGGGCCATATGTACAAAACATACAGCATTAAACAAAATCATGAAGGGCCGATTGATCAGAACTTTGTTAAAGTAAACAACGTCGATGACGTAATCGTTGTAACACTGACTATTATTTATATACATCCTTGAATTTTTTTCTCAAAACTTAAGCTTGCCTGTTGTCAACTATAACTTTCCCACATAGCATACTGATAACGCTTTCATAAATATTATAGATGGAGTTGGACACAGTGAACACTTCGTACCACAAACAAACCAGCTGTATCAAAATAGTCCATTGCCTGCCATATCTGTACGTTCAAAGTTCCTTCTTCTCTTTGTTGAGCGCTCCATTGAAGACAACACTTAATGGTTCGCAAATCAGATATACATTGCTGCATTAACTACTGCCTTTAAAGAAGATGTTACTGTTTGAGGTAACTGATAAGGTGAATTAAATGCTCGCCGTGTTTTCCAATCTTTCTGCGGTCATGTTCTGTTAGCTTTGGCGTTACGAAAAGTTTGTCTGGATCGCTGTCTCTATTTGGCAGTAGAGAACACAATAATGACGAGTTGAACACTCTCTGGTGGTACTTAGCGCATCTGCAACCCTGAAATGGCATTATAACATTTAAAAAGTTTTCTTTTAAAACTAATGTCTTAAAAATCTTATTCAAACCACATTGAAGGGATTTGTCACAGACAGAACGGGTATAGTAAATAGTACGGGGTTTGTGTTTCATGTGGTTGAGAGTCAAAACCTCCAGCAGCTGACGTATACCATAACAATTTAGGGCTATTCTGAAACACGACGTGTACATGATCCTGTATGTAATAGTTGAGACTAGGTTTCAGTTGTTTGCAAAATTTCACTTGAACCTTGCACTTGTAAGTGCGCAGATGCGTGAATAAAACATTTTCACATGCTATCGTATATGCCTGTCTAAGCATTAAATGTGTATGCATACATTGATGACACTGTTCACGAAAAAGTAGCCAACACATACAAAAAACCGTACAACTAGTATTTCGAGACCTTTCTAGTATCTTACTAAGCAGGACCACAATATTCATGCACAAACACCGACATACCTTCAAACAGTATTTGCTGTTCATCTTCAACTCTGATCACCATCTTGTCGTTCTGAAGCTGACCAATTTATGAGGAAACAACTTGAAGAAAAAGATAAGCCACATACATTTCCACAATATTAATAGTTCGCATATTATCAATGACTTCCTTAAGTTTGTTATAAAACATTGAAAATACACAATCATAAAAATGGCTGCTGTAATATTGGTTTAAGCTCTTTTGAAATTTCAGTATCACAACTTCAACAACTGCTGTACACAAATGATTATTGTTTAACGTTTACAAACTATATAGTAAGTAATCTTCTTGAATATATGTTTTACTTTATACGTATCACAATCACTTTATACAAACTGAACACGTACAATGATATAAAAATACCTCTTTCAAATGTTTAACAACGCTGATTGGTTCACTATTTGTTTGGAGACAGACTAAACCCTCAGGCAACGTAGTCAGGTTCTGGAAGAAGTTTTTTAACTCGATTTCTTTTATTTTCTGGACAAGGGAATGTCGAATGTTTCTTCCATATTCGCGTATCTAAATAGTGAAACATAATACTGTTTAAATGGTTATATTAGTTTAAAGACTATTATACATGTGCACAACTGGTAATTAATATATTCATAATAAAAACCACATTTCCGTGGAATATTGATTTAAGCCTGTCTCACACAGAACACACAGCTTATACGGTTGGCCACCCGTGTAAACCGTACATACAACCGAACCAACCTTGGCCTTATCCGAGTTACACTCGGGCCATTCGAGTGTATCCGTGAAAGCCGTGTATGATTTTTAAAACTTTTAAAAAACTGGCACGGGTGCCATGTCCGTGTATGATCGTATTAGCGATCGTACACGACCGTGAGAGACCGTGCGAGACCGTATATACAACCGCACATGAAGTCCACTCCACGAGTGAGCTCAACCGTGTCAATATCGTATATAAATCGTATGGAATCGTGTGAAACCGTTCCCAAGTCCTACATCCAACACCCGGATTAACACTCGAATGTCACACGTATACCGTACGATTCACACGAGTGTTCACACGGTTTTATACGATCGCCATACGACCAATACGGTTCAAGTACGAATTATACATGGTCAAGTACGATCAGACACGGTCTCTACGTCTGTACAAAGCTCGTGTATGATCATACAGCACTCGAACACAACAGAAAACACAACTACCTGCTGCCACCTTGAAACAACAGAGTACTTGCTACATAATGCCTCCAAAGAAGAAGAAGGTCCCCAAAATAATCCCTACCATGAAAGATTCTACCAGCGAGAATACAAAAAGGGCCACATTGTTGAAAGTTCGAAAATTTATGAAGCCAAGCCATCAAAACGAGTCAATGTATATCAAAACATACACGAATGTGTGATAAATTCGAGCATAACTCGAACAAATGTCGGTGGGACCGTATGTAAACCCTGTAAATGTCCAGTTAATCGAGTAAAAGTCGTGTTTAATCGTACTAGGCCGTAACAGACCGTACTAGACCGTACTTGGAACCGTACAACAATCGTATGAAAATCGTTTGCAAATCGTGTTCAAACCGTGACAAACCTTGCTTGACCGAGTATATTCGTGCTTTGTTCGTACATACTCGTGCTACATTCGAGTCTAAATCGTACTAACTCATCCCCAGGCACGGTTGGAGCTCAATACTCGTACCAGTCAACCCGTGTATAACCGAGTATACCGTATTGGAACCGTGTGTCCAACCATGTTCTGTGTGAGACAGGCTTTACAGTTACTATTTAAACCGCTTATCACATGCTTAAAGGCATAGTTTGTGCTCCCTTGAATGACCCCTTCTCCAACATCCGGTGTAGCCCACACTCTTGAGTATTGGTCCTAATCTTTATTGCCGCCTGGTAAATGTTATCATTGGTCAGATCTCAGTTTAATAAATATGGATCTATCAATGAAAGTCCTGTGCATTAAGGGTTTTTATACAAAACCCAGCTCATTGCGGAAATTAGCCAATAAACAATATACATGGAATTTGGCACCTTGCTTTGTCAAGCAAACAAAACACAGGGGATGCCTGGCTTAGGAATTAACTAAGCATTTAAGAGGTATAACATCTTTAATAATGGATACGTTGACAATGATCCCAAAACACAACAAAATACAGTATGTATACGATTTCTGAGACAATTTTACATATTTTATTTCGAGTGTTTTAGATTCAACTGAACTATCTCTGTCAGGTTTTGCATGACGAACTATTTTCACTTACTTTCAATTCACTTATCTCGGTCAATACGTTGGATGACCTTGTGTAATCGATGGACAGTTTGGTCTCAAACTTTGTGCAGTTAGTCAACACATTTATCAAGGCATTGAAGTCGCTTTCTAAGGAAGAAGACACGTCTTGGTAGCCATCAAGCGGTGGATAGAATTTTTACAATTTCCCTATGATCAACAAGCCATCCCTCTGCTTTTGTATTTTTCCAAGACGGTCCACAAAAAAGCGATGGTACCGAATAATCCCGTCGCGAACTAAATGGCATAACTGATGAGGGCAGTTTCGGAAGCATTTCCGTGGAATATTATGAAACCTACATCGGTTAAGACTGGTACACATACCGCGTGTTGGACAAATAAGCAGAATTCCTATCGTGCAATTTGTATACTGGTAAGCAGCCCATTGATTTGGCGATGCTTAATATCTTCTTTTGGACTTCCCTAAGACCATGGTCAACGAAAACCGCAGTCCACGTCGTGCTATTCGCAATGCAACGGATGCCTGGAAACAATTTGGGCTGTCCTTTTTTGTAAGAAGTTGCTGGTAGTATACCATTGCGGAAAGATGTTATACGTCGTAATAAACTGCCTATATTGTATTCAGAAGTTTAATTGTCATTGTGTTTAATCGTTATTGTTTTCGTTACAGGTGAGGCTGGAACAATATAACCAAGAAATAAATCTGGTGCACATATACATTTAATTTCATATGAATTACTGTACTGAACTGCGGTTTTTCGTGACATGTAAATTGCATAAATATTTTTCACCGAATGAGCACCAAATGAAATATTTACCTTTTGTGTTCACTAGGTAAAATAAATTGCGACCTTACACTGAAATGAACATATTTCCTGTGTATGAATTGCCTTAAAAGGGAATAAAATGGCATATAAACCGTCTTCGTGGCCCAGTGGTTAAGGCGTCCGCCTACGGAGCGGGAGGTCGTGGATTCGATCCCTGGCCGCGTCATACCGAAAGACGTTAAAGTTGGTACAAGCAGCTCCCTTGCCTGGCGCTTGCCATTTAAAGGGTAGTGCTTGGAAAAAATGGTGCACTCAGTACTGGTTTAACCCAGGAAAGTTGTACCCCATGTATCGGTGCTTTACACCGAGCACGTAAAAGAACCAAGGGGTCTCTTCGAAAAAGAGCTAGGGTATCGCACAAGGACTTCCTTGTATCCCACCACTGTCTCTTCTGCGTACTGTCCCTTCATCAAAAACAAAGGACCCCGTTGGAAATTAGTGCTTGCATTTTCACGGGTTATCCTTGACCGCAAGGTCTAAAAGAAGTGCATAGTAAATAATTACACTTTAAAGAATTGTTCGCCAATGTGTGTGCGCTCAAAGCGTCATTGCGGAAATTACGTCGTTTATATTGTGTCAGCTAGTGTTTTATTAGAAACTGCATGAGAGGGGGCTAAAAACAGCAAAAAAAATCAAATTAAAATTTTCACTGTTTGATACAGTAAACCATCAATTTTCATTGATCAATATATATTAACCATCAAAAAGCATTTTATATACATTATATTTGCTGATCATGAAGTGAACATATACGGAAAGAACATTCTACTTGAGCTTAATGGCTCAAAAAATTGGCTTAATGAGTTAAAAGATGCAAATGTTAGTTTGAAGGATGAGCAGAATTGAATGTCAGCCTCAGTTTCGGTAGAGCAGATCAACTTATATGCTTATTGTAAAGGAACTGTTACCTTAATATTTCATAATATTATTCGTTATTATTATCCAGGAGCAGTGTATGGGGCTTCAACAGATTAGTAAATTTCTTATTACGTATTGTATTCGACGAAACAAGTTTGATATATAACACTGGCAAGGTAGCAATGAGAAGCTTATGCTGCGAGTTCTTAAAGGGGCTGTACTCCGTATGATGAAATAGCTGGAAAAAAGAAAATTGCCGAAGACTGACATAAACTTGGTATCGATGTGTAAGATGCATTGAAACTCACTAACTGAAGTACCACATAGTTTACAATTAATTTATTTTTGCAGTTTTTTTGTATTTTTCCATGAAAAAAGATTACTAGGTATGTCTACCTAGTAGAATTTATTCCTTATGCGTGATTGGCTAGTCAATGTTATCACGTGATATTTACCACGTTAGGTATATAGCCTAAATATTCCAACCGTTTAAGGTAAGCCTTCGTAGCACAGTGGATACAACACTAGACTGCAATTATGGCGACACCGGTTCGAACCCGGTCTCCGACTTTATTTGTTTTTACATTTTGGTATTTTTTTTACAATTATGATATCAAAGAGTAAAACATTTTATTAAATAATTGTCTGAGATTCGTTACAGAATATTTTGTTTGTGCCAATCTGGTGTACAGTCCCTTAAACAGTGTGAGTGGAATTTATCTGCGTGACAAGAGACGGTACGAGTCGCTCTCAGGGCAAAATGCTGGAGTAAGGGGTTATGATAAATTCAAAAATGTATGAAATTGCCACCCATGACTGTATGACTGAAGGTGGGACATTCAAACAATAGCCCAAAGCTCATAGCGTACATATTCCTTTGCGTTCACTAAACAGAATAAACTAAACTGATCCGTTTACTCGACCATCTATCATTGAACTTCAGACATAGGTGTTTTAGGAAGTACAGCTTAAATTAATTTCAAAATCATTTAAATAAGAGGCACATTGATCACGTTTTGATTAAGTTCAAAGGCACATATTTTATGATTTCAACACCAGTATTCACCATTATACATTCGTTAAGAAGTGTATGTTTTAAACTCATTTGTTTTTATATTGGAAAGGAATTATCACAAATTCATTATTATCACTCTTGTTGGTATTAAGCGAAACCAGTCGAAAGTTTGGTCTTAAGTTGCTGGTGTAATCGGATACCAAGAGGTAACCAACTTGTCCGGTTGGTGCCCATGAACCATTCCCCTTGGTCAGATCGAACCCCGGTCACGATACTCGAGCGATTCGTGGAAACGTGCGTACGAGGTAATATTTTAATGCTTTTATACTGAGAAAATTCATATATTTTAGATGGAGCTCCATTCGAACTGTACCCAATAATACAAATCTGACTTTTTAACGTTAATTATGTCTTTCATTTCACTTGCTGACTATGTGAAATAGTGAAGCTTTAATACATACATGTATGTCTTGAAATTTACTGTGGCATACAGGTGAAATACGTTTTTTATGGCGTTAAAACGATGTGGTTTTTTTAAATATGTTTTTCTATGACACTCGTGAAATAAAATACGATCTTACACTGGAATAAACAAATATCCTCTATATATCTGCAGAAGCGTTCATTTTTCTACTGGCGTAATGACCTTGACACAGTCATATTACAGCTTTTATAATATTACTATATATGTATTTTAAACGATCAACAGTTGTTATAATTTTTTGAAAAGTTAACATTTGGTTTATCATGTTTTTTGGACAAAAAAGTTGTCCCGGTGATACACCTGAAAACACTTATTTTACCATACGTCTACTCTATGATTTCGAAATTGCCGAAAAAAATAGAATTATAGTATAAAAAAAGTATTTTGGATCTAGTAGGGTGCGAACCCACGCCGATCAAGTCAACATTAAATATAAAATCTATACCACTTTAAGATGGCCATCAGGACTTATTCAAAAAATGAATATTTAAACCTTTTAAAAATAAATTGATAACATCACGTGATAATGTCAATTAACCAATCACGCAACAACAAAGCCGTAATCAAGTGACCTTTACGCTGATGATAAATTGTGGTCTTTAAAGACAATAATTTTTATTTGAGCAAATATCTACATTTGCTGAAGGGTTCCAGGTATCATATTTTCAACACTCCTAATTATTTGCCACACTTTATTTCGTCGTACAAACAAGTGCAGTTTACAGAAACATGAGCGAGTCCCTTTAAGCAATAGATGCATTCCATTCTATGGTATCTTAAGAATACGTGACACTTATGTTTTCAAATTAATATAAATATGATAGGAGATAGTTGTTTCCATTGTGTGCGAATGAAAGTGGCCATTGAAAGCAGGAATTTAACAAAATTCCTAGCTATTGTATTGTATTTCCGCCACACATCCGAAATTTGAAACGTACACATATCGGGGTATTATTTATAGACACACAACCTTCAATGTAATTGTGACTCAAGCATTTCTACCTCATAAAACTTATTCAAGATATTGTTCATTTAAGGAATGAATTGCGGGGTTGATGTCATTATCGGGATATGAACGCAATTGGGTTGGTCAATGTGTGTAGAGTCCGAAGGACTCCACGCGTACTTTGACCAACCCAATTGCGTTCATATCCCCGATAATGACATCAACCCCTGCAATTCATTCCTTATTTTTACACCAATAGTTCATTATTTCATTCAAGAATTGTTAAAAAAAAATCTTCATTTCATTTAAGAAAACCTTTAAGTAATCCGTTCTTAACCATTCTGTCATTAGAACGACCCGACTATAACCGGAAACATTTTTTTCAAATGACGTCACAATAACGCGGGAAAAGATCAACCACTTGAAATCACTTTAAAACGTAAAATTGAAACACTTCTGGAACCATTATATTTAAAATATAATAAACTAACACTTTTAAAAATGTTGATCTATATTTTACAGGACCTGCAGACACAATACAACCAATAACAAGATTAATAGCTTTCATGTACATTATATTGTTATGCAATGAATAACGATCCGAACATATCAGAAGATGTTGCGTTCATCGATTGATGAACGCAATTGCCAAAAGGCAGTTCATTTAAGGAATGGAAGTTGAGGTGTAAATATTAAATGTCAAATGCAACTCCGAGTACATTTATTAAATCACATTGTTACTTTTGAAAGACTCCGTCCTTATATCCTTATACTATTCAAAAACGTTTATCGTTTATGTAGCACGTAATAAGGTTTGAACGAGCGGTTTAAAGCTATTAAAAATAAAGAAATATTTAAAAGTTCTCCTCCGAAATATATTGTCTGTATGTTTAGCCGCGCCAATTGGCTGCATTGTGACCTGATCCCGCCATTGCGCCATCACGTCATAAAGTGTTTAAAATTGCCATGTGGCATGATATAGGAGTAATTACAATTCGCAGTCACATAAAATGCCATGTGTGGCATGATATAGTAGAAGCTGCAATTCGCAGTCACATAAAATGCCATATGTGGCATGATATAGGAGAAGCTGCAATTCGCAGTCACACGAAATGCCATATGTGGCATGATATAGTAGAAGCTGCAATTCGCAGTCACATAAAATGCCATGTGTGGCATGATATAGTAGAAGCTGCAATTCGCAGTCACATAAAATGCCATATGTGGCATGATATAGGAGAAGCTGCAATTCGCAGTCACACGAAATGCCATATGTGGCATGATATAGTAGAAGCTGCAATTCGCAGTCACATAAAATGCCATGTGTGGCATGATATAGTAGAAGCTGCAATTCGCAGTCACATAAAATGCCATATGTGGCATGATATAGGAGAAGCTGCAATTCGCAGTCACACGAAATGCCATATGTGGCATAATATAGGAGAAGCTGCAATTCGCAGTCACACGAAATGCCATATGTGGCATGATATAGGAGTAATTACAATTCGCAGTCACATAAAATGCCATGTGTGGCATGATATAGTAGAAGCTGCAATTCGCAGTCACATAAAATGCCATGTGTGGCATGATATAGTAGAAGCTGCAATTAGCAGTCACATAAAATGCCATATGTGGCATGATATAGGAGAAGCTGCAATTCGCAGTCACACGAAATGCCATATGTGGCATGATATAGGAGTAGCTACAAGCGCAGTCACATAAAATGCCATGTGTGGCATGATATAGGAGTAGCTACAAGCGCAGTCACATAAAATGCCATGTGTGGCATGATATAGGAGTAGCTACAAGCGCAGTCACATAAAATGCCATGTGTGGCATGATATAGGAGTAGCTACAAGCGCAGTCACATAAAATGCCATGTGTGGCATGATATAGGAGTAACTACAATTCACAGCCACATAAAATGCCATATGTTGCATTATATAGGAGTAGCTGCAATTCTCAACCACAAATGCCATATGTGGCATTATATAGGAGTAGCTGCAATTCTCAACCACAGATGCCATGTGTGGCATGATATAGGAGTAGCTGCAATTCTCAACCACAGATGTCATGTGTGGCATGATATAGGAGTAGCTGCAATTCTCAACCACAAATGCCATATGTGGCATTATATAGGAGTAGCTGCAATTCTCAACCACAGATGCCATGTGTGGCATGATATAGGAGTAGCTGCAATTCTCAACCACAGATGCCATGTGTGGCATTATATAGGAGTAGCTGCAATTCTCAACCACAGATGCCATGTGTGGCATTATATAGGAGTAGCTGCAATTCTCAACCACAAATGCCATGTGTGGCATTATATAGGAGTAGCTGCAATTCTCAACCACAAATGCCATGTGTGGCATGATATAGGAGTAGCTGCAATTCTCAACCACAAATGCCATATGTGGCATTATATAGGAGTAGCTGCAATTCTCAACCACAAATGCCATATGTGGCATTATATAGGAGTAGCTGCAATTCTCAACCACAAATGCCATATGTGGCATTATATAGGAGTAGCTGCAATTCTCAACCACAAATGCCATATGTGGCATTATATAGGAGTAGCTGCAATTCTCAACCACAAATGCCATGTGTGGCATGATATAGGAGTAGCTGCAATTCTCAACCACAAATGCCATGTGTGGCATGATATAGGAGTAGCTGCAATTCTCAACCACAAATGCCATGTGTGGCATTATATAGGAGTAGCTGCAATTCTCAACCACAAATGCCATGTGTGGCATTATATAGGAGTAGCTGCAATTCTCAACCACAAATGTCATGTGTGGCATGATATAGGAGTAGCTGCAATTCTCAACCACAAATGCCATGTGTGGCATTATATAGGAGTAGCTGCAATTCTCAACCACAAATGCCATGTGTGGCATTATATAGGAGTAGCTGCAATTCTCAACCACAAATGCCACGTGTGGCATTATATAGGAGTAGCTGCAATTCTCAACCACAAATGCCATGTGTGGCATTATATAGGAGTAGCTGCAATTCTCAACCACAAATGCCACATGTGGCATTATATAGGAGTAGCTGCAATTCTCAACCACAAATGCCACATGTGGCATTATATAGGAGTAGCTGCAATTCTCAACCACAAATGCCACATGTGGCATTATATAGGAGTAGCTGCAATTCTCAACCACAAATGTCATGTGTGGCATGATATAGGAGTAGCTGCAATTCTCAACCACAAATGCCATGTGTGGCATGATATAGGAGTAGCTGCAATTCTCAACCACAAATGCCATGTGTGGCATGATATAGGAGTAGCTGCAATTCTCAACCACAAATGCCATGTGTGGCATGATATAGGAGTAGCTGCAATTCTCAACCACAAATGCCATGTGTGGCATGATATAGGAGTAGCTGCAATTCTCAACCACAAATGCCATGTGTGGCATGATATAGGAGTAGCTGCAATTCTCAACCACAAATGCCATGTGTGGCATGATATAGGAGTAGCTGCAATTCTCAACCACAAATGCCATGTGTGGCATGATATAGGAGTAGCTGCAATTCTCAACCACAAATGCCATGTGTGGCATGATATAGGAGTAGCTGCAATTCTCAACCACAAATGCCATGTGTGGCATGATATAGGAGTAGCTGCAATTCCCAACCACAAATGCCATGTGTGGCATGATATAGGAGTAGCTGCAATTCCCAACCACAAATGCCATGTGTGGCATGATATAGGAGTAGCTGCAATTCCCAACCACAAATGCCATGTGTGGCATGATATAGGAGTAGCTGCAATTCTCAACCACAAATCCCATGTGTGGCATGATATAGGAGTAGCTGCAATTCTCAACCACAAATCCCATGTGTGGCATGATATAGGAGTAGCTGCAATTCTCAACCACAGATGTCATGTGTGGCATGATATAGGAGTAGCTGCAATTCTCAACCACAGATGTCATATGTGGCATGATATAGGAGTAGCTGCAATTCTCAACCACAGATGCCATGTGTGGCATGATATAGGAGTAGCTGCAATTCTCAACCACAGATGCCATGTGTGGCATGATATAGGAGTAGCTGCAATTCTCAACCACAGATGCCATGTGTGGCATGATATAGGAGTAGCTGCAATTCTCAACCACAGATGCCATGTGTGGCATGATATAGGAGTAGCTGCAATTCTCAACCACAGATGCCATGTGTGGCATGATATAGGAGTAGCTGCAATTCTCAACCACAGATGCCATGTGTGGCATGATATGGGAGTAGCTGCAATTCTCAACCACAGATGCCATGTGTGGCATGATATAGGAGTAGCTGCAATTCGCAGTCACAAATGCCATATGTGGCTTTATATAGGAGTAGCTGCAATTCCCAACCACAGATGCCATGTGTGGCATTATATAGGAGTAGCTGCAATTCTCAACCACAGATGCCATGTGTGGCATTATATAGGAGTAGCTGCAATTCTCAACCACAGATGCCATGTGTGGCATGATATAGGAGTAGCTGCAATTCCCAACCACAAATGCCATGTGTGGCATGATATAGGAGTAGCTGCAATTCCCAACCACAGATGCCATGTGTGGCATTATATAGGAGTAGCTGCAATTCTCAACCACAGATGCCATGTGTGGCATTATATATGAGTAGCTGCAATTCTCAACCACAGATGCCATGTGTGGCATTATATAGGAGTAGCTGCAATTCTCAACCACAAATGCCATGTGTGGCATTATATAGGAGTAGCTGCAATTCGCAGTCACACGAAATGCCATATGTGGCATGATATAGGAGTAACTACAATTTGCAGCCACATAAAAGGCCATATGCGGCATGGTAAAGGAGTTACTTCAATTCGCAGCCACATAAAAGGCCATATACGGCATGGTATATGAGTAACTACATCTCGCAGCTACATAAAATGCCATATACGGCAAGGTATATGAGAAACTGCAATTTGCAGCCACATAGTATGTCATATATGGCATGATAAAAGAGTAACTGCAACTTGCCGTCACATAAAATGTCATATGTTGCATGATATATGAGTACCTGCAAATCGCAGCCACAAATTTGATTTGCAGTCCCATAAAAAGCCATATGTGGCATTATATAGCAGGTACTGCAATTCGCAGTCAGATGTAGGTATTAGCAGAGTAAACATAGTAATATACAAGGAAATCCGTGTTCATACATGCCATATCCCCCGGCGGGGGGGGGGAAATCCCCCGGAATTTCGACCCATCCCCTGGTCCCCCGCCGGGGGATTCATATCCCCTGGAAGGACCATGATGACTAAGTCCAAAAATTATTGTAATTTGAGTGTATTTCTGTATTTATTCTTATATTATAAATGCAGATATTGCGCAAATTTTCGTCGCGTAAAAATCCCCTGGTGTATCATCAAAATCCCCTGGAATTCAGACCAAAATCCGCTGGGAAGCCTCTCAGAAATATGGCATGTATGCGTGTTTGTTACTCAACATTCTTTTGAATCTTGATTGTGCCCGTTGTAAACACATATATATTGGAGACAACTTTCCTGTGTTTTACCAGTACTCAAATATACACAGTACTATCCTCTATGCCGAGCGCCAGGCCAAGGAGCTACCGTTAACATTTTTAACGTCTTTCCGTATGACGCGGTCCGGGATTCAACCCGGGACCTCCTGACTCCTAGCGACTTACTACCATTGAGCTATTTGGGCGGTTATTTTATACGTGAGTTGAGGGGAGATAACTATGAACATTACAATGTTATTTAAACCAAAATTGTTAAACAATCTTAAATAATTAACATTATTTCATGTTTCTGATGCATTGTTCTTACAGGCATTAGTTTTAACGCCCCTGTTTTTGCTTATTGGATCGCTGTGTTCGCCTAGTACAACCTATATAACTTAATTATTATGTTCATGTTCAATCAGTTAACTCATGTCATACATTTATGACAGAATGAGCATATCAATTAACATATTATTCATATAAAGAGGCTTTGGAAACTAAACATTAAGCGTATACTTTTGTTAATATCATAGTCTTAAGAGGATTTCATTACATTTTAACTAGTTAACTTTGCTGACAATCATGAATTTACACAACATCACAAACATATTACATTCTGGATTCAATTTCATAGCACTCTTAAATGACAATGTACTTGATTGTATACATTAAAGATTTCACTGCACAGTCAAACAATTCATTCTTGTTTCGTATAAGCGATGTGAAAGGTTTGCTAGTTGCACCAAGTAACACTAAACCACATTCTCTTTGAGAACATTAGGTGCGCCAAATTTGACCTCATTTCGCGTTCAGTGACGTAACTTAGTGCGATAAAACCGCCACACCTTACTTTCACTTTAATAAATTATCCATTCAGAGCATCTTATATCAAAATGTTTCAAATTTTAAAACAATATTCTGTAAGCATTGTTATAACAATGGCGTGTTTCATTTTCGGTATGGATTGTACAGTGACTGAAAACGGTTGGTTGATGTTATATGATGATTTATTTGCCAATGTTCAATTTTAAATGGATATTTATTGTATTAATTGGAAATAGAAAATGTCAAATTTGTACTGAAAATTATTAAGCAATTTTTTTGAGTCCTTCAATGAACGCAATAAGTCATTCTACACCCGATTTGAGTTGAAATGCATAGTACATATATTTAATATAATATATATATATAGTTTAAATATATAGTTTATTTCAAATGCATAAAGGCCATAGGCCCATGAGCATACAAGAATTTTGCATGTATACATATATCATGACAATTCATCAGTGGTCAAATACAATTTCATAGATACATTATTGTTTATTTATTTTTTTACAATAACTAACACTATATTATTATATAATTCAAACTTTAATATATATATATATATAACACTATATTAATATATAATTCAAACTATTATATATATAATACTATAATATTATCGCAGTGAGGAGACAGTGGCTGTTATACAGATATAAACTTATTACATATGTTAGATATAAACAAATGTATTTCTTAATTCAAAAGCTTTATGTACATACATCGATAATTTTCTACATGTAGCTTTCCTATCACTAGCAATAAGTTCAACACATTTCAGTACATTTGGTCTTTTCCAATAATATTTACTGATGTATTGTTTTCTTAAATCATTATACAATGTACATTCTAACAAAAAATCATCTTCGAGGATATTGCAAATTTGACATTTTCGTTCACTAACAGGTATAGATTCAGGTTTATGCCATCTACCGGCCTCGATTTTTAGTCTATGTGATGAGAGTCTTAACCTCGTAAGGGCTTTCCGAAATTTTACAATATTTACATCACACAAGTAAGATTGTAACTTAAAATCTGCAAACAGCACATATGATTTTGCTCTGGATGAGTTATTAATTTCTGCAAACCAGTTTTGTACATAAACATCTTACAAAATACAAAATGTAGTAACTTTTATAGTTCAAATTTTACAAATTATAGTAATCATCCATCAAATACCTTTCAAATTAAGCATAAATTATATTGGGTCAGTAATCATCAAATTTCTTAATTTAACATTTAACATTAATGGACCTTTAATAGAGCGATGTCGGATGTCTTAAATTAGCAACTAAATCGGTAACTAGTGTTCAACTATATGTTAACACTAACAAAAGTTGTCCTTTGTTTTAGAAATTCACGTGGATAGCTTGGAATGCGTTTATATGATTTATTTGTTTGTTGTTTTCTAGTTTTATTTATTTTCCTCCTTTCTGAACGACGATTCAATGGTTATAAGATTAGTCCAAACCAATTTAATTTTATGTTTAGGTTCAGGTTCCAATTTCTAAATTAAAGTACCATTTGCAGAAACAAACAAATATCAAGAAAAAACAACTGCTTAATTCAACCTCATACCTATTTACAGACTTGTTTCATAATCATTGTGAAATAAATAAATTTGAACTAGACTGATATTATTTTTCTAAATAACTGAAGGTAACTCGATTTTATCATACTTCTAAATAACGGAAGGTAACTCGATTTTATCATACTGCTAAATAACGGAAGGTAACTCGATTTTATCATACTGCTAAATAACGGAAGGTAACTCGATTTTATCATACTGCTAAATAACGGAAGGTAACTCGATTTTATCATACTTCTAAATAACGGAAGGTAACTCGATTTTATCATACTGCTAAATAACGGAAGGTAACTTGATTTTATCAAATTTCTAAATAACGGAAGGTAACTCGATTTTATCATACTGCTAAATAACGGAAGGTAACTTGATTTTATCAAATTTCTAAATAACGGAAGGCAACTCAATAATATCAAAATTCTAAATAACGGAAGGTAACTCGATTTTATCAAATTTCTGAATAACGAAAAGTTACTCGATTTTATCAATTTTCTAAATAACGGAGGGTAACTCGATTTTATCAGAATGCTAAATAACAGAATATAATCGATTTTATCATACTTCTAAAACACGAAAGGTAATTCGTTTTAACATACTTCTTTATAACGGAGGGTAACTTGATTTTATCATACTTCTAAAAAACGGAAGGCAACTTGATTTTATATAAAAAAAAATCTGAATAACAGAAGGTAACTCGATTTTATCTAACTTCTTAATAACGGAAGGTAACTCAATTTTATCATACTTATAAATAAGGAAGGTAACTCAATTTCATAATACTTCTAAATAACGAAGGTAACTCGATTTTATCATACTACTAATTAACAGAAGGTAACTCGATTTTATCATACTGCTAAATAACGGAAGGTAACTCAATTTTATCATACTTATAAATAAGGAAGGTAACTCAATTTCATAATACTTCTAAATAACGAAGGTAACTCGATTTTATCATACTACTAATTAACAGAAGGTAACTCGATTTTATCATACTGCTAAATAACGGAACGTAACTTGATTTTATCAAATTTCTAAATAACGGAAGGTAACTCGATTTTATCATACTGCTAAATAACGGAAGGTAACTTGATTTTATCAAATTTCTAAATAACGGCAGGTAACTCAATAATATCAAAATTCTAAATAACGGAAGGTAACTCGATTTTATCAAATTTCTGAATAACGGAAAGTTACTCGATTTTATCAATTTTCTAAATAACGGAGGGTAACCCGATTTTATCAGAATGCTAAATAACAGAATATAATCGATTTTATCATACTTCTAAAACACGAAAGGTAATTCGTTTTAACATACTTCTTTATAACGGAGGGTAACTTGATTTTATCATACTTCTAAATAACGGAAGGTAACTTGATTTTATACTAAAAAAAATCTGAATAACGGAAGGTAACTTGATTTTATCATTAACATACTTGTTTCATTATCGTTGTAAAATAAATGAGTTTAAACTAGACCTATATTATTTTCTAAATAACAGAAGGTAACTCGATTTTATCTAACTTCTAAATTACGGAAGGTAACTCAATTTTATCAAATTTCTGAATGACGGAAGGTCAATCGATTTTATCATACTTCTAAATAACGGAAGGTAACACGATTTTATCATACTTATAAATAAGGAAGGTAACTCAATTTTATAATACTTCTAAATAACGAAGGTAACTCGATTTTATCATACTAATTAATAATGGAAGGTAACTCGATTTTATCATACTACTAAATAAGGGAAGGTAACTCGATTTTATCATATTTTTAATAACGGAAGGTAACTCGATTTTATCATACTTATAAATAACGGAAGGTGATTCTATTTTATCATACTTCTAAATAACAGAAGGTAACTCGATTTTATCATACTTATAAATAATGGAAGGTAACTCTATTTTATCATACTACTAATTAACGGAAGGTAATTCGATTTTATCATACTTCTAAATAACGGAAGGCAACTCGATTCTATCATACTTCTAAATAACGGAAGGTAACTCGATTTTATCATACTTCTAAATAACGGAAAGTAACTCGATTTTATCAAACTTCTAAACAACAAAGGGTAACTCGATTTTATGGTTGATATTCTTCTTCTTCCTTATAACTGATGCTTACTCGATTTTATGGTTAATGTTATCCTTTTTTACTTGTGTAACTATTATACAAGCTTCAATGATGCAGTTTCCTCAGCCATATACTATATACAAAACAAGATGACCCTGAACATATTATCAATTTGATATGGCCTCAAATAAGAGCATATTTTAAAACTTTTTGAAACTGTGTCAGCAGGATGATCGTATGTTTCCGTTTCGGGTTAGGGTCTTCGAAACACGGTTATGATACGAACATCACCAAACACATTTTTCTTCTATATGGTAGACAGCCTATATTCTGTTGCTCTATTTTGCGATTCCCAACACATTTTTCTCTATATTGTAGAAAGCCAAACCAAAACCAGACGATTCCTTTTAGACCAGTTTTGTGGAGTGTGTACACGGATATGTCCGAATGGTTACGTCTCATCAACTTCTGGTTGTCTACTATGTCAATGCGCATCCGTCACGGTTGAGCAAACAACGCAACAGGGTGTGAAGGTTACATGTAACTAAATTATAACAAATACTCAATCCATGTTTACACTTCTATAGTTTGCATAGCATAGATTTCCTTTCACGCTCTGGGCCCGCATTAGTTTGATCAGTGTTAACATTTGAACATTTATAACAAATTCCATTTTTACCTTATGTGAACCTTCACGGAATTTGCCTTCGAGAATTTTCTCTATATAAAATGATTTGAAAAGGTACGCGGTGAGCTTTACATATTTTCATTAGACAGAACATGTATGTATGTGTATATACGATATAAGAACAGAACAGAACAGAACAGAACATAATTTAATTGATTTAAACCATTACGGTTTCTCATCATAAAGGTATACGAAATAGATAAATACACATGTTAGACAATAAGCAATACACGAGTATGTGTTGCTACATATGACATATCAACAAAGTGATACTTAAATATTAAGCAATGCATGAGCTCATGAAAACAAATCCTGATATTTCATCACCTCATGGATATAATTGGTATAAAGTAGTGTGAATGTATATGTACCCAAACTGTTCATATCATTCTAACAAATGCGAGCCGTTTTAAAAACATTGATATGCTATCCGTTATGTTTTATGAAAAGGGCTTGATAAACTCTAAGTAACAGGATCTTTTTCTCCAATGAACTTTTTTACTTCCTGTCTACAAATGTGTTTAATGCTGTCACATGTGACTGTTGTAATTGGGTTTAGAAACACGTTCTTGATTCTCAACAGGTTATACAATATATATATATATATATATATATATATATATATATATATATATATATATATATATATATATATATATATATATATATATATACGTAATCAACCAAATGTCATTAAATAACAACGCACGTTAAAGACGGTAATCTACCTTTTGTTTACAGTTGTGAGTGGTGGGGTACTTCTGGATAAGCCCTGCAACCCGGCCATCCGCCATTGTAGAAACCAGTGTACTAATGGCTTTAAGCTGGGTACCAACGGTTGCCAGTATTGCGCATGCGCGGACAGTGCAATCAACTCTACACTTTCCCCAATGAATACTACAGCTGCTGCTTTAACTACCCAAGGTATTATTGTGTTACATGGATTGAACTTAAATACTACTGTTGTTTGCTTATGAACTTAGCGTTTCAATAATATGTAGCTTTCACTCCTCCTAAATTCACCAAATGCACATCAGACTGAATGCAAACATCAGTCATTTGATTGGCTCTGCTTATGAACGTCAACTCCGTTAGCGATTGGCGTATACGTATAACGATAACTTGACAACTGGAAAGACGCGTTAAGCGTCAATATATGTGCATTGATCATTGGTGTCACTTTAATCGATCGATTAAATCCTAGATTTAAAACGGTACGGTTATATAACAACCGCCTGTTCAAAGATGCTGCACTATACGTGTTTGGGCGGTACGGATTTAGGTTTTCTTCATTCTTGATTTGCTTAACTGATTGACGACAACGTTTCGATAAGGTGGTTTGCAAACAGTAGTAAGAACAAAGTGGCAGTCCTTTTTTAACCTTTAAGCGTATTTGATTCCTTTCTCGAGTCATTGGCATTTTATTTTTACAGAACGGAGGTTGTTCTTGTTAATGGAGTTTTATTCATGATAAAAAAAACTTACCATGTCAGGACCCAAGTTATCGGAATATCTTAATAGTCTCTTTTTCATGTATTTCATTTAGCCAATTTACTTACTTAAACTTTATTTTTCAAAATATATAAACTGCATTATAACGAGTATTTTAAATTCAATTGCATTATTTAGATATGTATAAAAACAATTGAAAGGAAAAAAAATCACTATTCATACCAAACAAACATGATACGTTACCATTACGTGCTGAGGTGAATCTTGTTGTAAGTAACCTCTTTATGTTGTGGCCATGTCCTAATGGGTATTTGATATGTTTATAGCAAAACTTAAATGATGTCGACAAAATTGATGCTTCATAAGCCCGAATTCATGCGCTTGTGTAAACTGTTTTACTTCAATACTTACACTTGATAAAAAAACTACTTTTTTTGCAAGGTCAGTCAACAGTTACCAACTTAGATACTACGAGTTCAACCCTATCGACATCTTCAACATCAACAACCACGGATACCTTCACAACACAGAAACTAACAACTACTGCGATATTTCCAACAACTTCACAAACACCTTTTATGACGTCAAATGTGACGTCATCAACTACCATGACGAACGCGAACACTTCCATTTCAACTACAAGTGATAAAAATAGTGCGTTTAACGATCCATGTATACCGTCACAAAAAACCTGCGCACAAGGTTGCGATGGAGAATATATCAAAGGTAACTTTTCATGTATAATTATTAATTCTTAGAGGGAAACATTAAACACATGCTAATATTTGCTTGACATATATAAATATGGCAGCTATGACGCCTATAATAATATATAAAACTTACCTACACTGAGAGCTGTGATAATATTATAAGCTTTACTAACACCGAAAGATGAAATGCTACGATACCTATACAAACTTGCAATACACGTCTTGATGCCTATAATCAATATATATTTATGTTTTATTTACGCTTAAACCTATGATGCGTTTATATCAACGCCTTGATGCCCTTATACAATTCTTATTTACACTTATAGCTTTAATGCCCATATATAGCAAGGGTGATTAATCACGTGACTTCAACGGGGTTCTCACATAGGTCACCAGGGGTCACAACCGATGCATTTTCTTCTGCACAAGTAAAATATTTTGGATTTGCTTGTACTTTAACGATGCATTTCTTTGCCAAAATTTCAACAAGCAAATCTAATATATTTACGAACTTTCCTGTTTGTTTACATTGGTTTTGACCCGTGGTGACCCATATGAGAACCACGTCGGGGTCACGTGATTCCTTACCCTCTATAGGCCTGATGCCTCAGTCACACATTCACGATTGCTATTGCCGTCAGAAGTAGTACCATTTTCAAATGAATTTGTCAAAGATGGAAACAAGATCCTGCGATTCGTGGCTGATAATTTAAAAACAGAGCTTTACACATACACCGTCAAGAGCTTTACATACAAGTTGTATATATCTTAAATACAACCAGTAAAGAGCTTTAGACACAGTCGTATGAATGTCCTTGACACAAGATATACAGGTTTTTACACACGAATTGTACAGGCTTAAAACACAAGATGTACAGAGCTTTACACACAAACTGTACAGAGCTTTACACACAAAATGTACAGAGCTTTACACACAAATTGTACAGAGCTTTACACACAGACTGTACAGAGCTTTACACACAAACTGTACAGAGCTTTACACACAAACTGTACAGAGCTTTACACACAAAATGTACAGAGCTTTACACACAAAATGTACAGAGCTTTAAACACAAGATGTACAGAGCTTTACACACAAACTGTACAGAGCTTTACACACAAACTGTACAGAGCTTTACACAAAGATGTACAGAGCTTTACACACAAACTGTACAGAGCTTTACACACAAACTGTACAGAGCTTTACACACAAGCTTTACAGAGCTTCACACACAAGCTTTACAGAGCTTTACACACAAGCTATACAGAGCTTTACACAAAAGCTATACAGAGCTTTACACATAAGATTTACACAGCTTTATGCACAATATGTACATAGTTTTGCACACAAGCTATACAGAGCTTTACACATACGATGTACAGAGCTTCACTCACAAACTGTACAAATCACAAGATGTACTGAGCTTTAAAACCCTATGTTTGAATTATCAAACTAAAATCCCAGTAGCTCTGAAGATTATGGATGCATTCTGCAATTTTCTGGTCTTAAACTCAACACAAGTTCTATGGATAGGTACTTCATAAAACAATCACATAAATAAAATGTACAATATCAGTTTCATGTCTAAATATATGAAATCCTCAAGTATTAATTTCGGAAACAACAAGCTAAACATTTCTTCATATACAACCTGTAAAGAGCTTCACATAAAGAGCTCCATTGGCATTGATATATATACAATGTATGCATAAGTTCCACAGGGATCTGAACATATACTCCATAGACTATGCACAAAAATAATCCACAACGAACTAAGTTTGTAATAATTTTAATTATGTTTGTCTACTTATATTGATAACCCTATTGCTTTTGGGAACGTTTATCGACATATTTACTGTTAAAGTTACTCGCTCACTAATTTTATGGTCGCAATATCTTTTTCAGAAGAATAATTTTATTTCAATTTTATGAAAAAACACACCAATTGACAACTGTCATAAAATCAATTGAACAGAATTTTGTAAATCCAAACATAATATCATTGAATTTCTAAAAGCGTTACTAACCCGCTTCCGGCAAAATTTAGCATATTTATCTCATTTTTCATTAATCATTACCAAAAGAGCCCCCATTTAAACTTCAAGTGATGTCTAAATTCATACAAGCATTTTGTTCCAATTTCGCACAAAATCAATCTTTTTGACGTCCGACCTTACAAGAAACGTTAAGCAGTCTCTTATGTTGTCAGTTACAACACAGTCATGAAGTACTTAATGCATTTTCACGACTGTAACAAATGTGATACAAGAATGTCTCATAATACAGTAAGTATGGTTATTGAATTACAAAATTGGACACAGTTATTCGCAAATACCAAAATTCTCTTTTATTTCCCCCCCCCCCCCCCCGAAAAATAGTAGTAGTACTTTTAGTATGTGAAAGCTATGTGCAAATCTCCACATTTTATTTTTTTAATTTTCCCTGGACTATATTAGATATTGAACAGTGTACGCACAAGCAAATTTCAACGTTCGCGTTATCTCCCTTTGACCTTTCAATGTATTAAAAACATTTGCATTTGGTAACTTGTAAATATTGGTAATAACGAGTATATCCTTTTAAAATTGCTAAGCAACACATGATGAAAATACTTATCTGTAAAATAAATTATAAAAAATGCTTTATAATTATATATAACCTTAACGTACTATTTCAAACGCAATGTTGATAAAAAAGCGTATTTGGTCAAACAATTGTCACCTAAAGCTGGTGATAATAAACAATATAAGTTTAACACTGAAATGTAAGGTAATGCACCGGTCAATTGTAGCCACGCCCCCCCTCCCCCCAGGTCCGGGGGTATACCGGGGAAAGCCGGGGAAATAGGCCGTTTTTACCTTTGAATGCGGTGGTTTTGTTTGTCTTCGTTTTAAATATAGTTGGGAATGGGCCTTACCTTGGGTCCCTGGGGTGCGGGGGCATTTGGCGGGGATTTAACTATCTGTTCGTCTCCGCAGGGCGGGGATTTTAGCCGGGGTTGGCTGGACCGAAAGCCAAAGTCCCCGCTATTCCCCGGACCTTGGGGTGTGTGGTTACAATTGACAGGTGCATAAGCTGACGTCATGGTCACGTCAACGTATGAACATTCTAGTTTCATCACGAATTTATTTAGCAGCTAGACACAGTGTGTGTATACGTGATAAATTACGTCATATATGCTACGTCGGAAGGTAACATTTTACATAAAATGAAGACTAAAATCAAAGATAACTTTTCTTAAACTACACCATTTTGAATAAAACAAAGGGCAGTCTTTGCCACTTAAAGAGCCCCGCCTTCGTTTTATTACAGAAGTTTGATTAGGTGATTAGTTTCATCAAACACTTCAACAAACCTGTTTCCATAATAATGTTTTGACAGTGCTCCGTCAGACGGCCGTATTGTGAAATGGTTTGTCGAAGTGTTTGAAAAAACTAAACTCTCAATCAAACTCTGGTAAAAGACCGAAGGTGGGGCTCTGTAAGAGGCGTAGACTGCGCTATATTTCATCGCAAATGGTGGAGAAATGGTGAAGTTATCTTGTTTTAAATCGTCATTCGAAGCAAAATATTGCCTTCCAACGTAGCATTTATGACGCAATTTATCACGTGGTATACACACACTGTAGACAGAAATGTGTATTGTCCTAAACATGTTAAAAGAAATATTGATAAAATATAATACTTATAAATATATATCAAAAATATTCATTACGGTCACAACAATACATGGCATAATAAAAGGAAAAGAGTTCTTAAGTTTCATAACTCTAACATTTTTCGTACTCTAAGTTGTAGTTGTTTTCTTATGCGATTGATATACATGTATGGCAATATATCTTGTCAACTTCTAGTACATAAAATTTACAGCATATTCCAAACATTGAAAAGCAGGTACGGTTTAACGCAGCAATATCCGACAAAAATCGCTTACTTACAAGTCCAGTGTGTGTATACCACGTGATAAATGACGTCATATATATGCTGCGTCGGACGGCAATATTTTGCTTAAAATGAAGTATAAAAATCAAAGATAACTTTTCTTTTACTACACCTTCTTAAATCAAATAAAGGGCAGTCCATGCCGCTTACAGAGCCCCGCCTTCGTTTTATTACAGAAGTTTGATAACTTCGTAAATAGTTTAATCAAACACTTCGACAAACCTGTATCCAAAAAAATGTTTTGACAGTGCTCCGTCAGACGGCCGTATTGTGAAAAGGTTTGTCGAAGAATTTGAAGAAACTAAACTCTCAATCAAACTCTGGTAAAAGACTGACGGTGGGGCTCCGTAAGCGGCGTAGACTGTGCTATGTTTCATCGCAAATGGTGAAGAAATAGTGAAGTTATTCTTGTTTTAAGTCTTCATTCGAAGCAAAATATTGCCTTCCGACGTAGCATTTATGACGTTAATTAACACGTGGTATACACACACTGAAGTCGGTCCTCCTGATGAAGGCATTTAATGTTCCGGTGCTGTGATGGAAGACTCAGAGCCGAAGACATGGGCGAAGGTCGGTGTGCACGCAGTTGTAACCCGGGGTAGGATTAATTCCATGCGTTGCGGGAACCATGAATAGAAGCGTTCCCTCGCTTTAAACTTTCCAGTTTTATTAAAATTCATTTGGAACTCCTCGACCATTTTATCAAAAACAAACTCTATGTATTTGGACGATTAACATACTATAAAAACGGTACGTTTTAAAAGTCCGCTGCAAGTAGATCGCGTATTAATTTTATTTAACAGTTCAACTTTATGACTTAACTCTTGATAATCTTAATAATGTTTTAAATACTATACTTCACTGGCAATCAATATAAACTTAGATAATAAATAAATACAACTCTAAAACACTACATTTAATTAATGATATAAATCAGACATTTACGAACTACTTCAACTGATGTACCGGCATACATCCGGGTATGTTTGCGATAAAAATGGCCGAGGAGTTCCGAATGATTAAAATGACGCTCGCCCCTAGTTATGTCCCTAATGTGCGTACCCTATAACGTAAACTCCAAGTTCCACCCTTGAGCTTTAACGTATACAAGCGTGTTTTAAACAATCGTGAAATCCACTTCGTAAACGTCTATTTCAGGTCCTGGTGGATGCCAGTATTGTATGTGTTTATCCTTAGTGCCAGTCGAGCTCCGACCAACGACAACTACACAGGGTAAAACATTTATTATGATTGATTTAATCTTGCTAAGTACTTGAACATCAATACAATTGGTCGGTCACTGATTGACTGATTTGATTATGTGTTAGTCTGTCCGCGCTCACTGGCTCTAATGCCGAGTATCAGGTAAGGATGCGTACCATTTTCCAGTGTTCCCCATATTTTCTGCACCCCATTATCTGTTTAGTATCTGCGGACGATTAATCTACTGTTGTACACCATTACTTTTTCAGCACACCTGGACGATTAATCTACTGGTGTACACCATTACTTTTTCAGCACCCCTGGACGAGTTATCTACTGGTGTACACCATTACTTTTTCAGCACCCCTGGACGAGTTATCTGCTGCTGTACACTATTACTTTTTAACACCCGCGAACGATTTATCTGCTTTTGTCTATACGTCTTAGAACACCTGGACGCGATATTTACTACTGTACACGAATACATTTTCAGCACCCGTGGACGAGTTATCTGCTGCTGTACACCATGCCTTTTTCAGCACTCTCGGACGGGTAATCGACTGATGTACACCATTACTTTTCAGCACCCTCGGACGAGTAATCGACTGATGTACACCATTACTTTTTCAGCACCCTCGGACGAGTAATCGACTGCTGTACACCATTACCTTTTCAGCACCTGTGGACGAGTAATCGACTGCTGTACACCATTTCTTTTTCAGCACCCTCGGACGAGTAATCACTTGCTGTACACCATTACTTTTTCAGCACCCTCGGACGAGTAATCGACTGCTGTACACCATTACCTTTTCAGCACCCGTGGACGAGTTATCTGCTGCTGTACACCATTACCTTTTCAGCACCCGTGGACGAGTAATCGACTGCTGTACACCATTACCTTTTCAGCACCCGTGGACGAGTAATCGACTGCTGTACACCATTACTCGGACGATTTATCTGTACACGAACACATTTTCTGCACCCGTGGACGAATTATCTGCTGCTGTACACCGTTACCTTTTCAGCACCCGTGGACGAATTATCTGCTGCTGTATACCGTTACCTTTTCAGCACCCGTGGACGAATTATATGAAACTGAACCCCATTAACTTTTCAGCACCCGTGAACGAGTTATCTACTACTGTTACTCATCACATTTTCAGCACCATTTGACGTGTCATCTACTATTGTAACCCAGTACATTGTCAGCACCTGCGGGTGATTTATCTTCAACATTGGCCCATTATATTGACGAGTTGTCTACTATTATAACCTATAACCTCTTCAGCACCTTTGGGCGAGTTACCTACTATTGTAACCTATTACCTTTTTCAGCACCCGTGGACGAGTTGTCTACCACAGTTCCCCATTACCTTGATATGACCGACACATCAGAGGCGTGCATCATGGCCAAAGTAAGAGTTCAGTTTAAAAAGAATCCTCCACAGATTTTTTGCTAGCAACGATTTTTGAAATGTGTATGAAATTGATTCGTTACATTCACTTTTTTTAATAAAATATGAATGATGCTTTATCATTTAATCAAGTATTTTATTCACATTTTACAAGGCACATCTCAAGTCCAGTACTTCAAAAAATGTATGGTTTTGTCTGATTCTAGGTATCGTGTAATACTACACTGTAAATGCAAGGGACAAACCCAGTACTTCAATAGGCAGTTACTTCTACAATAGGGCGAGAATCGAACTCGGAAAATAAATTATATAATTTGAGGTAAATGACCCGAATAGGTTACTGATGACGAGAGCTAGGATGTGAAGCATTATTTAAAGTATAAATGAGGCTGACCATAACTTGAAATTTCTTAAATCCTCTAGGTAATATGTAACGGAAAATGTCATCAGGGATTTATCAGCCAACCGGAAGACTGTCTTTACTGCGCATGCAGAAATGATACCTTAGGTAAGTAATTCAATTCAGTAAATGCATTGTTCAGTGTATAGATGATATTAACCCAATTGTCGTAATTATCCAGAATTGTTCATTTATCACATTTTAGAACATAACAGCTGAGAAATGAATGCTGAAGTAAATTGGAAAAAAATGTCTGAAAATTAAATAACTGCTTGATGTAGACAATGACTGATTTAGTTTCTACTACATGTTGTTCATTTCAGCTATAGTCAGTAGAAGCCAGATAAAACAACAACACAGGTTCCATTTTGGTAGTCTGAGAAAACGCGCCCCGCCTAAAATATCACGAAATACTCAAATCTCAATCACAACCTCCACGCATTCTATCACATAAAAGCATAGTATGATTAAAAATAATAGTGTGTTTCGACTCTTTTAAAAAAAAAAACCCCACATAATATAGATTATGAGGATAAAAATATGTTGTCAAGATTGTATTAAAAAATTAGTCTATAGGAAAATTTGCACTTGAGTCAAATTTATTATTTTGAGTTATTTCTTAAGAATATTTCGGCTTAAAAAATAAAAAATAAAATTAAATATTGGGAAATGATGTTCATCGACATAATATATTAGAGAAAGCGCATTTTAAAGAGTAAAACCATAGTAATTTTGAACCATTCCATGCTTTAATGCGAAAAAGAAGTTGAGTTTTAGTTTGAAAATGATTTCAGTATGTTCGTGTTATTGGTGCTCAAACCTCCGACCCCTTCTGTGAGAGACCAACACTTATACTCCTAGACCACGAACATTCTCAAATATCGATTTGTTTAGTACATATCTGAATTCGTTAAAATCTCTTCTTTAGAACTGGCAGACGACCTAGACCATTCCGTTCGATTGGAAACACCATGTGTAAACCATATCAACACTTGTCAACTGCATTGCACTTCCGGTTACGTCAAGGGACCACGTGATTGCAGTTTTTGCGCATGCGCTCAACTAACTCAGTTGTAAACACAAACATGTAATTTCAATAATATGTGTATTGGTGTGTGTGTATATTTCCGATTTTGATTTATTAATACTGTGTTAAACCCATTGTACATAACCGACAATAAAGATGTATTCATTACTTTTATAAGTATGATAATATAGTCATAAGTGTATCACATGCGCCAAGCTCTTTGCTGAAAAGCTAAGACATATTGCTAAAATACTCCCGGCACACGTTTAAGTATTACGGATCCGAGGAATCTTTGAATTGATTAATTTAAATCCGTTGTCAATTCTTATCAGGGCAACTAACAATGAAGCATATGCACATTTCCGACAACAGATTAGCAAGAAAGGTCATGTTCTTTATACATTCATCCAGAGAAAGGTGACAAGACTGCAACACTATAGTGCTATTATATGTCTCTGACTAATCTCAAATGTTCAAATATATGTTTGATGTTTTATACACAACTAATGATATTTTTGCATAAAACACTATTTAATATTTTTTTACGCATAACAGTGTTAGTATAATCCAGATTATTGTGTTTTTCGTTTTGTCGTATCAATCATATTGCCAAAAGCATTACACGAAAAAAAAACTATTTGTCATATGCTAATACGTATGACTAAAAGAAAGTTTCATTAACATAGTAGCTCATATTGAAAACACGAAGAAAGTTTCATAAAGCATTATACAACTGGAATTCCATAAACATGTCTGTCCTTATGCTGTAAGCATTAGACAATATGCTTCTTAGAAACGCATTGAGTGTTTTTGGATGCTTAAATTTCTTAGAAACATATTCCATTCGGCTTTTCTTTATGCTTTCAAATAGACGTGTTCAACGAAACGCAGTGGGCATTTTTGGATCCTTTCCAAAAGTTTTTTTAGAAACGTAGTGGGCAAGTTCGGAATGAAGAAGAGGATTTCTGGCGTTGTAGAATTGGTAAACCATCCACAAAAGGCTTCAAAGAAACTTTTTGTTGAATTGGTTATATGCTTTATTATATGTGGTATTATATGTGATATTATATGTGATATCCTCAAAAACGCATAGCCATTGGTCGTTGACGTGTGTCAATTTCAAAAGACGTATTGTACACATGGCAATATGCATTCAACGAACAATTATTCATTATACACATGTATAGGCCCTATAGTTATAGGAGTGTGTTTATTTCAAACGGGATGTAAGATTTTGGGGACATTAAGACTGTTCGTTGGTATGAGTTAAACCATAGAACAGGTAACGAATGTTTCATATCAGGAAGCTCCTACACATTGTAGACTTGTTGTATGAGTTAGCCAATAAAACTACTAAATGACAACAAAACTAAAAAAGGGAAAAAATATTTATTATAGCAGAAGCAATTTCTGAATTCCTTAATACATTAAAGTATTTTTGCTACATGTAAGAAGTAAGAAGACAGAGCGACACATGGCATTGTTAGCACAAAACTAGCAGCAAATATGAAAAATAAAGCAGAAGATATACTGATGATGTTGTTGTTGCTGTAGTTATTGTTCTTGCTTTTTTGTTGTTGTTTGTTGTTGCTGGTGTTGTTTGTTGTTGTTTTTGTTGCTTCTGTTGTTGTTGTTGTTGTTGTTGTTGTAACAGACCGAATATCCGTTAAGCTATAATAATATAGTTTCTAGACGACACAACGATTAATTGCATAAGTGGGAATAGTGTTGGCTGTTGTTTTTGTAAAGTCAACAAGTTTATTATCACAAATTGAAGCACTCAATTAGTTATTTAGTTAAGTCGTAGCAAGTTCAAAACTGAACTAAAAATAGTTCGTTGTTGCAAACGTGAAACAGACAATCTTTCAAACAAAATGGTGTCAGGCTTTACAGGTTAAAATATTAAAGAATTAACAGCGTGCGTTGTTGCAAGTGTAGATTTTGCAATTGCTATTCCAGACCTTGCAGCTGTCTAATGTTGCACATTCAGAGAGTGGAATAAATGTTATTTGTTACATGCACAAAAACATGCAATCACATTATAGTAATATTGTAAGACGTGTTAGTATTTGCAAGCTATTGTTAGTTGCCATAGCAACAAAAGTTAGTTGTTGCAAGAGCAGAACTGGCAATTCCTCGGTCCTGATCGGTAGCCTGACGAACAGAAAATCATGCACGTGTCATAACCCTGGATGCACGGTTTGGTAAGTCGTACGACCGGCTGTCTTTCCACGGGAATGTTAGCTGAAATGGAAAAGCAATCACGTCAAAATCAGGGATGTACAGGTTTTATTGTCCCTCTACGAGAATGGAGGCTGAAATAAAAAACCGTACATGTGTCATAACATTTAATGAATGGTTAAGTAAGTCGTACGACTGGTCATCTTTCAACGAGAACATAGGCTATCATAGAAAAGCATGCACGTGGAATAGACTTGGATAAAAGGGCAAAGATAAAAAAGTACCCGTATGTAAAAAGTGAAATACATTTTCCACTATATTTTATTTAACAAAGGTGGGAGAAAAAACATCTACTATGGCCGCTCGAGTAAGACAAGTTCATCCCACACCTCGCGTAAGGAAAACATCTGTGAAACCCAAAACACCCTTCGCTCGGGTTGGGATGAACCTATAGAACACTCTCGGCCATTGAAAATACATCTAATCTTGCCCACTTGCAGTGGTTAATAAAAAGTACCCGTATATAAAGAAATTAATAGAATACATTTTGACTTTTTTGTTTGTCTGAGGAAGGAGAAAAAGCATCCACCATGGCCGCTCGTGTACGCTAGGTTCATCCCAACCCTCGTTTCCGCAAAACACCCTACGCTCGGATTGGGATGAACCTTTCTGACACTCTCAGCCATGGAATATACTTAAAGTCTCAAATCCTGTTCAAAATCTGCAGATCATCGCGTTTTCATGGATCTCTCAGAACAGTAAAAGACAATGACGTTAACAACGTTATTGACTTTAACACCATTCTGAACAATCGCCGAGTGTTAATACAAGTGACTTACAGATTTTGTACACCTCGTCCTTATCCACGCACATCTCACATTTGTCGTCTGTCATGAAACCGAACGGGTGGCTCAGAGTACAGGTCAGCAGTTTGGTAAAACACTCTTCTTGCGTCAGTGGTTTAGTCGGCTTCGGAGTTGGAGTTGTCACCCCTGGAAATTGAAAAAAGTAAGGTAAACAAGTTATAACTTGGCTACCGTATGAAGGTTCGTACAACGGGAATATGTTTGACATTTCGAACGAATATTCTTCATGTGTTGGTTTTGTTTGTTGTGGTGGCACCGCAATCATTAGATCTGCCGCCAATCACACGTTAATTGTTTTACAAATAAGAATACAGAAGGGAAACAAAGCTTAAAATTCTTAAATTTTATGAATGCAGATACCTACAAGAGGTGTTGTTTTGTCCTTTTTAATTGATAAAGAGACCATTTTCGCAATGAAAGTAGAATTGATCAATTTACAGATTTGTTATTTTTTGTGGCGCACATTAAATTTTCATCACTTTAATAACTAATGGTTTGTGCTGGGTTTATCATAATGAAATATAAATAAATAAATTTTCATATTAGTCCTTTATTTAATTCCATAGTTGATTTCTTGTTGGCATGTATCCAGTAGTTTATGAATACTAAGTCAAAATTAACTATGTCTTCATATTTCATATTCTTATTTGTTTTAACTAGGATAAGTTGTTCACATGTGTATTTCGGCTTGTTTACTGTTTGAAATGATTCAATTGGTTGGAAATAGCCATTGGACAAACATTTACCAAACATATAACATGTTGGATAACTATGATTAAAATGAGAAGATACCCGGTTTTATAATATTAGCTACAGAACCACCACCAGTTATAAACCTGAAGATGCACTCTCACAGATTTACCATTTTGACAACCTTTTTTCGTTTTTTTCTTGGAATGAGCCAATTTTTGCGTAAATATCTGCAAACCATTGATATAACACTGCTAATAAAAGATCAGATCGTAGATTTTCATACTTCCATTCAAAAATTAATGTGTTATAGCTAAAAGCGTTACTTACGGTTTAAGAAAAATGCATGATACAACATTTTGAACTTAAATATGAAAATCTGCGATCTGATTTTTGTCAGCAGCCTTTATGACTGGTTTCCATGCATTTTCGCATTAATGGGTCGTTCCAAGACACAGAATTAAAACAGTCGTCGAAACGTTCAATCTGTGAAAGCTTTGAGAGAAAAAATAGTGTTGTTCTATATTAAAAATAAATTTGTATATTTAACTGTAAATAATGTATATATTGCACTCTAAACATGTATGTGTACAGAAAAAAGAAAGACCCGTTCGTGCTTCGTTAAGATATACAATATAGAACATATAGTTTTGCTGAGATCATGTCACCTGGCATGGCGCATTCACAGTATTGGCACCCGTCCTTCCCCGTTATAAACCCGTCCGTACAGTACGCGTCACACGTTTGCGCCGCTTCCGGGCATGGATTTGTATAACTCATCACTGAAATGAAATATAAAATGTTTTACTTATGCAGTTCGATGACGAGGGATCATCATTTAAATAAAATAAGTAATGTTTTACTTAAGCAGTTCGATGATGGGGAATCATAACCGAAATATAATGAATATAGGATATTATGTTTTTGTATTAGTAAAAGATAATATTTCATCGAGTGAGCTCCCAAAAGCTATAGTATACGAGTGGCGTAGTCACGATTAAAATATTTACTTTTGGTGTTCACGAGGTGTAATATATTGCAATCTCACATTGAAACATAGATTTTGTTATTATAACATGCCTAAAAAGGATATAAAATGACAGTAAATTGGTTTTATTTTCAGAAAAACGCACACAATTGTATGCGAACGTAACGTCATTTCAGAAATGACGTCGTTGAATTCGTGTCCTAGCCATATGCGCGCTGACGTTTGATTTGAATACGGGCCAAAATTTCAAAACAGTGAGAAATATCAAAATGTTATTTTACAGTTCGAAACATTGAAGTGACAATTTGATGTCACAGCTAAATCTCTAAAAAAGCACCGGAAAAATTATAATAAATATTTTTTTACTTATTCAGTTCGATGATGGGGAATGGATAAATATAATACACTAAACTATTCACTTAAACGAAATAAATATTGTTTTGTGTATGCAGTTCAACATAAGTGTTGTACAGTGGGTAAATGAATGCGTATAGTGTACACTGAAAGAGAATAAAATAACTATAAACGTTCATATCATCCTATTTCCTTAAAATACATACGTGCATTTGACCCGACAAGGTCTGCAATGGAACGTTCAGTTTTGATATATTAAATTAACTTTGATACGTCTGGAATTAGACAAAAAGTTTTGAGATATTTAATTAACATTGATAAGACAGTCGAAAATCATGATTAACAGGTATGGATAAAGCAAATAATATGAAAGTGGGCGCAAGTTTTGCTTACTTTAGTCTGAAAATGATACGTTCCGGGTACATTCAATGCATGCCAACTCTACCATAACCATGGGCATTAATTAAAAGCTCACATTGAAAACTGTCCAGGAAGCGCCTGATGCCCCCCACTAGCACCCTCAAGCGCCTGATGCCCCCCACTAGCACCCTCAAGGATCCGCTAGAGATTCGTGATTAAAATGTTCCTTTATACGCGGATAGCACGTAACGGAGATTAATATGGAGAACTTCCCCATTAATACATAGATGGTCGAGTTGAAAGTTTTCTTGATTAGTTTTGATATTCCCGTCATATGTCACATATTTGTTTTAAACTCAATACCGACAGTAACAATTGTAAACAAAGATTTGTCGCTGACTTACTGTTAAAAAAACATTTCAGTGAATTATTATTTGATTAGACGATGTACGTTATTATAACTCTTAATAAAATGTCTGTTCTGTTCTCATCTGTTCTGTTGAAGCTACATCTACACAAACACTGAAAATATATCCAAGTAAAAGTCTGATACTTATTAAATCGTTGAAATAATTTTAACTGTGTGCGTTCATATTGTATCATATTGTATCATATTATTGTATCATATTGTATCATATTGTATCATATTATATCATATTGTATGGCGTGAGGATGCCCTTTGTCAAATATAAGATAAGAAAACAAATCTGTTTTGCAATTGAAATAAAAAACATTTATAGACTAAAAATGTGTTATATAGAAAATATATATATGAAGAAAGAATGAATAATTATATCCCATGTAAAATTAAAATCAGGTCAATAAACGATTCATATGAAGTATAATTGTATTGGGTATAATAAGCATTATGGGATACTATCTATTTACATTTTGTAACAGCGGTTTTGGTAAGTTTGAGAACAAACATTATTGCAGCGTCCAATTTTCTATCTAGAAAATATTACGAGACTGTTTCTCCCAGATATCTCGGCCCAATTTCTCGAAACTTCTTAAGTCCCTTATAACAGGATCAAGCTAAGCTCGCTATTTTGGTCTTTCAATTACTTGCGTAATATTTACTTTTTTTAGAATTTTAACACTTAATATAGGAATTATCTTCAAGATAATTACAATAAACCATTTTTTACCAATCAAAATCCAATTTAAGTATGCATTTTGCCTTCTTGAAATAAGCAACTTCAGCCCGTTAAGCTTAAGAAGTTTCGATTAATTGGGGCCTGGTCTTATTACAAATGCTCACAATTATTGAAGTCAAGTATGAATAACGACTTAGGCAAACACCAGTACAACTTTTCTTTTTGCAATGTTGCCCGGCTTTAGTTGTCATGCCGTCAGTGTATTGGACAAGGGCTAAAAGCGGTATTGAATACCTTACTTATATGCATGTAATAATAGCAAAACATTGCTTCCGTCTTAACTGACCGATACATGGCATTGGTTCTTTGGCCATTAAAAATTGCCAAGCCACAAGCGTATACGCGTATTTAGTTCAATGATATAATAAAATAAATTGAAATGCATTAAAAACAAACTTGAGCAATGTAAAACTGTATTTTATATAATATTTAACTAATAAACAAATGGTATTATTATAAAGTTTGTATTCGTATGAACAATTCAAGAAAGAAATATTAAGATCCTCTTGGAATTTCATAGTTCCAGCAAAAATTAACATGACTCAAATGTGAGCCGCGTGCCTCCTGGTGAGTTGTCGGAGGTTGTTTGTCGGAGGTGGTCAAAGTAATCCATTGCATTAAAGAATTTTGATTGTCCTATAATATTATATAATGCCTGCATTGGTCAAATGTATGGCTAAATGACAATCAGCGCCGAACACTGTTATTAAACTTGAAGAGTCTCTGGGTTGTGGCAAGAATTTTACTAACGTCAGTTAGCCTTAATTTATTTTTAGCAAAAAGCTTTCCTATGATTTTTTTCATGAATAAAAACTACATTTGTTCTTATAACATTGTTTGTTTTAGTTGTAAATATATTTAAACGCTGAATTGTCACGTGAGCTTATTCGTACAACATACGGGTGACTGTACAGTGCCAGGCTGGCTGTGAGCATTCATCTTAAATAGTCATACTTAATACCATTCACAGAATATATTTTAATTAAAGTTTGCATGAAAACATATCAGAAATCTGTCTTTAAACTGAGTCTTATGTATGTTTATTTCTTTTTAAAATCTATTTTTTTGTACTTATTTTTACTATTTTATATTTGTTTTACTTTGCGTAAATTTCGCTAAATGTAGCTTTTAACTTTATCAATGTTTCTATCTAAATGCAATCACTCTTATATAATACATACTTTCTATAATTACAAACTATAAATACCTGGTGCGCTACTAACGAAGTCGTCCAGCAATATAATTCCGCTGAAGAGGCAGCCCAGAACTGCTTGGAAACTCACTTTCTTAAATTCCATCTTTTTATTTTTGTTTTATTTTGATTGATCAGTATTTCCTTTTTGCTTGTGGTTTTATATTTTCTTCCAGAATGCTTCCCCGTTTTGATATTTATAATGTAAATGATCGTTATAAATTTTAATTGCTTATTTCGTTTTTAATTGATTGTTTCACCCACGCGTTTTGGTACATTAAATTATGAGATGTTTAAAGAATGAACTGCACAAATAAACTGATGTATTTCGGGATGTCACCTTATATACAACAAGGCGTATACCAGCAAGATTGACGTGTTTTATCTCTTAAGTATTTACGAGATTTTGATTCACCCATTGACGTCACGGGTAGAATTCGCTTAAATGACAGATTCAAGATTTTCTTAATATCTTGGACACAAAATTAAATCTCTTTGCATTATGGGATCAGATTTATTACTATCTACATCAATCTTACGGTTTATTTTCAATAATGTATTGAGTCTGGCAAATTTGGATGTTATGTAATTGTGAAATTGGTTCTAGAAGAGAAATGATGATAAAAAAGCTGATCTTGTTACTTTGACTAGTTTTAAAATTGTGCGCATATCAATAGATAAATATCATCTCTAATATAATAATAAAGATGTTTTGTAACTTTTATGATTTAAAGCTACACTCTTACAGATTTACCGTTGGAACAACTTTTTTCTTGAACTGAGCCAATTTTTGCGTAAATATCTGCAGATAAGTGATTTAAAATTTATGTTTTATGCCTAAAAGTGGTTACTAACGGTTTAAGAAAAATGCATAAAACATAATTTTTAAATCACTCATCTGCAGAAAATCTGCGATCTGATTTGTTGACAGCAGTCTTATATCACTTGTTTCCATGATTTTTTCGCATAATTTGCTCGTTCCAAGAAAAATAAAAAAAAAGTCGTCGAAACGTCCAATCTGTGAGAGTGCAGCTTTAAAAGGACTCGTTCATGGTTGGTAAATGCACTTTTTATTACGAAGTAAAGAGATTGAGCTTTCCTGGTAGGGCAAAACACTTGCATTTTAATTATGATACTTTTTGATACCAGAAAACAGTATGATTAAAGTATAATAAAAATAACATCGTTATTGGGGAGCGAATCATAAAACGCCAAGAAAAAAAAGAAAACTGATACATATTCACTCGCTAACAGTTATAGATATCTAACGGACATTGTAATAAAAACAAATTCGTAAAAAAGTGCATGAACAAACCATGAAATAACATGACATAACCGATGTGCGTCGGTAACACTTTCGAAAATCTGATGACTCTACGAATATCTATCTACGCAATCTGGCGTGTATCGTCAATTATATATAAAAATCCAATTTGAACGCATTTTGAGAAAAAAATGTCAATTTTTTTTAATCTGTTGAGATATATTTCACTAAATTAATTATTCTTCCTTCAATAACGTAAATGTTCTCAGTTTATTACTGACATGTTTATTAAACTTTTTCAATTAATTTTAATATCTTAACATTTTTTACCAATAATTCGCTGACGTCATTAAACATAAAAAGTAGTGCCCAAGTAAGTCTCTAATACCGCTGTATATACTTACCGTCGAAAGGGTGATAGTGTACAAATTCTAAAAGTGCTTACTTAAGCGCTAAGATAATATTTAAAATTCCAACAGCCTTCACGGCATTAAAGAATGACATTTTATTCATATCCATGAATTCTTCTAAACACGTCATGACAGAAAACAATTTCAAACAGTCCATTCACATGTCAAAGAATCTATGTCAGTATAGACAACCTTTTTGTGAACAGTAATATGTACGTACGACAAATTACTTCAGACGCTTTGATTACAACGATGAGGAATACCCCTTTTTGTCAGAGTTGCATAAACGGTTGATATGCTTTTGAACGAAAATAAAACTTATTGTGTTTTAATCAGGAATGGAATGAGGCTTAAAGATGTTGGTGCATTCTGGTGAATATAAGTTGATAGGGTGCATTCTGGCGAATATAAGATGATAGGGTGCATTCTGGCAAATATAAGACGAAAGAGTGCATTCTGATGAATAGAAGATGATAGGATGCATTCTGGTGAATAAAAGATGATAGGGTGCATTATGGTGAATATAAGATGATAGGATGCATTCTGGTTGGTGCATTCTGGTGAATATTAGACGATAGAGTGCATTCTGTTGAATATTAGATGATAGGTTGCATTCTGGTGAATATAAGACGATCGGGTGCATTCTCATGAATATAAGACGATAGGGTGCATTCTAGTGAATATAAGATGATAGGGTGCATTATGGTGAATATTAGACGATAGGGTGCATTCTGGTGAATATATGATGATAGGGTGCATTCTGGTGAATATTAGATGATAGGGTGCATTCTTGAAAATATAAGACGATAGGGTGCATTCTGGGTAAATTCTGGTGAATATAAGATGATAGGGTGCATTCCGGTAGATATAAGATGATACGGATTATTCTGTTGAATATAAGATGATAGGGTGCATTCTGGTGAATATAAGGTGATAGGGTGCATTCTGGTGAATATAAGATGATAGGTGCATTCTGGGGAATATAAGGTGATAGGGTGCATTCTGGTGAATATAAGATGATAGGTGCATTCTGGGGAATATAAGATGATAGGGTGCATTCTGGTGATTATTAGACGATCGGGTGAATTCTGGTGAATATAAGATGATAGGTTGCATTCTGGTGAATATACGATGATAGGGTGCATTCTGATGCATATAAGGCGATAGGGTACATTCTGGTGAAGATAAGACGATAGGGTGCATTCTGGTAAATTCTGGTGAGATGATAGGGTGCATTCCGGTAGATAAAGACGATAGTGTGCATTCTGGTGAATATAAGATGATAGGGTGCAATCTGGTGAATATTAGACGATAGGGTGCATTCTGGTGATTATTAGACGATAGGGATCATTCTGGTGAATATAAGATGATAGGGTGCATTCTGATGAATATAAGATGATAGTGTGCATTCTGGTGATTATAAGACGATAGGGTGCATTCTGATGAATATAAGATGATAGGGTGCATTCTGGTGATTATTAGACGATATGGTGAATTCTGGTGAATATAAGATGATAGGGTGCATTCTGATGAATATAAGATGATAGGGTGCATTCCGGTAGATATAAGACGATAGGGATCATTCTGGTGAATATAAGATGATAGGGTGCATTCTGGTGATTATAAGACGATATGGTGCATTCCGATGAATATAAGATGATTGGGTGCATTCTGGTGATTATTAGACGATAGGGTGAATTCTGGTGAATATTAGATGATAGGGTGCATTCTGATGAATATAAGATGATAGGGTGCATTCTTGTGATTATTAGAAGATATGGTGAATTCTGATGAATATAAGATGATAGGGTGCATTCTGATGAATATAAGACGATAGGGTGCATTCTGATGAATTTTAGATGTTATGGTGCCTTCTGATAAATATAAGATGATATGGAGCATTCTGGTTAATATTAGACGATAGGGTGCATTCTGGCAAATATAAGACGAAAGAGTGCATTCTGGTGAATATAAGACGATAGGGTGCATTCTGGTGAATATAAGATGATAGGGTGCATTCTGATGAATATAAGATGATAGGGTGCAATCTGGTGAATATTAGACGATAGGGTGCATTCTGGTGAAGATAAGGCGATAGGGTACATTCTGGTGAAGATAAGACGATAGGGTGCATTCTGGGTAAATTCTGGTGAATATAAGATGATAGGGTGCATTCCGGTAGATATAAGATGATACGGATTATTCTGTTGAATATAAGATGATAGGGTGCATTCTGGTGAATATAAGGTGATAGGGTGCATTCTGGTGAATATAAGATGATAGGTGCATTCTGGGGAATATAAGATGATAGGGTGCATTCTGGTGAATATAAGACGATAGGGTGCATTCTGGTGATTATTAGACGATAGGGTGCATTCTGGTGAATATACGATGATAGATGCATTCTGGTGAACATACGACGATAGGGTAGATTCTGGTGAAGATAAGGCGATAGGGTACATTATGGTGCAGATAAGACGATAGGGTGCATTCTGGTGAAATTCTGGTGCATTTAAGATGATAGGGTGCATTCCGGTAGATATAAGACGATAGGGATCATTCTGGTGAATATAAGATGATAGGGTGCATTCTGGTGATTATTTGACGACAGGGTGCATTCTGGTGATTATTAGACGATAGGGATCATTCTGGTGAATATAAGATGATAGTGTGCATTCTGATGCATATAAGATGATAGGGTGCATTCTGGTGATTATAAGACGATAGGGTGCATTCTGATGAATATAAGATGATAGGGTGCATTCTGATGAATATAAGATGATAGGGTGCATTCTGGTGATTATAAGATGATAGGGTGCATTCTGATGAATATAAGATGATAGGGTGCATTCTTGTGATTATTAGACGATAGGGTGAATTCTGATGAATATAAGATGATAGGGTGCATTCTGATGAATTTTAGATGTTATGATGCATTCTGATAAATATAAGATGATATGGTGCATTCTGGTTAATATAAGACGATAGGGTGCATTCGGGCAAATATAAGACGAAAGAGTGCATTCTGGTGAATATAAGACGATAGGGTGCATTCTGGCGAATATAAGACGAAAGAGTGCATTCTGATGAATGTAAGACGATAGGGTGCATTCTGGTAAACATAAGATGATAGGGCGCATTCCGGTGAATATAAGATGATAGGGTGCATTCAGGTGAATATAAGACGAAAGAGTGCATTCTGGTGAATATAAGACGATAGGGTGCATTCTGGCAAATATAAGATGATAGGGCGCATTCCGGTGAATATAAGATGATAGGGTGCATTCTGGTGATTATTAGACGATAGGGTGCATTCTGGTGAATATAAGATGATAGGGTGCATTCTGATGAATATAAGATGATAGGGTGCATTCTTGTGATTATTAGACGATAGGGTGAATTCTGATGAATATAAGATGATAGGGTGCATTCTGATGAATTTTAGATGTTATGATGCATTCTGATAAATATAAGATGATATGGTGCATTCTGGTTAATATAAGACGATAGGGTGCATTCGGGCAAATATAAGACGAAAGAGTGCATTCTGGTGAATATAAGACGATAGGGTGCATTCTGGCGAATATAAGACGAAAGAGTGCATTCTGATGAATGTAAGACGATAGGGTGCATTCTGGTAAACATAAGATGATAGGGCGCATTCCGGTGAATATAAGATGATAGGGTGCATTCAGGTGAATATAAGACGAAAGAGTGCATTCTGGTGAATATAAGACGATAGGGTGCATTCTGGCAAATATAAGATGATAGGGCGCATTCCGGTGAATATAAGATGATAGGGTGCATTCTGGTGAATATAAGATGAAAGAGTGAATTCTGGTGAATATAAGATGATAGGGTGCATTCCGGTAGATATAAGATGATACGATTATTCTGTTGAATATAAGATGATAGGGTGCATTCTGGTGAATATAAGGTGATATGGTGCATTCTGGTGAATATAAGATGATAGGTGCATTCTGGGGAATATAAGATGATAGGGTGCATTCTGGTGAATATAAGACGATAGGGTGCATTCTGGTGATTATTAGACGATAGGGTGCATTCTGGTGAATATACGATGATAGATGCATTCTGGTGAACATACGACGATAGGGTAGATTCTGGTGAAGATAAGGCGATAGGGTACATTATGGTGCAGATAAGACGATAGGGTGCATTCTGGTGAAATTCTGGTGCATTTAAGATGATAGGGTGCATTCCGGTAGATATAAGACGATAGGGATCATTCTGGTGAATATAAGATGATAGGGTGCATTCTGGTGATTATTTGACGACAGGGTGCATTCTGGTGATTATTAGACGATAGGGATCATTCTGGTGAATATAAGATGATAGTGTGCATTCTGATGCATATAAGATGATAGGGTGCATTCTGGTGATTATAAGACGATAGGTTGCACTCTGATGTATATAAGATGATAGGGTGCATTCTGATGAATATAAGATGATAGGGTGCATTCTGGTGATTATAAGATGATAGGGTGCATTCTGATGTATATAAGATGATGGGGTGCATTCTTGTGATTATTAGACGATAGGGTGAATTCTGATGAATATAAGATGATAGGGTGCATTCTGATGAATTTTAGATGTTATGATGCATTCTGATAAATATAAGATGATATGGTGCATTCTGGTTAATATAAGACGATAGGGTGCATTCGGGCAAATATAAGACGAAAGAGTGCATTCTGGTGAATATAAGACGATAGGGTGCATTCTGGCGAATATAAGACGAAAGAGTGCATTCTGATGAATGTAAGACGATAGGGTGCATTCTGGTAAACATAAGATGATAGGGCGCATTCCGGTGAATATATGATGATAGGGTGCATTCAGGTGAATATAAGACGAAAGAGTGCATTCTGGTGAATATAAGACGATAGGGTGCATTCTGGTGAATATAAGATGATAGGGTGCATTCTGGTGAATATAAGATGATAGGGTGCATTCTGGTGATTATTAGACGATAGGGTGAATTCTGGTGAATATAAGATGATAGGGTGCATTCTGATGAATATAAGATGATAGGGTGCATTCTTGTGATTATTAGACGATAGGGTGAATTCTGATGAATATAAGATGATAGGGTGCATTCTGATGAATTTTAGATGTTATGATGCATTCTGATAAATATAAGATGATATGGTGCATTCTGGTTAATATAAGACGATAGGGTGCATTCGGGCAAATATAAGACGAAAGAGTGCATTCTGGTGAATATAAGACGATAGGGTGCATTCTGGCGAATATAAGACGAAAGAGTGCATTCTGATGAATGTAAGACGATAGGGTGCATTCTGGTAAACATAAGATGATAGGGCGCATTCCGGTGAATATAAGATGATAGGGTGCATTCTGGTGAATATAAGACGAAAGAGTGCATTCTGGTGAATATAAGACGATAGGGTGCATTCTGGCAAATATAAGATGATAGGGCGCATTCCGGTGAATATAAGATGATAGGGTGCATTCTGGTGAATATAAGATGATAGGATGCATTCTGGTGAATATAAGATGATAGGGTGCATTCTGGTGAATATAAGGCGATAGGGTACATTCTGGTGAAGATAAGACGATAGGGTGCATTCTGGTGAAATTATGGTGCATATAAGATGATAGGGTGCATTCTGGTGACTATTAGACGATAGGGTGCATTCTGGTGATTATTAGACGATATCGATCATTCTGGTGAATATAAGATGATAGGGTGCATTCTGATGCATATAAGATGATAGGGTGCATTCTGGTGATTATAAGACGATAGGGTGCATTCTGGTGAATATATGGTGCATTCTGGTAGATATAAGATGATAGGATGCATTCTGATGAATATCAGATGATAGGGTGCATTCTGGTGATTATTAGACGATAGGGTAAATTCTGGTGAATATAAGATGATATGGTGCATTCTGATGAATATAAGATGATAGGGTGCATTCTTGTGATTATTAGACGATAGGGTGAATTCTGGTGAATATAAGATGATAGGGTGTATTCTGATGAATATAAGACGACAGGGTGCATTCTGATGAATTTTAGATGTCATGGTGCATTCTGATAAATATAAGATGATATGGTGCATTCTTGTGATTATAAGACGATAGGGTGCATTCTGGCAAATATAAGACGAAATAGTGACTCTGATGAATATAAGACGATAGGGTGCATTCTGGTGAATATAAGATGATAGGGTGCATTCTGGTGAATATAAGATGATAGGATGCATTGTGGTGAATATAAGATGATAGGGTGCATTCCGGTGGATATAAGATGATAGGGTGCATTCTGGTGAATATAAGATGATAGGGTGCATTCCGGTGAATATAAGATGATAGGGTGCATTCTGGCGAATATAAGATGATAGGGCGCATTCCGGTGAATATAAGACGATAGGGTGCATTCTAGTGAATATAAGATGATAGGGTGCATTCTGGTGATTTTTAGACGATAGGGTGCATCTGATGAATATTAGACGATATGGTGCATTCTGGTGAAATTTAGATGATAGGGTGCATTCTGATGAATATAAGACGACTAACGATGTGATGCTGGTGCATATATGACGATATGGTGCATTATTGTCAATGTATAAGATTAAAGGGTGCATCCTGATAATTTAAGCATGCCAGTTTGTATTTTGGTGAACATAAGATGACTGTTTGCATTCTGGTGGATATCAAACAATTTGTTATAAGACAATTGGGTGCATTTAGGTAATCGTACAGTAGTGTTGGGTGCATACTATTGAAAGAAAGATGCATTCTGGTGAGAAAAAAATGATAGGGTGCATTCATGCCATTTTGCATGATTTATGCATTATGTTTTATATGATGATCAGGAAACAGTTAAGAAACAAGTATGTCCTCAGAGAATTAACCTCTGCTCCTTGAAAGGTAAAACTACGATTCATTTTATCGCCATGGGATATTTGTATTATTTAGAAAGCATTTTGGGAATGGTCAATGAAGCTTTCATTATCTCTCAGAGATCATGAAATCGTTTATTTCATGAATAGTTGGGTTTAAATAGAGCAAACTCGGATACAAATATAACCTCAAAGTAGTATGCACTGTGTTTTTTGCAATAGAAAACCAAAGCGTTTTAAATAAAACCAATACCAAATTTGTTTCACAAATAGGCAAAAGAAATATAAGAAATACCATCAAAGGTTTATATTTCGGTCCAACACTTGTTAAGTAATCTTACCGTCAGGAGGCGCACAAATACAATATTGACACATTTCCATTGGCCCGTTGTAATATCCCCGGTCACATGACAAGTCACATGATGTGCCGGGAAAGCATGGATTGGAGTATTTTTTTGAATAAGTCCCAGATGTTATCATAGATCCATCGCCAACGATTGGTCCTCCGCCAAACGAAATCGAGGCACCACCTTGAGGAAACGGATATCCGATAGTTCAAACATTCCCGAGTAATTGTTGGAACTTTTTAAGTACAATTTCAATGCCCAATAGTAGCTGCGAGAATTTACAAAAAAAGTCTTACAACGATTTATGGTCCTATATGTAAACGCGTTCATAATGGAATTGTTTCCTATTGTATACACGAAGCAAATATCATAATATAGATTAATATTACATACAACCGGAACGGCCCGAGCGAAGAAATACCAATTTTGTCCGTTAGGACAAACACAAATTAATATGTTTTCCTTCGTTATTCAACGACCGAACATTATTTTGTTACATAGTAATGTATCATAAATATCAAGTAAGAGATATTCCGGCGCTTTTGAACGAAATCCTTTGAGGATTGGGAACCCATATCAAGGGGTACGGAGATGCGCTGACCTGTAAATGCTGGTGCACTGTCGGTCCAGGTAGCTGTTGCACAAACTCGACACCCATTCTGATTGGTAGTATACCCGTTAGCACAAGGATATAGCGGATATGAGCAGTCTATTCCGGTCTGCACGGGGAACTGACATTGTGATACGGGAAGAACTGAAATATACGGGAAATAAATACAGTACGGGATACGGTAATATGCGGATATCATAAAAACGTACGGAATAATTGTGATACGCGAAGAACTAGAATGTACGGGGAAAATACAAAGTAAGGGGTACGGTATTTTATTGAAGTTTCTGTTAGCAGTAAAAGAATGCATTTTAATAGTTTGTTAAAGCCGTTCGATAAGTTTGGTGCTGCACTGTACGGGAATTAAGATAAAACACGCCGAATAATCAAGTACAACGCGATACGGAGTGAAATTCTGAAATTATATTAAGCCGCCCTTGGGCAAATTTTTTTTTATAACAATTAAAACTTTTTTTTCTAAATAAATATAAAATGTAAACATCGTATGGTTTGTTGTTGTACTTCTTTTATTGTTTTTACTTAATTTAATTTAATAAATTGCCAATTTCTTAAATGCTTTCTTAAGTTAAAGACAATTAAGATAACACCTGAATGTAATGACCTATAATATTTGAACCCGGCTTCTAGTTGCCAGATCGTTGTAGTGAGATGTTGAGTTGAATGTCATGATTTCTTGAACAAAAAAAAAAACAACAACAAAAAAATGCACGAGAACGTGCCTAGGTTTCTGTAATACATGATTTTGAGAGAAGCGAATTAATGATTGAAAGACCGCAGAGATGGGATGAATTTAAATGAAGGAGAAGGCAGAAAACACAAAGGAAGGGAAACAAGTGCTGTCCAATGAAAATGAAGGAGGAAAGAAGGAAATGCATTGAGGAAACAGGTAAACACATTCGCAACAATACATTTCTTAACAATTAAATTTAAATAACTATTGTATACATTGTCATCTCTATAATACTAAATATGGAACTAACATTTATCTTTGTTTAATTAGAAACTAATCTATAACACGTGCTTTATTATTTCCAAAGTAATACAATACAAATTTTAACTGTACGTAAAAAGAAGCCAAGTTTACTTACATACGCAGAAAACAAACCGGAGTGAATCGGTCAATATTGAAGTCATTTTAATCAACTCCAAATACTGATATCTATTAGGAAGTCAGTGCTAACGACTGCCTATATATGGTATATGATTGATCGAATATGGGACATCAGCACAGAAATGTGCAGTATGCATTTATCACTTGCTTCGATAACTCACGAAAGTTTACCCATTAAAGCTTAAAATAAACCTAGCCTTCCTTAAGGCACACTTATTTGTTTACTCAAATGGGTGTAGTAATCGAGGGCTTACCCAAATCTGTCATATTTGATAACTGGGTGATACCAGAATCTACATAGTTCATCATCTTCATCTTTGAAGAAGATAAAACGCTTTTTGAGCATTGCACTTTAAAGTGATACTAATAAATAAATCTGTTTTGCGGCGCATTTTTGTCGGAATGTTTTTTTTTTAAATTTATTTTAGTTATAGAATGTACACCAAACTACGAACAAATACTAAATACAGTATACATTGTACTTAGTAAAGGTAAGTGTTTATCTTTTGGTCTTCTCAACGATAAAATCGGCAACTCGGGCGACGCCAAGCGCCAAATACTCGTTAGAAGACGAACATTAAATGCCAGCATTTTTCGTGTTCAGCGCACATTGCCTATCGAATGCCTGGTCCACATTTCCTTATGTTAACTACCTATTAAATGGGCCAGCCACTGTATACATCTATCGCTTTTTAATAATTAACCCTATATAAATCAATAACGGCTGTCTGCAGACATACTGAAATAAATAGATATGAAAACTTGAGAAATTATGCCTTCTCAATGGATAAAATAAAATGTTGACCACTAAATGTAAGCGCAGTTTTAAGAACATCGTAGTAATATACGACACTCCTTATTTCGTCCCAAACATAAGCTCCACTCCACGTAAACTTAACTAATCTAAATGACCTTCACTTCCGAATACGTTAGTTTATTTTAGAATCAAGTCAACAAAATAATAGCAGGTGTGTTGAAGTTAAGTCACGAATGTAGATACTGGAACAATGTTAACGCATCGCTATCACAGTGATAAAACCTTGTTTTGTTTGTGAGTATATATGGCAGGACGACTTAGAACAGTAGTCAATTAACCACGATCGTTGTTAAGTTGAAATATTATGACATGGTGTACATATATGTGACGTCGTCAGCGAAAATGAGTCCTGTTGAGGTAATCACGTTACCGAGATAAAGCGAGAGTAAAAAACAACACGTTTTCTGAGCAATTATCGTTTTGTCAATCAACTATTTTGACATTATTTGTTCAAAGTATTTACAAAATCGAAGTGTATACACTCTATAAAGGAACATCACTCTGCTTCCAGTTGATTATTGTCGATAATATTCATGATGCCTGACCTTAAATCATGACTAATCGCCCTTGATCTGAAGGTGTCGCTCTCCGCAATTTTGATGAAAACATGTCGAAATCCGTACCAAAGATATGACGGTTTTGCCGGTTTATTCACTCGGCATTAGCATGTTTTTCGGATTAATTACACGGAAAAGATTATTTGGAAGGTAATGTATGCAATTATCAATGTTGTCATCCTTTATTTAAATTGGCATTTGATGTTTATTTTAAATAACCTTTTGACAGTTTGACCCGGAAGTATTTTTTTCGTAACAACAGACAGTTTACAGATATTATGGCGGAAAATTTGAAAAACACTTGAAACTTTTATGAAAATGTCCCAGTTTAGTCAAGCAAGTACCATCCCCTATGAATTAAGCCAAGACCATTTATTTCGCGAAGAATTATTAGAAGTTGATAGACTTTATTTTCATGAAGTTTTGTGTCCAGAGGGTGGTGCAAGTGAGATAGAATTTAGTCAGTCTGATTCAGAAAATGATTCTAGCCATGAAAGTAATTCTGTAAATGATGAATCAGATGATGATGAATGTAATACAGAGACTGTTCATTGTGAAAGTTTTGACCATGATTTAGAACCCACTGAAGAGGATTTAAGACAGAGAAAGAAAACAGATGATTTCTTTACTCAGACCTGCAAGTGTAAAAAACTCTATGGCAAACCATGCAGTCAAGTTGTGGATGGTAATGATATTTCTGACTTACGTATGTATTCAGCTGGTTTGCAAACAGATGAACTTGATCTTGTTATTAAATCAGCCATGTTGTGCCACAGAAAAAATGGCCAACAAACTGACAGTAGTAAACATAAACGGCAGGCGAGAGTTAGGCCCAGTCAGAAGTTTTATGTAAAGGGAGTTGAAGTTTGCCGTGAAGTATTCTGTTTTGCATACAACATCGGAAAGGAGAAACTAAAACGAATTGGTCGGTCTCTTGACAGTGATGGATTGATTGCTAGGACTCATGGTAATACCAAAAGACTACCTCATAATGCTATCACATTTGAGGAGAGAGAAAATATAAGAAAGTTCCTCATCTGCTATGCATCTGACAATGCAATGCCCCTTCCCGGAAGACTTCCAAACCACCGCAATAGTAAAGTGATGTTGTTGCCATCTGATAAGTCACAAGCAGACATTCATGTGGAATATGAAAAAATAGACGGTGCAAGAAGTATTAGTCTTAGTACTTTTACCAGAGTATGGCGGGAGTTGTGCCCACATATTGTCTTAGCGAAACCAAAAACAGACTTGTGTTTTAGATGCCAAACATTTTCTTGTAAAATTTCACAAAGTGGTGACCTTTCTGAAGATGATAAAATGACACTTCTTGATGAATATGAAAGTCATGTTGAAAGTGCTAGACATCAGAGGGAGCAATATAGAATGCAGTGTGATGACTCTAAAGTTACATGTAGTGAAAACATTACAGTTGAAGGTGTGCTTTGGTTAATAAATTTCTATGCGCTATAGTATTAGCTGTCTAATGGCATGCCTCAAGATTTTCTAGTCTTAAAATTAAAATAGAATATGTTAAATTCTTTATTTCATTTTAATTGACATGCTGGCCATTGAGTTATCATTTTTTAAAATGTCCATCTGCATCAATAATAGTGACTTTTACATTTTACAGAAGTTTTTTTTATGCCTGTTATGCTTGTATATATATACTGGACATGTAAACTTTGAGCGTATAAATATTTAAAACATGGATAAAATTTTGAAACAGAATGAAAAGATACCCATCAGATCATTTTATATTACTTATATATTTCCTTCTAGGCCAACAATATAAATTGTGAAAAATATATATTTTAGGTGCAGTATCATGTTCCTTAGATGCAACCGTCCACTACAGCTGGGACTTTGCACAGCAGGTTCATATTCCACACCATAGCCAACAGGTTAGTTTTTTTTCTATCAAGTACTGTACAAGGAAATTTTTTTTTTCACTGAACTTACCAATTTATTGCAAGAGATAATCTTTTTTATTGGATTTATTGTGCAGTAATTTGCATGATGTATCATACTTTTGAGTGCCTTAGGTTTACTGCAGTAAATGTATGTTTCAACTGAAATGGTTTCATATTGTATTTATTGAATGTAAATACTGTTGTCAAATTTATGTTGTCAAGCTTTTATCTATTACAGGTTGGACCCCTGTATTTCAAAACTGCCAGGAGATGTGAGGTATTTGGAGTTTGCTGTGAAGGATCTGGTAATTCCCTTTTTTACAGTTTAAAATTGCAAAATGTTCTCTGTCATTATAAGATGTCCTGATGTCAAATGTTAATAATTGAGAATTGAAGGAGCACTTCTTAGCAATAAATGTTTTACTTCATTCAAACAAACTGATTAAGAATGTAACATTTCCATTGGTCAAAAGCCATCATGTACATATCAAGATCTGGAATTGGATGTGTTTATGAACATTTATTTGGTATATATATGTTAGTTATGAGAAATGTTTTTTGTATTAATGTTGAATGCTGGTGCTGTTAAATTTTGCTTCTGTTGCTGATGGTGGTGATGATTACAGGGATGATAAAATTCCGGATTAATCCGGAATTCCGGATTTAAGGCCTCACTGATCGATTTTGAGATTAATGTAAATCCGTTGAGTTTTTTTCTAGGGGGGAGGGGTACTGGGAGCGAATCGAGCTCAGTTCGAACATATTGTACGAAAGGTGAGTTTTCCGGAAGTGTAAAGCCGGAAATTAACGAACCTATTTACGTCCTGGCAATCGAGCTATATGATTGGTTAAGATAGCATCCGGTGATTACGGAAATTACCGATGGGACTAGAAGACAGTATCCGGATGGTCGTATCCGGATATAACAGACGACGGAGACGAATAAACGGGTATTGGAAAAAAACGACCACCACCAACTTCTAAAAACATCGATTCGTCGATTTAAAGGGTATATTTGGCATTTATTTTTAAGAAAATTTCCCGAAACGTTTCTTTTTAAGTTAATAGAAAGTGATTAAACTAATAATGAATTTTGCGCATCTAGCATCATTTCGGACATCCCGATTCGGATTGTGTCATAATAATCGATTTTTATTTTACAAATTTGAATTGGCCGATTGAAGTTTACGCTGTAAACCGTTTCTTTATTATTCTCATAATGTTTGAAGCATTGTTCTCAATAAGAAGTGGCTTTTGACCAGTATGGGAGGTTCAAATGAAAGTTGGTTTAGAGTAAATTTAAAAAAAATAAATAAATATTTTGTAGTAGTAACACATATTACGTAGAGGCAGCCATTTTATTTTCTATTTGAGACAGTTCAACAAAACTTCTTGAGGACCCAGTTTGAGTGAGATTTAAATTCTATAGTTGTAATTTGTATTTCCAGGTATGTTGATGGTTACAAAAGTCGGGGATGAACAAACACCTCAGCCAGTGCATCCAGTTGTTCCTGTCAGTGACTGACAATTCAATCCAGAGGCCATGATACTTGGATTTATGACTGAACATGCTCCCTGGCACCACAGTAGTGTGTCTTACTTAAGACACTTGCCAAAGATACAAAAGCTCTCAGCGAATTAAAACTTCAAAGGTGTACAGCATCATACAAGATGACTTACGTAGTGGCTAGCCATTTCAATGATGAACATGTGGAGGAGTTAATGGATCTCGGTTTTGTTTCAACTAAGACAAGTCAACAAACACAATGAGAAAACTGTTGCAGCTATTTTTCTGCTATAGAGAAAGAAATAGTGTTGAGGCATTTGGCCTCCTTAAAAATCACAAGGGCTGATTCTGAATCAATTTTCATAGAATTTGAAAGCCAGTTTGAGAGACTTGGAACTGCCGTGGGACAATCTAGTTTGTGTGCTACTGGACTCATGTAACACCATGAGGGGAAAGAATCTGGCTTAGGGACCAGAATACGTCAAAGTCCACCATGTCCACAACAACTACGCTGCCAAAGCATTTAAGTCCCGTTTGGATATTACTTGGAATAATATATATAATAATTAATAACATTATATTCTCATCAAATGTGCAGAAAATGGAATACATACTCTTAATACGATACCTAAAAATTGAATAATTAACAATTTTACAATTAACATTTGCAAGCATGATAATCGATATGTAATCGATATGTTGTTCATTATTATAAATCAAACATCCCATAGTGTAGACTGTTCATACACAGGCATTTGATCATAGCCAGTTGAGTTTTATGGGAAGTGGACAACTGAACCAAAATGTCAGGTACATGTCTAATGCCTAGGTAAAAAAAAAGTAAATTTAACTTTGTTTAAAGACAAAGGTGTTAAACTTCACTCCTAAGATTCCTGATTATTGTTCTGATTGTGGATGTCTCGTGTTGAACATAATTATATCTACCAAACCGAAAGGTGTACTCCTTGAACACTGTTCTAAGGCAAAAAAGGGTATTAGAATCCCTGAAATACGGAAAGCTTCGGGGGGCTTCGCCCCCCTTGTCCCCCACCAGGGCTTTGCCCTGGACCCATCGGGGGCCTTCAGCGGCCCCCTGAACCCCACCCAGAAATTTTCAGGATTGGCAACTTAGCTCTGTTATCATCCCTGTGATTAAGAACAGTGATAAGACGATAAATATTTTTCAGAGAAACAGGTGTTTTACCTTGGTGATGAGGGTGTTGCCCCAGGCAAAGGAGCAAACACAGTTGTCAGCTACCTCCACCATTACTTTGAAAACTACGGCCTGGGTGAGGAACATGCCCAGTTCCATTTTGACAATTGCCAAGGACAGAACAAAAGTAATGCAGTTCTTGGTTATGCTGTGTGGAGAACATTGACGGGTGAGAGTTGTTGTGTTTTAGTGGAAAAAATAAAATATGTTTCATGATGTAAACTAAATTATGTTATTGCTTTTTAACTATCTCAAAAGGTTTCCAGTAACACTATAGATGAGTGAAACAGATGTATAGCTTTAGAAGTTTTCAATTTGTTGTACTTAAAAAATAAACAACAGATAAAATTCAGTGTTTAATTTGAAATAAAGAGACCTTATAACAATTAACACTTCTATTACAGGAGGGCATAAGACAATCCAATATTCATTGATGCTAGCCGGCCACACCAAATTCTCATGTGATTGGCATTTTGGAGTGTGGAAAAACAGATGGAGACACATGGATGCAGAGACAGTTGAGGTATTCAGGGAGTTAGATGTTTACCACACCAATATTTTAAAATAATAATAGACATAAATTACTTACACATGTTTCAAGATTTATTGATTTCCTTCTTTTTAATACAGTTATAAACTAATAAGAAGTGGCATGAAAAAAATGGGAATTTTTATAGTTAAGATTGAAAATAATAATATATGACTTGGGTTATATTAAATTGATAATTATATGAAATAAGTTCATGTATTATCATGTATATTTAGATATAATAGATCATTGATAAATTCACTGATGCTATATACTTCATGTAGGCATTTCATTGTGCAAGAGTACTGCTCAGTATGATCACCATAGAGCAATAACACAATAACTGCATATAGAAATAGTAGCAGATATTGAGTTCTTGCACTAAGGTGACACTATAATATGTCATATTGGATCAATTATGCCTGATATTCATTCATCATGTAATGCTTTTCTTCAAAACAGGAGGTGGCTTCCACAGTAGCAATGTCATCCCGTAATGGCCACAACATCCCCCATATTGTTGATGGCAACAGCAAACCAGTGTTGTTCTATGACTGGAGCACCTTCTTCAAAGGCATGTTCAAACCATTGAAGAACATTTCGAAATACCATTCATTTGAGGTGTCTTCTAACGAGCCTGGGGTTGTAAGAGTAAGGAAGTTTGTTGATGCCCCTGAGGAGAAAATTAACATACTGAAAACCTGCCAAGTGGATATTTGTGTTATGCCAGAGCAGATCTTTGGTGAGGGAATAAATGCTGAAAGGCAATGGTACTTGCATGATGTAATAAGAGACTTTTGCAGATCGGATCATGCTAAAAACACAACATGCCCTTTGCCATTAGTTGCAAAAGAAGGCTATTCAAAGGCCAAAAAACAAAAGTTGAAATAGGTAACTTTATTGAGAACACTTTCTGTGTGTGTTTCAGCAAAAGGTATAGTTTGTGTCTTGCTATAAACAGATTGGCATGTATAAGTTGAAGTTTAATGTTTTCATTTTCATTCAAAGAATATATTTCTTAGTGTAACATTGATAAAATATTTATGATTTTAGATAAAATATTTATGATTTTAGGAATGTATGGTTTCCATGGCAACCAAAAGTAACAAACTTGATTGATCATTGAATACCTATGCATAAACGTGTATTTCATTTATGGGAATATCATTGAACAGTTGGCCATCTATAAGTAAAGTATGATGGCACTCATATTTTCCATACATGACTGCAGTATAATATTCAAGTGTACATTATAAATCTACATGTTATAACTTTATAGTTATACATACATATAGTTTCAATGTTCCTTGCTTTATGTTTGTTCTCAATTTTGTCAAATAAGGCATGTGTCAATGCTTTCCTTGTAAATACATTTCAGTCTGTGTCATCTTACAACTCTAAACTAATGAAATGAGCAAAAATATGAACTATTCTAGGTATAAGTAAGTTTCTATGGCAACCAAATAAAACATGTCTTCCTATTGAAATAAAAAAAAAAATGATTTCACCAGACAAGTTACATCTTTTAAATAATTGCTTGTTTTAAAATAATGTGTTTGTGTTTTGATCAATACAATGATAAGCTCACTACTTTTGATCAATTTACCTTGTTTAAGAAAAGTGGCAGATTTTCTTCACAGGGTCTATTGTTAATTGCTGTAAACATTCTATTTTACTACATAGCTGGCTGAAAATTTAATGCTGTACTGAAATATTTCCTGCAAACATAACATATCAAATTCAAATGTGATTTTATGTATTTAAGCAGTTTTTTGCGTTTATTTGGATAAATTTCTCGTGAAAAAATTGTAGTCATGGCAACCGTTTTTTATGAAATGCACATGTAGTGTTACATTCTCCATAAATGATGTTATTGATGTTATGATAATGTTTCCACAAAAATAAAAAGTGTTGCATTCTATTTCAATGGAATACAGACTCTTAAAATCAAGGTAGTTGTATTTACTTATGTTTCCATTTCCTTCATTGTTTTCGCCATTTTATAACAAATAGTGGTATCGCGAAATTTGTCCTCAATCAGTCAATTTTAAAGATATCAGCTTAAAACTTCAGGACTTTATTTCTGAAACATAGCACATTCAGAAAATTTAAAAACCTGAAAATGTCATTTTTCCTCATTAGGACCCATTTTCGCAGACTTGGTCACATATCATCGTTAGGATTGAGGGGATAGCTGAAAGTTTATATTATACCTCTCTTCTTTGTTTGTGATTTTCAACCGGAATATTCGCATTAAAGGTAGTATTTTTGCATATCGTTAAAAACTGAGATTTTTCTAAATGGTTTTCAATTTTGTTGAGTTGTTCACATTGTTTGAATAAAATCAAGCGTCCATGTGTAGATAGTAACAGTAGTAGTAATAGTGGCGCTGTGGTAGCGTTGGTGGTAGTAGTAGTAGTAGTAGTAGTAGTAGTAGTAGTAGTAGTAGTAGTAGTAGTAGTAGTAGTAGTAGTAGTAGTAGTAGTAGTAGTAGTAGTAGTAGTAGTAGTAGTAGTAGTAGTAGTAGTAGTAGTAGTAGTAGTAGTAGTAGTAGTAGTAGCAGCAGCAGTAGTAGGTAGTAGGTAGTAGTAGAAGCGGCAGCAGTAGCAGTAGCAGCAGCAGCAGCAGCAGCAGCAGTAGCAGTAGCAGCAGCAGCAGCAGTAGCAGCAGCAGCAGCAGCAGTAGCAGTAGCAGCAGCAGCAGCAGCAGTAGCAGTAGTAGTAGTAGTAGTAGTAGTAGTAGTAGTAGTAGTAGTAGTAGTAGTAGTAGTAGTAGTAGAACTGGTAGTAGAAGTACTGGTAGTGGTGTTGGTGGTGGTGGTGGTGTTGGTGGTGGCAGTGACAGTGGTAGCAGTAGCAGTAGTAACAACAGTAGCAGTAGCAGTAGTTTTGGGTTGAAGTAGCAGTCGATGCAGTGGTGGTATTTACAGTAGCAGTAGCAGAAACAGTAGCAGAAGTAGTAACAGTAACAATAGAAGTAGCAAAAGCAGTAGCATTAGCGGTAGCAGAAGTTGTTATTGGATGCAGTAGCAGTCGGATTAGTGGTGATAATAGTGCTAACAAGTTAGCAGTAGCAGCAGCAGTAGCACTACCTCTACGGTCGCGGTTATTATCTTTAATGTAGTTCTCCTTTGTTATTTAACGGTTGGTGTATATTATTTGTGGGGATGGGTATACATTATTAGAGCAATTTAGTTTATAGTTTAGATTGGTTGAGAAACAGTTTCAGTTGAGCAAAAAATAAAACAATATTAACCTTAGTAATTAAAAACAATGAAGAACAATGACTCCAAATGAAGAAATGTCATTAGTATTCATAATGAAAATGAATTGAGCAATAAACTGGAAACCCAGTGTTGTGCTGTCATTATTTATGGATCTTTTATTCGGTTTATATAACTTTAGGCAATGTTACATCACAATTACATACATTTCATTGATTAGCCCTTCGGCGGTTTTGATTGATTCGATTTTCACCGAAACTTGCGTGCATTGAGTACTTGGTGGTCGGAAAATATATATGAGATATACATCTAAATCTCTATGTGTATTTGAATCTAAAATTTGGATAAAATCAATTTGCTGTTTATTTTACTTCTTCTTTTTGTTGGTAAGTGCAAACTTTTATTTCTATCATAATCTGTATGTATTCAGTGAGAAGATGCAATTTTTCTAGGTTTTGAAGCTGAACGATCGGAATTGAAACAAAAAGGATTGACGTTAAAACGGAATTAAACTTGGCAACTCAAGTATGGCAAATACGGCAACCATAAAGGGCATTTCGCAGAAGGTGTTCTTCGACATAATCAGTTTTAAAAGTCAAAGTAAGAAGACATACTATTCGGGGAAGCGGTGAGGAACGAATTCGTCATATGCTAAAACAAGACAGAAAACATGAAATAAATTGCTATATTCTGAGTTTAAACGTAAACGTCACACGTAGAATACAAATCAGCGAAATACGTCATTTATATGGTAAAAAGGCTAATCATAAGGACAGAACAGAACAGAACAGAACAGAATAGAATAGAATAGAATAGAATAGAATAGAATAGAATAGAATAGAATAGAATAGAATATTCAAGGTCCAAGGTTCAAACATACTTATTTAAAAGCGTAAACATACAAATGGTTTTGTTACATGATAAATTTAAAAAAAAGTTGATCACATGACTTGACAAACATTTCTAGATAACAAAAAAACCTTACAGATAAACGAGTATTTAAATTGTATGACCACACAGTTGAGGAAAATATTGAAATTTGTTATTCACTATGAGTAAATGTTATAACTTTCTTAGAGTTGCCAATGGTGATAATAATGTAACGTTTCTGACAAATAAGTGACAAGTCGGTATCGAGTGGTGTGATTATGTATCGATATGGGCAATAACTCTCAAAAATGTAGAATTGAGTCAGATAGCGTGTCTTTCATAAAAAAGATCAGCACGGTTCAACCATTGGTACTTTACCTTTTGTATGATGGGACCTGTCTGACGACCTGTCGGAAGAGACACAGCACGGGATTGCTATATATTTTAGGTTATAAAGCAACATTTATTCTAAAATAAATGAAAGTGCTTAAAGTTGTTGGCGCAACAAGCGGGAGTTTACCCTTTTTACAATTCTGTTCACAGGCAATAACAATCGTATCCCGAAAATCTTTTACCTCAAACAGTAACCGATATTGCCTGTCATTACCTAAAAATCGGTAATGTAAATTTACGAATGTTTAATGCAATTAGCTAGTTTCATAACAGGCACTGATCAACCTATAATTATATTTACTAGGATGTATGAATATTGCTCTCACCTCGCATGTGTATTGCTAGGGAAAAATGTTAATCAAAATAAAACCGGTATTGGCTGAGGATGCTTTGATTTTTTGTAGTGTGTAAAGTATTTCCCTCTCCTCTGTTCCTCGCAATTTTTTTTTTTTAAATTCTTCGGCTTGCTTTCAAACTCACATTTACGTTGCAATATTATGAACGTATCTAAATAAACTGGTCTTTTAATTCGCACTATTTTTTAACCGGATAACATCATACGTCCCATTTTGAAAAATAACCCGGCGCATTAATTAAAGTAGATCGGATGATTTGTGTTACTAGAATCTGTAGGTTCACAGCCTTAAAATCGTATATTAGACTGTTGTTTATTTTTCAACAAACAAGGCAATGATGAAACTGACCTTTGTTTTCTGTTGTTTCAGGCCATACTTATTAAGTTGCTGGATTATTTCATTTTTTGTCAAACGTTTCTACTGTTTTCTGATAGAATTAATACTTAAGCAAATATGATAATCCTGCACACTAGCCGTGACATTTGCAATTAGCGCAAGAAATCGGCCAATAAAATGAGAGCTTTAAATTTCGTAATCCTTCTCACATTATGGTTACATGGGTTACAGGCAAATATTCCTAGCATATTGAATATATTGAAAAAAAATCAAAGTTCAGCATCAAAAATCGAGTTTTCAGGTCTACATCTGATCAGAGTTATGTGGTTACAATAGTAAGATCGAGTTACAGCAAAGTTTTCTTAACGTTTGAAATAGTGTTGTCTTCTATGTCAATGATAGGGTTACGTGGTTACATTGGTTACAAGAGGTAACATCGTTTTCATTGAAAATTTCCAAAGTTCAACCGCAGAAATCGAGCTTTTGTGTCGACATCTAATCAGAGTTATGGGGTTACATTAGTTACAATGAGTTACAGGAAAGTATTCATACAGTTTTAAAAATTCTATGTCTAATACCGGGTTAAATTTGTTACATTGGTTACATCGAAAAATTGCCAATTTCCGACATTTGAGTTCGTATCCCTGCAAAAAGCCGTGCGAATATGGGACATTAACGAGGTTTTCACAAGCGTGTGAGGAAACCGCAAACATTAAACGTAAAAAATAAATAAAATATGCATTGTATATATTTAAACACAAAAGTACTATTGGAGGAGTGCGTTACGTTACCTTTCAACACTCTTCAAGAATTTACATAATTTTACGAGTTTGGTATTGTTATCATCAGGTTTAATCTTATTTCCTTGAATTTCAAAACGTGTGTGAAGGATTCTTTTGTGTGAAAAATAAGGCTCAACAAACCGCGAAATTGAGGGTGGGGGCTGATTAAGACACGGGTATCTATCGGAACTCCTTGGCCATTTTCCATCGAAAACAATCTCGGATGTATGAAAGTACATCAGCAAAAATAGTTCGTAATATTTTTAATAATAGTAATAATTACGTGATTTGGTGTTTTAACGTGTATTTTGTAATACTAAGTTTAAATTGATTGCAAGTGAAGTGTATTATTGCATAGATTATTAAATTTCCCAAGAGTAAAGTCATTAACTTTAACTGCTATATCGAAATTACTACGCGGTCTACTTCAGCGCAGTTAATTGTTATGAATTCCAATGGGAATGGTCGTTACTTAGGGGCATACCCTTTTGACTACCGCCCCTCCCTAGTTAGTGAATTCTGACATTATAAACCGTCCATATACATCCATGGTTGTTTTCGATATAAAATGGCCAAGGTGTTCCAAATGTATCTGGTATATGCCGATGTTCGTGTACCTTGAGCTGCTGTTAATCAAAACGTCTTAATCGGTGCATTTCTGTATCAAACACTTGTTTGCCAAAATGATAGGTGCACCATAACACTGGACCAACAGCCGAATACCATATTGTACATCTTCGCCCGAATAAATTAAATTTGTGGATATTGCGACGACTTTGAGATGCTTTTTTAAATGATCATGAGAATGCAATATGTCTGACGTGTTACATTTGGTCTATCAGATTTTACACTCGCAATCCCAGCTTTAGTAATATTGCAACCCCCTGTTCCATCAAATCTACCTGGAGCATTTGCAACCCCGTGTCCCATCAAATCTACCTGGAGCATTTGCAACCCCCTGTTCCATCAAATCTACCTGGAGCATTTGCAACCCCGTGTCCCATCAAATCTACCTGGAGCATTTGCAACCCCCTGTTCCATCAAATCTACCTGGAGCATTTGCAACCCCGTGTTCCATCAAATCTACCTGGAGCATTTGCAACCCCCTGTTCCATCAAATCTACCTGGAGCATTTGCAACCCCCTGTTCCATCAAATCTACCTGGACCATTTGCAACCCCCTGTTCCATCAAATCTACCTGGACCATTTGCAACCCCCTGTTCCATCAAATCTACCTGGAGCATTTGCAACCCCCTGTTCCATCAAATCTACCTGGAGCATTTGCAACCCCCTGTTCCATCAAATCTACCTGGAGCATTTGCAACCCCCTGTTCCATCAAATCTACCTGGAGCATTTGCAACCCCCTGTTCCATCAAATCAACCTGGAGCATTTGCAACCCCCTGTTCCATCAAATCTACCTGGAGCATTTGCAACCCCCTGTTCCATCAAATCAACCTGGAGCATTTGCAACTGCCTGTTCCATCAAATCAACCTGGAGCATTTGCAACCTCCTGTTCCATTAAATCTACCTGGAGCATTTGCAACCCCCTGTTCCATCAAATCTACCTGGAACATTTGCAACCCCCTGTTCCATCAAATCAACCTGGAGCATTTGCAACCCCCTGTTCCATCAAATCAACCTGGAGCATTTGCAACCCCCTGTTCCATCAAATCTACCTGGAGCATTTGCAACCCCCTGTTCCATCAAATCTACCTGGAGCATTTGCAACTGCTTGTTCCATCAAATCTACCTGGAGCATTTGCAACCCCCTGTTTTATCAAATATACCTGGAGCATTTTTGTACGCAAGCTTCACTGAATAACATGACTTATAGGCAGTATTGCAACCCCCTGCTCCATCAAATCTCCCTGGAGCATTGTTGTACGAAGCTGCACTGCATTACTTGACTTATAGGCACGATATCGCTTCTATGCGTCTTAATGAAGCCGCAACCACATATTTGGACTAAATCGTGATTGAAGCCCCCCCCCCCCCCAAAAAAAAAAAAACATTATGCAGGAAACGTAGTCTAGGTCATTATAGAACCCTTTAGAAAATTAATTAGTTTTGTTTAGCCTAAAGCACATTAAGCAAGGTGGAGATGCTCACAGATTTGAAAAATAAATGAAATATCTACTGCCGACAGCAAGGAAAATAAAACCTGCAACGATGGATGCATAATAAGTATACAAAGAATATAATTATCGTTTAACCATTATATATAGAATATGCCATATTCCATTTTATCTCATAAAAATGCAAACATGCACACTTATTAAAAAATACTCGTTTTTTGTTACCTTACATTAGTTTTCTAAGAGCAGGGCATAAGTTTGCATATAAAGTATCCCTTGAAGCCAGCATGAATAATATATAAGTCTCGCAGTTAATGCATGTACGATGGGTGTGGTGAAAGCTGTTCTTGGCGTCTCTTCATGGTAGATATATGAAATCAAAGTGATCATTTTGGACGGAAATGTTCAAGGTTTGTGATGATGGAAATTAAAAGAACGTAATGGTAAGAATTTTAGGAAATAATTCAAAGTTTCAAAGTTTATTGGCAATCGACATAATTTGCTTTTGGCCATTTACAATAAAATCAATTAATTCGTATAAAACACGAAATATTTCGAATAATAATACATGGCTTTAGACTGAATCCTATTATTGAATTCAATATAAAACATTTTGTCCACCATAAGTGAGTTTTAACATAAGTGTATCCTATTATTTTATGTATAGGAAATAGTATAATTACATGTAGGACATGCCTGGGCATGTATTAAGTGAAAAATAACCCGTTTTTCATTTCAGTATATTTTGTTGCTATGCTTGACTGCCTTAATCTCATTTGAAACTGTCAGTAATAGCTTACGTATCTTAGAATACAACTTAATTTTTAGCCAATGTAATGGCAGATAGGCAATCATCAACTATACGGCTAAAAAAGTAAGAATTTCAAATTTCGCGGGTGTTTAAAGCCACCTATCTGACATGACTTTATGTATGGATTACTTTAGACATTGCGGTCAAGGATAACCCGTGAAAGTGCAAGCACTTATTTCCAACGGGGGCCTTTGTTTTTGCTGAAGGGACAGCACGCTGAAGAGACAGTGGTGCGATACAAGGCTGAACCTAATATCATCCTGGTATCGTCTTGATATTTTTGCACTTTTAAACATCAGCATCATATTAAATGGTTACCGTCGTTTGAAGCATGTTTTAAACACGAGTCTTTGATATCATAAATCACTTCTGACTATAATTCATTGCAGGACAGGTAAACACAATCCGGAATCAGACGTCGTTGAGCCATCTGGGTCACAGCCTTTAACACGAAACTGGAGTACCCGTCAACACTGTTCCACCTAAAGTCATGCAGAACAAACCAAGACATTAATAGTGGATTTAAGTTTTCCCTAAAGGCCGACAATGGAAAAAGCAAAGAGCATTTTCGGTATGTTTACGTTGCATATTTTTCTTACAATAGATCGGTTGCGAAACTTAACATGTACTCGTATTTGTACGGGAACTTGTCCGTGTACCTACTAGTACATGTTCTAGTTGTAGTTGTTAAAACGCGTTTGTGCAGACTGTCTTGAAACTTATATTTGTAAGCTCACCGAAACTCGCATAAATCACGTTCCTCGTGCGCGGGTACACGGCACCCCAGTGTATCATAACCTATGTGATATAGGTTATATGATATAGGTCATGATACGCTGGGGTGCCATGACGGATAGGTGACGTTGTTTGCAAAAATGAGACTGCCCGTTGTCGTATTCACGTTAACAACAAAAACAACTTTTAAGAGTGGGAAAGGATTATAAAACACACTTAAACAATTTGTCAAATTGAATAAAAGAGCCTTTTTCGAAAATATGTAAGACTAGCCATGAGTGCCTCGTTATGATACACAAACCCTCGCAAAAAGGGAAACATCATTTATTTTCTTGACATGACTCATTTTCGCTGCCGACGTCACATAGTGTAAACGTTTTTCTTCCCTTGAGAGCAATATTTTAGAACGTTGACAGTGAACTTCTGACTTTAACAGTTGACAAGATGTATATGTAGTTTCCCATATGTCACACACACGTTAGCTGCCAATTATTATTGTTACTTATAGAAATTAGTTCAAAACACAGTATCTGGTTTTAGAGTGCCCGGATATCGAAGAAATATGGCGGGAACAAATCGTATTCAACGAGACGATTGATAGCGATTACGAGTTTATGCTCAGTCGCAGTGAAAATGGACCATACCTGCACGTCATGTGTCCTAAAGGATCGCACGTGATTGGACCATCTGTAATCACGTGTTTAAATGGCGGGATTTGGAGCGAGATCACGAAACCGACGTGCTCATGTAAGTTTTATTGGAATACAAATTCAATATGAAAAGTTCAGTGCTGCACCAGATTATTGTCCAATCATGTGTCTACATTTTCATAAATTATAATGTCTATTTCAATTACTTTTTGCCCAATAATATTGCCAAATATGTGGTTTAACATCTTTTGAATTAAGTTTGTTTTACATACTAGTATGTCTTTGATCTCTGCTTCTGATCTGACTTTATTCGGCCAATAAGCGAATCCTGCTTTCATTTAGGCTCATATCGTCTTATCCACGACAGAGGCCATATTCACGTACATTCCTGGCATAGTTAAAATCCAAATCTGTTCGGAGTGTTCTGTATTAGATTAGTAAAATTGTTCTATATATTCACATACTTTTAGATTCCAGCCTCACTCCGATCTGCATGTACATATTGGGTCATATTCAATATGATACCTATTCATGATACATTTTATTCGGTCAACTACGTTTACATTTCAAGCACAACACTGAGATTATATCATTAAATCTAAGTTAAATCTAAAAGTGTGATTGAAAAACGGGCCCTGGGTTTGGCATTCAATATACAACTTAAGTAAATTTTATGGTCATACATCATGGACTTCATTCACACTGTTGGTCAGCTATTAATAGCAAGTGATCCGATTAGCTACATCGTTCTTACATCGAATTAATATTGAATAACAGCCCAAATTGTTTAAACTGTTTTAACATATCCATTCCAGATTCCAGTTTGATCGGAATTCCTGACTCCGATCTACTACTGATCGGTGTGTTCGCTAGTTGCAGCCTCATTTTGGTCCTGGGATTAGCTGCAATAGTGGCACATATCGTATGTGTAAAGTGTAGACCTGAGCTCAAAAATCTGTAAGTATGCGAGGGCTAGTTTTTTTGCATATTTCATAGTGAATTGGTGGTGGTCAAGAAATTAAAAAAATGAGGCTTATACAGTGCAGGAATCACCAGTACAATTTTGTTGTGATATCATTTCATTTCGAAAATAAGAATATAAGGGGCTTTCATAAAACACGAAATCTTTAGAGAAATGAGTGTTTAAGTATTTTAAATTGAAACACTGCTGCTAACAAATGCGTCACCTGATGTAAACCAAACATGTTCTTTTTTGCCAACCAATAGAATGACTATAATTATTATCTGTAGCAGGTTCATGTGATGCCACATATCAATTTGCCTAATCAATGTTAGAGGAGGTGTTGAACCTGATATCTATCAATTTCGAGTCTAGTTTTTAGATGTGTGAGGTCGGTAGAAAAGGTTATTGGTGTTCCTCGAAATAAGGTGATAGGCGGACAACATACCACGACTACTCACACTGCTAACAATCGTACCTACCACTCCCACGCTACCACTATAGTGTAGTGTAGAAGGAACAATCGTACCTACCACTCCCACGCTACCACTATAGTGTAGTGTAGAAGGAACAATCGTACCTACCACTCCCACGCTACCACTATAGTGTAGTGTAGAAGGAATGTTTGTTTCAGTGTTATATCGGAATAAATCACATCGAAGGACATCGAAGTACCGTAGTTTTAAATGTCAAGTTATGCCCTTCTCGACTGAAAAGAGACGGGCTTTGGCGTTAGCTCTGGGGCGCTCTTGTTTATGCCAGGTTATGACAACTGATATTTCTATTTTATTTATCTAGGTCACTGAGCCCCATTGACCTTGACACGTTTCCGGCAACTTCCATGTACAATCTGGACGACCACATACTTACATCTGAGCTACTCGCCAAATCCGGAAGTCCTTCGATAAACTTCGGTTCGGAAGCTGACCACATACGCCCAGATTCTCGTTTCTCCAACACTAGCAACGGTCTCTTTGGAGATTTCAGTCGAAGCAATAGTTGCTATGACAACGTTTCATTTAAGAACTTTTCACTACCACGGGTTTATAAACAGAAACGCTCTGATGGGAGTAACGAGGATCATTCGAGGTCGCAAACCGGAAGTCACATTTCTACACCGTCACCGGTTTCGTTTAGACGTCAGACTCCGAGTATGGCGTCATCAAGACAAATGTTGATGACGTCACCGGATCCCAAGAGCGACAGTTTGAGCAGCAAAGATGGCGTTAAAAGATTTGTGAAATCCTACCCAAGAAATTACGGACAGAACTGGGACAATGAGTGAGTTTCATTATCGCCATGTTGGATTTTTTTTAATCTTTCCTTCGTAATTTAAAGAAGTACAAAGTCTGATGTTGCTAAAAAAGGTTTGCATTTAAATTAAAAACAGATACAGTGTGCGTATACCACGTGATAAATTGCGTCATAAATGCTACATGGGAAGGTAATATTTTGCTTCGAATGAAGACTTTAAACAGAGTTAACTTCCCTATTTCTTCACCATTTTAAATGAAATATAGCGCAGTCTACGCCGCTTTCGTATCCCCGCATTCCGTCTTTTACCAGAGTTTGATTGAGAGTTTAGTTTCTTAAAACACTTCGACAAACCTTTTCTCAGTCAAAACATTATTTTGAAAACAGGTTTGTCGAAGTGTTTGATAAAACCTTATCAAACTCCGGTAATAAAACGGGCGGGGCTTCCTTTGTTTCATTTAAAATGGTATAGTAAAAGAAAAGTTGTCTTTGTTTAAAAGTGTTCCTTTTAAGCATAATATTGCCTTCCGATGTAGCATATATGACGTAATTTATCACGTGGTATACACACACTGAGATATATGTAGACAAAAGTGAACATGTCGGTCCGAAGCTCGGTTGATTGGTATGTTGGTTTTGTCCAGACTATTACAACACTATAAGATAAAGTCCAAGTTCGATTTTGGTTGTAAACCACTAAATTTTGAAGGAGTTATGGCTCCTTTTCAACTTAGAATTTGTTAAAAAAATACGTTGTCCGGACAACAACTCAATAAAGCGTTAACGGATTTACATAATATCTGGTACATATGTTTAACGCCATTAAATACAGGCCAAGTTTGACTTTGTTTATAAACGTATTATCTTTGACGGAGTAAAGACCCCTTTTCAAGTAGAATTTTCCAAAACAATCGGTGTCCGGACTGGACAATAACTTTTGACCAAAAGTATTTTGGTACACTATTCAACCCCATATAGTACATATCAAGTTTGGCTTTGTTTTCAAACTACATTTTTAAGGAGTTGTTGCCATTTTCAAATTAATTATAATTGGGCCAAATTTACTGTACAGACGATAAATCATAACTGGTTCAAGGATTAAGATTACGTTTTTGTACACGTCCTAAACACTATACAAGTACAGGTCAGATTAGAATTATGCTACACTCCACCAATGTTGGACAGAGTTATGGTCCCTTTTTCAAAGAAATAAGTTATGATTCCTGTTTTCTGGCGGTATGTGAGGGAAAACGTCGCTCCTGTGATAACCTTAGTTTGTACATTTGGTGCGTAAATGTATTGATTGAATAATAACCTTAATAAATATAGTTAAGACATACATTGTATCAATTCACAAAGATACATGCACTATTTTCAGCGGCCTAGATGGACTTGCGAAGGACACAACTTTACCAGAATACGCATCGCTTCACAAGACAATGTTCTAGTCAAACTAGAACCGTTTACAACGCTTTATGGTGATAATAATGAAATTGGTAGAATTTTTTGGAGAAGAGCTGAACTGATTTTGCAGTTTCGACAGTCCGGCAGACCTTCAATCAGTTACCAAATCGAACGTTTTAAATGGCGATAAAATTTCTTTATTGAAAGTTGATGTATTTCCGGACTACTTTTAATAGAGACGGACTACGTTCTAAGGTACAGGGTGCAATAATGTTATTAAGGCCGGACTATTTCCAAAAGAAACATAAAAACCTGGTGCAACTTCTGTCGTACAGAGGTGGACATCTGTAGCGAGTTACGGTTTTTGAACAATGAAATTGAATGATTAAAAATGAAGTGTTTGCATTTTAATTAATCACGTGTCCACAAACGTCACGGTGATTTACTTGAAACGAGATGTAGAGTAATCAAATCTGAACGACCAAGCACTATTGTGTATTTTTATTTATTTATTCATTTAACTATACTATTTATTTGATTTCAGTACAGTGTTTATGTTCTGTAACATAGAATATCAAGTTAATAAATGCTTAACGATACGTAGTTTTTAATAATATATTGCTTTATATTACCCTGTTGGCAAGACGCCGAATTATAAAATCACATGAACTCCGCACATTGAAGCTCCCTGTCTTTAAGACTACAATTCAATGGTCATTACTCTTAAGCAAGCATTGCGATGCAGCTGTTTATCGAACTTGGCGAGATGTCATGCCAAAAGTGTGAATAAGTTTGGTAAAGACTCGAAAGAAAATCCTCATGCAAGGGAGCGGAATTAAAGTGTGACACCATAACGACGCCGTGCAACATGGTCCCTACGGCTTTATGTTTTCCATTCTAAGCTGGCGATGTGGTATACATAATTACCGTAAAACAAATGTAAGTTATGTAAAAGACCTAACAAACACTTGAATACGGTTTATATACACCAAATAACGTTATGAAACGAAGTAAGTTATAATAAGTAAGTAGAGTGGACATAATCAGATTCAAAGCGTGTTGTTAATTACTAGTATGGGAGAAATCAGACCACAAAATCACATCATTTGTTTTGTTACAATGTAACTGTTGTATTTGATAAATAAGAATCGAACACAGCATACAGCATTAAGGGTATTGGTGATCTACAATTCAAAATGTTTTATGGAGCTTTAGAAATAGTCTGAATGTGAAGATACATTTGGAAGTACATGTAGGGCAAATGTAACTAAGGGGTACAATTAACTTGCGATAACCTCTCGTGAACTCAATGCTCATCTGAAAACATGTATTAACATACGTTTTAATATGTAACAAATATGTTTTGCTTCGAGCAGAAAGTAATGACAGCTATTTTCATCGGAACATTTATAGACATTAATATAATCGCACTCATAACAAAGGTGATTAATAGGTTACTTAGTATGAGTGGTAATGCAATTAAAATAAAGGCTGTTTAAACAAGCCTGTGACACAGCACTTGAACATGTACGTCTTCTGTACGTGCACGTGTACTAGCCCTTGTTTACTTGAACATGTACCTTAAGTTTTAGTTGATTTTAAAACTTCTTCCTTACAAAGGCTATCGTGTATGTTTACACTTAAGCTTACTTAAACTCACAATTCCATTGTGCGTTTTAATACGCAATTTTGTATGCAAACATTATGATCAGTTATTATGTTGCACTAAATAAAGTGTTTCACACATGCATTTGCGTGTACAAGTAGCACCACGCAATCTTTCATGACATACCTTCAACGTATCAGTTAGCATTTTAGATGCCTGTTTTGCCACATACACGTTTCTTGCGGACTTAAGTTGGATGTACAACAACGTTATCCTCATAATGTTCTAAATAGACTGCGAAGTTTTCTTTCATGCACTCCGTTGTGTTGAAATAACGGTAGTGCCCGAATATGACGCAACTTGCTGATGCCGTATATGTATGCGTCTGCTAATATTGTTTCAATGTCTAAATTGCACTTGGTGTAGTCTTTTGCATATAAGTTCTTTCAACGTCTGGCATGGAACTCTGCATTCAAATCTACATATAATTGTTTCAACGTTTTATTTGCATATGTCATATGTCGTGAATACTTAAGCTTAATATACATTCAATTTAAGTGAAATCTTTGCATGACTTTGATAAAGATAGTCTAGCATGCCTTTTTACATCGAATCACATTGTCCAAGCTTAACACTGATTCGTGTAATTGTAGAGATAATTATGAATATCGCCGCTTGCGTATATGGTTACATATCAAAGATTCAACTATATATATATCACAACTTCCTTTATATCTTTGCACGAGGTCTCTGTTCAACCAAACAAAACTGCAGATCCTGAAAATAGAAAACAACAATATATATTGCACAACAGCTCATCTTCTACAAACGGATTGCAGATTTGATAAAACCGGTTTGGTGCATTGTTTTGAAGAGTATCCGACTTTTAAAACTCAAATTTATACCAAACAGTAAGTTTGCGTTTGCGCCTTTTGTTTCACAAAGATTCGAAGCTAACTTCTCAAAGTTGTTAAGATATATTTCAGTATTTTGTGGCACCAGTTATAATTCGTGCTGCTTCAAGTTGTTTTAAATGTCTCTGACGCATTGTCCCGGATCACGTCATCGTACTCGAGCAAGGCTCTGACGCATTGTCCCGGACCACGTCATCGTACTCGAGCAAGGCTCTGACGCATTGTCCCGGACCACGTCATCGTACTCGAGCAAGGCTCTGACGCATTGTCCCGGACCACGTCATCGTACTCGAGCAAGGCTCTGACGCATTGTCCCGGACCACGTCATCGTACTCGAGCAAGGCTCTGACGCATTGTCCCGGACCACGTCATCGTACTCGAGCAAGGCTCTGACGCATTGTCCCGGACCACGTCATCGTATTCGAGCAAGGCTCTGACGCATTGTCCCGGATCACGTCATCGTACTCGAGCAAGGCTCTGACGCATTGTTCCAGATCACGTCATCGTACTCGAGCAAGGGGGGAATGGTGGAGTTTTTGGAGACTGTCTTTATTAAAAAGATATTTACGTGTTCGAAGACAACCTAGCCGTTGCAAAGCTTTATTGATGTAATATGTGACTAGTATGGAAGGTGTATGTGTTCAGAAACGTGGTGGTTGTGTTTGTATCTTTCTCGAGAAGGTTAGTGTTTCCGTTTTGGTAGGGTTAAAGGGGACAAGCCACGACTAATCGCGCACGGCGTGGAGATCACGGTTTAAAATTCACACTCAGCAGGATCTTTAACAAATAATACACATGCTTGTTTTCATTGATATAGATTTAGGAACAATAAGCGTCCAAGGATGTATCCTTGGGGACCCCCCGATGAGATTTTAAACAAGCTTGAGTGCACGTTAGCGAGGACTTCCCTTTGTTTATGAGAAAACGAATATGAGTTAAACCAGTTAAGATGAGATGCTGTAGCTTGAAAAGAAGGCCAAAAAACAGCACGGACCTCTTACATTCGTCAATGGCCTTAAAGATGTAATTGTAGACGTAAATGAGTCCAAAGTCAAAGTTTCAAAGATTCAAAGTTGAGTCTCCGCGGATGAAGTCAAATAGACAGGATGTGAATCTTCTTAGCTGTGTCGGCACACTGATAGAACGATGTGTTCACAAACACCTTTATAGCCATGCCATCAATACTGTACGAGATGAGACCTTTGCCAAGATCATACGCGTGTAGAAGATGGTGGAAACCCGAACTTGATTTAACAAAACGGTGATGGCGAAACACATACTAGAAATGATGCCATAACATTTGCTGAAGATGTAGGACACACAAGTGTTTAGTAAGACAAAAGGAGAACAAGAATGATATACAATGAAGCATTTTAAATGAAAGATTGCATTTGAAAAAAAAGAAATACAAGTTGTCATTTAAGCCAATAACACCAGATTGATTGTGATTATATCTAAGGGGAACATGATTAAATATTAGGTTTGTATGAGTAATGTTTATTTCCCCTGAATCTAGAAGACAATTTTATGTACATAAAGCACATATAGTAACATTGAGAACACGAAGAAGGCTATACAGACTTGTATTCATGATTACATGCATGCTATTGCGTTACTTTACTGGTTTAAAAAAGTGTTGGCTTTTATTCCTGTTTGAAAACAAAATGGTAAAGAATTTAAGAAGTCAGGAGGATAAAAAGTCACAAAAATACGTGACAAAATGTAGAAGAGCAGTGACTCGTCAGTAATGTATCTAGTTTATATTCAGTAAAAAAATGAGCCAAATAATGTTTATCGACTAGCAATAACTTGGTACACGTCAGTAGGTTTAAACAGATACTTATATATTTTAAGCAATTTAGTAGTTGAGCGACAAGAGCACAATGCGACGTTAGAGGTCCTTGAGCGAGTCAGTGGTGTTAATGCGGCAGACCGTGAAGTCGTTCTCTCACGAGAATGTTACCGTCGGCGACTCAGACAGTAGAGACGTACTTGGACTTCAGAAGAATGCGGGCATGATTAAAGATTGAGCTGCGCTTCCTTGTTAAGTACGCATTGATGTAGACACCACCATGACCGGACGCTTTATGCTTGGTTTTATTCAAATACAGCTTCTTACGGGCTATGCACGTAGCGAAATTGACGATGATATCCCTTGGACGAGATTGACTTGGTCTTCCACCAGCAGCCTCAGACAAAATGACGCTGGTTTGCCAAGATCATTGGTTCATGTCTACACCATCAAGGGACAAGTCGACGTCAATACAATTTTTTTATGTCGGTGACCTAACTCGGGGTTGCGGGGGACACTCAGACAATTTCTGCGACAATACTGCTCAGCTGCGCCAGCCTTTTGCACGAGCTCGCTAACGTTTACCTTGAGCTTAGCATTGTCCTCTTCTAATGCTCTAATCTTTAGTAAAACCCGCACCATTACTTCATCAACAACACTGGACATTTACAATGTCGGTCTGGATTCAAGTGAAGAATTCAGCGTTTTTTCGTGCATGGTACCAATGAGAAGACCATTTGATAGGATAAATCGTTCTTTTCTGGCATTCACAACTAGATCTCACGCCTACTACTGATATACTACATGTATTTCTTAATTACATGACATTTAACACAAGCAACTTCATTCTTTATATAATCTATGTGGAGGAGGGGGGGTCGATTATGATTTGACAGATTTTCCAAACTTACGATATACTGACGTAAATTGGAAGACATCACTGTTTATTTAATTAAGCATTGTTACCAAAACAAGTACACTGTGTTCACTATACACTGATACATCAGCCTCAGTACATGTATGTGCATACGCGACCCTTGGCTCAAAAAAGCGTAATAAAATCAATAAATCATCGTAACCATGACAAGTACGATGTGTTCACTATACACTGATACATCAGCCTTAGTATATGCATACGTGACCATTGGCTCAAAAAGCGTAATAAATAAATAAATCATCGTTACCATGGCAATCACATTGTGTACATTTTGTGCCGCTTCTGTTGATTGCTACCTCAGTGCACTTCACAGGGCAAGTGCCATCAAGGGCAAGGTCACATGGGTCGCTGACTTTGTGGTACTCGATATTGTTTGCCTGATAGAGAAAGAGAATGCACGTGTTATTGTAAGATAATGTCATTGCAAAGGTTATAAAACATAGACGGCCTTTTACAGTACTACATTGTTTCCCTTGCTATGGATTCCTATGGAATAGTTTGCTCAAAATATGTTTGCTCTTTTCATCACATGATGGTGTGCTGGGGTGCTTGGTGTAGCATAGTTTTTACCCTGTTGAAAATTGACTTTATGTGCCACTTTTTCAACATATAAATTGAACCTGGCAAGATATCAACATTAACTTTTGATAGAAAAAATCGTTGAAAAATCTTTGTTCAAACAAACGTACAAGATCAACCGTCCTTAGAAGTAATACAAGCGCTGAAAGCATTCAAAGGCTGTAAGTGCGTGAAGCGTGATTTTAGGCATGGTCTTTTAGTCAACACATTTCCATTTCCTGCGTAATTATATATTCCCATCGTTTCCTCACCAAGATTCATTTAAGATTCTTCGGCTTGCTTTCAAAATCACATTAACGTTGCAATCTTATGAACGTATTTAAAAAAGTGGTAGTTTAATTCGCACTATCTTCAACCGCATAAAACCATACGTCCAATTTTTGTGATGCCCTGAAAAGAACCAGGACTTCCTCAAGCTCTTCTTGTTGTTTAAACAAGCAGTGCCTGCAAGCCAAAGCTCCCACCTACAACCTCTTAACGGTTCCGAATTATCTTAAGGGTCATTTAGAATAGGTGTAGAGTACAAGAATGGTAACTTTGAAGATACTGCTAGATACCACCTTTCTCATGCATGTTTAGTTTTATACCTTTGTTTATTTATCTGAGAACAATAAAACACCGATTAATTGTTCTTATGTATACTATTGTATAAAAAGGTACCATTACTTTATATTCATTCATTTTTGTGCGTGTTCTAGCCCCTTTGAGTCGAAATATAGGCTGAGTTATTACAACAAATATATATTAAAAAGTTTATAACCCACAGCAATTAGGTTTCAGACCATTTATACTGTTTATAGAATTAACTAAACAGTAATGTTTCAACGTGGTTTTTTTCTATTCTCCTTAGTACAGCCAAAAAATAAACAGCGCTACCTCTATATTAAAAGGTTTATTCGAAAAAAAGTAATTCAAGTCAGCAGTAAAATTGTATTGTTCTAACTAGTACCAGCAAATTTGTGGTTCTTGACTTGACCGTTTATTTTCAGTTTGTGACATACGTTACTCTAAAGGTTTATTAGTATCAGTCCAAAAAAAAGTTAAACAATGTGAAATGCGTACTGAGTGGTGACAAGTAACTTGTAACCATTGGGGTCAGTTTTCGACGTTGAAAAAAGACGAAGTTTGATATTGAATACCGACCTTGATCTGTTTTCAACGGGTCCATTTTCAAAAGAGGGGAATGTTAATGTTACACCGCCTTGATTACCACAAAATTGCAAGGCTTTACCTGACATTAGCCTGTTCGTGTAGGTCGCAAGATTTTCCGTTTGATATAATGTTTAACAGCTCACTGGCGAATTTTAGATTTTAAAGGTTTCTATATTGAGGAAACTTCCTTTACCTTGATGTGGTCAGGGGCGAGAGTTGTCGGTATTTGTGTTGACATCTGGCTTGCAGGGGTGGTGTCCCATTTTACTTCAACAGCAAGACAAACGATTATTATTTTTTTGTTCAGTTTACTATATCAACTTTCATTTTTTGTTTTTGTTTTTAGAAAAATATAACGTTCTCAGATAAAATCAAATTTGCTGATATTTAGAACTGTAAAACAAGCTTACAGACAAATGCACTAGCACTCGGGAAATTGATAAGGGTTTGCCAAATAGAGAAAATGAACAGATGAAAATGCAGAAAATATATATATTTACCATAGTTTTCCTTATCATTGCACACGCAAAAACTGCAGTTAAAGGTACCATGCAGCTTTAAGACGGTGCACTTGATAGAACAATATCGGTCCTGATCTCTGCACGGGTTGGTCGGTGCGGTGTAATCAGCAGGGCGTATAATGTATGTGCCGCAAGCTAAAAATAGATCGTGGCTTAAACACTCAAATACATATAGCATGTACATGTATATAAATTACTATGTTGTATATATTATATATTCAAGCAAGAGACGGCAGTACCATTAATAACCGTGAATTAGCACGTAGTGGTAGGAGGGGTGAGGTCAATAAGACTGCAGCTTTTAGGTAATTCCTAACTAACTAAAGGGCGGTAACTCAGGCGACAATGCTGGTTATGATATTATGCCATTACACATTTTGACCAAATCTTATGATGATTGGACAAAGGCTTCTCAATTAAATAATCGGCCAAGAGCGATTTTAGGTAATTTCTATAATTTAAGTTTGATTATGCTCGAGTGACTCGAGCGATATGGCTGGTTATCGAACTTGTCCGAGATATTATGCCCATACACATGGGACCACAGTTGGTGATGATTTGGCATGCTTCTAAAGTTATTGATCGGACAACATACTGGACGTCGCCCGTCCGCCCGCCCTTCCGCATGCCAGTACGCCACAGGTGGGACTATACGTCCCGTTCTTTGAACATGTGTATAAAATGAGTGTAAATGTGAAAGTATATGTGTAAAAGATGGGTTTTAACATATGCTCATTAGTACTTATTAATGTTTTTTGCTTGAATAAAGCAAACATAAAGTATACATATTACTTTATTAACAAACATGTCTTGAGCGTACTGTTATACAAATCCATTTCTGTTTCTTAATGGATTTTGAAAACTTGTTACAACTGGAAAATATATAACTTGTATTCTTAAAAACAAAATTGAGATCGTATATGAAGGCAAAAATAAAAATAATAAAGTTTTTTTTCTGGTTTTAGACTGATAAAAAAATCGGTACGACTCGGTATATTTCAAACGATATTATAAGTATTGATTCAGTAATAGTAAATGATAGATAGTCCATACATGTATATACAAAAATACATAGTTCAATGCGATACAGTGGTATAACAATTTATTTTGTGTAAGTACATATACATACTAAAAGTATTTTAGTTTTTAGTGGTAAACAGTATGTTGTGTAAACTGGGGGAGTCACTGTTTGCATTTACTACTTCACCTGATTAAATTCGATAACGACTGAATGCTGTTTTCCTGGATTAAAACGTAAAATACTTGAAAAATACTACCTTTTCATTGAACTATAATGTTGACCACTATTTTGATAAATGCTTAATATTTAACCAGCTTAGTATTGTAGACAACATTTTGTCTACAGGTTGTTTAAATATATTGATTCATCTAATTTAACTCATAAAAACTGACTGCTGACTTAACAAAATAAGTGTACTACAGATTTTGTAAAAAAAAAGCGCCATTTCATTGATCAAAGCATACGTTCGACCACTTGACCAATCGGTTCACCTTAATTAACTAATAATTAAACTGAATGCTGACTTACCAAAATAACTTTGAAAAACACTGCCATGCCTTGGACAAAATGTGATTTTGAACATTGACAGGATTAAAGACAATTTGTTTATACCACGTGATAAATTGCGTCATAAATGCTACGTCGGAAGGCAACATTTTGCTTCTAATGATCACTTTATACAAAGATAACTTCACTTGTTCTTCACCATTTTGAATGAAACATAGCGCAGTCTATGCGCTTACGGAGACCCGCCTTCGGTCTTTTACCAGAGTTTGATTGAGAGTTTAGTTTCTTAAAACACTTCGACAAACCTTTTCATAAAACGGCCGGAGCACTGTCAAAACATTAGTTTGGAAACAGGTTTGTCGAAGTGTTTGATGAAACTAATCACCTTATCAAACTCCGGGAATAAAACAAAGGCGGGGCGCTTTAAGCGGCATAGACTGCCCTTTGGTTCATTTAAAACGGTGTTGTTAACGAAAAGTTATCGTTGTTTTAAGTCTTCATTTTAAGCAAAATGTTTCCTTCCGACGTAGCATTTATGACGCAATTTATCACGTGGTATACACACACTGAAACAGTTTAGTGCATTAAACTAATTAAACAGTCCGCGTATGGCCTTTAATTGTGAATCGCGCATTGTACCATGTATTTATTAGTAACGGAAAAGCTACAGCTATCATTACATAGTAATATTATAACTACGATTATTACCTGCGCTTAATATCAACGACATAATACACAAATGTCTTGTTCGTAAATAACACAGAAATATATGTCTATACATGTATGTCCATAAGTCCTTCATTCTGTGAATCAAGTGTTCCTTTTTGATCGCTATTTTGTTCAAAACGAAAGGTCGTATGACCCCCGAAACAGAATTTCACAAAACACAGTGACACGATCACTTCAGAATGACCTAAAGTCCTTTGAAATCATTGTTGTTTAAGTTAGTCTTCACACTATATTGTTAGTGCACGTGAACAGGTGAAACTCGTGATCGATGCATTCTGTTTTAAGTTCTAAATCATTACTTGTTTGTCGTGCCAATTTTCACCTTCAAACCTTTCCGAAATCTAATTCATGACGTGAAATAAGAAAGTCCGAACTATGTCAGTGCCAAATCCATTGACGGCACTCCCAGAGCGCTGTGAGATAAGACATGATAACTTATTAGGGCATGGGAAAGTTTAACGACACTGCCTCATTATTGACTGTAACTATTGGGGTCAGTTTTCCACGTTGAAAAAAAGTTTGATATTGAATACCGACCTTGGTCAGTTTTCAACGGTTCCATTATACAACGGGGTGACATGTCAATGATACATCGGCTCAATTGCCACAGCATAGCAATGATTTATCATGCATGATCATGCATGATATGATATTTTCTGCATTTTCATCAGTTCAGTTCAGTTCAGTATGTTTTTCTATGACACTCATGAAATAGAATACGATCATACACTGAAATCAACAAATATTCTCGATCTATTGTTAAACTATAGATTACCGTTAGGCATTTGATAGTATTGAATACACTGCTTTATTGGTGAAATTATATAACAATGATTAGTATCGAGCAACAATGAAATTGATACCCAACATGTATAAAAAAACTGATTTTTTGTAAACATTTAATGGTATACTAAGAAACCCTTATGGTGCGGCGCATATCAGGGTGATTTTTTTCGCCAATACTTTCCTCATAATCCCTTATAATTCAGTTGTTGTTGAGGTTTTGCTGTGCTTCATGATCCCCAATACCACATATGGGGAGGAAGCTCCACTTTTGTACTAAACATTTAACAACGTTGAACAAAAGTAACGTTTCTTTTTAGAAAAAATAGAATTGGTTGAAGGTAGTCACTGTGTATTCGGTAAGATGACAATATCCGGTGTACGAGGACAAGCAATGCGGTGAAAATGTAAACAAATAAAAAAGTAGATCAAGTAGATCCAGCATGTTAAGCCTGTTTTTGAAATCACAAACCATTAGCTTCAAAACTTATAACTATGAAAGATAGCCAATGTTGAAAGATGGTATAACCATGCTTTGATTCACTGCCATGTGACAATTTAAAAAAAATATATGTAACAATGAGTAGGCACTTCCGAACTGGTGTAATTCGCCTAGGAATCTTAATAATTAATGCATTCACAAGGAATCAATTTAATCTTAGAAATAAGAATTACACGTTAAAACATCACAATTAATTAATATTTGTATAACTATTTTTACGAACTACTTTTATTAATGCAGCGGCATATACCCGCGGCTCTTCGTATGGCGGACATGACCGAGGTGTTCCGATTAGAGTACTTCAAAGTTCAAAGGCGTTGAACTACACCGCTTGAATGCGTGTGAAAGCAACAGCTTTGGACGTTACGATATACTACGGTGAATAGAGTGCTGAATGAGATACGTATTTTCCAGTGCTTGACTTCAACTGTTCGACTCGAGACGTGGGGAAAGATTGCAGAGTGTTAGTCTGCCCTTCCCGCGTTTCGTTTTAACAGGCTTGTCGCAAAACTAACGTAACTCGCGTTCTTTTTATACTAAGATACGACTGATTTGAAGTGGGCCTTCAATATATGGAAGGATAGATTGCTTGCAATGAAAGATAGAGTTGACATGACGCTGGCTGTTATTCCACTCTTCAATTAACCAATAACGGGTTATATTTAGTAAATAAGTGATAGCACGTTTTATAGTTCAATGTATAACTTTGAACCACCAATGACAAACAGCCTCCGCGGAGAAAGCGCCCATTCGCGTTATGTAAAGGGCCTCTTTACACAGTGCGAAAGTCGATGGGAAGGCCAAATATTAAATCTTTTTAAAACTTCATGGTTGTGGCTATATGTTTTAGTGTATAAGGAAATGATCAATGTTGAAAAATAAGATGTTGGGTTAAAACACATTTTTATTTGTTCTGAAACATATATTTGTTCGAAAACATATTCATGATTTTAAATCAAACTGCTTCAGACTATCCTATCATCAATGTCTTGTGTCTTCTTGATGATATATTTTTAAATAAGGAAGATATACAAGAAAATAATTTAAAATAGTTTATTAATTTTATTTTCTGGATACAAAAAATGCCAATAACTTTCTTGAAATAGCTGAAATCACCACAAAACCCTAAGACATTGTTAGAATTTGACAGAAAATCATATTCATTTTATAAAAAGACATTTCTGAAAATAATGTAATTGGTTTTTGATTGAAATTCTAATAAAATCTTATTTCATAAAAGTTATTTTACTCCCGATTAAAGCTACGCATGTTGCAACGCTTGTATGAATTATTCTTGCTAAACATTGAACCTCAACTGTAAATATTTAATGAATTTTGCAACAATGCAACAACTTTTGCACTTGTGAATGCTCTTAATTGTGTACAGGTAAAGTATTTCGAAGTACATGTATTTCAAAGAATCTCCATTATCTTGCTCAAATATGAAATTGACTTTTTGCCTTTGAATAATTGCATAGGAAGACACAGCTGTTCATCTCTACGCTCTTATAACTGCACATATCAATCAGCACTATATGAACTTGATGACAGTTAAAGAAAAGTGTCCGCACAGTTCAAAAATAGTGTCAAATATGTTCTCTTTAGATTTTGACAGTTAAAGAAAAGTGTCCGCACAGTTCAAAAATAGTGTCAAATATGTTCTCTTTAGATTTTGATCAAAGTTCTTTTAATGGCGAGGGCGGAGAGATTTTATTTCATGAGTGGTATATGAGATATTTTCCCGAATGTGTACAACTGTCACGGACTGCGATATTTTTCAACGGGGTTCGGACGAGGGCGGACGGAGTGCGAATCATATGGCCATCAGATTATTACTAAAAGGGAATTTAAGCAATGCTTTGTATGTGCAGACAAGCATCTTCAACATTACAACAATACAAGTCGGTCGGTATCAGTGGCGGGATTCAATCGTAAAAACTCGGCCATCTCCGGCAAGCTTCGGGATAGACCGAGGTGTTCCGATTGTAGGCCCAGGGCGCATCCTGTCTTGCTCTCACTCGGGATGTAAAAGAGCTGTTGAGCGTATTCACACGACCTGTTGTAACGTTACTCCACTATTTAGATAACGTGGTTTCGATCCCTTTATACTTTGCCGGCACGTTGGCGCTTCTTCTGCCCCGACGGCCAAGTGTGTCATATAAGTGTTCTATGGGAGAAAAGTCTGGACTATAAGCTGGCAGGTCATAGAGGCCGACGTTGTTTGTGGCAAAATACAGTTCACGACATACTCTGCCAACGTGATGTCTAGTGTTTAATATCCTGTTGTAAGACAACGCTGTGCCGTTAAAGGGATGGCGTAAGGCTGGAGAACCACGTCGCGCGGTCTTAATGCATTTAATTTGTTACCAAAGATCACAAGAACGGTCTTTAAATATGAGCATAACCGTCCCATACCATATCCGAACCGCCTCCAAACATATCACGCTCAAACATGCAAGGTTTAAAAAAGCGTCCATTCTTTCTTTTCCAGACCAGCTGACGCCCAAGAGAACCTATATTAGTCTGAAGGAAAAAAAACGTTGCCACCGTCGTCTTTGTGACTACTCGATTCAGTCCCAGCCAATTTAAGTAAATTTATGCGTACTTAGTTTCTTTGACGTGTAAACGGAAGTCCAGCGCAAGTTTGCATGTTTTATCCCGTCCTCAGGCGGATGATTCCTCACAGTATCGCCATAAGAACTGGTGTTCGTGTCTCCATTGCCTCTTCCGTCACCGATTGTTCATACTTTCCTTTACGTAGCCTTGGCATAACAATTATTCGGAATTAAATTGTACTAGCCGTCTGTTCATGTAAGGTGATTGCTACGGTACGATCTTCAACATGTAAAGCTGAATTGGACAATCAACAATTAAAATTGGACGTGGTAAACGTGTTTTCATAGGATACGAATATGCATACAGTAATCATGGTGCCTAGTATAACTCACAAACAACATTTATATAGTGTTTCCATTACAGAACTTATACACGTGCTACTAGATGTAAATCAAGTCAATTATGATTGCATTCTATCTAGGAAATGGCTGTAACCGATTGATTTCGTGTCGGTGTATATTATAGAACAGTCTTGTCATTCAAACATGTATTACGTACGTAAACAACATTTTAACCATTAAAGTTCATCGTCACAAGGTAGTCAATACCAACAAGGGAATATGGAGAATGTTTATCTATGGCAATACTGTGATTAACAATTAGAATATGAAAAGCTCTATATAATGAATGAAAACGATGTAATGTAATGCAAATTCGGGTAGATAATGGTTATAACTCGTTGTAACCGTTACCTCCATTGCTGTCACGTGCATCACCACCACGTGCCCTGAACAAAATGAAAACCATGAGATCCACTATTGAATTATAGTGAACGTGTTATGACCAATGTTAAAGATTTTGCCTGCCGCCGCCGAAGCCTACAGCGACAACAACAAAGCTATGCTCACATGTCTTCGCTGATTAACAGGCGAGCTTAGAAAATATTATTTTTGTTTTGTTTTTAAATGGGTAAATAAGAATTGTTTTTATAAGACATGTTAAAATGCAGTTATAAAACGTGGCATGTGTAATTAGCAATAAAAGCGATATGTTTAAACAGTTCATTGACTCGAAACAAGATTTTGTGACAGACCAGAAGCTATTTTGCGAGACTCACGAAGTCGAATGACATTTATTTCCAACTCGGCGTCATTCATAATCAAATCGATTGCATTTTTGTACAAATTGAACTATTAACGATAATAGCATTAGGTGTTAATGTTCACATTTCCGCCATAACGATTGCCGGATGAATTCCGATTTAGTTTTTTTTTTTAAATATTCTGACGGGAACGACCACAAAGTTCCATTTAATCTGACATTTATTGGTTTATTACGTGGGATTTTAGCGATCCACGCATGCGCTCTGAATGCTATTACAGAGACATTCGCCCCATCATTAAGAAAGTGTCCGACTGCCGATTTAATTCTTCAGAAAAGCAAAGATAAACCATAGCTAAATATAAAACATTTTGTCCGTGGATACTATTAAATAAATATTATGTTCGGTAAAATAGCATACCTGCTTATTAAATACATTTATCAAAGTAGATCTTAGCTAAAACATTGTTCGCGGCATAAGAAGCTAGATTGGTGCGACACAGCAAGCTTGGTCACGACTTACTAAGTCGTCCCCGGACACGACTTACTTACTCGCCCCGGACACGACTTACTAACACGTCCCCATAAACGACTTACTTACTTGCCCCCATACACGACTTACTTACTCGTCCCCATACACGACTTACTTACTCGTCCCCATACACGACTTACTTACTCGTCCCCATACACGACTTACTAACTCATCCCCATACACAACTTACTAACACGTCCCAATACACGATTTACTAACTTGTCCCCATACACGATTTACTAACTTGTCCCCATACACGACTTACTTACTCGTCCCCGGACACGACTTACTTACTCGTCCCCATACACGACTTACTTACTTATCCCCATACACAACTTACTAACACGTCCCCATTCACGACTTACTAACTCGTCCCCGGACACGACTTAATAACTCGCCCCAGACATACACGACTAACTTACTCGTCCCCATACATGACTTACTAACTCGTCCCCATACACGACTTACTTACTCGTCCCCATACACGACTGACTTACTCGTCCCCATACACGACTTACTTACTCATCCCCATACACGACTTCCCCAGACACGACTTACTTACTCGTCCCCTTACACGACTTACTTACTCGTCCCCTTACACGTTTTACTTACGCGTCCCCAGACAAAGTTACTTACTCGTCCCCATATACGACTTACTTACTCATCCTCGGACACGACTTACTTACTCGATCCCGGACACGACTTACTTACTCGTCCCCGGACACGACTTACTAACTCGTCCCCAGACACGACTTACTTACTCGCCCCAGGCATACACGACTTACTTACTCGTCCCCAGACACGACTTACTTACTCTTCCCCAGACACGACTTACTTACTCGTCCCCAGACATGACTTACTAACTCGTCCCCAAACAGGACTTACTTACTCATCCCCGGACACGACTTACTTACTCGTCCCCGGACACGACTTACTTACTCGTCCCCAGACACGACTTACTTATTCGCCCCGGGCATACACGACTTACTTACTCGTCCCCGGACACGACTTACTTTCTCGTCCCCAGACATGACTTACTAACTCGTCCCCAAACAGGACTTACTTACTCATCCCCGGACACGACTTACTTACTCGTCCCCGGACACGACTTACTTACTCGTCCCCAGACACGACTTACTTACTCGCCCCGGGCATACACGACTTACTTACTCGTCCCCGGACACGACTTACTTACTCGTCCCCAGACACGACTTACTAACTCGTCCCCAGACATGACTTACTAACTCGTCCCCAAACAGGACTTACTTACTCATCCCCGGACACGACTTACTTACTCGTCCCCAGACATGACTTTCTTTCTCATCCCCATACACGACTTACTTACTCACCCCCACACACGACTTACTTACTCGTCCCCATACAAAACTTACTTACTCGTCCCTAGACACGACTTACTTACTCGTCCACAGACACGACTTACTTACTCGTCCCCATACACGACTTACTTACTCGTCCCCATACACGACTTACTTACTCGTCCCCATACACGACTTACTTACTCGTCCCCATACACGACTTACTTACTCGTCCCCATACACGACTTACTTACTCGTCCCCATACACGACTTACTTACTCGTCCCCATACACGACTTACTTACTCGCACCCATACACGACTTACTTACTCGTCCCCATACACGACTTACTTACTCGTCCCCATACACGACTTACTTACTCGTCCCCATACACGACTTACTTACTCGTCCCCATACACGACTTACTTACTCGTCCCCATACACGACTTACTTACTCGTCCCCGGACACGACTTACTTACTCGTCCCCAGACACGACTTACTAACTCGTCCCCAGACATGACTTACTAACTCGTCCCCAAACAGGACTTACTTACTCATCCCCGGACACGACTTACTTACTCGTCCCCAGACATGACTTTCTTTCTCATCCCCATACACGACTTACTTACTCACCCCCACACACGACTTACTTACTCGTCCCCATACAAAACTTACTTACTCGTCCCTAGACACGACTTACTTACTCGTCCACAGACACGACTTACTTACTCGTCCCCATACACGACTTACTTACTCGTCCCCGGACACGACTTACTTACTCGTCCCCATACACGACTTACTTACTCGTCCCCAGACACGGTTACTTACTCGTCCCCATACACGACTTACTTACTCGTCCCCATACACGACTTACTTACTCGTCCCCAGACACGATTTACTTACTCGTCCCCATACTCGGCTTACTTACTCGTCCCAATACACGACTTACTAACCCGGACGACACCTGCTCGAGTTGTCTTCCATGTGAAAACGAGATTGTTCTGTTAAATTCGAATTTAAGCAACATCGGTATTGATCTGTGTACGACACTCTTTCGACAACCATAGAGATTTCTACGAGTTCTGCCGATATGTGCACGATATCATGACGAGTTATTGAGAGTGAGCTACGAAAATGTACGAGAAAGGACGACATGTGGCGGACTAGGTATAAATACAGATGGTGCTGCACTTCAGGACCAAATCCCAGTTGATCAGCGTAGGTGACGCTTCGTAGCAATGGCAGATAGGCTTAGAAACCTTGAACGTCTTGCCCAGATGGAAGAAGGTGGTGCAGAAGATGACCTTGCGATTGCTCAGCTTCTACAGTACAAGCAAACCAGATGAAGGAGAGCCGGCAGAAGAGCTTGGGTGATATGATATGATTTTTATATGATCATATTGAACTCGCCGGAAATCACAACAAACTCGGGGACATGTCGAAGGGGTACGTACAAACTCACAACAACTCGAACGAATCTCGAGCAGAGATCGTAATTATGTCGCTGCTGAACTCGTAGATTGTCGGGCGACTTTTGAAGCGGCGAAAAGCGGCGACAGATGTCTACCACAAGTGTTCGACTTTGTTCGACATCCCTTCAACATGTCTTCGATATGTGAACGAGACGAAAACTCGCACGACAACTTGAAACCGTTTAAAGTTCTCGCCACGGCTTGCCGAGTACTTTCTTTATGAGGAGACATGTCTTCGACATACAGCGACAAGGCTTCCAGTCCAACACGACACCTGAAGAGTTTAGGCGAGTTGAAACTCGCAACAACTCGTAGCCGAAACTCGCTACAGTGTGACACGGGATTTAAAGAAGTTTTGAAATAACTGAAAAAGTATCCTTTAAACGAACGTACTTAGGTCATAGAGCAAGGAATTAATGTCCAGTTGAAACTCAACGACTTATAAATAACAATGATCATTAATGACAAAATCAATAGGATATATAATGGTAACTAAATACTAATCAACTTCATTTTTCAGCTTTTATTTAGATGTATTTGATCAACGACCTTATTCAGACCTCGTATTCAACGGTTTTCAATAATTGCCATCAATAGATATGTCGTTCAACCCTTCACTAATTGTGTGTGTATTATTCAAATAATGAATTGTTATGAGAATTATATAACATTGTGGTTAATTCGAAGGAAAAGACAAAAACAAGACATAATAAAAAAAGTATGCAAAAAACCCAGTTCATTTAGATTGATTAACTTTACAGATTTTCTTGTTGTATAGAAATGTCAAAATTCAATATAATGTTAAAATAGTTAAATAAACATCATTTTCTTCTGTCAATATTAAAGTGCCACTCTTATTCAAAATCAATACATACACATGTATAACAAACATAATGTTGAGTGATAATCCTTTAACTACTGACTAAAATATGCGTTTAAGGAAATAATTAATTACTGATAACAAAACTGTAACCGTCTATTTAATAGCTGAAAACGACATTTTTTTAAATGATTGGTGAATGCTAAAAGATTTACTTTGATCTATTATCATCTCGTAAGGTAGAAATACCGTCTTTTCTGCACCTTTCTTTCAAATTAAACTCGGTATCCTTCATAAGAACCATTGCTTTCGACAACTATTCATCCTTTTTGGTATATTAAAACAATTTTATTAATTGTGGTAAATCTTATTTGGGATTAGGAGTGCATCATTAAAGTATTCGATGTACAATGATGCGAATTGTGGATGCGTGGTGACCCCATATTACATGTATGTTGCTATCAGTTGAAAAGGTTTAAACGGGTAGAGAGGGGATACGTAAAAGCACTTGCAAAATGGGTATTTTCATGCCCGAGTTCATTCGACATGATCAAATAATAACATTATAGTCAATGTTTCGATCATGACAAGCTTATGACAATCAGATGCATTTTAGTCATATCCTTCGGAAATATATAATTACCACTTCTCGTATCTGACTAATTACATTTCAAACACGGCGGCTCTTACGTAAATCTTCATAACGTTTTATGACTAAATGCACATACTATGCCGAATTTGTCAATTGCGGTTACCATAGTAACATATTAAACAGAAATAAATCCGTCAAGGAAATCGTAACTCATAATTATAATGGAAAGAAAACATTCCCTAGTTTTTGTCGGAACGATGCATACAGTCACTTTTTTCACTGATACGACCATAAGTAATAATTAATTAACAGTAAATGTCAATACAACTAAAGGTCGCAAGTTTCATGTCAATGTTCGAGCAGCTCGTTTGACACCTACAATACTAAAATAATATATAATGCTTTGTATGGACTGAATGGCTCGCTTACAAACAAATTTCCTGAACTCGTTGAGGTAAAAAAAAAATAGAGTGATTTGGGTTAAGATATTCAAGTGTTCGATCTGCATAGTTTGGAATAAATCTTCAAGGTAAGACCCATACTCTGTCTTGAAGAAATCAAGTTTTTTTTTTCTTTTTCTTTTCTTTTTACGTATATGAACTCGATATTTTTTTCGGTAGAAATCGATAGACTTACCAGAACTATTCATCTTGTATTGATAGTGATAATGAAGTTAATTCTTAAATAGAAAATACATTGAATTATACAGTCAAGCGAAATTGTAATTAAATAATAAAGGTTTATATCAACATGTGAAGATAAAAATAACAACAAAGTGAATAGCTTAAACGAACATCTACTAGTATATGTGTTTTTAAGTTTTTACACGGCAAATTAAAATAAGTACTAAACAATTTTTAGCTGGATTTTTTTTTTTATCGAAAAATGCATGGACATAGATTGACGAATACCGGGCGGGCGGGCTCTTGGGTGTCGCTTTCAAGTTTTCGTTAACATTTTATGACGTGTCATAGATACAACAGTTTTCATTCGATCTTCGTGGAACTTGGTATGATTATTTGTCTTCAAGACTTTTAAGACCCTGAATATTGGTCATATCTGGTCATAAGGTCTTACCAGTGTGAACATGAGTTAGCATCATGTACTTCATTTTCTCTATATACATATATCCTTTGCAAAATCGCTCTTGTCGCAATGAAAAATTTGGCTTTAATATCAACTGAAGGGGAGTTTTTATCCGAATTTCTGCACAAGCAGAACGTTGTTTAACGAAAATAGTTCACGGATGTAAAGAAATCAAATCACTGGACATGAAAATGGGCAGTTTATTACGTATGTGGCCAATCAGTCGTAATATAGTTCCTTCACGAAAAGCAGTGAGAAAAAAAACATTTATACAATAAGCATGCATGCAACAGAACATCTATTAAAAATCTAGTATGAGGTAAGGCAATACACTTTGAACATGTGGCAATCACTAGCGAAATCAGTGGAGGCACAAACCCATTGTTTAAACCCCTTCCCTTAAAATCTCCAAGAATATTTTTCATGATAAAAATTCTCCAAGAATGCGCTTTAATTAATTTTTCAGAGTAGGATTTACATTTAAGGATAAGGTTACATTTATTTATATTGTTGAACTCAAGCTACATATACCTTAATTTTAAGTATTATGTGTGTTTCAAGTTTCCCAACCTACCCTAATATTTTCACCCGACCCTATTGTTTTATAACTAGCATCTTGACCGTTAATTCTTCTCCTTTTAGGTTATATTTTTTCGGCAGCTACTTGCATGCACGAGGAAGACGAAATGGTGACAGTTATATGTATGAGTAAATACCACCTCTCTAAAAGAAAAAAGTTTCAGTTTCGACAACAATATTTTCAGCCTTGGTGCAATAGTTCCTTTGACGCTGCAGTTAACGTTCGTAGTAAGACAGGTTTTCGAACTGATATGACAAATATAGTAAACTGTGTCAATTGGCGAACTTTCTTACACCACAAAAAATGTTCTGAGACAGTACTAATACAATGAATATATTATGAAACAATTAATTCATCTTTGGTCTTATTGGAGGCAGTAAAATAAATCACATGAACTTCAAATTCAATAAAACCATATTCAGTCTTTGTGTGATAGTTCATTTAAAGAACGTCTGTTTCCCCCTTCCTTTGTTATCACATCCAATTTAGAAAAGGTATCAAAGGTTTGTTTTAATTAGTGCATATTAATATAATTGGTAAATAAAGAATTTACGTCAATTCGTCCATGCCATATTTCCCGCCACGAATGACATATTATATCATTGCCTAGACAATTTAAAACCTTCAAATTTGAAACATATCAAGGAAAGTTTTTACTTGTTTGCGGGTTATAACACTTTAGCATGAGATATTTACCAGATCACTCAGTTAATAAGCTTTAGGAACGACATATCCATTATAATTGGGGAGAAGAATAAAAACAATACACATTTTTATAAGACTGAGTCTGTCTTTTTTTCAGAATAAAGTATGGCGGCCATCTTTCTCCTCCTCATCATATATTTCTGCGCTCATGCGCTTTCTACATCCGGGTACTACAAGGCACGTGACTTCAAATATGGCCGACGGAGCTGGAAACCTGGCTTAAACAGAAATCAGTTTGTAAGATTTTTTTCATAATTTCCAAAAATAAATTTGGTATGGTACCTTTATGTATATTTTTTACATCCTTATTTCAACCGTTCTCAGAATATTTTTTTTTATTGAACTTAAAATTAATAGTTATTCGAACTTATTCTAAAAACACTGCAGCGTAATGTCATACGCAGTGGCTGATATATCGTTAAAATATGTAGGAACATTACTGTTGTAATAATCATTAAGTTTGGGGCAGCTAGTACAAATTATATGCACCAATTTGAAACTTTTAATTTGTACAACCACATACTCTTTGCATACATCGCGGAATTCAAAACGTTTAATCCAATGTACTATTGTTTTTGTTTTCTTCAGATTTACCCTTTTGATTTGGCCTTTATGGGAGGCATTCATCCAGAAAAATCGGTTGCAAGTTTTAGATCACTGAACGATTGGGGGTTCGAACAAAGCCGCTATCCATATATTTTGCAAGATAACGAAAAACCAGTGTATTCATACTATAAAACAATCGACAGAGATTTGTGGAAACCTTTTGTTGGTTTGAAATATGGTCCAAGTGGTGCGTCTATACACAATGCAATGTTACCGATAAATAAAGAGAATGGAAACGGAGCAAGAGAAGATCCCTGGCCTGTTCCATTTCAAGAAAAAAATGCCAACGATAAATTCCTTTACCGACCGTTGCATCTCAAAATGAAGAAGCGAATTGGTGACTTTGTACAGATAGCAGAAGGGAAGGTCATTCCCTTGGGAACAGATTTTAAGATCAGGGCTGATATGAGACGACCATTGGACCACAATGTACAAGTACATCCAACAGAGATAAACTTATTAAAGACTTCTTCACCAAGAAAATCGAGATTAGATAAGTTTAAAATCATGGAGTTACATTTTAGTTCCGTAGATGACCCAGCGCCAAGGATAAAACTAAGGGAAACGCTGGGACCTGAGTTCCATTTCAACACAAGTGGAGTCCTTCCACACAACCCAAATGTGGATACATCAACACTGTTATTAATAAATAGTCATCTTCCTCCAACTAATGGAGATACCAGTCATGATACTATTACTGGTTCGAACAATGATATGTCAAGTGGTATTCCTTTAAATGATTTACCGAATACAAGAGACCCGGCCTCAGTTGTTACAATAAATGGGCCAGCATTTATGAACGACAATGGCACATTTGTGAGCATTCAAGGAGGTGGTACTGACCTAAGCATCCCTAGAGTTTCCAACATACCCGTGGACACACACGATGTGTCTAACCACGTTTCAAATACCGGCACTGGGTTGTCAGAAACTCCACCAGAACTTATACCAAGCTCTCATGATTTGCAAATAGGATTAACAAGTATTGGTGTAGAACCAGGTGTTGATCCGCCTGTGGTAGATTTAGGGTCCAATTCAACACATCGATTAACGGATCCGCTCGCTATAGACGTAGTCGCCCATTCAGAGCATGGATCTAATGGCGTGGGGTTAGGTTCACAATCAGATACCGGAATAACGGTAATAGATTTGCTTTCAGGAAGTATTGGAGGTATTGATCAAATTAACTTTGAACATAACGATGGTTTTACCCCAGTCCAAGGTAAAAACAGTATAGGAACGCTTTCTGAAGACTCTGGGAATTTAGCTGTAGCGCCGCCAATCGCAGGAGTACAGTTCGCGAGTGCAATGCTACCCTCGTCTTTAACAGGCTCCGGTACACATTTTACTTCTTTAAACGGAAATGATAATAGCGATACCACTGGATTAGGCGTGGGTAGTCAAGTTCTACTGCTAGAATCAAATGGTGGTAACCCACGTGCTCCATTGGTTCACCCTGGTGATTCGAACATTTTGGTTTCATTTCCTGTTGTTGATGCAAGTAAGTTTCTGGCAATAGATAATTATTTTGACGGCGTTAGTGTCGAATCTAACAGAGATGCTTTAACAAACATTGGTAGTGTGAAACCACTCCAATCAATACACCAAACAGAACTGAACGATTTGGGTCTAACTGTTGGTGGCGGAATCGGCGGGAAGTTGCCGAATATTACAATTCGACTAAATGCAGATGTTGGAGTTGCAGACCATGTTAAACCGTCAGAGGATGACCATGAGTCGGATATACATAGTTCTCCACTTCCTTACATGAAATACTTGGAGTCCTTCGGACCGGGTCCTTACGGAAATTGCCGAGTACCGGCGAGAGTGGTCTGCGGTGCTCGGTACGAATGGAATCAGGTGTTCGGAATGAATGATTGGTGTCGTAGAAACTGTGTTGTGTACATGTACAGCACATATTGTGATGACCAAAGATGCATTTGCGTATGCACCGCAACATAAGGCATTCATTAAACGGATTCCAAGCGTACGGAATGAGAGAACTACAGCAACCTGTAATACTTAAACATTGGATTTCACGTTCGATTACGTAGGGAATACATCATGCCGAAGTTTTTAATATATTTAGGATATATAATCATATATCTTTTTCACGACCATTGACCGTAACTTCCACATAGGGTGTTCATTTTGAATATAATAACAATAAAACTGTCTTAGGACTTTTCCAAAGCATGTTAAAATGAAAAATACCTCAATCCAGTACAGCTATAAAAATATCATTTTTATATACATTGTTGTACTTCAAAGTCATCTATAAAGTCCTTGTTTGACTATCGGTAGAAAGAGTATTTCATTTATATAATAGTACAAAGTCATTAAAAGTCCATGTTTGACTATCAGTAAAAAGAGGAAATTCATTTCCATATCATTCATAGTCATTAAAAGTCCATGTTTGACGACCAGGAAGACGAGGACCGACAAGTCCTGATATCTCGAGGAGCAAGTCCATTATCATTTTATTTATTGATTGATCAATTTGTATGTCTGTTATTTTGTTAATAAAAGTGTAGAAGTATAGTATTTTTAACATAACTATCACAGTCGGGGTTCGCTCGCTTTCGTCAATTGTTATTCTCTGCAAAACGAGAACATATTCATACAATATTATAATAGTTAAAGAGGCCCGTCCGTACCTTTCCACGACCAGGAACTCTTTATCATATTTTACGGAATAACTTCAGAATGAAGTGACAAGCAAAGTTAACGAACAATGCGTTTTAAGTTGACGTTGACCCTTGTATCTACTCTTTGCGCATACTTTACTACTCTTTGCGCATACTATACTACTCTTTGCGCATACTATACTACTCTTTGCGCATACTATACTACTCTTTGCGCATACTATACTACTCTTTGCGCATACTATACTACTCTTTGCGCATACTATACTACTCTTTGCGCATACTATACGCGCATACTATACTACTCTTTGCGCATACTATACTACTCTTTGCGCATACTAAACTACTCTTTGCGCATACTATACTACTCTTTGCGCATACTATACTACTCTTTGCGCATACTATACTACCCTTTGCGCATACTATACTACTCTTTGCGCATACTATACGCGCATACTATACTACTCTTTGCGCATACTATACTACTCTTTGCGCATACTATACTACTCTTTGCGCATACTATACTACTCTTTGCGCATACTATACTACTCTTTGCGCATACTATACACGCATACTATACTACTCTTTGCGCATACTATACTACTCTTTGCGCATACTATACTACTCTCTGCGCATACTATACTACTCTTTGCGCATACTATACGCGCATACTATGCTACTCTTTGCGCATACTATACTACTCTTTGCGCATACTATACTACTCTTTGCGCATACTATACTACTCTTTGCGCATACTATACTACTCTGCGCATACTATAAGCGCATACTATACAACTCTTTGCGCATACTATACTACTCTTTGCGCATACTAAACTACTCTTTGCGCATACTATACTACTCTTTGCGCATACTATACGCGCATACTATGCTACTCTTTGCGCATACTATACTACTCTTTGCGCATACTATACTACTCTTTGCGCATACTATACTACTCTTTGCGCATACTATACGCGCATACTATACTACTCTTTGCGCATACTATACTACTCTTTGCGCATACTATACTACTCTTTGCGCATACTATACTACCCTTTGCGCATACTATACTACTCTTTGCGCATTCTATACTACTCTTTGCGCATACTATACGCGCATACTATACTACTCTTTACGCATACTATACTACCCTTTGCGCATACTATACTACTCTTTGCGCATACTATACTACCCTTTTCGCATACTATACTACTCTTTGCGCATACTATACTACTCTTTGTGCATACTATACTACTCTTTGCGCATACTATACTACTCTTTGCGCATACTATACTACCCTTTGTGCATACTATACGCGCATACTATACTACTCTTTGCGCATACTATACTACTCTTTGCGCATACTATACTATCCTTTGCGCATACTATACTACTCTTTGCGCATACTATACTACTCTTTGCGCATACTATACTACTCTTTGCGCATACTATACTACCGTTTGTGCATACTATACTACTCTTTGCGCATACTATACTACTCTTTGCGCATACTATACAACTCTTTGCGCATACTATACTACTCTTTGCGCATACTATACTACTCTTTGCGCATACTATACTACTCTTTGCGCATACTATACTGCTCTTTGCGCATACTATACTACTCTTTGCGCATACTATACTACTCTTTGCGCATACTATACTACTCTTTGCGCAAACTATACTACTCTTTGCGCATACTATACTACTCTTTGCGCAAACTATACTACTCTTTGCGCATACTATACGCGCATACTATACTACTCTTTGCGCATACTATACTGCTCTTTGCGCATACTATACTACTCTTTGCGCATACTATACTACTCTTTGCGCATACTATACTACTCTTTGCGCAAACTATACTACTCTTTGCGCATACTATATTACTCTTTGCGCATACTATACTACTCTTTGCGCATACTATACTACCCTTTGCGCATACTATACTACCCTTTGCGCATACTATACTACTCTTTGCGCATACTATACTACCCTTTGCGCATACTATACTACTCTTTGCGCATACTATACTGCTCTTTGCGCATACTATACTACTCTTTGCGCATACTATACTACTCTTAGCGCATACTATACTACTCTTTGCGCATACTATACTACTCTTTGCGCATACTATACTACCCTTTGCGCATACTATACTACCCTTTGCGCATACTATACTACTCTTTGCGCATACTATACTACCCTTTGCGCATACTATACTACTCTTTGCGCATACTATACTGCTCTTTGCGCATACTATACTACTCTTTGCGCATACTATACTACTCTTAGCGCATACTATACTACTCTTTGCGCATACTATACTACTCTTTGCGCATACTATACGCGCATACTATACTACTCTTTGCGCAAACTATACTACTCTTTGCGCATACTATACGCGCATACTATACTACTCTTTGCGCATACTATACTACTCTTTGCGCATACTATACTACCCTTTGCGCATACTATACTACCCTTTGCGCATACTATACTACTCTTTGCGCATACTATACTACCCTTTGCACATACTATACGCGCATACTATACTACTCTTTGCGCATACTATACTACTCTTTGCGCAAACTATACTACTCTTTGCGCATACTATACTACTCTTTGCGCAAACTATACTACTCTTTGCGCATACTATACGCGCATACTATACTACTCTTTGCGCATACTATACTACTCTTTGCGCATACTATACTACCCTTTGCGCATACTATACTACTCTTTGCGCATACTATACTACCCTTTGCGCATACTATACGCGCATACTATACTACTCTTTGCGCATACTATACTACTCTTTGCGCAAACTATACTACTCTTTGCGCATACTATACGCGCATACTATACTACTCTTTGCGCATACTATACTACTCTTTGCGCATACTATACTACCCTTTGCGCATACTATACTACCCTTTGCGCATACTATACTACTCTTTGCGCATACTATACTACTCTTTGCGCATACTATACTACTCAAGTGTTGCTAATTCTGCAACTATTTTGATAAACTACTTTAAATATGAATACGTTAATGAAACTTAACAATGCTGTTATAGACGTTACTGAACATAATCAGACAATCTTTGGCTCGAGTGTTTGGCGTGAGGGCTGCGCGAACTGCGGCCCTAAGAACCACTGAACGAGGGAAAGCCGATGGTTTCCGGCGCATTTGGCTAATGCTACGTTTACACTATGTTCCCGGTAGCCACGGCAGCCCCGTTTGCCCGAAACGTATTGCGCCGTGTGATTGTGGCCATTTTTGACTTCATAAACAAAGTGTGTTAGCTTGTGCTAAGTTTCCTCACGTTTTATCAAGGTAACCGTGACAAGCCGTAGGGGCGAAAAAGTGGTTCGTCCAAGGCGCACTAATGTTCGGGCGCGGTCTACCAGGGATGCATGTACGTTGCGTCCCGGTCCAATACGTTCTGATGGGATCCGGCACGTTGTCTTCATCCATGCGTTTTCCACGTTTTGTCAAGGCTTCCTATGCATCGAACGCGAACACCGCAGAACCTTGGATTACGTTTGTCCACGGTATAAATAAAATCCCCCAAACAACAGCAATCACTGTATCACTGTATCAGAATACTTCGACATGTAATGAATTCCCAAGATTTTGTGTAACGAAACGGCTATCGTTCACCCTAGCTTGCCGTGAAAACCGTGACAAAACGAAGCACAACGTGACAAAACTGGAAAGGGACTTCAGATGCCGGCGATTACATATGATTCCCCCCCCCCCCTACGGACGATTTATAAGTTGTGTAACGGCCTATTACGTACTGTCACGTGTCATTACGTTTACCCCGTTTTAATACGACCTACTACGTGTATCATCCTCACCGTGGCTGCCGTGGCAAATTTTTTGACAGTTTAAAATTTTGGCCCGGCATGCACGGCAATAACGGTCTGTCACGTTTGCATATCTCGTTCCCCCGCGCTGTCTCACGTTTATCCCGTTTTCTCCACGGTGGTCTGAAACGGGGCTGCCGTGGCCACCGGGAACATAGTGTAAACGTAGCATAACGCAGAAGACTACTCACATGATTGAACATAAGACAATATATCACATTGGGAATACAATCAGAGACAAAACTAGGAACTCGAAATTCGGAATGCTAACAACAGTTTCATCCACTATTTCCAAACAGAACCATATTTAAACATTCTAAAATCATCGTCTATGGGTTCGTCTAGTTTACCACTTCAAGAAATATCAAGCATAAATTCATAAAACATATTTCATGAAAAAAAATAAAAATTGCCTCAAATGTTCTTATATTCAGTATTAATTTGAACAAAGCTTTCAACACTTCTGCCTTTGTTTTTATGAAGTTCTTTATTTTTAAGTCTAAGAATCAGACTTTTTTGGGGCACAAGCTATTAAATAAGTTAAATTGCAAAAAAGTGAGTCGACCATACGGGATGTTTTGATGCAAGTTAGTATGATTCTTAGGACGCTTTATCCAAAAACAGACACATTCGTCTTGGATCAGTATCGATAGCCCTTAATATATCCCGGTTAGGCTCTGGAAGTAATAGTTTTAGGTGATCCTCTGGAAATTTTGAGTAGCATATTTAAGCACTGCGGGCGACAACTTTGTAACTTCAAACTACTTTTACAGTTGTGCTGGACTGTCATTTTAAAACACCAATTTATTTAGAATGTTTGATCATGTATATATGCAAGACCATGTGTTGTTCATGATGGTATATATTAAGTATTTGACATGCAGTACATGTACTATTTAAGCATTTGGGTGACGTGATGTCTATGCCACAGTACTGACTTCCAAATGTCACAGACTCTGAGTATGCAATACAGCCAGTAGTTGGCCGAGCTTTTGACTTGTATCAGCTTACATGCAAAACATTAATCAGATTGTACAAGGATAAAATTCAATTATTTGCATAATGCTTTAGACAGAGTCGTGTCCCTTAATTAATCTAGTAGATTGGACGGTTGTCGATTTAAATTCCTAAGCAATCCTTGAAGTACTTGCTGAAGTATCGACTTACATATGCTTACATGCAAAACCTTAACCACGGTGGGACGCGGACGACAGAGGTATAAATTCTCCTTATTTTTTTCCAATACTAAGTCGAGTATAAAACGAAGAAAACCACTATTAAGCATCCGGGTTCTGTTAATGTTGTTTTACAAGGCAGTCCACAGGACGGCTTTATCCACCGCCATTGTTTTTTTAATCAAGGTCAAGGTCACTGCACATCGTCTCAATGAGGATAACATTTGTACCAAGTAATATGGTAATCCATCAATGCATAAGAAAGTTATAGCGCGGACACGAAATGTTATGGACAGACAGACAGAGACTGACAGACGGACGAAGTGCATTCCTATAACCCTCTCCCCACTCCGTCCCCTCCACACTCCGTGGTGGGGGGTTACAAAGAAGGAACAAGCAAACAATCATGTGGAGGAAATAATTCTTTTATTTTCCGACCATTTTCACTGCCAAAAAAGTGCAAGGTGCGCAAACAAGTAGGTGAAAAAGTGCAAAACAGAAAACATGGTGTATATAGTAAGGTATAGAAAAGAAAACAAAAACACACAATAATGATAATAACAGTGTATAAAGTTGAGATGGAAAACGAGAAAAGCATAGTGAAGCACTAGAGTCACAAATGGAAAGAAAGATTGAGATGGGAGAAATATATTTACAGTTTTGTACAACATTTTGTATAATGAAAGAAAATGCACCAGTTTAGGATCAAGGTCTTATGATATAAGGCTGCACAATTTATACTTTTTGTGAACATGGTAAATGTTGATGTGCAGTAGAGCTAACATTTTGTACATGAGCAGAAGCATATATGGTGTATTTGACAAAAATGTGCACTGACAAAAAATGCAGATATATATATATAGATTAACTAGTTTAGGTAGTAAAAAAACATATTTTTGTACATCAATAATGGTAAAATTGAAAACACTACCTGTGTTTTATATGATTCAACCAAGGAATATAATTTTAACTGAAATATAAAACTGCCATTTGGGGAAACTACTAAAAGCTACTTAGAACAGTCTGTCAAACTACAATAAAAACTGGAAAAAAATGGCTGAAATACTCATATTCATAACTTTAAAATAAAACTGAGAACCATCAAGGTTTTGTTATCTTATTAAAAACGCACTTTCTGTCCAAAACTACGGCACAATTTACAGATTTAATAATGCATAAAATTGAAACAGTTTGGCCCTTTATGAAAACCAGTTATGAACTCAAGAAAAAAAGCCAAACTAGAAGAAAAATAGCAATGAGACCATTGTTATAAATCAATTATGAAGGATTTTTACAATTAAATTACACTTGTGAAAATTTACATAATTTTGTATGGTTTTTGCTTATAATAAGTTCATAAAGGGTCAAGTTTAATAAATACTTAAAAAGGCTTATCAGTTCGTTATAAAAGAAAAGGTTAAAACAGGAAAACATGACAAAAGGCATGTGCTGACACTGATCCTAAATTTGATATTAGATCACTTTACAAGGAATATAACTACCTTCGTACAATCCTATTCATATTACAAGTTATAGTCCACTTATACAAATGATTATGGAATCATAATTTAATGCCAATTCTCACATTTTGTCCCAGTTTGTAATAAATACTTCCTATTTACCAACAATAAAATACCATAAAGTGATGAACTAAAAAAGTAAAATTCAGATATCCTTTTATTTCCGGAAAAAATGATTTTGACTTGATAAAAAAATTCAGAATCTATCCGGCACTATAAAAGCTCTGTATATGAAACATTGCAATTATTGATAAAAATTTATAGTAAGATAACTTATTGAATGAATCAACATTTAATCAGTGCATTGAATCAAAGATTTACAGATAATTGCTTTAATTGCATTATGATTTGAAATAAAACAGAAGAACATTAAAACCCAACTTTGATCCACAAACGTTGTATATTACAGACGTTGAACGCCCGTTGAATATTACAGACGTTAAACGCCCGTTGTATTAAATCATCTTCAACATGGTACGACAACATAAATTAATCCAACAGTTACCTATAAAACTAATTCTCATGGACAAGATACAATGTCCCCGTACTAGATATACAAATAAGTTTGTTCGATAATGTGGTACCTTGATATCATTAGAAAATCCATAGATATGTGCAATAAAACAAAACCATGGTGCATTATATAGGAACAATAAATCTGTTTAGTGATACGTTATTTCACAATCACATATTAATTCCTACTAAACTTGATTTTGATATTACTGCAGATGTTTTTAATTTCACGAGGGTTTCACTCATTTTTACCATACAGACTACTAACGAATTAAAATCTTTGCTAAATACCATGAGAAAACTTACAAAGTTCTATTTCCTCATGGCATCCAAAATACTAACCCTCACAAATGAAAGAACCAAGCAAGGTTTAGGCAACCCACAGTAAACCATTCAGATCCACAATGTAGCACACTTTTTTAAGCTGTTTAATAAATGTATAGAATAAGGTAAGCATTATATATTCCAAATTGTTACAACCTATATATTTACATTACATACACAGTACAGCAATTTCAATTACTGGTAACTAGCAATAAAGAAACAAATAGAGGAAGAAAAACACAAAGAAAGAAACAAAAGAATAGGAAAAAAGAAAGAGAAAGAAAGACCAATAGAGAAAGAAGACACAAATGACACACACAAAAATCAAAGAAACTGTTTTCAAACAATCATATTTGTTGTTGTTTTTTTCCCACTTCACAAAAATTCAAATATTTACAAACAATCATAACAATGTAACACTTTTGAATTAGCGAAACTATATTTGACCTTATTATGCAACAAAATCAATAAAGTAAGTTCTTTGAGGAAATTTTTATAGATAAAAGAATAAACAATGAAACGCACAATAACTTTTATAGAAAGAAACACATGTAACATACATAGAGTAATTTAGAATCAAGTCGATATAAATTAAACTCAAAGAGGTTTTACAAATATAAATTTCAGTCAATTGTAAGAATAGACTTCATAATTTACAAAACTACTTGAATCAACTGTGGTCAAGTACAAGGACCCGACACATTTGCACTAATTTTTAACCTGTACCATTTTTACAAACTCAAGTAAAAGCCAGTAGAATAGACAAAATAAGAAAAGTAAATCAACCATAATAATTTAAGAAATAAACGATAAACAAACAAACACATGAAAGACAAAAACGCAATTTGAAAGACAAGAATTCAAGACAAAATATTTTAGCAAATTATAATAAATGCACACTTACCGCGTATATTTGAACACATTTTTCATTTCTGTCAGTTTTTATTCAGCTAAAAAAGGTAACGGCGTTTAAAAGAACAACAGTGCCAGTCAAACATGTGTACCAAGTTGCATTTGAATATCTTGAAAGCTTTTGGGGGTTTAGTATGATAGACAAATCATTGTGTGATATACTCCTTGGTTAAACTAAATGTTGATAAATTATATTTATATGGATAATGATGATACAATCTACTTCAAATCAAATTTCAAATGGAAAAAAATGGGGCAAGCTGAACAGCAAAACTGTCCATAATTATGTTAAAAAACTGTCAGAAATGAACAATGCATGTAAATAACAACATCAACCTTCCAATGACAGCCAAATGGCTTATCAGGTTAGGTTTGAAAAATGATAAGCAATTTAGTTCTCACAGGATGACAAGTATAACAACACTCAAGCAAATATGTGTTTCCACTTTCTGTGGAATTTCAAGCACCAAATTTACAAAGCGAAATATTGATTGAAGTGAAACTGACCTATTTCACATTAAATACAAAATTAATTAGGCGAGCTTTGCACCAATAACATGTTAGAGTGAACTGTTGACAGAATAAGATTAAATTCAGTTTACTAATGGGTAGAGAAGTGTATGAACTTTATTTAATGATAAAATATTTAGCCAACTTTGTTCAATTTTATGCAATGCCAACATTTCCAACAATGTTGAATATTTTGACAATTATAACAAAATTCAATACTCAGTAATTCAAATTCAAATGTTTTTTTAGATGGTCAACTAAGCTCCTTATGACCATCAATGTTCTATAAAAATCCTTAAATTGTTTCCTTTAAGTTACTATTTCTTGTAAGAAGCCGACAATTCACTCATCTTTCAGTTGTTGTATAGTCATTAATGTTACAAAGAGCCAGCTAATTTCCTCTTTCAAAGTCCTTAATCAGTCGCTTTCATGATGAACAGAGCTGGCAAAGTCAGCTGTTTTCAACTCAGCGACAGCCAAAGCACTGTCTGTCTGTTAAACTGTCTGTTATCTGAAACAAAGTAAAGTTTTGTACAATAGTTATAATAAATATGGGAGAGCTTCTGAAACACTTTTTGTATTTATGTGAGCAATTTAAGTCCAAATATGAACAATTTATTCTTCAGAGTATACAAGTTGGATTACACACCTACCCTACAGTAAGCCCAGGTTCGCCTGAACCTTTGTGTTTCTGCTCAGGGGTTTGTGAGATCGCATGGAGTCTGCATCATGCTTCCAGTACCAGCACGGGCGACAGAAGTACTTGAAACACTGAAAACATGGAGTTAATAAATACTTGCAATTTCTTGAAAAAAAGTTGAACATATGATAGAAGATTCTTAAAGCACAGAAATTATTGGACAAAATGCACTTCAGATACTGAAAATAGGTTAAAATGTTAAGTTGTATGGAAAACATGAAAATATGGGACATGCATTCTTGAATCAATTGTAACAGGTACTTAAGGCACATTTCACAAACATTGGTCTTCATTCACGAAAAAGGTTGGAAATGCCAAGGTCACCTAGAAAATTGGCTGGTGAATGTCAAGGTCAACAATCTAAGGGTCAACTAAAACCTAGAAAAATTGGCTGGAGATGTCAAGGTCAACAATAAATAGAATATTGGCTCCTGAATGTCAATGAAAAGTGTTCTGTTATTTTAAACTTTAAGAAATGGTTTGGTGAATGAAGGTGAGGGTCACCTACCAGAAGATCTCTGCAAAAGTAAGGCCCAGGCTGGAGGCCGCACACAGTGCAGATACTGTCCTCAAGGTAAGGATCTATCTGGATCTACAAGTAAATAGTCCATTTTTATATTATGGTCTTTCATATAAATTAATACAACGCATCAGAAGCTTATACATTGCTGTATTCAACCACATTAATAATCATAGGCTTAACCATATTTTTGTCTGCATATTGTCACTAGTATTAAACATGCATATAAAATGTTACATTGTATACATTAGTCTTTATCTGTTCTTGAGCATTCAAACAACAACAAAATTGACAACACTTAAGACTCTTATTTGTAAAACAGATGAGCTAAGAATGAACACATGTTACCTTCTTAGTGAACTTTGGTGTCTTAATCTCCACAAAGGCAGCCTGTACAGCCTTCATATAGCTCCTTCTACTGCTAAACGTAACTCTGCCACTGCCTGGAACAAACATACATTGTTTATATGTTAAGTTTCAGCAGACTTTAAAGAAGCAATTTTGCAGGAATCAATAGGGTAGCAAAATTAAGACAAATGAGGGTGTCAGGCGTTTTAACTTTGCAAAATAAATAAAATGTAAAAAAAAAAAAAAATATTGCAAAAGTAACAATCTACTGACTATCAATGTCTACAACAAAACTGTGCAAAAACTATGTTGTATTTTACAGAAGTGTTTTCAAACAATATTAAGATAATGGCAGAGGGATGCCAGTGGAAATCTGACAGTGTCAACAGTAGTTTTCATGGGGTATCCATTTTCACAGCTTTCAGAATTCAACAAAGAACAGAGTACTGGGGCTTGCTACAAATTTATGTGCATTGTATCTGAATAATATGTGATCCAAGTTGCATGATTGTGTAGCAACATTTTGTTTTTGTTCGGCACCCCAATAAACGCAAAGTCCATGTTCCATGTTCCCTGAATCGATAATTTAAAACCAACCTACCGATGGGATACTTGTGTTTATCACAGTCAATGCCAGAATAGACCACATTTCCGAACAGATCATTCATGATATTGGAGAGGATTTCCGCGGAGATCATCCCATGTAACGCCCCCACAAACACGGTCTTGTTTGCATCCAGGCGCTGGGACGGTTGACGCACAAAGTTGCTATCTGACAACATCCAGGGGATGACTTGAACCTGTTATGTTTGAAGAGATCTCATCATTTAGTTGTATCTATTTGGGAATAGTTTAATTCAATTCATTTTCAATTTTAAATTGCCATCAGAGAAATGGTTATCAAAAACACATATACAATAATCTTATATATCTAGTCCTTTCGTCACATCTAAAGTTCACTCAAAATGTGTTATCATGATTCTCTCAAACAATAGTTAAAGGCAGATATGGGAACAGTGAAAGGGAGATAACTTCTCCAGTATAAAATGTACCAACCTCCTTAGATCTCATCCTTCTGCTGGAGATATTGTAGTAGTATTCTCCCGTACTGTAGTCATGGGTGCATTCCTGAAGCAGCATTTTCACAGCCTTTTCCGACTCAAACAGAAGGTACACATAGCCTGAAAGTACATCATATATTTAAACTTAATAGAAACATTTTCTCTAAAACTGTTACAAGGTGGAAAAAAAACGAAGTTTAATTCTTTGAATACCGTCAATCAAGGGTCATAGTTTGTTTTTAGGTTAATATGGAGTTATGTAACCTTATTGTGTAATGGCCTTGAACAACTTTGTGGAGTATGCAGTCCACTGAATGAACAGTTGTTGAAATCTCAGAGTTAAAATCCCAAGTTGCCCTAAAAACTTGAACCAAACTTTCCAAGTCGATCAAAGGCGATAACTTGTATTAAAGGATTACACGGAGATCTGTAACCTAATTGTATGATGGCTGTCAACAATTGTATGAAGTAAATTGAATGAAGGGTATAGAAGTTATTAGTAAAAATCTCGAATTGCCCTCAGTGTTTTTTTCCACTTTCAAATAAATGGTGGCGGGCCCTTTTGATAGAGAAAAAAATGGTGTTGTTTTGGCAAAAAATGGAAAAATACTAACATGATTCATACAATGTTCAACTTGTTTTTAAACTTTTTTATCAACATTTTCAGGAATGGCACACAAAAAAAAGATGGTCCTGAACAACTGAGTATGAAGCATGAAATGAAATTGAGTTATCAATGAAAATGCCAATTTGCTCTTAAACTTAAACCGGACACAGATGCTGGAGCAAGTAATATAGCCCTCCTTATTCTTTGAATAGTCAATCTTAATGTCTTTAAACAAGAGCTATTTATATATGAGATACATTACCCCATTATATACCTTTATGATGTAGGCCAGTGTTTATATGAAGGTAACAACAGGTAAATGTGTATCATTTAGATAGGCTTAAAGTGTATCTAGCATCTGTCAATTATTGTAACTAGAAATGTGTCCATAGGACACGGATGCCCCCACTTCGATTTTTTGTCACAGAAAATAAGCCATAATGATTATTCAGGATAATCTGCACATATAGGATAAGTTGAGTTGAGTTGGGTTTTACGGCATCGCAAGACTGTATAGGTTATATGGCGCCATTCAGGCAGGAAAAAACTTGTTGGATCCACATTGGACACATACTTTTCAAGAATTAGATTGGAAACATATATTTTTGAAGTATTTTTGGCAAAAAAGGGCCGTAACTCCTAAATGACTAAAGCGATTTCCATGACTATCGAACTTGATCAAGATATTATGGTCACAAACATGTGTTTAAAGTTTGGTGAGGATTGGACAAACAGTTTTCAAGAATTAGATTGGAATATATTTTTGAAGTATTTTTGGCAAAAAAGGGCCGTAACTCCTAAATGACTAAAGCGATTTCCATGACTATCGAACTTGATCAAGATATTATGGTCACAAACATGTGTTTAAAGTTTGGTGAGGATTGGACAAACGGTTTTCAAGAATTAGATCGGAAACAATCTTCGGGACGTACGTACGTACAGACAGACAGACAGACAGACGTACGTACGGACAAGGGCAACCCTATATGCCGCCACTTTGTGGGGGCATAAAAAGAGGAGTTTATAATAAATTATCCGTAAGAGAGTCCGTGATATAGATCATACCGTCCCTGCCTGGCCACTCAATCTTGAAACTGCCAAACTTGTTGAAGGCTTGCTGGAGTCCGGCTGAAATAGCAAGTGATTGTTTGCATTCATAAGGTACTGAATGCTGCTTACAGTCAAGAACTGTTCTTTCCATATAAATAATTCACAATATGTGTACCAAAACTAATGTAAATATCCCATATGCAGAGATTAAGAGTTTAACACAAGATGATAGATTCTAAAATGAAAGACAACAAAGCCTGGACCTCAACTTTTCACCTGCAAAAAACCTTACCTTCAGTGATATCCCAGGGTACACCACCGAGAAACACCTTACACGAGAAGGATGCCGGGCTTCTGTAGTTCTTGGGTGGGATTTTACCAGACCATGTACAACTCGCCTCGCTCATTGCTGAATTGGATAAAAAGTTGAAAATAAATATTTATTAAGTGTGATTAAAGCACAAGGAGTATGTATATTGGCTGAAAGAATTTGAAACATTTCATGGTAAAATCTACGCAAGTATGAATTTGTCTCACACAGGCACTACCCACCATTGCCAGCAGCACTTCTATGCAGCCTAGCCGCCCTGTCTATGGCATACGGGTCCAAGTTAGCAATCACATATGGACGCATGATTTGTCCAGAAATCCGGTTTCCTGAAATAGGAAGAGCTTTTAGTTTGGATGTACATTTTGATATCATTGGCAAAATGGCAGATAATTATATGGACACAATATTTTTTTCTAATTTTTCTATTGTTTTCTGATATCATTTTGTTCGAAGATAATGTCCTGATTTAGACCATGTACTCCCATGCTTTGTATTTATAAAGTACTCTGAAAGTCTTCTTAATGTATTTATGTAAAATTTTGAATGAACCGAGTTGTTAAAGTCTTCTTTTCACGTTCTTAAAATTCAAGGACCATAACTCAGGATGTGAACAGTAAGATCTATTTGTTTATCACACATGGCAAAGATATAATGCCCTTAAACATTGAGTTTTGTAAAGGTCTCATAAGAGATGCTTCATTAAACAACATACAACATAAGAAATTGGTCGGATTTATCAATGAAAATCCCTCTTACCAATTACTGTGGCATCAGAGGCAGGTAGAGCGAGGGCACTGTTTGTTGTCTGTTTTTGGGGTTGGTAAATCTGTAACTGGGCTGAGGCCTGTTGGTACTGCTGGAACAACTGCTGCTGCTGTTGTTGCTGCTGCTGTTGTTGTTGCTGCTGCTGAGTCAACTGGTGCTGGTGTTGCTGCTGCAGTACAGCCTGAGAAAATTCAAAAGTCCATAATACTCCATGGCATCATCATAAACATCACCGCTAACCACCATTTCCCGTTGTTGTATTTACCACCACTACCACCACCAACACAATCATCATTACCTGTTGTTGTATAAGCAACACCACTATCACCACCACTACCACAATCACTATTACCTTTTGTTGTATAAACACCACCACCACCACCACTACCATAACCTGTTGACGTATAAACAACACCACTATCACCAACACCACATTCACCAATACCTGTTGTATAAAAAAACACAACCATCACAATCACCAAAACATGTTGTATAAACAACACCACAAACATCATCATCACAATCACTATTACCTGTTGTTGGTGTTGTTGTTGCTGCTGCTGGGCATGATACAGCTGCTTGGACAGATCATTCACTGGAGATTTTGCCTCTCTGTTGCCAATTTTTAGGGAGTTCTGAAAAGAAACCGTATTTACAGTTGAGCATTATATACTGCGAAATCATTAATGTTCGTGGGCATGAAATTTCGTGGTTTGCCGAAAAAAAACAATTTCGTGGGTACTTAAATTCGTGGATTTTCATTTTTGAAAATAAAATCGAAGATGCGATCGTCCTAGATCGTCTGCATAATATCCACGCGCTGGCCCGTGATTTCCGTCTTCTACGTCACTCGGTTTATGACACTCGCTAATGTGGTACGACATGCCAATTAGTGCATATATACCCATGTCACTTATCGATTTAATTGGGAATAAAGGTAATAAAAGAAGATGTACCCTGATCATAAGTACAGATAGGGGAAGCCATTTAATGCCAATTAAGAATTTTGCAAACTGTGAAAACACCAAAAAGGTGCGTATATTGTCACGTTCGGTGCTTAGTAACCTTCAATGTACTAGTAATCGATTAATTATTTCATTAAATAAAAAAATCGAGTACAGACACTCATCACGCACAACTTGTAAACTTGGAGATTTTCATTAACAGCACACGTTTAAACACGTGCTTCTAACTGTCATTTGCTGCATAAAACACATTTAATTGATTTGGTTCATTATTTGTTAAAGGCAGTTATAATATATTAACAGAATAATGATCGTAAGTTATACAGTGAGACAGGTTTTAACACTGTATACTGCGACCTCTGTAAATAATATACTAGAGTATGTACGTAACAAGGCAATTGAAAAAGTGAATAAAGGGTTTATATTTCGTGGGATCTTGAATTCGTGGATCACCTAACCCACGAAAACCACGAACATTAATGCCCCACGAACATTAATGATTTCACAGTAATTCTGAATATTAACCAACATTATTTTAATCCTTATTCAACAATGTTAAACATTTAAACACAAATGCTCTACAATGCAAAATAGTTCAGTCTTAAAGCTTACCAGTACCATGAAATATTGTGGCCTTTTTTTATAATCATATGAAAAACAATGCTTGTCTAATCTCAAGATACATATTGTGCTCGATTGATGTTACCAAGCAATTATTATCCATCCCAGTTTTATGTGTTTAGTTTTGGCCTCTTTGTCACGTTAGGTTGACCCCTAGAATTCAGTGCCCACCTTAACCCCCAGAGACCAGTGTCCTCCTTAACCCAAAGAATTCAGTGTCCACCTTAACCCCCAGAATTCAGTGTCCACTTTAACCCCCAGAATCCAATGTCCACCTTAACCCCCAGAATCCAATGTTCACCTTAACCCCCAGAATTCAGTGCCAACCTTAACCCCCAATATTCAGTGTCCACCTTAACCCCCAGATCTCAGTGCCCACTTTAACCCCCAGATTTCAGTGCCCACTTTAACCCCCAGATTTCAGTGCCTACCTTAACCCCCAGATTTCAGTGCCCACTTTAACCCCCAGATTTCAGTGCCTACCTTAACCCCCAGATTTCAGTGCCCACTTTAACCCCCAGATTTCAGTGCCCACTTTAACCCCCAGATTTCAGTGCCTACCTTAACCCCCCAGATTTCAGTGCCTTACCATCATATCAAGGAGAGCAGCCTCAGATCCCTCACTGCTGAATCCACTGGTGTCTGAGTCGTATGGAGAATTGCTGCGTGAAGACGCTGCCTGGCCTCGATTGTCCCTGGACATGAGGCCGAATATCTGTTCCATCGGGGAGAGGGTCTCATTAAGGGGGGTTGTTGGAGTGGCCGGAGATCCAGTACTCGAGTCATAGTCACTGTGAATACATAACATGTGTAACATGAAACAGTAAGCCCATAATCATAGTGAAGTTATTGTTTTTAGAATTTTACCTTTACGCCCATGGTTACTATGTTTGTCAGTTCTTGCTGTTTTAAGTGTGATGCTAACTCAAAGAGTTGAATTCCGTTGAAGGATATACATGAGCTACCAGACAGCATATTTTGATAGGAAAGGCAAAATATTTCACTGCTTTTTCATTTCTATGTAAACTTAAAGAAAACAAATCATCACAAGCATATATCATCACAAAAAGTTTTATCTGTATTTCCCTTTTGGCATAAAACAAAATATTTCAGTGATTCACAGTGAACAAACATCGTCTGTTTATATATGTACAGTGTTCAAGTAATGTCTCTTGTTATCAATGTTTTTGTATGTCACTGAAAATGACGACTACAGCTATGAGTGAATGTGATTAACACCCTCACATTACCACCTTCTTGTAATAAGAAGTGTCACTAGTGGTGATGTATGCTCATTGAATGGCCTATGTAGATTAAGTTATTACTCCTACTATAAGAAAAAACGTCTATAGCATCTAGGGAATAGGGTATGAAATTTTAGTTTTTTATAATACAAGCATAAAAAAGTGAAGAGTGCCACAGAGCAAACGCCAACATTTCTTGTTGGAGTGAAGAGCTAAACTCAGTCAAGAGTTATAGGCCTTAGCTATACATGTGCATGTCTTTGGCAAGATGGTTAAGAAGTTTTCATATCTTTAAAGGTATTTGTGCAACAGCCAAGATAAGTTATTTTATGACAACGCCACTATGGCTTTTTATAAGAATATTTTCCTGAGAAAAGATAAGCTAACAAGAGCTGTCATAAGACAGGGCGCTCGACAACGCCGCTTTGACTTAGAGTTGAATACAATAACAATGTAATATGTGCCTGTCAAAAGCAACAAAACAGTCAAATTAAAAAGAATCACGATGTGACAAAACCGGTTTTTTAATGATTGGCAGAAGGGATTTAGTTTCAACTGCTTTCTTCTATTGTTTGTAACAGTGACCTTGACCCTAAGGGCCCCAAACACAATCCCATGGAAGTCTTCCATAAACTCTTCCTACATATCAAGTTTGGTCATAGTATGTCAACCATAACTTGAACAGTAATCTATTTTAAGTAACAGTGACCTTGACCCTAGCGGGCCGAAAGGCAATCCAATGAAAGCTCTGCATAAACTTGTCCTATATACCAAGTTTGGTCACACTATGTCAACCCTTACTTGAGTTATTTAGTACTAACCATATTTTTTTTTTAGCAACAGTGATCTTGACCTAGACAATAACTCTCGGGGCCCAAAACACAATCTCAGGAAAGGTCTCTATAAACTCTTCCTATATACCAAGTTTGGTCACAATATGTGAACCCTTACTTAACTTATTCAATACCAACCCTTTATCTATTAATAGTAACCTTGACCTTGATCCTAGGGGCCTTAAATGCATTCCCATAAAAGGTCTCCATAAACTCTTTGTATGTACCAAGTCTCTTTATGTCAAACCTAGCTAAAATTATTCGATACATAAGGTGACTTTGACGCTGCCCTCCCACCAGCCCGCCTGAACAATGACACAAGTCATTCAAATAACTTGTTTTCCCTTTATAAAAATGTGCCTGTCAAAAGAAACAAGAGATGTTTGTCAAACATTATGCCCCCCTTAGCGTCATGTTGTCAGGATTATATGGACAATTGAATGAAATATGCATGGACCGAAATGACAGCTGATTTGTCGCTAACATTGTATGCCGTTGAGGCAGTTTTAAGATTAGGACCATTCAAAGTTTGAGGATAGAGTGTGTTATGACCATGACCTTTGACTCTATGACCTCAAAATCCATAGTAGTCATCAGCTGGTCACCAAAAATCTAAATGTTAAGTTTGAGGGCCATGGGTGCAGGCATTGACAAGTTATCACACAGACAAGCATTTTTTGTTCAAGGTCACTGTAACCTTGACCTTTGATCCAATGACCCCTTAAATCATAAGGGGTCATCTACCGGTCAGACACAACTTGGAGTCTGAGGGCCATGGGTGCAGGCATTGTCCAATTATCACTTGAAACATTTTCGCATTCAACGTCACTGTGAACCTGACCTTTGCCCCAATGACTCCTAAAATCAATAAGAGTCATCTCCTGGTCAGGCCCAACTTACATGTCAAGATTGATGATCATAGATTCAGGCATTGTTGAGATATCACTGGGAGAAGATTTGTTAACTTTTTTTGCGTTAAAGGTTACTGTGACCTTGGCCTGATGACCCCCAAAGTCAAGAGGGGTCATCTACTGGTCAGGCCCAACCTTCATGTCAAGTTTGATGACCATAGGTCAAGGAATTGTCGAGTTTGCTTTCAAGGTCACTGTGACCTTGACCTTTGACCCCTTAAATCAATAGTGGTCATCTACTGGTCAGGCCCAACCTCAAAGTCAAGTTTGAGGGCCATGGGGGCAGGCATTGTTCAGTTATCACTCGGGCAACCTTTTATCGTTCCAAGTCACTGTTACCTTGACCTTTGGCCCAATGACCCCTAAAATCAATATGGCCATCTACTGGTCAGGCCCAACTTCCAATTCAAGTTTGATGGCCGTGGGTGCAGGCATTGTCGAGTTATCACTCAGACAACCTTTTACCATTCAAGGTCACTGTGACCTTGACCTTTGGCCCGATGACCCCCCAAAACAATAGGGTTCATCTACTGGTCAGGCCCAACCTCCAAGTCAATTATGAGGGCCAAGTGTGCAGGCATTGTTGAGTTATCACTCGGACAACCTTTTACCATTTAATGTCACTATGACCTTGATCTTTGACCCGATGACCCCAAAAACAATAGGAGTCAGCTACTGGTCAGGCCCAACCTCCTAGTCAAGAATGAGGGCCAAGGGTGCAGGCATTGTCGAGTTCTCACTCGAACATCCTTTTACCATTCAAGGTCACTGTGACCTTGACCTTTGGCCCGATGACCCCCAAAACCAATAGGGGTCATCTACTGATCAGGCCCAACCTCCAAGTCAAGTTTGAGGGCCATGGGTGTAGGCATTGTCGAGTTATCACATGGACAACCTTTTACCATTCAAGGTCACTGTGACCTTGACCTTTGGCCTGATGACCCCCAAAAACAATAGGGTTCATCTACTGGTCAGGCCCAACCTCCAAGTCAATAATGAGGGCCATGGGTGCAGGCATTGTTGAGTTATCACTCGGACAACCTTTTACCATTCAATGTCACTATGACCTTGATCTTTGACCCGATGACCCCAAAAACAATAGGGGTCATCTAATGGTCAGGCCCAACTTCCATGTCAAGTTTGATGACTATAGGTCTAGGCATTGTTGCGTTATCACTCGGACAAGCTTTTAAATTATTTTACCATTAAAGGTCACTGTGACCTTGACCTTTGACCTGATGAGCCCTAAAATCAATAGGGGTCATCTACTGGTCAGGCCCAACCTTCATGTCAAGTTTGATGACCATACGTCCAGGAATTGTTGAGTTATCACTCGGACAAGCTTTGGTCTACCGAAGGACCGACCGACCGACCGACATGCCTGTGCAAAGCAATATACCCCTCTTCTTCGAAGGGGGGCATAATTAAAAGAACAAGAGATGTTTGTCAAACATTATGCCCCCTGAGCGCCAAGTTGCCAGAAATATTTGGACAATTGAATGAAATATGCATGGACTGAAATGACAGCTGATTTGTCATTGGATGCATATGAGGCAGGTCATCTACTGGTCATACCTAATCTTCATGTCAAGTTTGATGACCATAGGTCCGGGAATTGTTGAGTTATCACTCGGACAAGCTTTGGTCTTCCAACAGACCGACCGACATGTGCAAAGCAATTATATAACCCCTCTGCTTCGAAGGGGGGCATAATTAAACTAGATGTTCACTGAAAACTGATACTTCAACTCATGCATTTAGTGACATATAAATTTCTACTGTCTACTATATAAGAAAATAAAATATGGACAATCAGAAAACCTTTTTTCAGCTTACAGTCACACTGACCTTGACCTTTGACCCACTGACCTCAAAATCAATAGGGTTCATCTGCTGGTCATGACCAATAAGCCTACCTAGTATGAGGTCCCTGGGTCAAAGCGTTCTCAAGTTATTGATCGGAAACCGTTTTTCATGTTAAGGTCACACTGACCTTGACCTTTGACCTCAAAATCAATAGGGTTCATCTGCTGGTCATGACCAATACACCTACCAAGTATGAGGTTCCTGGGTCAAAGCGTTCTCAAGTTATTGATCGGAAACCGTTTTTCATGTAAAGGTCACACTGACCTTGACCTTTGACCCACTGACCTCAAAATCAATAGGGTTCATCTGCTGGTCATGACCAATAAGCCTACCTAGTATGAGGTCCCTGGGTCAAAGCGTTCTCAAGTTATTGATCGGAAACCGTTTTTCATGTTAAGGTCACACTGACCTTGACCTTTGACCCACTGACCTCAAAATCAATAGGGTTCATCTGCTGGTCATGACCAATACACCTACCAAGTATGAGGTTCCTGGGTCAAAGCGTTCTCAAGTTATTGATCGGAAACCGTTTTTCATGTAAAGGTCACACTGACCTTGACCTTTGACCCACTGATCTCAAAATCAATAGGGTTCATCTGCCTGTCATGACCAATAAGCCTACCTAGTATGAGGTCCCTGGGTCAAAGCGTTCTCAAGTTATTGATCGGAAACCGTTTTTCATGTTAAGGTCACACTGACCTTGACCTTTGACCCACTGACCTCAAAATCAATAGGGTTCATCTGCTGGTCATGACCAATACACCTACCAAGTATGAGGTTCCTGGGTCAAAGCGTTCTCAAGTTATTGATCGGAAACCATTTGGTATTCCGACCGACCGACCGACCGACAGACAGACAGACCGACCGACCGACCGACCGACATGTGCAAAACAATATACCCCACTTTTTTCAAAAGGGGGCATAAAAATTAAAAACAACAACAAAAAACAATATATCAAGGGCCATAATTTGTATTTAGGGTTAAAATAGAGTTATGTGACCTTATTGTAAGATGTTCATAATTAATTGTGCAAAGTATTAAGTGCATTGAATGAAGGGTATAGAAGTATTAAAATCCAAACTTGCCCTAAAACTTTAACCTGCCCTAAAACTTTAACCTTAGTCAATCAGGGGCCATAACTTGTATTAAGGATAATAAGGAGTTATGTACACTCTTTGTGTGATGTTCTTGAACAATTGTGTGAAGTATTAAGTCAATTGAATGAATGGTAAAGAAGTTATCAATAAATATCCCAACCTGCCCTAAAACTTAAACGTAAGTTCCATAGTCAATCAGGGGCCATAATTTGTGTAAAGGATAATATGGAGTTATCTAACCTCATTATGGGATGGCCCTGAACAACTGTGTGAAGTATTAAGTCAATTGAATGAAGGGTATTGGACTTATAAGTGAAAATCCCAACTTGCCCTAAAACTTTAACCTGCCCTAAAACTTAAAACATAAGTCAATAAGGGGCCATAATTTGTATAAAGGATAATATGGAGTTATCTAACCTCATTATGTGATGGCCCTGAACAAATATGTGAAGTATTAAGTCAATTGAATGAAGGGTATTGGACTTATAAGTGAAATTCCCAACTTGCCCTAAAACTTTAAACGGACGCCGACTCTGGGGTGAGTAGTATAGCCTCCATATTCTTCGAATAGTCGATCTAAAAACCTTAACAAATGTCGAGCAAACACCAACCTATACCCTGGAGATCCTCTAATTGCCCGTGTGTGTTTCTGTGGAGTTTCAGTTCTGCTCTGTTTAGTGGGCTGGTCCAACTTATAGCTACTCGTAGTGTCAGAGGGGTGTTTACTGAACGGATGGGGTTGAGAGTTGTAGATCTCCTGTGCTTGTGGCAAGTACGCTGAATAAAATGCACATTACAATATTTAATCTATACTGCTTGGTTAAGACATTAAATTTTGTAATAATGTGTCTACAAATGCTAACAGGCTAACGCTTATTTTTCTTGAGTCTCCGGTTTTACAGGTAGTGAGAAAGCATCTCCACAACTGAGCAAGATAGAACCATTATAATCAGCGCCATAGAGAAAACACTCGAATGAATGCTTGAATATTTTTATTTAGCAATATTTGTGGCATGGAACAAGAACAAAGTTTCTTATCAATAACATTCTGTGCTGATTAAAACAGGGCTAGTAGTATGACAAAACCTTGATATTTTTCTTCTTAAAGCAGACAAGTTAAAACTACTGACACTGATATGTGTGTTCACTGCTGTAGTGGGACGACAGGGGCTGGTACTGATTGGCACTGGTACTTTGGTAAAACAGCTGGTATCCTGAAAAGAAGACACATCTTTCTTAAACATGTCCATCAGAAGGATTCACATTGACACATGGTAAATAATTATAATGAAATATGCCAGTCCAAGTCTCAAATGGATTCAAGCAGATTTGAAATTCAATCACTGTGCAGGTTTATGAATTCTTTTTCTTCCATTCCTGGATGACTAGCATTACCAAGCTTTTTATTCTGAAAATATTACGAATTTATTCTGAATTTCTATCATATCCATTTGAGTGAATCATTTCCCAACTGATATGAAATTAAAATAATGGGACATCGGGACATCTGCTATACAAGTAATGAAAGAAATTCCTCAATGATTTTGTTTTAATAAGTCACATTACCTGGGTATGGTGCAGAATGATTGCTTGTGAACTGGTTGTCATGGTAACCAGTTGTTGTGGGTCCCTGTATGTTGAGTCCCTGTTGGCTGTGGGGCCCTTGTATCAGGTGAGGTACCTGGTTCATTGCTGCATGCTCTATGAGAGAAAACATTGCATGTAAATAAATTATTCATTGGAATATCTTAAAATGTTTTTTTTAGTTATGGCATGCTACTGCTGCCATTGATGACACGAAGCCGTTTACATTATAGTGCAACGTTTTTTCTTTGAAAACAAATACCAATAATGATAATCCATCCTATATTTTTAATAAGAATGAAGTTCAAGGAGGGTTTTCTCTTAGACATAACAAACAAATTCGTTAAATTGATATCCCCTGCCTGGTAAGGCAAAGTAGATGCAATGGAAATCAAGTGTTGGTGAAATTATTCCAACCGAAACATGCAATTCTAATGCAGAGTTATAAGACTCTTATGAACCTTGAAGATGAGATTTGAGTTTGTATGCAATTGTTTGTTATAAAAGAGTATTGTATATAGTGTAAAATTTAGATTTAACCCTAAAGTTTTTGAACCAACATTTCAAACTTAAAATATTTCATCAATGCAGACATTCTGGTTAAGTTTCATGAAGATTGGACCAGAAATATTGTAAAAAAAAAATATAGTCTCTTATTCGAGTGTTCACATGTTTTTTTCTAAGATTTGACCTTGAGACCTAGCTTTTGACCTCATGCGATCCCCTTTTTGAAGCAGTTGAGGTTTAATCAAGGGGAACATTCTATCAAGCTTGATATTACCAATCCCTACCAAAACATGGTTCTGATGATATTGTTCCGGACCAACCATTTCTAAGATTTTACCTAGTGACATATTTTTATCACCTGTAATGCACCAGTCAATTGTAACCACGCCCCCCCCCCAGTCCGGGGAATAGCGGGGACTTTGACTTTCGGGTCAAGCCAATCCCGGGTAAAATCCTCTGAACTGATGGTCAAATCCCCGCCAAATGCCCCCGCCCCCATTCCCCGCTATATCCTGCTCGAAGCCAAAACCACTGCATTCACCCAGCTCTGCGGGTCCACCTGAATGGTAAAAACCTGGCCCATTTCCCCGGCTATCCCTGGTATACCCCCAGACCTGGCGGGGGCGTGGTTACAATTGAATGGTGCATAACCCCATGTTAAATTTGTTGAAGAATTAATCCAGAGAAACTTTTGATAAAGTTTGATGAACATTGAAAAAAGCAATACCTCTAGCTTGTTCCAAAGACTTTTCTAAAATTTGACCTATTTTTTTTACTAGTTTTTACTCCATGTGAACCACCCATACAAGCCATCGAGATTTCATTAAGGGGAGCATGCTTACTCAAGTTTTATCATTAACTGACCAATCCCTACCAAGACAGAATAAAACAGTGAGGGATGGAAGGAAAACGCCAAAATAATATCCCCTGTCCTAACTTTTACATGCTGACAAAATAACAGGCTAGGTAGGTAGCGAAAATATTTTATTTTGAAAAAAATTATATAGTGTACAAAGTATGTATAATGTTGTATTGTTTACATACATACACATTCTGACATTAATTTTGCTGAGGCGGTAAAACAATACAAAGGAACTGTATCACCTTGTACAAATAGTAAACCACATGGTTTTAATTTCAAATAGAAATCATTTTAAGCATTATATGGCTTAGGTCATGAAACACAGTAATATATTGAAAGCTTACGTTTAGCCTGATCATTGTTGATAGCACCAAGATTTGTGATGTCGAGGGTATTTTCCAGCATGGCGTTGATTCTCTGCACTATATCACTTGTGCTGCTCATGTTGCCAGAACTCAGAGTCTGTTCATAATCTTCAGCCTGAAATACATGTGGTTTAAACTAGAGGTATCACAGAACATGGTCATAATGAACATGAGATACTGCATGAATAAAACAATTAAAGAAATCAAGTGGAATGTGTTTCACCAGACACAAAATTTTATCAGTAAGGCTTATAAAGCAAAATATACATTTTCAGGAAGTTGATGTGACCTTGACCTCAAAGGTAGGGACATGGGTCTTGTGCTAGACATGAAATCATACTATGATGGTCCCTTCTATCAAATAATTATAAAATCTGACTTTGTATGACGACAAAGATATGGTCTGGACACAAACTAACATCAGTAAGGCTTATTTGGCAAAAGTGAAAAAGGTTGCTGTACTTTAACCTTGATGGGTGGGACACGTGCAGTGTGTGACAGGTCCTTATACTTTGGTCACTTCTGCCAAATACTTTTCAAATTCAACATTATATGACAAAGGAATGGACCAGAAACACAATTTTTTTTTTAGTAGGGCTCATAAAAGTAAAACATGCCACAAAGTACAAATGTAAGTTCAGAAGGTGGCTCTGACCTTGACCTCAATCTCAAAGTTTTGCAACATCCACCACTCAACTTGTGACTTTGGGATGAATCCCTCACATTAAAGTGTTTCTGTTGTCGTTTTGAGCTTGCAGTGCCATTTGAAATTCCTTATACCAGTGCTATAATAAACAGTTACAATACAAAGAACCCAGCTTGCATGCATTTTCAGACTGGACTTCTCTGCTCAAAAAGTGAGTGGATGCCAAGGGGGACTAGACACAAAGACACAAAATACAACAGTAACACCGGAGTTGCCACTACTAATGCTTATTATTGATTTTTAAATCATAACTTCACAAGAAGAAGGGGGGTTACACTGTCTGTGTATTTAGACAAATTATCTGAAAATAAATTTGGAACTACACGGCTGTGCCCTAATTAAGTCAACTTTTTTAATAGTTGACAAAACAGAAAAATTATCATACTTGGTGATGCTATCCTTCTAAACATGGACTTCACAAATTGTTACGTCAATGTGAAATAAAGTCCCTGAACATACATACATACTTAGGATTTAATTCCAAGTGGTCATCGGGTACTGTTCTAGGTCACTGAGGGTCACATTATGAATGGTGTGGAGGTGGGATTTTTATTTTCGTTTTCATCAGAAGCCATTTGAGTGTTTTAAGAGGCTTATATATCTGAGAACAGTGCAGGCAAGAACAAGTAAGGAATGTTATCATGCTACTATTCATTTGCCTTTCTCAAAACTTTTAGCTGTTTTTCAAGATTTAATTTAATTGTCATTTCATGGTGAAAATTGCATTGTTTTGAAGCAGACTACACTCTTCCTTCTGTTGACAGTGGAGTTGTTCCGGGTCGTCTTTCTTACAGCTTGCCTCTTGTAGCCCAGAGTATGCAAATTTTGCAGCCAATTCTCACAGAAAATTTTCAATGTTGGGATTATTGTTAAAAGCAATGATTTTCTGCAGAGGTTGACACCTTTCCTGTTTAAAAATCAGAGATTTTTTTCACATCCCCAATTCACAGTACAACTTTAAACAGTAAATGTATGTTCAATTTAAGCTTAAAGTCATCCATCCATCAATGCTTTAACTGAGTTACTGAGCAGAAACATTTTTTTCTATATTTTTTCCATTTTAAGTAAGAAAGACCTTGACCATGGCCAATCATTTGGAGACCACTTCTTTGACGCCCGCCCGACCAAATCTCTACGCAAATCAAATAATCAGGTAGGGTTTTTTTCTCAAAGAAACCTGGTTAAGCAAACCATATAATAGTTAAAGAAATGCATAAATGAGTTAAAGAAGGGCCCTAATGGTTATGCACCAGTCAAATGTAACCACGGCCTCCCAAGGTCACGAGGTAAACCGGGGATAGCCGGGGATTGGGCCATGTTTTAACCTTCCAGGTGGCCCCGCAGTGCCAGGTGAACGTAGTGCTTTTGTCTTCGCGCCAAAAATAGCGGGGCCGTGGTGCATTGTGTGACATTTTTGTTCATGCTATGGAATAACAACCAAAACAGGTGTCAAACAAATCATCAAATACGTCTTCCAACGTCTATGGAATATTGCATGACAACTGATTAAACCAGTTGCATTTAACATCATGGTCTGGACCAACCCTGAAAAACTATTAACTATACTGCCTGTAGATCCCTAGTATTTTTCATGTATAGCCAAAAATAAGCACAACTTTGTTTGATACATAACAAGTGTTTTTGTTGGTGTATATAACAAAGTAGAAGTAAGTTTCAATACAAAAGACCGCTACCATATGGGCACAGTTTAAATTCTACTTTCAGTTTCCTCTCTAAATGAAAATGCACGAGTTTGCGTGCATTTCTTTGAATTTTACAAATTTTAAGACATGAACGTTTTTACCTATGCAGCCGCAATGCGTGACAAAAATGAATTTCAAGATTAATTTAATCGACTAGCTTACCAGTTGAAAATTGGCATGACATTCTAAGAATGAATATAATTTTAGGATTTGGTTTCTTACCATTGTAGCCATGTTCGACATCCGCGTACTAATTTACAGCGCGCAATTCTTTCTATTGAGCTTTCCTTGTATTAAATTGTCAATTCAATAAAATTTCAGCTGAATGTTGTGTTGGTGTTCTTCTAAAGTCCTACTGAATGTTTTCGGCTGTGTTGACAGTAATATGCTCAGTCCTTCTGTCATTCGGAAATCGTGCAGAATGACGTCACGGTTTCCGGTGTAGTATATTCCCAAATTTGGGACTTGATACAAATATCTTTGTATCGCAAAACAATTGAAAACCTTCTTTTGGAATATTTTTTATTTCAAATCATATAATAATTGCGCTGCAAAATTAAAATGGGTATCAGTTTCATTTTAAATCATCGCCATCGCATTCTGTACATAAGAAGTGGATGTGGATTTACCTATATCAACAGTAGACCGTTCCAAGTTGCAGTTGAGCCAACCAGGAGATAATTGACATGTAAATTAGTCGCTGCGGTTAAAAAACCCCGAGAGTAACCGTATAGTTTCATGACGGGAATGCACGAAGAACATATTTCAGAAGACAAACACGATGAATGGGACAAAGCCACTGTCTCCCGTTTTACATATATTTCAATTCAATAAAAGAATTTAAAATATTAGCATTATTTCACTGGAAGCACTTATACATGTTTGAGTGTACACACGCATAACAAAAGCGAGCTACTTTTGCGAAAACAATCCATGAAAACAAGTCGAATTGCGTTTTCAAGCTTTCATGAAATGTTGCACCTCATGTCCAATTATAAGACCCTGAAATTTTCAAATCGAGCAATGTAGCAGACCCCACAGACCCTCTCAAGATCGAACAATACGGCAGCTTGTCTCCTGATCTTAACCAAGCCTGTATCCATGTTTCCTGACATATATCTCTTTTTTCATGTCTCCTGATCTTGGAGACGCTATCTTCTAGTCTTCTGACCCCGGGTAAGCTTTCTTCCTGTCTCCTGTTCCTGGACAAGCTACGTGTATCGTCCTTTCTCTTGTTCCTGGACAAGCCATCTGTATATCTCGTGGACATGGGCAAGCTATTGTTATTTCTCCTCATTCTGGGCAAGCTATCTCCATGTCTCCTGACCATGGGCAAGCTATCTTAATGTCTCCTCATCCTGGGCAAGCTATCTCCATGTCTCCTGACCATGGGCAAGCTACATGTATCTCCACGTCTCTGACAATGGGCAAGCAATCTTAATGTCTCCTCATATTTGGCAAGCTATCTTCATGTCTCCTCATATTTGGCAAGCTATCTTCATGTCTCCTCATATTTGGCAAGCTATCTTCATGTCTCCACATCCTGTGCAAGCTATGTTTATGTCTCCTCAATTTGGGCAAGCTTTCTTTATGTCTTCTGGTCCCGAGAAAGTTTTATTCATGTCTCTTCATCCTGGGCAAGCTATCTTAATGTCTCCTCATCCTGGGCAAGCTATCTTAATGTCTTCACATCCTGGGTAAGCTGTCTTTATGTCTCCTCACCCTAGGCAAGCTATCTTTATGTATCCTGACCATGGGCAAGCTATCCTAATGTCTCCACATACTGGGCAAGCTACCTTCATGTCTCCTTATCTTGGGCAAGCTATCTTCATGTCTCCACGTCCTGGGCAAGTTACCTTCATGTCTACTCATCCTGGGCAAGTTATCATAATGTCTCCTTGTCTTGGGCAAGCTACCTTCATGTCTCCTCGTCTTGGGCAAGCTATCTTAATGTCTCCTCGTCTTGGGCAAGCTATCTTAATGTCTCCTCTCCACGTCCTGGGCAAGCTACCTTCATGTCTACTCATCCTGGGCAAGTTATCCTAATGTCTCCTTGTCTTGGGCAAGCTACATTCATGTCTCCTCGTCTTGGGCAAGCTATTTTAATGTCTCCTCGTCTTGGGCAAGCTATCTTAATGTGTCCTCGTCTTGGGCAAGCTATCTTAATGTCTCCTCGTCTTGGGCAAGCTATCTTAATGTCTCCTCGTCTTGGGCAAGCTATCTTAATGTCTCCTCGTCTTGGGCAAGCTATCTTAATGTCTCCTCGTCTTGGGCAAGCTATCTTAATGTCTCCTCGTCTTGGGCAAGCTACCTTCATGTCTCCTCGTCTTGGGCAAGCTACCTTCATGTCTCCTCGTCTTGGGCAAGCTACCTTCATGTCTCCTCGTCTTGGGCAAGCTACCTTCATGTCTCCTCGTCTTGGGCAAGCTACCTTCATGTCTCCTCGTCTTGGGCAAGCTACCTTCATGTCTCCTCGTCTTTGGCAAACTACCTTCCATGTCTCCTCGTCTTGGGCAAGCTACCTTCATGTCTCCTCGTCTTGGGCAAGCTACCTTCATGTCTCCTCGTCTTTGGCAAACTACCTTCAGGTCTCCTCGTCTTGGGCAAGCTACCTTCATGTCTCCTCATTTTGGGCAAGCTACCTTCATGTCTACTCGTCTTGGGCAAGCTACCTTCATGTCTACTCATCCTGGGCAAGTAAGCTTTATGTCTCCTGACCATGGGCGAGCTATCTCCATGTCTCCCCATCCTGGGCAAGCTATCTTTATGTCTCCTCATCCTTGGCAAGTTAGCTTTATGTCTCCTCATCCTGAGCAAGTTATCTGTATGTCTCCTTATCCTGGGCAAGTAAGCTTTATGTCTTCTGGTCTTATATATTCATGTCTACTGATCATGGACAAGCTATCTTCATGTCTTCTTTGGCAAGCTTCAAATTCATCGTTTGGGGTATGTTGCTGTCATTGGCAGATACATCTCAATGAGGGGAAGTGCAGTGCACAGGAACCATAACGCTGGCTGCAGTATTCTTTGAGTTATTGCCCTTAGTTGTTTTCATTCTTATTTTTTGTCATAAGCATAACTTAAAAAAAAATATTTGAGGTATTCACATCATATGTCAAATACAGATACATCTCGTTGAGGAGAGGTGTAGCACACAGGAACTTTTTATCAGTTATTGCCCTTTGTTAATTTCCATAGTTATTTGTGCCCGGACCATTACTTGAAGTCTTTCAGGTATTGACTTCAATCTTCATATTCAGATATATCTCATTGAAGATAAGTGCAGTGCACAAGAGCCATAACTCTTGGTGCAGAAATAATAATGTGTACAATAAAAAACAGACCAGGATGATAGTGTAATACTTTATTTCAAATCACAGAGTGTCCCAGTAAAAACAATAAATAAAATTAGGTTCATAAATATAAATTTTATAATAAACAAAAGTCGAAATATCTCCTTCATTAAACTTTGAAAGTAAAGTTTGGAATGGACGGAACCAGCTATGTGCAAATACTTCAATACATTTCATGGTTATAAGAAAAACCAATAAAAAGGACGGATTTGCACGTAAGTTCAGCAGTATTATTATCACTTCATTAATAAACATTCAAAGAAAAACACTCAATTTATATTAGAATGCATTGTTTAATATAGGGCATGTTTTTTGTTCAAACTTTAACAAGTGCATTTAAAATGATATAAAATTTTGTATTCTCAGTGGACGTCTTAAATTTGTATCACAAAATATGTATATATTATCTTATTATATTCTTACACAAGTCCAGATTGACGGTAGGAATTTTGTAATAACATGTATTCTACACATCATTACACTATGTATGATGCATCTATAAAGGTCAATGTATATACACAGTTTTATGCTTGTTTAATAAATCAATGAAAAAAATAATATTCATATCACAGGAAGAAATAACAACCATCACATTAGCAAAATGTCAACAAAGTAAAAAAAATAACAACAAAACACAAATCAAGTTCAAATGCATCCACAGTTTAGTACACAAAATGTCAGCACAGTATAATAAGGTAATATTTAAATTAGCAATGTCTCTGTTGTCCAAAACAACCTCACTATTTACACACAATATTCATTATAAGCCACTCAGCAGGTTGAATATATTCAATTAATTTAAGGTTTCAAAAAACAACAACTTAAGAGTACTTTTTCATTTGAATAAACAGCACACATCACAAACTGAATGATCAAAGTAAAGTTATTCCATAATGTTATATTAAAACTCTGGTTGATTTTAGTTTTCTTTATTTTGATTTCATCTTCTTGATTTTCATCTGCTTTATCTTTATTTAATCCCTTATATCTGGAATCAGTATGCTGTATTTTTCATCCTTTTTTAATCGAGTGTTCTTGGTTTTATTCTGCTTTATTCACTAAGCTGGCAGAGACAGGCAGCTCCCTTAGCGATCCAGTAGTCTTGTGGGCGTGTTGATGGGAGGTACACAGCCACTACATAGTTTGTGGAATGACCTGTAAAGGGAAAACAATTAGTTATCAAAATTCTGATTGGTCGAGAAATGTCACATGATGAGAATCCTTAATAATGATTGGTACTGTGACAATAAACCAAATATTACATTACCCTAAAATCTTGATAAACAAATTTTTTAACAGTGGAACAATCTATAAAATCAACCGTATGTTTCACATATTGAAAAGTACATGTAAATAAACCAGTAGTTAACAAAGTCCAAGCCATAGTTTACATTTTGTACCCTTAACCTAATAAATATTAGATAACTCCTAATACATAAGTCACCATAAATTGTCCCCAGCTGATATTTTATACTGTAAACCAAATATAAGATCAGGCCTAAATGTTTCACCATAAATTACACCAGTACCAGTAGTTACCCTAGAAAGATTTTTGACCAATGGAGACAAATACAAGACCACCCTGGTTTTAGGATTACCACCATTAATTGTCCCCAGCATATATTCAGTACTATGAAACAACATGGTGATCACCCCAAAGTCTCCGAACCTAACCTCCACCTACCAGTGGTTGAGAGTGTGCCTGCTCTGAGAGCAGTCTTGTACAGAGGAGCCATATAGTTTGCAGGGTCTGGTTCAAAGTCCATCTCCGGCTGCATGTGGAGCATGGGGAGCTCTCCTTGCATCTCGCCCTTCAGAGAGTCCACCATGGTCATTGCCTCCATATCCCAGCGGCACGCATCCATATACATGCCATGGACTAGTACACCATCTTCGGGCACTTTAAGCTGGAACACCAAGTGATATACGTTAACACAGATATAACCTCATAAACATGATGTAGACTATGCCTGTTGCTTATAGCAATCTGAAAATCCCCAAAGTTGCTTAGTTAGCTCAGTGGTATGTGCACTTGCTTCTCATTAAGGCATCCAAGGTTTGAGCACATGCAAGTTTCTTTAGTGGTCACCAAGCCCGACAAGTGGAATTTTCATTTGGGGGCTCCGGTTTCCACCACTTTCTCACTTAACTCCATTGCAATGGGCATGATTAATGTAATGTTGTATTAAAATAATTAAGTTCAAACAATTAAGAGTCCCCCAAAACAACTGTTAGTTACAAGATTAAAGAGTGGACTTTCAGAGATGAGAGTAAAGGAATTCTATCTTCTTCTATTCCTTATGTCCATTATAACATTCTTTCTCTAATACTTCACTCACGTCTTTATCCATCTCCAATTCCTCGCCAAATTTGAGTTCCCCCATCTGTCTGTGCACTTCCTTCTGGTCGCGGATGACCGGGTACACAATGTACTTGAAGCTCAGGTGATCAATGGCCAGGTTGTACTTTCTCGCATAGTTCTGCAGAGTTCCCGTCAGGAAACCTGGGAATTACATTACAAACATATTTAAGTCGTACATTTATGACTGGGAACACAGTATTACAGCAGAAGTTAATTTGACCAATAGGTAGGCTATGCTTTTTCACACTTTTGTAGGCATTCTTGTACACCAGACTGATGATGCTCTGCTTACATCGTTAGATTTATAATTGTCAAACCTCTGATGAATAAGAATGCTCTGTAGAGTATGTGTAAGGAAACCTGATGGATGTTTAAAGGATCTATATATAAAGGTAATCTTTTACATGGTGCAAACTTTAAATCATTTTTAACAAAATGTATTTCCTACAGTATTGTGTCAACTGAGTTCTTAAGTTATGCTCACTTTTAATTAAGCATGTTACATAATACCAAATTTCCTATTAAGTGCACACATGATTTAATTAGGGCTCTAAAGAAATACATGTTAACCAGAAGTTTGTAACTTTTAAACCATGAAAAGAGTGTTTGTTAAAACATTATCCAAGAACTAACAAGTGTTACATGTGAACACAGCGCCGTGGAGCCAACTCCAACACTTGTCTGTTTTGTTCAGTCAAAGAAGGGGCATAAACCAGATTGTATAAAGCCAGAGTCATTAATAAGCCTTCATTGGCAAACATGTGTTTTTTCAATTGTGTGTACCAAGATCCATTCCAATATCTTGATTTTTTTTTAGTTATTGATTGGGCCTGCTGATGAAGCAGACGTCAACAATGAAACCACTGTTATCACAATACCAGCTGAATACTTCAACAATGAAACCACTGTTATCACAATACCAGCTGAATACTTCAACAATGAAACCACTGTTATCACAATACCAGCTGAATACTTCAACAATGAAACCACTGTTATCACAATACCAGCTGAATACTTCAACAATGAAACCACTGTTATCACAATACCAGCTGAATGCTTCAACAATGAAACCACTGTTATCACAATACCAGCTGAATACTTCAACAATGAAACCACTGTTATCACAATACCAGCTGAATACTTCAACAATGAAACCACTGTTATCACAATACCAGCTGAATGCTTCAACAATGAAACCACTGTTATCACAATACCAGCTGAATACTTCAACAATGAAACCACTGTTATCACAATACCAGCTGAATACTTCAACAATGAACAGATAGCGTAATGAACAAGGGGACAATATTTCACTAGTCAATACAGATAGCGTAATGAACAAGGGGACAATATTTCACTTGTCAATACAGATAGGCGTAATGAACAAGGGGACAATATTTCACTAGTCAATACAGAAGCGTAATAATGCGTAATGAACAAGGGGACAATATTTCACTTGTCAATACAGATAGGCGTAATGAACAAGGGGACAATATTTCACTAGTCAATACAGATAGGCGTAATGCACAAGGGACAATATTTCACTAGTCAATACAGATAGGCGTAATGCACAAGGGACAATATTTCACTAGTCAATACAGATAGGCGTAATGCACAAGGGACAATATTTCACTAGTCAATACAGATAGGCGTAATGAACAAGGGGACAATATTTCACAAGTCAATACAGATAGGCGTAATGAACAACGGGACAATATTTCACTAGTCAATACAGATAGGCGTAATGAACAAGGGACAATATTTCACTAGTCAATACAGATAGGCGTAATGAACAAGGGGACAATATTTCACTTGTCAATACAGATAGGCGTAATGAACACGGGACAATATTTCACTAGTCAATAAGATATGCGTAATGAACAAGGGGACAATATTTCATAGTCAATACAGATAGGCGTAATGAACAACGGGACAATATTTCACTAGTCAATAAGATATGCGTAATGAACAAGGGGACAATATTTCACTAGTCAATACAGAGGCGTAATGAACAAGGGACAATATTTCACTAGTCAATACAGATAGGCGTAATGAACAAGGGGACAATATTTCACTAGTCAATACAGATAGGCGTAATGAACACGGGACAATATTTCACTAGTCAATACAGATATCCGTAATGAACAACGGGACAATATTTCACTAGTCAATAAAGATATGCGTAATGAACAAGGGGACATATTTCACTAGTCAATACAGATAGGCGTAATGAACAAGGGGACAATATTTCACTAGTCAATACAGATGGCGTAATGAACAAGGGGACAATATTTAACTAGTCAATACAGATATGGCGTAATGAACAAGGGGACAATATTTCACTAGTCAATACAGATAGGCGTAATGAACAAGGGGACAATATTCATAGTCAATACAGATAGGCGTAATGAACAAGGGGACAATATTTCACTAGTCAATACAGGATGGCGTAATGAACAAGGGGACAATATTTCACTAGTCAATACAGATAGGCGTAATGAACAAGGGGACAATATTTCACTAATCAATACAGACAGGCGTAATGAACAAGGGGACAATATTTCACTATGTCAATACAGATAGGCGTAATGAACAAGGGGACAATATTTCACTAGTCAATACAGATAGGCGTAATGAACAAGGGGACAATATTCACTGTCAATACAGATAGGCGTAATGAAACAAGGGGACAATATTTCACTAGTCAATACAGATAGGCGTAATGAACAAGGGGACAATATTTCACTAGTCAATACAGATAGGCGTAATGAACAAGCGGACAATATTTCACTTGTCAATACAGATAGGCGTAATGCACAAGGGACAATATTTCACTAGTCAATACAGAGGCGTAATGAACAAGGGGACAATATTCACAAGTCAATACAGATAGGCGTAATGAACAACGGGACAATATTTCACTAGTCAATACAGATAGGCGTAATGAACAACGGGACAATATTTCACTAGTCAACAGATAGGCGTAATGAAAAAAGGGGACAATTTTCACTTGTCAATACAGATAGCGTAATGAACAACGGGACAATATTTCACTAGTCAATAAAGATATGCGTTAATGAACAATGGGGACAATATTTCACTAGTCAATACAGATAGGCGTAATGAACAACGGGACAATATTTCACTAGTCAATAAAGATATGCGTAATGAACAAGGGGACAATATTTCACTAGTCAATACAGATAGGCGTAATGAACAAGGGGACAATATTTCACTAGTCAATACAGATAGGCGTAATGAACAAGGGGACAATATTTCACTAGTCAATACAGATAGGCGTAATGAACAACGGGACATATTTCACTAGTCAATACAGAATCCGTAATGAACAACGGGACAATATTTCACTAGTCAATAAGATAGGCGTAATGAACAAGGGGACAATATTTCACTAGTCAATACAGATAGGCGTAATGAACAAGGGGACAATATTTCACTAGTCAATACGATAGGCGTAATGAACAAGGGGACAATATTTCACTAGTCAATACAGATATGCGTAATGAACAAGGGGGGACAATATTTCACTAGTCAATACAGATAGGCGTAATGAACAAGGGGACAATATTTCACTAGTCAATACAGATAGGCGTAATGAACAAGGGGACAAATATTTCACTAGTCAATACAGATATCGTAATGAACAAGGGGACAATATTTCACTAGTCAATACAGATAGGCGTAATGAACAAGGGGACAATATTTCACTATCAATACAGACAGGCGTAATGAACAAGAGGACAATATTTCACTAGTCAATACAGATATCCGTAATGAACAACGGGACAATATTTCACTAGTCAATAAAGATATGCGTAATGAACAAGGGGACAATATTTCACTAGTCAATACAGACAGGCGTAATGAACAAGGGGACAATATTTCACTAGTCAATACAGATAGGCGTAATGAACAAGGCGACAATATTTCACTAGTCAATACAGACAGGCGTAATGAACAAGGGGACAATATTTCACTAGTCAATACAGATAGGCGTAATGAACAAGGGGGACAATATTTCACTAGTCAATACAAATAGGCGTAATGAACAAGGGGACAATATTTCACTAGTCAATACAGATATGCGTAATGAACAAGGGGACAATATTTCACTAGTCAATACAGATATGCGTAATGAACAAGGGGACAATATTTCACTAGTCAATACAGATAGGCGTAATGAACAAGGGGACAATATTTCACTAGTCAATACAGATAGGCGTAATGAACAAGGGGACAATATTTCACTAGTCAATACAGATAGGCGTAATGAACAAGGGGACAATATTTCACTAGTCAATACAGATAGGCGTAATGAACAAGGGGACAATATTTCACTAGTCAATACAGATAGGCGTAATGAACAAGGGGACAATATTTCACTAGTCAATACAGATATGCGTAATGAACAAGGGGACAATATTTCACTAGTCAATACAGACAGGCGTAATGAACAAGGGGACAATATTTCACTAGTCAATACAGACAGGCGTAATGAACAAGGGGACAATATTTCACTAGTCAATACAGATAGGCGTAATGAACAAGGGGACAATATTTCACTAGTCAATACAGATAGGCGTAATGAACAAGGGGACAATATTTCACTAGTCAATACAGATAGGCGTAATGAACAAGGGGACAATATTTCACTAGTCAATACAGATAGGCGTAATGAACAAGGGGACAATATTTCACTAGTCAATACAGATAGGCGTAATGAACAAGGGGACAATATTTCACTAGTCAATACAGATAATACAGATGGGAGCAATGTACAAGGGGACAATATTTCACTTGTCAATACAGACATGCGTAATGACAAGGGGATAATATTTCACTAGTCAATACAGACATGCGTAATGAACAAGGGGACAATATTTCACTAGTCAATACAGATATCCGTAATGAACAAGGGGACAATATTTCACTAGTCAATACAGATAGGCGTAATGAACAAGGGGACAATATTTCACTAGTCAATACAGATATGCGTAATGAACAAGGGGACAATATTTCACTAGTCAATACAGACATGCGTAATGAACAAGGGGACAATATTTCACTAGTCAATACAGACATGCGTAATGAACAAGGGGACAATATTTCACTAATCAATACAGACAGGCGTAATGAACAAGGGGACAATATTTCACTAGTCAATACAGACATGCGTAATGAACAAGGGGACAATATTTCACTAGTCAATACAGATATGCGTAATGAACAAGGGGACAATATTCCACTAGTCAATACAGACATGCGTAATGAACAAGGGGACAATATTTCACTAGTCAATACAGACATGCGTAATGAACAAGGGGACAATATTTCACTAGTCAATACAGACAGGCGTAATCAACAAGGGGACAATATTTCACTAGTCAATACAGATAGGCGTAATAAACAAGGGGACAATATTTCACTAGTCAATACAGATAGGCGTAATGAACAAGGGGACAATATTTCACTAGTCAATACAGACAGGCGTAATGAACAAGGGGACAATATTTCACTAGTCAATACAGACATGCGTAATGAACAAGGGGACAATATTTCACTAGTCAATACAGACATGCGTAATGAACAAGGGGACAATATTTCACTATTCAATACAGATAGGCGTAATGAACAAGGGGACAATATTTCACTAGTCAATACAGACATGCGTAATGAACAAGGGGACAATATTTCACTAGTCAATACAGATAGGCGTAATAAACAAGGGGACAATATTTCACTAGTCAATACAGATATGCGTAATTGTCACTAGTCAATACAGACATGTGTAATGAACAAGGGGACAATATTTCACTAGTCAATACAGATAGGCGTAATGAACAAGGGGACAATATTTCACTAGTCAATACAGATAGGCGTAATGAACAAGGGGACAATATTTCACTAGTCAATACAGATAGGCGTAATAAACAAGGGGACAATATTTCACTAGTCAATACAGACATGCGTAATGAACAAGGGGACAATATTTCACTAGTCAATACAGATAGGCGTAATGAACAAGGGGACAATATTTCACTAGTCAATACAGATAGGCGTAATGAACAAGGGGACAATATTTCACTAGTCAATACAGATAATACAGATGGGAGCAATGTACAAGGGGACAATATTTCACTTGTCAATACAGACATGCGTAATGACAAGGGGATAATATTTCACTAGTCAATACAGACATGCGTAATGAACAAGGGGACAATATTTCACTAGTCAATACAGATATCCGTAATGAACAAGGGGACAATATTTCACTAGTCAATACAGATAGGCGTAATGAACAAGGGGACAATATTTCACTAGTCAATACAGATATGCGTAATGAACAAGGGGACAATATTTCACTAGTCAATACAGACATGCGTAATGAACAAGGGGACAATATTTCACTAGTCAATACAGACATGCGTAATGAACATGGGGACAATATTTCACTAATCAATACAGACAGGCGTAATGAACAAGGGGACAATATTTCACTAGTCAATACAGACATGCGTAATGAACAAGGGGACAATATTTCACTAGTCAATACAGATATGCGTAATGAACAAGGGGACAATATTCCACTAGTCATACAGACATGCGTAATGAACAAGGGGACAATATTTCACTAGTCAATACAGACATGCGTAATGAACAAGGGGACAATATTTCACTAGTCAATACAGACAGGCGTAATCAACAAGGGGACAATATTTCACTAGTCAATACAGATAGGCGTAATAAACAAGGGGACAATATTTCACTAGTCAATACAGATAGGCGTAATGAACAAGGGGACAATATTTCACTAGTCAATACAGACAGGCGTAATGAACAAGGGGACAATATTTCACTAGTCAATACAGACATGCGTAATGAACAAGGGGACAATATTTCACTAGTCAATACAGACATGCGTAATGAACAAGGGGACAATATTTCACTAGTCAATACAGATAGGCGTAATGAACAAGGGGACAATATTTCACTAGTCAATACAGACATGCGTAATGAACAAGGGGACAATATTTCACTAGTCAATACAGATAGGCGTAATGAACAACGGGACAATATTTCACTAGTCAATACAGATATGCGTAATTGTCACTAGTCAATACAGACATGTGTAATGAACAAGGGGACAATATTTCACTAGTCAATACAGATAGGCGTAATGAACAAGGGGACAATATTTCACTAGTCAATACAGATAGGCGTAATGAACAAGGGGACAATATTTCACTAGTCAATACAGATAGGCGTAATGAACAAGGGGACAATATTTCACTTGTCAATACAGATAGGCGTAATGAACAAGGGGACAATATTTCACTAGTCAATACAGATAGGCGTAATGAACAAGGGGACAATATTTCACTAGTCAATACAGATAGGCGTAATGAACAAGGGGACAATATTTCACTAGTCAATACAGATAATACAGATGGGAGCAATGTACAAGGGGACAATATTTCACTTGTCAATACAGACATGCGTAATGACAAGGGGATAATATTTCACTAGTCAATACAGACATGCGTAATGAACAAGGGGACAATATTTCACTAGTCAATACAGATATCCGTAATGAACAAGGGGACAATATTTCACTAGTCAATACAGATAGGCGTAATGAACAAGGGGACAATATTTCACTAGTCAATACAGATATGCGTAATGAACAAGGGGACAATATTTCACTAGTCAATACAGACATGCGTAATGAACAAGGGGACAATATTTCACTAGTCAATACAGACATGCGTAATGAACAAGGGGACAATATTTCACTAATCAATACAGACAGGCGTAATGAACAAGGGGACAATATTTCACTAGTCAATACAGACATGCGTAATGAACAAGGGGACAATATTTCACTAGTCAATACAGATATGCGTAATGAACAAGGGGACAATATTCCACTAGTCAATACAGACATGCGTAATGAACAAGGGGACAATATTTCACTAGTCAATACAGACATGCGTAATGAACAAGGGGACAATATTTCACTAGTCAATACAGACAGGCGTAATCAACAAGGGGACAATATTTCACTAGTCAATACAGATAGGCGTAATAAACAAGGGGACAATATTTCACTAGTCAATACAGATAGGCGTAATGAACAAGGGGACAATATTTCACTAGTCAATACAGACAGGCGTAATGAACAAGGGGACAATATTTCACTAGTCAATACAGACATGCGTAATGAACAAGGGGACAATATTTCACTAGTCAATACAGATAGGCGTAATGAACAAGGGGACAATATTTCACTAGTCAATACAGATAGGCGTAATGAACAAGGGGACAATATTTCACTAGTCAATACAGACATGCGTAATGAACAAGGGGACAATATTTCACTAGTCAATACAGATAGGCGTAATGAACAAGGGGACAATATTTCACTAGTCAATACAGATATGCGTAATTGTCACTAGTCAATACAGACATGTGTAATGAACAAGGGGACAATATTTCACTAGTCAATACAGATAGGCGTAATGAACAAGGGGACAATATTTCACTAGTCAATACAGATAGGCGTAATGAACAAGGGGACAATATTTCACTAGTCAATACAGATAGGCGTAATGAACAAGGGGACAATATTTCACTTGTCAATACAGATAGGCGTAATGAACAAGGGGACAATATTTCACTAGTCAATAGAGATAGGCGTAATGAACAAGGGGACAATATTTCACTAGTCAATACAGATAGGCGTAATGAACAAGGGGACAATATTTCACTTGTCAATACAGATAGGCGTAATGAACAAGGGGACAATATTTCACTAGTCAATACAGATAGGCGTAATGAACAAGGGGACAATATTTCACTTGTCAATACAGATAGGCGTAATGAACAAGGGGACAATATTTCACTAGTCAATACAGATAGGCGTAATGCACAAGGGACAATATTTCACTAGTCAATACAGATAGGCGTAATGAACAAGCGGACAATATTTCACTTGTCAATACAGATAGGCGTAATGCACAAGGGACAATATTTCACTAGTCAATACAGATAGGCGTAATGAACAACGGGACAATATTTCACTAGTCAATACAGATAGGCGTAATGAACAACGGGACAATATTTCACTAGTCAATACAGATAGGCGTAATGAACAACGGGACAATATTTCACTAGTCAATACAGATAGGCGTAATGAACAAGGGGACAATATTTCACTAGTCAATACAGATAGGCGTAATGAACAACGGGACAATATTTCACTAGTCAATAAAGATATGCGTAATGAACAAGGGGACAATATTTCACTAGTCAATACAGATAGGCGTAATGAACAAGGGGACAATATTTCACTAGTCAATAAAGATATGCGTAATGAACAAGGGGACAATATTTCACTAGTCAATACAGATAGGCGTAATGAACAAGGGGACAATATTTCACTAGTCAATACAGATAGGCGTAATGAACAAGGGGACAATATTTCACTAGTCAATACAGATAGGCGTAATGAACAACGGGACAATATTTCACTAGTCAATACAGATATCCGTAATGAACAACGGGACAATATTTCACTAGTCAATACAGATAGGCGTAATGAACAAGGGGACAATATTTCACTAGTCAATACAGATAGGCGTAATGAACAAGGGGACAATATTTCACTAGTCAATACAGATAGGCGTAATGAACAAGGGGACAATATTTCACTAGTCAATACAGATAGGCGTAATGAACAAGGGGACAATATTTCACTAGTCAATACAGATAGGCGTAATGAACAAGGGGACAATATTTCACTAGTCAATACAGATAGGCGTAATAAACAAGGGGACAATATTTCACTAGTCAATACAGATAGGCGTAATAAACAAGGGGACAATATTTCACTAGTCAATACAATATTTCACTAGTCAATACAGATAGGCGTAATGAACAAGGGGACAATATTTCACTAGTCAATACAGATAGGCGTAATGAACAAGGGGACAATATTTCACTTGTCAATACAGATAGGCGTAATGAACAAGGGACAATATTTCACTAGTCAATACAGATAGGCGTAATGAACAAGGGACAATATTTCACTAGTCAATACAGATAGGCGTAATGAACAACGGGACAATATTTCACTAGTCAATACAGATAGGCGTAATGAACAAGGGGACAATATTTCACTAGTCAATACAGATAGGCGTAATGAACAAGGGGACAATATTTCACTAGTCAATACAGATAGGCGTAATGAACAACGGGACAATATTTCACTAGTCAATACAGATAGGCGTAATGAACAACGGGACAATATTTCACTAGTCAATAAAGATATGCGTAATGAACAAGGGGACAATATTTCACTAGTCAATACAGATAGGCGTAATGAACAACGGGACAATATTTCACTAGTCAATAAAGATATGCGTAATGAACAACGGGACAATATTTCACTAGTCAATACAGATAGGCGTAATGAACAACGGGACAATATTTCACTAGTCAATACAGATAGGCGTAATGAACAACGGGACAATATTTCACTAGTCAATACAGATAGGCGTAATGAACAACGGGACAATATTTCACTAGTCAATACAGATATCCGTAATGAACAACGGGACAATATTTCACTAGTCAATACAGATAGGCGTAATGAACAAGGGGACAATATTTCACTAGTCAATACAGATAGGCGTAATGAACAAGGGGACAATATTTCACTAGTCAATACAGATAGGCGTAATGAACAAGGGGACAATATTTCACTAGTCAATACAGATATGCGTAATGAACAAGGGGACAATATTTCACTAGTCAATACAGATATGCGTAATGAACAAGGGGACAATATTTCACTAGTCAATACAGATAGGCGTAATGAACAAGGGGACAATATTTCACTAGTCAATACAGATAGGCGTAATGAACAAGGGGACAATATTTCACTAATCAATACAGACAGGCGTAATGAACAAGAGGACAATATTTCACTAGTCAATACAGATATCCGTAATGAACAACGGGACAATATTTCACTAGTCAATAAAGATATGCGTAATGAACAACGGGACAATATTTCACTAGTCAATACAGATAGGCGTAATGAACAAGGGGACAATATTTCACTAGTCAATACAGACAGGCGTAATGAACAAGGGGACAATATTTCACTAGTCAATACAGACAGGCGTAATGAACAAGGGGACAATATTTCACTAGTCAATACAGATAGGCGTAATGAACAAGGGGACAATATTTCACTAGTCAATACAGATAGGCGTAATGAACAAGGGGACAATATTTCACTAGTCAATACAGATAGGCGTAATGAACAAGGGGACAATATTTCACTAGTCAATACAGATAGGCGTAATGAACAAGGGGACAATATTTCACTAGTCAATACAGATAGGCGTAATGAACAAGGGGACAATATTTCACTAGTCAATACAGATAGGCGTAATGAACAAGGGGACAATATTTCACTAGTCAATACAGATAGGCGTAATGAACAAGGGGACAATATTTCACTAGTCAATACAGATAGGCGTAATGAACAAGGGGACAATATTTCACTAGTCAATACAGATAGGCGTAATGAACAAGGGGACAATATTTCACTAGTCAATACAGATAGGCGTAATGAACAAGGGGACAATATTTCACTAGTCAATACAGATAGGCGTAATGAACAAGGGGACAATATTTCACTAGTCAATACAGATAGGCGTAATGAACAAGGGGACAATATTTCACTAGTCAATACAGACAGGCGTAATGAACAAGGGGACAATATTTCACTAGTCAATACAGATAGGCGTAATGAACAAGGGGACAATATTTCACTAGTCAATACAGATAGGCGTAATGAACAAGGGGACAATATTTCACTAGTCAATACAGATAGGCGTAATGAACAAGGGGACAATATTTCACTAGTCAATACAGATAGGCGTAATGAACAAGGGGACAATATTTCACTAGTCAATACAGATAGGCGTAATGAACAAGGGGACAATATTTCACTAGTCAATACAGATATCCGTAATGAACAACGGGACAATATTTCACTAGTCAATACAGATATCCGTAATGAACAAGGGGACAATATTTCACTAGTCAATACAGATAGGCGTAATGAACAAGGGGACAATATTTCACTAGTCAATACAGATAGGCGTAATGAACAAGGGGACAATATTTCACTAGTCAATACAGATAGGCGTAATGAACAAGGGGACAATATTTCACTAGTCAATACAGATAGGCGTAATGAACAAGGGGACAATATTTCACTAGTCAATACAGATAGGCGTAATGAACAAGGGGACAATATTTCACTAGTCAATACAGATAGGCGTAATGAACAAGGGGACAATATTTCACTTGTCAATACAGATAGGCGTAATGAACAAGGGGACAATATTTCACTAGTCAATACAGACAGGCGTAATGAACAAGAGGACAATATTTTACTAGTCAATACAGATATCCGTAATGAACAACGGGACAATATTTCACTAGTCAATAAAGATAGGCGTAATGAACAAGGGGACAATATTTCACTAGTCAATACAGATAGGCGTAATGAACAAGGGGACAATATTTCACTAGTCAATACAGACAGGCGTAATGAACAAGGGGACAATATTTCACTAGTCAATACAGACAGGCGTAATGAACAAGGGGACAATATTTCACTAGTCAATACAGATAGGCGTAATGAACAAGGGGACAATATTTCACTAGTCAATACAGACAGGCGTAATGAACAAAGGGACAATATTTCACTAGTCAATACAGATAGGCGTAATGAACAAGGGGACAATATTTCACTAGTCAATACAGATAGGCGTAATGAACAAGGGGACAATATTTCACTAGTCAATACAGATAGGCGTAATGAACAACGGGACAATATTTCACTAGTCAATACAGATAGGCGTAATGAACAAGGGGACAATATTTCACTAGTCAATACAGATAGGCGTAATGAACAAGGGGACAATATTTCACTAGTCAATACAGATAGGCGTAATGAACAAGGGGACAATATTTCACTAGTCAATACAGATAGGCGTAATGAACAAGGGGACAATATTTCACTAGTCAATACAGATAGGCGTAATGAACAAGGGGACAATATTTCACTAGTCAATACAGATAGGCGTAATGAACAAGGGGACAATATTTCACTAGTCAATACAGATATGCGTAATGAACAAGGGGACAATATTTCACTAGTCAATACAGACATGCGTAATGAACAAGGGGACAATATTTCACTAGACAATACAGATAGGCGTAATGAACAAGGGGACAATATTTCACTAGTCAATACAGATAGGCGTAATGAACAAGGGGACAATATTTCACTAGTCAATACAGATAGGCGTAATGAACAAGGGGACAATATTTCACTAGTCAATACAGATAGGCGTAATGAACAAGGGGACAATATTTCTCTAGTCAATACAGATAGGCGTAATGAACAAGGGGACAATATTTCACTAGTCAATACAGATAGGCGTAATGAACAAGGGGACAATATTTCACTAGTCAATACAGATAATACAGATGGGAGCAATGTACAAGGGGACAATATTTCACTTGTCAATACAGACATGCGTAATGACAAGGGATAATATTTCACTAGTCAATACAGACATGCGTAATGAACAAGGGGACAATATTTCACTAGTCAATACAGATATCCGTAATGAACAAGGGGACAATATTTCACTAGTCAATACAGATAGGCGTAATGAACAAGGGGACAATATTTCACTAGTCAATACAGATATGCGTAATGAACAAGGGGACAATATTTCACTAGTCAATACAGACATGCGTAATGAACAAGGGGACAATATTTCACTAGTCAATACAGACATGCGTAATGAACAAGGGGACAATATTTCACTAATCAATACAGACAGGCGTAATGAACAAGGGGACAATATTTCACTAGTCAATACAGACATGCGTAATGAACAAGGGGACAATATTTCACTAGTCAATACAGATATGCGTAATGAACAAGGGGACAATATTCCACTAGTCAATACAGACATGCGTAATGAACAAGGGGACAATATTTCACTAGTCAATACAGACATGCGTAATGAACAAGGGGACAATATTTCACTAGTCAATACAGACAGGCGTAATGAACAAGGGGACAATATTTCACTAGTCAATACAGATAGGCGTAATAAACAAGGGGACAATATTTCACTAGTCAATACAGATCGGCGTAATGAACAAGGGGACAATATTTCACTAGTCAATACAGACAGGCGTAATGAACAAGGGGACAATATTTCACTAGTCAATACAGACATGCGTAATGAACAAGGGGACAATATTTCACTAGTCAATACAGACATGCGTAATGAACAAGGGGACAATATTTCACTAGTCAATACAGATAGGCGTAATGAACAAGGGGACAATATTTCACTAGTCAATACAGACATGCGTAATGAACAAGGGGACAATATTTCACTAGTCAATACAGATAGGCGTAATGAACAAGGGGACAATATTTCACTAGTCAATACAGATATGCGTAATTGTCACTAGTCAATACAGACATGTGTAATGAACAAGGGGACAATATTTCACTAGTCAATACAGATAGGCGTAATGAACAAGGGGACAATATTTCACTAGTCAATACAGATATGCGTAATGAACAAGGGGACAATATTTCACTAGTCAATACAGACATGCGTAATGAACAAGGGGACAATATTTCACTAGTCAATACAGACAGGCGTAATGAACAAGGGGACAATATTTCACTAGTCAATACAGACAGGCGTAATGAACAAGGGGACAATATTTCACTAGTCAATACAGATATGCGTAATGAACAAGGGGACAATATTTCACTAGTCAATACAGACATGCGTAGTGAACAAGGGGACAATATTTCACTAGTCAATACAGACATGCGTAATGAACAAGGGGACAATATTTCACTTGTCAATACAGACATGCGTAATGAACAAGGGGACAATATTTCACTAGTCAATACAGACATGCGTAATGAACAAGGGGACAATATTTCACTAGTCAATACAGACATGCGTAATGAACAAGGGGACAATATTTCACTAGTCAATACAGACATGCGTAGTGAACAAGGGGACAATATTTCACTAGTCAATACAGACATGCGTAATGAACAAGGGGACAATATTTCACTTGTCAATACAGACATGCGTAATGAACAAGGGGACAATATTTCACTAGTCAATACAGACATGCGTAATGAACAAGGGGACAATATTTCACTAGTCAATACAGACAGGCGTAATGAACAAGGGGACAATATTTCACTAGTCAATACAGACAGGCGTAATGAACAAGGGGACAATATTTCACTAGTCAATACAGACAGGCGTAATCAACAAGGGGACAATATTTCACTAGTCAATACAGATATGCGTAATGAACAAGGGGACAATATTTCACTAGTCAATACAGACATGCGTAATGAACAAGGGGACAATATTTCACTAGTGAATACAGATATGCGTGATTGTCAATCATCTATGTTTACAACAATCTCTAAATGTGATTTTTAATGCTGGGGTCCAACACAGCACCAGTCATTCAATTTGTTAATTGCTTATTTTCAATGATTACTTGACCGAATAGTTTCCTAATTGTTCGGTAGGTAGGGAATTTGTATTTAATTCATCATTCAAGAGAACAATATTCTATGACGTTCAATTTAGCTTTCTCCATGCATTATAGCAATTCACAGAGCACCTCTATGAGCCAGTCAGCAGCCGCAAGAATGGAATGAATTCCTGCTATTACATTTAGTGTCGTATGACCTGTAATATCTACTGGCATGTGATCTAACTTTTCATTAGACAACAACTATCTATCATGAAATAAGCATGAAATATACCATTTTAAGAATGTCAGAAATATCGAAGGGCGTAGAAAGGTTATAATTTTTACAAGATCTTACAGGTCATGCGTCACTTAACGAAGCGGGAGTTCACCGCCTTGTTGCAAATGTGTGATGTTCGGTCCATCACAGGAAATTTCTTATCCAAGAATTCTTTGCGTGTTCTCACAAGTTAACACATTATGTCAAAATTTGAAATATTGATGCCACAATTAACGAAGGTAAAGTTCTTTAACCATGCATACATATGCAAATACGCACAAACATACATGGTCAACGTCCGAAACGATAGCAGATCTTACCCCTGATAAACCAAGCCTCTATCAGGGGTCATCAGTTTATCCAAATTCTAAAGGAATCCATGCGGAAATTTCGCCCTGGAACCAAATACGTTCGATTAGAGTCAACGTGCAAATGAATCAGAGCGACAGGACAAGGTGTGTTTGTTAAAACTGAAGACAAATTTGGAACTAGATAAGTTCAATTATAGTCAAAATATCATTTACATCGTGTTACGTGGGCATTATTTTGCTTCAATTGAAAATTCCGAAGACAGCACTTAACTACTATGTGGTGCACAGGGATGGATTGTCGGCACAGCTTGTCGTGTAAGTTACTTTAAAATATTTCTCTAAGTTTGAAACATTTTGGATATTATAAATAAAAATATATCTACTCCATTTATTAAAAACAAAACAGGCGTATTTAAACAATATAATTGATTAAATAAAAGCTATTAAATTATTCATTCGTGCAATCATTCATGGTTCGTTCGTTCGTTCGTTTGTTTGTTCCGTCCGTCCTTCCGTCCGTCCGTCTATCGGTCGGTCCGTCCGTCCGTTCATCAATTTATGCATCCATCTAATTCAGTCCATCCATTATCATCCATCCATCCATCCTTCTGTCCATCGTTAATGTGCTTATATCATGGTACCCCTTATCATCAAGTTAGCGCTTTTCTACATTTCAGTTTTTCTCCTCGCAGTTTTGATGGTAATCCCGATCCCGGTACATTGTAATTCCGGTAAGTTTATCTGTAATGTGTTTCTCCTCCGTTTCCTTACTTCCATATACCATGATCGTAATGGTAACTCGATATTTTTTGCATCGTTTAAAGGGGTTTGTTTGCAGGCTAATGACCAGTCAATTGTTACCACGCCCCCCACCCTCCCCAGGTCCGGGGAATAGCGGGGACTTTGACTTTCGGTCAAGCCAAGCCCAGGTAAATTCCCGGCCCTACGGTGGCGAACTGCTGGTAAAATCCCCGCCAAATGGTCCCGCACCCTACGGTTCTTAGGTAAGGTCCATTCCTCGCTATTTTGGCGGGAAGGCAAAACCTACGCATTCACCCGGCACTGCGGGGTCACCCTGAAGGTAAAAACACGGCCCATTTCCCCGGCTATCCCCGGCAAACCCCCGGACTGGGGTACCGTGGTTACCATTGACTGGTACAATTCCTCTGCTTTTTTACCTTTTTATTGACATTGAAGTAGCCAGTGTTGTAAAATTTCACAGCTAAACCAGTTCGCTTTTTCCATTTAACAATTTTGGGGAAAATTTAATTATCATTATTATTATTTAGGGACGTAATCGTTGCTACCCTCCTATATTTTACGATTATTTATTCGTTAATTAATTAAATCTGGAGCGAATGTTCGTTTTAATCAAATTCCTTATTTATTTGTAGCCATACAGAATTGTTTCCTTACGCGTGATTTTTTGTGTGTGGATAAAACTAATTTTATTTGGAGTTTCTAGACCTATTATGATGTGTGGAATTTATCACCAAAACCCGTACAAGTGATCTTTTTCAAAACACGAAATACAGGCAAATGGGAAGATTTTACTAGTTGTCAAGATAAATCAAGATTTTCGACCACTTTTCACAAAAGCCGAACTTTTATAACACTGTGCTTTTAATATAAACAGGGGGTTCATTTGGGACGGTATGGCTGAAAATCTAATTTAAATATACGTCCCCGGTCAAAACTAAAAAAAAAGCAATGTATGTTGTCAGAATGCAGCAAACCGGCCGACCTGTTTTTCATCTTAGACGGCTCAGACAGTGTGTCCGACCAGGACTTCAGCAACATGAAAGTGTTTGTCGTCGATGTGAGTGGTTTTCTATATCAATTTATTTTGGCAATAGTGTTAACGCGCATGTCTCCGCCAGTAGCAACGCTGGATCTGATTCACGTCAACACTATGATACTTAAAACTTAAGATACACTTACAGTTCCTATTTCACTTGTGAATACGGCTCTTTATTCATTTGACTACTAAACCTATAGGGATTTAACAAGTCCGTGTGATAAAATCATCGCCTAATTCTACGTTCTACGACAATAGGTATTGAAGAATTTCGACGTGAAAACCGGAAGTGTGCACGTCGGTGCCAATACGTTCGGAACGACTGTATATGACCGAATGAAGCTGGCTGGACCATCGGAAGCCATGAGATTCTTCTTTGAAATCCGACTGAAGTCGTTGCGCCGGACTAACGACACTCTTTGCCGGTACGCTGGTTTAGCACTTATTTAACTACTGGACGCAGTGTAAGATTAAGGCAGATAAGAAATACAGAATTTATGAGGGTCATAAAGTTGACCCGTCCTTTTATTATAAGTTGCGATAGAAAACTTCAGTATTGGACGATTTAAGATTTAGCCATAATTTGGTAGAGCTGTTCTTTAGGGGAAACGTTAGTTGATAAAGTACTGAAATATCAAATCATTCCTGATAAACTTACCTCTTTTACATATTATATTCCGTGTCTTTTTGTTGAAGTCTATAATTGATCTTTTATCAACACATTTAATTGAGGCCAATTACACACCTTTATTTTAACAGTTTTTTTTTCTAATATCAGTGTAACACAAAATTGGGTGTGAAATTTCGGAAAGGAACAGCTAAAATGAAATATTAACTGCAGTTGCTATCATTTAGTACCGGTCTTTAACGATTCAAATTAAAATGACATTAATGTTGTACTGACAATAAGACAGGTCACGATATCCTTTTATTCCATAACAACACGTTGATTTAATGGCATTTTGACACGTTATGAAAACCTAATGCACTCGTTACTAAAAATATGTCGACAAAATTCCATGTAACACATTTCTTGCCTAATCAAAATAATTATATTTACGCTGAATTTATGAGCATGTTTGCTTGAATGCAAAATGGTAGACTAAAATGTTTACCATGAAGAATAAGAACTTAAGCATTACTAATGAACATGTTGACGATGTAGATATATAAATTATTATTTTTGAATATCCTTATTTATTATGTTTCATAGCCCATATGTATTACAAAATTGCCAATGAAACTTGAAACATTAATATTTTATAAGAAAAGAGTTACGTTTCAACTGTCTGTAATAGTGATTGCGATTAAAAATGAAAATGATGTTTGCTTAATATATGACTTTCTTTTTTTACACAAAAACAATATATGACATTTCTTAACTTCTAATGTAAATGAATAATCGAGTATCATATATAATTTCAAATATTTACTAATGATAAAAGGAAAAATCCGAAATAGTTATGGAATAATTTTATTGCTAAAAATGACAAACTTCGTTGCACATGTCATTCCCAGTGTCATAACCTTGCCGATGGATTATTTCTATCCTGCTGTGAATACGCCGCGGGTGGGCCATAAAACAATTATCGTACAGTTGAATACACAATTAATAGGCTTGGATTTCCTACAAATTTTACATAAATGTTCAAAATTTAGGACCAAAAGATATTTAAAAAGTCATCATTTCGAAAAGTGCATTTGAAAGAGAAAAAAAAATCTGCATCGTAATCCGATGGAAGCTTAAGCGATCGGACGTCTATAATAACTTTAAATAGCAAAACAATTTTAGCTCCTTCTTATTTCAATGTAACTTTTAATGACCAACAAAACCCTTAAAAAGGACCAAAATGTAAAAATCATACAATCAATACAAAACCATCATCTTCAAGGGCAAGAATTATCCTAACGTATATGTAGGAAGAAAATTGATGTGTTGAAAGACTAAGTCGTGAGAACTGTTTTACCATATTTTCCCTATATAACTCTATAGGCACTTTCGCTTCAGCGGATTTTTCCAAAGTGAGCAATGTCTCCCCAAGACAGCCACATACCTGGCCCTCGACGAGATGAGGAGGGACTTTACCACTGAAGGTATACTGTTACTGACTTCAAGTCATTGCGTCCATCACCTGTGATGCTGTAGATTTATAGTCCGTAGAACTCGTACACTTTTGGACAGTGTTGTTGTTGTTTTTGTTTACGCATTGAATCTCATATGAAACATTTCCCGGAGAGCAAAGCTCGTATCGTGCATAGGTAGCCACAATAATGCGCGTTTAGAGAACTTATTTAACATTTGGATATTCATTTTGTTCCCTAAACGCCACAAGTCGAATGATTCATACAGATGTAAAATATATTCTTCAACGGTAACTCCACAATACTAAACACTTCACTGTTAAATAAAACCACAAAAGTTATACTTTAATTAGTTTAGCCAATACCTTTTTACTTATTACACTTAAGTGTTTAATGAAACACAAATAATTAGTTTAAAGCAACGCCATTTTGAAACCATCTAGCAGGTACCCGTTATCTTTCCGCTCAATATACTTAGCGCTGGGATCTGTCATTCTTCGCTAGGAAAACAACAAGGGGAATGTGGACGCGTAGAGTAGCCAAATCAAAAATCGCCAAAGACTCTGAACCGTCTGTTTAATTATGGCCTAGTTTATATGGACTACGTGCATAGCGAGCCCGGCCCACACGAATGTGAGAGAGTCCGAAGCACACAAATGTGAAATTAGGATGCCTGGTGACCCAATATCAGTATAGTACCATTCGAAAGGGTTTTGTCATTCTGAGCTTCTCGGTCATTTAATCGAAAACAACCTCGGATGTATGCCGATACATCAGTTGAAGTAGTTCGTATTTTTTTTTATTATATCATTAATTAAATGTAGTGTTTTAGAGTTATATTTATTGATCTAAGTTTAAATTGATTGACAGCGAAGTGTATTATTGCAAATATAATGAAGTTTCCAAGAGTTAAGTCAATAATTTTAACTGCTAAGTAAATTTTCTACGCGATCTACTTGCAGCGGACTTAAACGCACCGCTTTTTGAGTATGCAAACCGTCCAAATACATCCGAGTTTGTTTTCGCTAAAAATGAGGGTATTGTGTGAAAAAATGAAAAATGTTAATAAGAAGACGCAGTATACAGTATGGCTGGAGTAACATCCCTTCACCGTTTTAAACGATTAACATGTCGGCCATGTGCTTATTGGTGTTACTTGATAGGAGTTCGGTACCTGATGAAGTATGTCCGAATTTACAATCAAAACAATTAAATATTTGACGATGAGGTCTATTTTATTCTGTAGAGTTCTTTTCATACCGAAAAGAGCCAATTTTGCAATAATGTAAAGCCAGATAAAAATTTCGTACAGTTATTTTGAGCCCGTCGCTTCAAATACTTGTTTTCAAATGATACCAAATGAACACGCAATGTTTGAGAACATGGGAAGCTTGGATATATGGCTTACAAATAAATCCTAATTTATCTTGAACATGATGCTGCTTCATTTCACAAGTTTCACATACAGATGTCCCTGCATCACGAAATATTGCATCGCAAACAATGGTGTGCGAGTATTATTACACAGGTCGTGACGTCACAAAAGTGGGTGTCGTCATCACTGATGGGAAATCTAGTAATGTGTCAAGGACGGCAAACGAAGCGAGAATGGCGCGACAGGAGGGTGTCCACGTGCTTGCCATAGGAGTAGGCAGCCAGTACTTCCAGTAAGTCTTATAGTCGAGCGATATGTCCCCCAAATTTCATTCCTTGGTCCGATTTGCCTTTGACAACGCTGTGATAAATATAATTTCCCATAGGTTATCTGTTTTGCACAAAACAAGTGCGCGTCTCCATATAAAAATACATCGCATGACACGTGGTTCAAATAAACGCTGCTAATTGGCGTTGATGTATCTTTTACATGAAAGTAAAACAAAATTAACTCTACATATATACCTATTTGGCCTTGGTTTTCAGACAAGAGCTAAATAATATTGCCAGTTCTGCTGCATCAGTTTTCACAGCCCAGAACATAACAGACCTTACAGACAACATCACTGCAGCCATACATAACGTCATATGTCCGTCTGGTAAGTCTATAAATACATCAGTTTTTACTGCCCAGAATATATCAGACCTTACAGACACCATCACTGCAGCCATATATGACGTCATATGTCCGTCTGGTAAGTCTATAGTTACATCAGTTTTTACTGCCCAGAATATATCAGACCTTATAGACACCATCACTGCAGCCATATATGACGTCATATGTCCGCCTGGTAGGTCTATAAATACATCAGTTTTTACTGCCCAGAACATATCAGACCTTACAGACACCATCACTGTAGCCATATATGACGTCATATGTCCGCCTGGTAAGTCTATAAATACATCAGTTTTTACTGCCCAGAATATATCCGACCTTACAGACACCATCACTGCAGTCATATATGACGTCATATGTCCGTCTGGTAAGTCTATAAATACATCAGTTTTTACTGCCCAGAATATATCAGACCTTACAGACACCATCACTGCAGCCATATATGACGTCATATGTCCGTCTGATTAGTCTATAGTAACATCAGTTTTTACTGCCCAGAATATATCAGATCTTACAGACACCATCACTGCAGCCATACATGACGTCATATGTCCGTCTGGTAAGTCTATAGTTACATCAGTTTTCTCTGCCAAGAATATCACAGACCTGACAGACACCATCACTGCAGCCATATTTGACATCATATGTCCGTCTGGTAAATGTTACTGCCCAGAATATTTCAGACCTAACAAACAGTTGGGTCACATGTTCTTCTAAGGCAATGTACAGAACCTTTTTCTCCGCCGGTTCAAGGTCAAGGTCGAAATATTTGAGCCAGCTGTGTATTTCGTGCGCGCATTATCTGTCCGCTGTTCATTGTTCTTTTTTATAAACTTATATGACATGTAATTCTACCCATCAAGCGGATATTCATGACCCATTTTTGAACTGCGCTGGTTCAAGGTCAAGGTCATTGCACAAAGTCTATATTTTTGACAGGATCTTGTGAATCTTAGGTTATATGTTCCACCTATCAAGGCGAGATGCAGAAACCGTGTTAAAACTACGTTTACTCGAGGTCAATGTCAATATGGTAGGTCGTGTAGTTGAGTATTACATGTACTTGTCCGTTTTATATCTCCTATATTTATGAGAGGAGCGTTATGCATTTTAACGAAGGTACTTGATTGCTTTACGGCCAACTATTAAATTAATAGCTGTGTGAAGTTAGCTAAACATTCGACATTGGACATTGGACATTCAAAATCGAATATTGTGCTGGAACGACATTGGACATTAGACATTCAAAAATGAATGTCGTGCCAGCACGACATTGGACATTGGGATTTCAAAAAATGAATGTCGTGCTAGCACGACATTGGACATGGGACATTCAAAATCGAATGTTGTGCTGGCACGACATTGGACATTGGATATTCAAAATCGAATGTTGTGCTGGCATTTTTGAATGTCCAAAGTCCAATATCGTATGTTTAGCTAACTTTACACAGCTGAAATTAATGGCCTGGACAAACATGATAAACTCCCGAAGGAGAAACCACTACTTCGTTTGTCGGTTTAAAATGTATCGTAACACTCGTGCGATAATATATATATATATATACCCGATAAAATAGCTAAGGTTGCATTTCAAGTTTATTATGTCTGTAGATATGTCTAATCAAGTTATATATGTGAATGACTTTTTGCTTCAATATCAATCCGAAGATAATATTAAAAACAAGATTGTTAATCACAATTGTCCCTGCTAACGATAGTCCGTGTATTTTGTTGACAGACATTACTTTAAATAGAACTTGTATGATTTCAGCACAAAATATCTGGCGAACTATATATCGTTTACTTGCCATAAGTCATTTGTAGTGCATATATACACTGTATTTTAAATCAAAGCGCTGCAAGACTGTCGGTGATGTAACTGATGCAAGCAAACGTTACCGCTAAGTTCTTTCAAATGAAACGTGAAATGATTTCATACAATTGATGAACACTCTTTGAAGTAGATGAAGAAGGATAAATGTGATTATAATAAGCACAAATATATTGGCCCTACTTAATCATGTATCCAATGGCCTACAAGGTTCTTAAATCAAGTTTCCTAAGTTTGAACCGCTTTAAATCAATTAAATGCATATTTATTATGTTAGAAATGCTTCAATGTATGCTACTTGATGTCGCTTATAACAGTTTCAGTAAGCAATTACATGCCTTCAAAACTAATGTCCTGAACTTCAAACCTGCAGCATCAATTAGCGCCATGTTGTTAAGAATATCTGGACAGTTGAAGAAATATGCATGGACCGAAATGACAGCTGGTTTTTCATTGACAAAAGATGCCTTTGAGGCAGTTTTAAGATTATGACCATTCAAAGTATGAGGGTAGTTGGTACAGTTTTCAATGATATTCAGATGATGGCTGATATTTGCTGATAAACATGTATCATCTTAGCAGAAGGGAATAAGTAAATGACATAGTTTTAATGACCATTATTGGAGTTGTGACCATATATCAGCAAATACCTGCATTTATGTGTTTCTTGTGCAATCTGTCAGCTTTGGTAGGCTCAGGTTTCATTTTATCCCTCAATACTTATAATCTTCGATTTTTAAGTCAGGTCAGGCAGCCATTTAAGCTTTGTTCCAGTTGATTGTATCAGATGATGTTAACAATACTAGCCTTGTAGCTAGGCACTTCTCAATCTGAAAGTTTACAAAAGAACATGGCCTGTAATATCTAATAAAAAAATGATAATTGTCAACCCCTGGATGATGGGTTCTAGAGTAAACATGTGAGAAAAGGTGCTTCTGGTATGGTGCTTGAACTCACATCCATGTGAACACTGCATGGAAATCTATCAAACTGAGCTAACCGGGTAACTGTTTTTAGGCAGTTCCCAGCTTGGCTCTACAATTGACTGGTGCATTATGCATTATAAAGACAATAAATCAAACACTTAAAGCACTAGTCAAAATAAAAGTAACTCGACTGATCTTTTTACAAATTTTGAAATGGCATATCCTTAACATACATTTTTTTTTTGTACCAAAGGTGGGTAGTTATTCCGATCGGGATTCCGGGTTATAGCAACTTGCTACTATAAAATGTCATTAAAACAAGCAGGGCTTCTAAAAGTTTGGAACCTAAAATGGTCCGGTACCGGCGACAATCCCCCGACTCCAACAAAAAAAATGCCCCCCTTACCCAAAAAGACGTGTTCAACAAGTCTGATTATATAGAAATATCACACATTTTCGCGATGTGTAGTCTGTCAATATATTTTCGCAATGTGGCCAACGAATTTTTCATTACAGTGTATTAAAATGACGTAAACGGCGCACTCAGCTTTCAGACTATGTAGTTAATCAAGCGTGTCGCTTTTGGTATCCTATAGGACTAGGTTAATTAATTCGGAATTTTAATGCTTTCTCAGATTAACAATGACAATTTTATTTATCTTTAAAACCATTTTTAACCACCAATGCTACTTTAATACAATTTAAATTTACAGTTTGGTAATCAACAAACGGATATGAGATTCAAGATTCAAGATTCATCACATTTATTAAGTAATTTGAACACAATCGTATTCCTCATTACATGATCAAAATATAATTCAATTATATATATACAATGACAACACAATAGGTTTGAATGTGAGACACGACAGATATAATATGATCACTATTAATAATCAGTATTTTGCACATTAGATATTTACTAAATAGTGTTAAAATTGACATAGAGAATGGAGAAACAAGCGTTAAGCAAAATATTTAAATTCTATTTGTCACGAAGAGTGGCATATCATATAACAATCAGGTACTTTGTAAACAATCAAATTTTAGGAAGAAATATTATAAGTATATATATATAAATCAAGTAGAGTTAAATTCTGAACGTAAGCCTTACCTAGGTGATAGTGGTTACGAAACAATATTTACAATGTTATGACGTCGTTCGAATCCTTTAGAAATAAATTTGCACAAATTAAGTTGAATGGTATGGTTCCTGTTTTGCAAAAGTTAAATGAATTTAATCATGCTAGGCCTAACAAAGTATTTTCGTTTTAAATGTAGTCTAAGTAAATCAGTAAATACCTTACAAACACAAACAAAGTGAAACTCATCTTCAATATCGCCACTATTACATATGGTGCAATAGCGTTGATTATGAGGAATTCTATTGTTGCCATAACGCCCAGTTTCAATACGTAACTGATGAGACGAAAGTCGTAATCTAGTAAAAGGAATTCGATATTTAGAAGCAAATCTATCGAGATACTCAGCACGTTCGAAAGATATTTTAAAATGTTTATAAGTACACAAAACGGGGCTGTTACTAATAGCATTGTACCAAGATTGTTTAAACTGACCAATAAGTCGTTCCCTATAAACTAAATAAAAAGATTTCATATCGACACAGCTGGGATTAATCCAAACATTTGAAAAACCAGCAATATTTTTACATGACTTGCCCAATTGGACTTTCCTTTCATAGAGTCTGATACAAGATCATTATACATTGTGCGAACTATGATATTATTGTTATTGAGTGTTTTACACCAAAATTTTATAATTCTTGTATACCTTGTTATATACAATGGAAATCTACCAAGTTCTCCATATACTAACATTGTTGATGTTGACTGTTTTACATGTAATAATAATTTACAAAACTTAAGATGAACCCTTTCAATCTCTTTGTTTTTTTCCAAACCCCCAAATTTCACACCCATAATTTAAAACTGTATGTCATGTAATGATCGACGAGCTATAGCAGATTGCTATGTGAAAATATGGACCGATTTAACACCTAATCAGGATAGCTGCAAGCACATAATTAACACATAATTTGTTTAATTGCGTCTTCTGCGACCTACCATTGCACGTGATTGGACCGACTGCAAGCGTCTGCTAATTAACAGATATCGAGTGTTCATCGTAGCAGAAAAAGCAGCTGTTCGCATTGGTCTGATGGTAACTAGGATATTCTTATTTGGGGTAATTTTGAATGTATGATTTTATAGTTTATTTACGTCTCATCAATGTACATCAAGTATACAGTTCATATTACTAATAATATACATATCCACGAGTACATTGCCACTCAGATTAGAGTTATAGGAGACTTAATACAATATTTAAAAACTAAAATGTTTTTATGTCACAAATGTTAATATAATAAAACGAATACATAAAACTTATCACTAAACCTAAGAACAATTATTAAAGCTGTTTTTGTTACCTAAAAGTCTATAAAAGTTGCATATGCGAATTGTTTTATAGTTTCTGATTAATCCAACGCAGTACTTAAAATGTTAGGCATACTCACATATTTAATATTTATGGATATTTAAAATATAAAAAGACAACATATTACAGATCATATTATTTTCAAATTAAAAAGGTAGTACCTGTACAGTTAAAAACAGATAAGGATATAAGATCCATTAATGGCACTCAAATTTCTAATCTAGTAATATAAAATATTGCTTCTAAGTTTTAACACATATAGGCAGGATTTGGCAGTATATTTTACAATTCTCTCATCAGATAAGAGGAAGCAAACCTTTTCAGTATCATTATAGGAGTTAACCATTGTGTTAACACTACTAGCTTTTTGAAGCAGTAACTGACGAATTTAAGCATATGTCGAACAGTTAAGCATCACGTGTATTTCATCTTCTATTTCAATATTACAAATTGGACAGATCCTATCATTAACATCTAGCCTTTTATATCTACCGGTCTCTAACCTTATTGGTGCAACGCCACTTCTGAACTTTGCAAGTGCTGATCTATGACTATATGGCATTAATGTATTAACATAGTGTTCAGTTTCACAGTCAAGTTTAAATTTCTGGTACAACCTTAATTTGTTTGTACCGTGGCCAGTTTTAGCCATAATACAATTTACTGATACAAGCCACTCATCTACACAGACATCCATTGCGGCATTTAACAGTGTTTTTAATAGTATATTCTTGTTCAAAGGGTTAGTGACGTCTACACAGAATACTATTTACTCTAAAATGCCAGTTTTTACAATTTTTTTCCTATTGGCAGATGAAAGACAATATTCAGAAATCTTGAAATTTAGTCTTGACTGATCCATTACTGATATCCTACACCAAAAAATTGCAATACATTTTAACTGTTTAACAAACACTGGCTCCCAGCCCATATCCCCAGCAACAGCAGAGTTTGGAGTGTATTTTCCTGTTCCTAGAAAGAAACGCATAGCTCGGTTTTCGATGGCTTCAATACATGAAAATTTTTGAGAACCCCAAATGGCTGCCCCATATGCTATTACTGGCCAGACCATGGAGTCATATAGTTTTTTATAAACATGATGAGGCATACCACCAAGGAGTTTGAACTTTGCAATCAATACTCTCAAAGCTCTGCTTGCTGCCTGTGATACAAACTTGGCAGTAACGTTAAAGTACAGATGTTCATCAAGAACTAGGCCAAGATACACATATCTTTCAACAATATCAAGTGACATATTACCACATAAGAAGTTAAAATCTGTTTTACACATATTATTATTTCTAAAGTGTACAATTTTACTTTTCTTATCATTCACAACCATGCTATTTAATTTACACCAATCTGATAAAGCATTTAACATCTGTTGCAGATCATTTTCATTAGAGGCTAATAATACAATATCATCAGCATAAAGCAATATGGACAGTTTTTCGCTGTTGCCAACGTCTATTCCTACGTCTAGAGCTTTTATTTTTATAGCTAAATCATTGATAAAGCAATAAAATAAAATTGGGGACAAAATACATCCCTGTCTTAAACCTAGTTTTATGTTGAACCATTCTGACAGCATGCCATTTACCTTGACGCAGCAAGTCACATTTTTATAAACTGCCTGTATTGCATGATACATTTTTCCATTTATACCTAGGTTTTTCAGCTTACTAAATAATAAAGATAGATTAACATAGTCGTACGCCTTACTAAAGTCTATAAATGCTGCAAAAGTTGATTGTTTTTTCCTAATCCTGGACTCTACTACAGAACTAAGTGATGATAAATGATCAACTGTGCTTCGCTTCTTACGGAAGCCATTTTGTTCATCTACAATTTTACTACTATTATTTAACCATTGAGAAAGTCTCTCATTGAGAACAGAACAATACAACTTATACATGGTTGGAGCAAGATTTAGACCCCTATAATTCAGTGGTTCCCTTGGGTCAGCCATACCTGGATTAGGTATTGGGTTCAGAACCCCCTTGCCCCAATCTGACGGAGTTTTGCCCGTTTGGTAGCAAACATTAAAGAAAATGTGTAGAAATGATATTGCAATATCGTTTTTAAAAACCTCATATGGAATGCTATCAAACCCCGGAGCTTTTTGCTGCCGTGCCTTTTCAACGGCTTTACGGACTTCAAATATACAAATATTATTTTCAAAATCTCCACCATTTAAACCATTTATAAGTGTATCATTACAACTCTCAACTGAGGACTCATTATTTAGCAAGTTACTAAATTTACATTTCCAGTGATCTAAAACTCTTAAAGCATCATATTCAGATCCATCATTATTAACAAACTCCATAGGTATTCTATGCATCTTTTTACTTGCCACACCAGTTTTTCCAATAGTTTTCCAAAATGTATTTGAATCGTTTTCAACAGATTCAAGCAACTCACACTGCATTTTATACCAATATCTACGTTTACTTTTTTGTACTTCCTTGTCAAATAATTTTCGTTTACTACAGTACAAAATTTTCATGGTCGTCTTTCTAGATCTATCGGTGGCTTTGAGCCAATATTTTTCATGTACACATACATCATTCCATAACTCAGTTAAAAATTCACTCCACCAAGGTTTGTATAATTTCCTTTTCCTATTATTAACAAAGCTCAGAGACTTTGTTTTCCTATGAGGCACTCTATCAAACAATTTACCCTTTATCAGTGAGCACAGTGATGTTTAGGATTGGTCAATGTTTTCTTGAGTTTGAAGGCTTTGTTCTAAAGAGTTTACAGTTTCACCAAAAAGTAAATCATTTGGAATACTGTTTGCCCGAAAAATGACATTATCTGCATCAGGCTGACCTGAAATTGGCACACCAGATTCCCTAACATAGGTATTATCAAAATTATATTCCCAAGTTAGAAATGAGTGATCTGGAATACCTATAAACCCGTGCATTTCTGCCTTTTGTACCAGTACCCTGGCCCGCATTACTGAAAAATTACTGAAGAGGTGTAGCGTTTCATGGCTCACCAAACAGTAATCCACTACAGAACATCACTGAGGCCGAACACATGTAATATCATCTTTCAGGCAGTCCCTTCCATTTAACATGGCAAAGTTTACATCAAATAAGAATTCTAAAAGCATTTCACCATAGCTGTTGCAAGTATAATCTATTATATCTCTTTGTACGATTTTTATCCTCGAGACTATTGCATTTTGCAACTACCACCCCAGGGGTGCTATCTGACAAAGCTTTTTTCCGCTCCACCTTGACTAGATTTACGTCTTGAATTTTCAGCCCATTTCTAAGCAAATCTGATAACTTTCTGTCAATATCTTCTGGTTCATTAAATGGAAGGTTACGTATGACTATATTAAATTAAATGTCTTCTGTATTAGGATTATTTGGAGGGGTTTTGGCTATTTCCTCCATTTTTCCATTTAATCCTTCCATTTCACTTGATATTTCTTTACGTAAATCTCCAATTTTATTATCCATATCTTTTCTCATTCTTGACATTTCGGAACTCATACGCTTATCAAAGACCTTTGTGATATTGTTAGACACTTGTTCAGTTATACGTTTTTCTGAGTCTGAGATCTTCTCTTCTAACATGTCTATTCTATGATTGATTGTTTCTGCAACTAACTTCACATCTCTAGAAAGTTGTAGTAACAGTGCATTGGTATCAAACGACTCGACAGTTATGGCATCACACTGAATAGTTTTGGTTTTGATTTTCTTACTTTGTTCCTCACTTTCATCTTCATTAGCACCAGAGAGAGATCGTTTACGACAGCATGGATTGTCTGGGTGTTTAGCTGGGGTCCAGTCGACCTTTTCTGCGATGTTTGTGGTTAGCACTGATCCCACATACTGAGAGGCCTCTTCCTCCATCATGTACAATACTTTCTTACTCAAAAATCTACTCAATTGAGTCAGTGGAAGGAGATATACGCGATTTTCAGTACCGCGAAATTATATTACGAAGTAGCAATATCCGGTGCACCGGTAAAATGTACCTCGTGTAAAATATTTGTACAAATGTGAAGTCTGCTATTTCCTCTTTCCTATAAGTATTGTACGAAATATTCACCTTCACTGTGTAAAGTGATCAACCAATTACCTCCCTGATCAACGCTTTCACAGGGAAACCTCCACGAATTAATAAATACTTTCTACCGCCTTCTTGGAAACAACGTGCTGCGGATACACACAACTATAGGTATGAATGACCCAAGAATGTTTGTGTATTACAATTTCAACAATTTTTACTGACTTAGTCGTTTTGGACCGGAATTATAAAAAAAATGAGAAAATTTCGGACCGATTTTTTCGACACTTTTTGAAACTGAAATCGGTTTGGCTTGGTAAAATCTGTCCAGACCGGCAAATTGCCGGTTTTTAGAAGCCCTGAAAACAAGAAATATTATCAGATAATGATATAAAATATGAGTATAAAAATCAAATCTGACGAATTATTATGAGTTTGATGAGTGTTTGTCAAAACATAATGATAAACTGTTATACATGTACTTGAATAGCACCTGCAAGGCTGCGGTGCATAGATTTACAACAATCGGAGCCTTCTGGCCATGGCCGAGTTGTTACGATTATATATTCAAGGTGACTGGTTTACATTGTTTGTATCTCGAAGTTTACCTGAGATGGTCGAATTGTTATGCTAGGTAAAATGGTTGTGTTTAAATGCATTAAATGCTTGTTTTGTGAAAAAATCTTTTCACTTGCATGGTAAAAACTAAAATACGAATATAAACCTTTAATATCTATTTCAAACATATAATACTTATCTAACTACAGCTTCAATATCTTTCAACCCCCACCCTGTTTTGCACAAACCCGATTAGATGTAAGGGATTGGAAGAATCCCATATAATAAGTCTATTTTTTAGACTATTGAAGCACATAATAAATTATATGTTCTTTTTTGATGGTTGAGAAGTTTCAGGTTAAACAACAAATAAAAAATGCAAAATAATTTTAGTGAATAATCAACTCTGACTTGAAAGTAACATGAAGACGTGGTAGTGAAGGATTTGCCATATTTATTTATTTTAATCCGTCCGTCAACGTACAAATATTTGGACTAATAAAGAGATATCAGCTAGATGTATCTACCTTCGTGTCCGAAATCGATCACTTCTTTGTAGCTCATTTCTGGATTGTCTCCATCTAAATTTCACATCTTTAGACGCATTCACATTGCTGCCATTTTGCTTCGACTGATGTTGAAGCAATAACACTAAATACGGGTCGGTTATGTTGTAGAGGTACGTGTTTGAAGTAACATTCAATTCCCATTCGGAGCTCCTCGGCCATTTTTTTCGAAACAACCTCGGATTATTTGGACGGTTTACATACTCAAAAAGTGGTACGTTTAAGTCCGCTGCAAATAGATCGCGTAGTAATCTTATTAAGCAGTTAATCTTTATGACTTAACTCTTGGGAATCTTAATCATGTTTGCAATTAAACACATCACTGGAAATTAACATAAACTGAGATCAATAAATACAACTCTTAAACACTACATTTAATGATATTATTAAAAAAATTGCGAACTACTGATGTACCGGCATACATCCGAGGTTGTTTTCGATAAAATGGCCGAGGAGATCCGAAAGATTCGATTCCATTTCGCATTATCGTCGCCATATTGTATGAGGGTATGACTAAATTTTCGCGAAAATAAGATTTTGATAAAAATCTGAAAATAGGGTTAGTTTTGGCGAAAATAACTTTTTTGGCATCAATATAGTTAGCTAAAATAAGATTATTGTGTATGTGTGTTTGGGTAGTTCATAGATAGTATATCAATTTCATAGACAGACATGTAACTTTTAAGTGGAATATTGTGTTAGCATAATTGTCTAAAATTCATAGTGAGAGATGCCTGTATCCTGTGATAGGTATGGGGACGTGTATGTGTTATGTAGTCCAAATAACAATATTTTAATTGTTTGGATAAAATATTGGCATTTACGACAACAAAGGTTAGTATATTTTACTATTTTTATCACAATCTTATGTTCGCGAATAAAAATAATTATTTTTGCCCATAACTAACTATATTTTAGTCAAAAAATCTTACTCTTGCCAAAACTAACCATATTTTAAGATTTAAATCAAAATCTTACTTTCGCAAAAAAAAGACTAACTATGACTTTGTCGAAAAGGTTATTTTCGCGATAATATTATTTTCGCAAAATTTTACCATATTTTCAGATTTTTATCAAAATCTTATTTTCAGATTTTTATTCAAATCTTATTTTCGCGAAAATTAAATTTCGCCAAAAACTAACTATATTTTTGTCAAAAATGTCCTTTTTGCCAAAACTCAACCTATTTTCAGAGTTTTATCATAATCTTATTTTCATCAAACATAACCTTATTTTCGCATTTTAGTCAAAAATGTTTTTTCGTATTTTAGTCATACGTGTATGTGTGCAAACATGGGGTGCAAACATGTGGTGTAGCTTACTATTGGTTGTATGACTTTAAAAACTACACCCTATAGTACAGAATAACAATAGGCATAACGTTGACACTCTGTGATAGTTATCATCCGAATAACTTACTCAAACAAATACAATAGTTCGATTGCTGCTGAAAAAAAATCATTTGAAACATAAAAGCTATTTAACAAAATATTACATGACATGAACTCTTGAACCGCGTATGATTTATTTCTTAATAACTTTCATTCATAAAATATGTTCTTTGCCGGGTCAGTGTTGAATGCCGGTATATGTGTGACGTCACACGGGGTGCAAACATGTGGTGTAGCTTTCTATTGGTTGTAGCGTAAAATGACTTCGTATGTAAATGCTATATTTTCATTTTTTTGTTCAATAAAACTCATCAAATTGCAAGTACAACTATACTAACAGTAACACACATGTTTTGTCATGAAAAAATGCAATTACGCGTTAAATACACATACTCAAGTTCTTGACGCCCCCACATTCAAGGAAGTAGTTCTGTTGCTACGCAGGTGATGTGTATCAATATATTGATGTTCAATATGTCGTGTCAGGCGACTAGTCGCGTTTCTGAAATACCGCTCTCTAAAGACTGTCGGCTTGCAGCCGACAGTCTAAAAAACTGGTAAATTATTTGGTAAAAATAAAGGAACTAAAATGTTTATGACTAGTTAGTAGTTATACAATGTTTCTTTTTAATCAATCAAACTGAATGCAAACTAGTCAATAGATCACCTACGTCATGTACAATTGGCTGAAAAAATGCACACTGTTTTTGATACACACAACAGAAAGACAATATACCGCATGTGTGATGAACCCATATTTATGTTTAGTATTCACAGTTTTTAGGAGAATGTGTTACTATGTTGTTAAGTCTATGCCTTCTTTATATTCATAGCTACCACTGATGACACCTACTATTACATACCTATGGATGAGATAGAGGACGGTGTAATAGTCAACCCCTCCGGTCTCACCCCACAAATTTCCGGTATACCGGTTCTGGTCCCGGGGGTTTTAGGGAGCGCCCTGGAGTTAAACACGTCCTCTGATTTTCTTCGTGTAACTGGTGCCAACTCGAACACGTGTTTTGGAAATTTAGACAGCTGTTCGAACGGTAAGATTAACACCATATTTGTTTCAAGATTGAATGATATCATAACATGTAACTTTAAACATTTCAAAGCGGTAAGTATCCCAGTGTTCCACTTTTGAACCTGCCAATTATCACTTATATTGTACTGAAAGAGCAAGTAGGCACTTAAATAAAGATAAACAAAAAGAAAACAAACACATTTATTTTATTCTGGCGTTCTTTGTGAGAACATGAAGTCCTGTATTTATATGCTGCGAATTTTCCATAAGTCCTTTCTTGAGGTTTAAGACATGTTCTTCTGTACGAAATGCCAAAATGCCAAAGTCATTACCTTTCCTTATAATTAGGCTTTACTATCGCCGTGTGGGTGAACTTTAACGGCTTTGGAGGGACTCAAAACGTGTTAATATCGAATGGGGCGACAACTTCACATTCCAATGGTATATCCATGCTGTATACAAATGGGCGAATGCAGTGGATATTCCGAATGAAAACAGGAAGAACTTGGAGCGTGTCCGGAAATAATATTTTAAGCGGGAGATGGTATCACGTGGTAGTCACGTGGAGTTTAGCGAACGGCTTGACGCTATATATAGATGGCAGGGAAGTTGCTGGCATTGTCGAGTCTGTACTAAGGTAAATGTGCGACTTTTTGTGGAGTATTTTTTTCTATTAAATATTGTTATGTCACATAAATTAAGCTATAGAACGGAATGATGGTTACTAGCTCGACCATCTAATTGCATATTATCTTATTTCTTAACGCAACATAGTTTATGTAATTACCCAGGAAATATGTATGTAAAATGGCATCGTTTAAACATAATTATGTATTTTTGCATTAAGCACTGAAGCATTGATATCACATAACAACGTCAGTATCATCAAAAGTATCGCCTACACCTCACCAAACTTTAAACGGTATATAATAAACCGTTTTTTTATAAATCCCTATATTTCAGTCCATCCTCATCGGTGCCATCTTTGAACGAATTTCAAATTGGCCAATCAAATCACAGTGTCATGTCACATGACAGTAGTGTCCTTACTGTTGATGAATTCCAGTTCTGGTCAATGATTTTAATGTACGATCAACTACGAGAGATGGGTAGGTGAAAACTTATTTTATAAAATTGCATGCAAGTTCACTTATTAATGTTAACGATAGTATTCATAGGAGCTGACCATCTGATAAGTTTATAAATGTGTATTCCATGTCACTACTTAGTCAACCTTTATGGCCAAAAATACATTGTTAGTGTAGTTAATGTATTTTTGTCTTATTAAATTATGTTCTTTTAAACTCGAAAACACAATGACCTATGTTTCTATTATTCTAGTTCGTTTTTAGTGAGGTGCTTCTCGTGTGCTCATAATTAACTGGGAGTAGGATTTTATTGGTCCCAGGAATTAAGTCATTTGATTTAATATGCATGTCAATACCAATTCAGATTCATTGATTTGAAGGCGTTCTACTTCTTTCAATGTCGAAATAAATCATTTCCCCCAAATGGTTTTCAGGTGCCATATACACGATATATTTACCTATGGACCAAATTCACAATGGAGAACTTATTTCATACGGAGTGGAAACGACAATGATCGGAAATGTTCGGTTATCTTCGGGAAAAATCGGAAACGCGCTTGACCTATCTGGAAGCGGCGAATACATTCATCTCGGCAATTTTGCTAATTCCTGTCTAGGAAACACTTCCTTGTGCATGTATGGATTTACAGTAGCGTTTTGGTTGAACATTAAAACTCTTCCTCAAAACGGTTATATCATTTCAACCGGTTCGAATGGCATCAGCATTTATTTAAATCAGTTATCCCTGTTTGTCGCCGTCCAAAATGGCGATTATCAATGGATGACATCAGTTTCCGACCTAGCTGAAGGATTGTGGTACTTCATTGAAGTCACGTGGACCGAAACTTCCGGTGTTAGTCTATTTATAGACCAGACTTTCGTTGCATCGTCTAACAACGGTGTTTATGTAACGTCGACTCCATCGCCTTTTCAACTATTTTACATCGGGCTTGGTAACAGCGATGATGTAGAGAATTACGCCGCTGTTCAAATAGACGATCTGACTGTGTACAATGCTCAAAGAGAACTACTTCTCGCGCTGGACTTTATTATACGGGGTAAGAAAAACAGTTGTTTACCATATTAAGTATCGTAAAATTGATTGATTTCATATTCATATGAATCTTTTGGTGTCCAATTAAACACAAAGTTAAGAAAATATAATTGGTATGTTCAAATTAAGTTTCGTCAAATTAACTTATTCATATATATCATTTAATGAGATAGATTTTGATAACTTTTGAAACATAATCCGACGTCAAGAATGTTAATAAGTGATTTTAGGGGATTCAACTTTGATCATAGTGTTTGTTTACCTGGTCAAAATCCTCTATTTTTGACCCACAAGATGGTGAAACTGTTTAACAAACCAGGCTTAGATGATGAAAATCTTTTACAAACCATGCTTTAACACTAAAATTCATTTATTTTTTCTGTTCAAACCATTTTTCTAGAACATTTCAGAATGACATAAACATGTTGTAACAATGTTGCTTATACTTAAGTCAATAATGTTACCATGTGTACAGTGTTTCGTGACATTCTATATCTTCAGGAATTCCAGATTTGTACGAATACAGTTTTGAATCTTTGAATGGCGTCTCTTCAAATGGTAAGACACTTGTTGTGATACTGAATTGAGGACAAAAGAAGCGCCTCATATATACATGTGTACCAATATGTCACTAAACAATCGTGGAACTCGAAAACATATCCTCATAACTTGTCCTTGTCTAAACATATAGGGTTTTTTTGCATTTTTAAACGCTTCACTGGTTGTTCGTGCATGTGCACATCGGAGTTCGAGCCCATGATAAAAGAAAAATCCTCAAAGAATGTGTTGTCTTAACCACTTAGTGTGTTTTACAGTCGAATACACGACAAAATTATCAAAAGTTAGCGAAATTAAAAATGCGACGTTTAAGTTTTGAAAATCGGAATATGATTTTAGGCCAACTCGATGCTGGTGTTTCTCAGTCTGTTGTCGCAACTCGGTTTTGTGTGAGTAGATCGACTATTGTGCGTCTTGTGAGACGATATATGGATACTAGGACGGTAAACATCATTCTGGAAACTATTTGATCCGGAGGGGGAGTGTTATGGTGTGGGGTGCCATAAACCATAGTTTTTGGTCAGAACTCATCGTACTTGAGGGATATGACTGCTTGACGATATATTGCGGCCTGTTGTTATCCCAATAATGCGACGTCAACGTCTCACCTTGCAGCACGACAACGTCCGTCCGCATAGAATCACAATGGAAATCTTACGTACAAATAACATTAATACACTAGAATGGCCTTCAAAGTCACCGGATTTAAACCCTACTGAACATGTTAGGGATGAATTAGGACGTCGTTTACGATGACATCACAAAGCCCCACGGACACGTAATAATGAGCTTGCCACTGCATTGAGAGAGGAATGGACTCTTATTCCGGGGCAAGTGATGCGACGTCTGTGTCGATCAATACCGTCCAGAGTAAGAGAATGTCTCCAAAGAGGGGGGGGGGGGGTCATACCCATTATTAATGTTCATGAGAAAACTTGACCCCTCCTCCGTTCCGACGTAGTTCGTCAACCAACGTTGCTGTTTAACCAAATCGAATAAATTGTGTATGTACTCGTTGGTATTTTTTCGTTGCTATGAAATTGGAATTATTAAAATATACAACTTGCATAGTTTTAGTAATTACTTTGTACTAAGGAGAGACGTTACTTTTGTCTTCGAGTTTATTACTTTACATTGTGGTTATATGACTTGCCGTGATGATGTGACTTCAACATATGATACTATGAACTACCGTTGCAATACTAAGACTAGAATGTGATACTAGGACTTTACGTTGTGGTAATGAATAGACGGTTGATAAAAACTAACCAAGATTATCTTTTTTTTTAATTTAAGAAAACTCGTATAAATATTTCAATTAGCACTAATGTAATAAATAAATACATTGAATTACAGGAGATGTACAGTTAGTTGCCGGAAAAGTAGGTCAAGCTTTGAAGATAACCGGAACTGGGACTGCGAAATTATCTCCTGGAACCGGTTGCTATGGCAATCTCGACTTCTGTAGACATGGCTTTTTATTGTCCCTTTGGATTAAGTAAGAAACTGCAAAATACAATCTTTAATACAGTGACAAGGCATGACATGTTTGTGTTACTGAGGGTTTTGTTTCTGTCTAGCATAGTGTTAACATAATTTTTAGCTGTCTACTTTTTATAAATTGATGAACCACACAAGCAGTTACATTTCATATGACGCTGTAGTTTCTTTGACTAAAAGAGAATGACGGCAACCCTATTGTGACTTAAATTTAATGTCCATGGTCTTTTTAATGTAGTTTACCTTTTGGATATGATACCAAAAACGGATATTTCACCATTAAGTAGTCATTATTAAATTAAATCTGTGTTATCTTAGTATTCACTGTCCGTGACATAGACAGCTACCCCAACAGTTACTCCTTACGATATATAGTCGAGTAGTGTTTGTTGTCTAGTGACGTTACGTGAATCTAGAGGCTAGTTTCTTTAAACATAAGCTTTGTTACTTGGCGTATCCTTGTAGGTTTCTCCCATATTGCATTAGTTTATAATTACGAGAATATTCTAAGTAACAGTTATTAACTAGTTTTGCTTTAACAGATAATTCGGCAACCGAGCTAAAGAAATAAACGTCCTTAGTGTTGGAGCAAACGTCTCTGTACTAGCCAGCGAATATGCATGAACGACTGAATATTCCATAAAATAAACCTATTAAAAGACTTCATAAAACTTAAGCGATGGTTTTCGTCAGTGACTTTCTAAAGGATTAAATGAGAATCCGTCTGCCGATCACATTTATCACCTTGGCTCTACAGTATAACACACACACGACTAGATGTGTTTAATACTATGAAAAATTTTCGATCTTACTTTCAGTTTTCTCGAGCTACAAAATAGTATGACGTATCTCTCATCCGACAAAAACGGCATTCGCGTTGACTTCTACGACGGGAATTTACGAATAACAGTCGAAACCTCTACAAGATGGTGGCAAATCGTGACGTCATCAATACATGTAAACACGTGGTATAACGTTGAAGTCACGTGGACGGATGAGTTTGGACTCAAGCTGTATTTGAATAACAAACTTGTCGCATATCAGCCATTGGCGGAAGGTAATCCGATGAATCACTTTCCTTTCACAACAATATTAAAACATTTATGCATTACGTTTGGAATTCTTTTTTAAACAATGATAAGCTGTATTGATTAAAAAGGCAAACGTGTTAAACAGTACGTTTTTGTGTACTCTTTTTATACATAAGCTTAATATATAAATGAAGGTTTACGTAATTAGTCAAATTTCTATAAACAATAATATTACTGCACACAGGCATATGCATTACTTGAGTTTCCCTAACGCTGTTGATAGTGTTGTATAAATATATACTAATATGCAGTAAATTAATATTGACTGAACATTATATTCTGTTGAAAATATGACTATTCACAGATAAAATAGATGGCAGTACGAATATCACAGCGTCAAATGCATTTAAATTTGGACAAAGTTCTACCGGAAGTTCCGCCATTTTTGATGAAATGGAATTCTGGGAAGCGTCACGTGAATACCTTTTGGCATTTGGCTTCATTCAGCGAGGTGTGTATTTATATTTCTAGAGATTGAGGTGATGGGTTTGAGTACACAATGTTTGCCCGCGCCCATTGGTTGCATTATGTGTTGACCCTAAAGTATACCCTTGGAGATGACCCTAAGTTGATGAGATCTAAAGCCGAATATAATTATTTAGAAAGGAAAGAGTAACTATCAATGACTTTGTTTATAAACGCTACACGAACAGGAGGCCGGCCTTGTTTTGAGGTCATGATTCTTTTGAATATGTTGTAACAATGACTCATATCCTTTATTTGTTTTAGAATTTGATAAATCGTTTTTTATCAGGAACATACTGACCCAATTTCCTTTAGATATTATTCAGTGTGTGTATACCACGTGATAAATTGCGTCATAAATGCTACGTCGGAAGGCAATATTTTGCTTCGATTGAAGGCTTTAAACAAAGAGAACTTTTCATTTTCCTTACCATTTTAAATGAAACATAGCGCAGTCTATGCCGCTTACAGAGCCCCGCCTTCGGTCTTTTACCAAAGTTTGATTGAGAGTTTAGTTTTTTAAAACATTTCGACAAACCTTTTCACTATACGGCCGTCTGACGGAGCACTGTCAAAACATTGTTTTGGAAAAAGGTTTGTCGAAGTGTTTGATGGATGGTGTAGTAAAAGTCATCTTTGATTTAAGTCTTCATTTTAAGCAAAATGTTGCCTTCCGACGTAGCATATATGACGTAATTTATCACGTGGTATGCACACACTGCTATTGAAACTAGAAACATATATGTCTGAAAAACCAAACCACATGAGCTAAGAAATAAGTGGACATTTTCAAAATATACGTCGCCCTGTCGAGCACTATTCCCCTACGTCTGATCTTAAAGCCGTACAATTATTTTTAATCTGATATGTTTGTTTTGTTTTAACGGGCAATCTATTGATTATCTTCATAGCTACAATCGACGTCTTACATTTAAACAGCATCTTCATAACCGTCAATCCACCTTTAAGTTATATCTTCTTGACCATCAATCGACCTCTATACCTTGTCTTCTTAACCGTCTATCCACCCTTAACTTCTTGGCCGCCAATCGACCTCTTCCTCTTAACATCTAAGCCGTCTATCCACCTTTAACTTCTTGGCCGTCAATCTACATCTTCCTCTTATCTCCTTAACCACCAATCCACCTCTTATCTTCTTAGCCGTTATCGACCTCTATTCCTTATATATTAACCAACAGTCCACCTCTTATCTTCTTAACCGCAAAACCACCTCTTATCTTCTTAGCCGTTAATCGACTTCTACCCCTTACATTTTTAACAACAATCAACCTCTTATCTGCTTGACCGTAAATCAACCTCTACCTCATATCTATTTAACCAACAATCCACCTCTTATCGTCTTGACCGTAAATCTACCTCTATCTTTTAGCGTCTTAACCAAAAGTCCACCTTTTATCTTCTTGGCCGTCAATCTACATCTACCTCTTAAATTCTTGACCAACATCCCACCTCTTATCTTCTTGACCAACAGCCCACCTCTTATCTTCTTAACCTATATTCCATCTCGTATCTTCTTGGGAAGACCAGTTTGTAGAAAACGAATGTGTTTTTCTTGCTGAGTATGTTACTAGAATAAAGGATCAGTATCTTCAAACATGGAATCATAACTGGGAAGAAAATATGAAACTTAATAAATTTTATGTGCATGTAAAATCGTGCTTAAGTGTAAATAAATATGTGAACTGTATTACTGTGAACAAGTTTCGAAGATGTATGGCTAATTTAAGATGCTCTTCGCACCACCTGGTTATTGAAACAGGCAGACATTCTGGAATTGCTAGAGGTTTAAGATTTTGTTTATTTTGTAAAAATCTTGTAGAGGATGAATACCATTTTGCTATCAAATGCCCATTGTATCAGGTCATACTAGAAGTTTATATACCACCTTTGTGAATAGCAACTAGCAAGTATTGAAGTATATCGTGGTACTACTTAAATGCAAATTTGGTCATTTTGTCAAATACATACGATATTTGCCTTGAGTCAACACTCTCGTTGTTTATAATTGATTGTATGCATATGTGTATATGGGCTGGAGGCCTTCATGCAATAAATGTTTGAACTTTGAACTTTGACCGTCAATTAACCTTTACCTTTTATCTCCTTGACCAACAATACACCTCTTATTTGCTTAACTGTCAATCTATCTCTTATCTCTAATCTTTTCCTTTTAACCGTCAATCCACCTATTTTCCTTTTTAACCTTTAATTCACCTGTTTTTCCCTTTTAACCGTCATTCCACCTATTTTCCTTTTTAACCGTCAATCCACCTATTTTCCTTTTTAACCGTCAATCCACCTATTTTCCTTTTTAACCGTTAATTCACCTGTTTTCCCCTTTTAACCGTCATTCCACCTATTTTCCTTTTTAACCGTCAATCCACCTATTTTCCTTTTTAACCGTTAATTCACCTGTTTTCCCCTTTTAACCGTCATTCCACCTATTTTCCCTTTTAACCATCATTCCACCTATTTTCCCTTTTAACCGTCATTCCACCTATTTTCCCTTTTTACCGTTAATCCACCTATTTTCCCTTTTCACCGTCATTCCACCTATTTTCCCTTTTTACCGTTAATCCACCTATTTTCCCTTTTAACCGTCATTCCACCTATTTTCCCTTTTAACCGTCATTCCACCTATTTTCCCTTTTTACCGTTAATCCACCTATTTTCCCTTTTCACCGTTAATCCACCTTTTTATCTTCTTACCTTTCTTTCAACCGTCACTCTATTTATTTCCCTTTTTAACCGTTAAACCGTTAATCCACCCATCTCCCTTTAAACCGTCATGCTACCTCTTATCTTCTTATCCTTTCCTTTTGCCGTTAATCCACCAATTATCTTCATTCACCTTTTTATTTCCTTATCTTTACCTTTTAACCGTACACTCACCTAATTACCCTTTTAACTCTCAATTTACCACTCCTCTTATTAACGGTCAATTACCTCTTATTTTTATCTCAAAAACTTCTTCTAGAAATTCAACATCCTAAATTTACCTTAAATTCTAAAATTGCTGCTTCAATTCTTCTTCTAGAATGAACCATCTACAAACCATTTATCTTTTTAAATTCAACCGTGTCGTCAACTATGCTCCAATTCATAGGCACCCTGAACAGTATTATTACCATTATTCCACCTTTTATCGATACGATCAACGATATTCTAGTCTTTGAAACTTTCAATCACAATCTTAATTATCCAATATTTATATATACAATTTAATTTATGTAATTTAAAGACCAGACAAGCCCGCCCACTACGCATGCGCCACATACGGGGGCACCAGTGGTTACCACACCCGACGCAGACGGACTTTCCGGAGGCTCGGACAACGGTAAGCTGGTGGATTTGATTTGCGATAATGAAATAAGATGTTGGTGATTAAACGGTTAGCACAAATATTCAGAATAATGATATAAAAAGGTTGCTGTTTTAATTATTGCAGTTTACAACCATTCCTACAACGTATTCGTGACTAATTCAAATAGTCGGCTCGACTTTATAAGAATGACATGATTCCAGCTTTTGAATGTCTTGACTGTATGATTGTCTGGGTAACGTGTTTTGGAGCAAACATAGTCACATATTGATTGGCTTTATTTCAACTTTCGACTGTCTTGACTGTATGGTCGACTGACCTGGCTGTATGATAGTCGGAGGGCACGGGCTGTCGTGCCACACTTATTCAATACTACATGTATATGCTTTTACTCCAGCTTTCGACTGTCTTGACTGTATGGTCGACTGCCCTGGCTGTATGATAGTCGGAGGACACGGGCTGTCGTGCCACACTTATTCAATACTACATGTATATGCTTTTACTCCAGCTTTCGACTGTCTTGACTGTATGGTCGACTGCCCTGGCTGTATGATAGTCGGAGGACACGGGCTGTCGTGCCACACTTATTCAATACTACATGTATATGCTTTTACTCCAGCTTTCGACTGTCTTGACTGTATGGTCGACTGCCCTGGCTGTATGATAGTCGGAGGGCACGGGCTGTCGTGCCACACTTATTCAATACTACATGTATATGCTTTTACTCCAGCTTTCGACTGTCCTGACTGTATGGTCGACTGCCCTGGCTGTATGATAGTCGGAGGACACGGGCTGTCGTGCCACACTTATTCAATACTACATGTATATGCTTTTACTCCAGCTTTCGACTGTCTTGACTGTATGGTCGACTGCCCTGGCTGTATGATAGTCGGAGGACACGGGCTGTCGTGCCACACTTATTCAATACTACATGTATATGCTTTTACTCCAGCTTTCGACTGTCTTGACTGTATGGTCGACTGCCCTGGCTGTATGATAGTCGAAGGGCACGGGCTGTCGTGCCACACTTATTCAATACTACATGTATATGCTTTTACTCCAGCTTTCGACTGTCCTGACTGTATGAAAATCGGAGGGCACGGGTTTGCCACACTTATTCAATACTATATGTATATGCTTTTATTCCAGCTTTCGACTGTCCTGACTGTATGATTGTCGGAGGGCACGGGTTTGCCACACTTATTCAATACTATATGTATATGCTTTTACTCCAGCTTTCGACTGTCCTGACTGTATGATTGTCGGAGGGCACGGGTTCTGGAGCCACCCGACTAGCTGCAATAAGTACCTGGAGATTACGGAGGACGTCGAGGGTAATCGGATATACACGGTACGGAAGTGCCGGGATGGGCTGTTCTGGGACCAGTACGTCACCACGTGCAGGCTCCCAGAAAACGTCAACTGCGCAAATGGTAAGGACCTTTGTTCGTCGGTTTGTGTTCAAAGCTAACAATGTATGATAACTCTTTTTTATGCTTGATGATTTCTGCCATTGCCTGTTTGGCGGATTTCGGAGCTAAAAGCACAACAGCGTGGTAGAATTTCGCGTTGCGAGTTTTGGCCAAACCACGCAAACACGCCAAATTTAAGGTAAAAGCTGTAAAACCTGGACGAAAACATAAACTAATAATTTTGCGGCAAACCCGCAAACCCGCAGAGACGTTTTGATTTTCTTTTTTCGCTTGGCGGGTTTTACATTGAACGCCCCGAAAACGTAAAACCACGACAAAGTTCTACTTTCATTTTAGCCTCTTCCACTTTTCGATAAGAACTTGGATTCATATATGTACATGTGTATTAAACTATAATATACAATATATGTATTTAAAATCAGTGTAACATTGTCTCAAAAACTACTACGTTGGTCTAATTGACAATTCTATAAAATAATGTACCATTCACAGGTCGCCATTTCATCTAGATATACTTTTCTTTGATCTACCGACGGCTTTTCCAGATCCGTGTAAGACGTTGCCAATCATTTCCTATGACGTCAAAGACGTATGCAGCGCGTACGTCCTCTGCGCGGGTGGGCGAAGCGTGCGAGCGTGTTGTCCAAACAGGGAGCGCTACGTGGCAGGACAGGGCTGCGTCACTGACCCAACATGCACCGATACGTGCGGAGAAACCGATGACACACATTTGATCAGCCCGCAAGGTAACGCTCATTACAAATAGCAGACATAGACTATTCAGGGTAAAACCACACTTTTCTAATTCATTCGATGATTTCAATAATGCATAGGGTAACGTTCATGATCATGTTCTCATTTGTTTAACAGAGTGCGACAAGCGTGCCCATCCTACTGACGCCGACTACTACATTCAATCCCCGGGAGAGGGGCATGGGGACATCGTGAGACGCTGTGCTCCGGGCACTCTTTTTAATGAGGCATCCTGTATGTGTGATATACTGGACACAAGTCCGCAAACCGACAGTCTAGCAGGTAAGTGATAATACCGGAAGTCTTGTCATATACGTGGTTATATGTACACCACCTTTTAATCGGCAGTCTGTCAGGTACGTGGTAATATGTACACCACCTTCAAACCGACAGTCAGGGAGGTACGTGGTTATATGTACACCACCTTCTAATCGACAGTCTGGCAGGTACGTGGTTATATGTACACCACCTTCTAATCGACAGTCTGGCAGGTACGTGGTTATATGTACACCACCTTTTAATCGGCAGTCTGTCAGGTACGTGGTTATATGTACACCACCTTCTAATCGACAGTCTGGCAGGTACGTGGTTATATGTACACCACCTTCTAATCGACAGTCTGTCAGGTACGTGGTTATATGTACACCACCTTCTAATCGACAGTCTGGCAGGTACGTGGTTATATGTACACCACCTTCTAATCGACAGTCTGTCAGGTACGTGGTTATATGTACACCACCTTCTAATCGACAGTCTGTCAGGTACGTGGTTATATGTACACCACCTTTTAATCGGCAGTCTGTCAGGTACGTGGTAATATGTACACCACCTTCTAATCGGCAGTCTGTCAGGTACGTGGTAATATGTACACCACCTTCTAATCGACAGTCTGGCAGGTACGTGGTAATATGTACACCACCTTTTAATCGGCAGTCTGTCAGGTACGTGGTAATATGTACACCACCTTCTAATCGACAGTCTGTCAGGTACGTGGTTATATGTACACCACCTTTTAATCGGCAGTCTGTCAGGTACGTGGTAATATGTACACCACCTTCTAATCGACAGTCTGGCAGGTACGTGGTTATATGTACACCACCTTCTAATCGACAGTCTGGCAGGTACGTGGTAATATGTACACCACCTTCTAATCGACAGTCTGGCAGGTACGTGGTTATATGTACACCACCTTCTAATCGGCAGTCTGTCAGGTACGTGGTAATATGTACACCACCTTCTAATCGACAGTCTGGCAGGTACGTGGTAATATGTACACCACCTTTTAATCGGCAGTCTGTCAGGTACGTGGTAATATGTACACCACCTTCTAATCGACAGTCTGGCAGGTACGTGGTAATATGTACACCACCTTCTAATCGACAGTCTGGCAGGTACGTGGTTATATGTACACCACCTTCTAATCGGCAGTATGTCAGGTACGTGGTAATATGTACACAACCTTTTAACAGACGGTCTGGCAGGTACGTGATAATATGTACACAACCTTTTAACCGACAGTCTGTCAGGTACGTGGTAATATGTACACCACCTTCAAGCCGACAGTCTGGCAGGTACGTGGTTTTATGTACACCACCTTCTTGCCGACAGTCTGGCAAGTACGTGGTAATATGTACACCGCCTTCGAGCCGACAGTCTGGCAGGTACGTGGTAATATGTACACCACCTTCAAACCGACAGTCTGGCAGGTACGTGGTAATTTTAAACTTGATTATTTGTAATGAGCGTTACCTTGCGGGCTGATCAAATGTGTGACAGTAGAAAATGGTCCTCGGGTGCATGTTGATCAGACATTGTCATGGCATACACATGTTAAGACTGTAGTGAATAAGCTTAATGCAAAATTGGCACTTCTAAGAAGAAACGCATATTATTTAACAGACGAGATGAAATCATTGTATTATAATGCATATGTAACCGAACCTCAACGAGTGGTGGTAAGCCGCACGGGCGGTTACAAAAACCCTCAGGTTCGACACAGGGCAAAGGCAGGTAGGTTGGGCGTGAAAAACAACCGAGATGTTTTCATTTTTCTATACAATCTATTCAAGAATTTAAGTTCATTAATTATATTCAAATGGAGATATCACAGTAAAACAAAACAACTATGAAACTAACAAATGCCTAGCTACACCTAGCTGCCCAGGCAAGCCATAATGCAACTTTATGTTGTAAGGTTAAAACAATTCTGTAGAGTGTCAAATATTGATAAACACAGTTTAAAAAGCTAAACTCCAAGTAATTTATTTTTAATTATCAAAAATTAGAAAACTTTCTCATCTCAGTTACAATTATCAAGTTTTAAATTGAAAAATCTATATGAAAAATGTGAGTGGCCCACAGGGAAACCACACACTACCTTGACAGAGTCAAAGAAAGTTAAAAGGGTGAAGTTACCGTCAAAGGACAGATAACTTAATGAAACTGATTCAGTAAGTCTTTAAATAGAAAGAAAACAAATCCAAGCATGGTTTATAAAATATGAATATTAACACAAGTAACATAGTTTAATTTGGTTATAAAATCAACCAAAAGACAAAGCTAAACAACTTTATAACAAGCCTATAGGTTGCTAATTATAAAACATTTTAATGATATACTTTATGCCAAACAAGCTACTTAAAGAAAACTATTTCATTCATATTTAATTTAATAATAAACACACTTCCCAATGAATCATTTACGAACAAAATGAAACTAACAAGATTTGCATATACAGTTATTAATAGACAGCAGACAGTAAACTCTGAATATAAAATCATATGACAAAGTATGGCTTAAACTTTAAATGAAATTGAAAGAAGTATACATTGTAAAACATACTTATTATAATCCAAATAAAAGTAATAAACTTCTTTAGCACGGGAAAATGTAGTTACATGTACACAACAGTCTACACTATAGACTTCCGTCATAGTGAGTTGGTAGAACCCGTTACACATATATCATGTCAAACATGGAGTACTGTTGTAGTGTCTGGGGACTTACACATTCCTCAGATACCACAAAAATCACTAATATTCAGAAAAGAGCGATTAAGCTAATAATGAAGTCGGGAACTAGCCACTGTGGAAACATGTTCAAACAGTCTGGATTGCTATCTTTTAAAGACAGGTGCTATTATCATCTTTCATTACTTGTTTTCAAAAGCATGAAATGTTTGACTCCTTCGTACTTCACAGAATTGTTAACATTTGCCAAAAATGAGCACTGTAACTTGCGTTCTTCAGAAAACAAGGATCTTTTTGTTGTAAAACCTAGAACAAACTATATCAAAAATATAAAGCAATGAAAATTTGGAATTATCTTCCTACATACATTAAATGTCAAGATAAGCTACCAGCCTTTAAACATGCATTAAAAGGCTACTTATTGGCAAAATAATTTTATCACATGAACAAAAAATCTTGACACTTTATTTAATTCACATTATAATAAATAGTTCATTGTTTACATGAATTGTGTTAATGTACGTATATGACATTCTTGCAACAACTTGTAATGGATACTACCAAATATGTAAATATATTGATTGAATGTGGTTTTACTGAATATATCTACATTATTTACAGTATGAAATAATTGTAATTTATAATCATCATATTAAACTGAGTTGTGTTTGTCGAAGAAATGTATGATAGTGATAGTGTGATTTTATGTTTTGTATGTTGCTTAATATGCAACTTAGTACATGTGTTTTTGTAATACTTTTTGTGTGAAGGCCATGCTGGAAATAAGTAGTATGTCTGTAATGATTGTACACTTAGTATGTAACCTTCGTCAAATAAAGTTGTTATTATTATTATTATTATTATTATTATTATTATTATTATTATTATTATAACATGTACACACCCTTCTAACGGACAGTCTGGCAGGTTCGTGGTAATGTGTACACAACCTTCTAACGGACAGTCTGTCAGGTACGTGGTAATATGTACACAACCTTCTAACCGACAGCCTGACATGTACTTTGCGATATCTTCACAACTTTCGAACCGGCAGTCTTTCAGGAACGCGGTATGTTCACCACCTTCAAACCGACAGTCTTGCAGGTACGTGGTAATATCTTTACCACCTTCAAACCGACAGTCTTGCAGGTACTGGTAAAACCTTCCCTACCTTCAAACCGACAGTCTGGCAGGTACGTGGTAATATCTTTACCACCTTCAAACCGACAGTCTGGCAGGTACGTTGTAATATCTACTTCACCTTCAAACCGACAGTCTGGCGGGTACGTGGTAATATGTACACCACCTTCTAGCGACAGTCTGTGAGGAACGTGGTAATATCAACTCATCCTTCTAACTGACAGTCGGTCAGGTACGTGGTAATAGCAACACATCCTTCTAACCGACAGGCTGTGAAGTACGTGGTAATATCAACACATCCTTCTAACCGACAGTCTGTCAGGTACTGGTAATAGCAACACATCCTTCTTACCGACAGTCTGTAAGGTACGTGATAATAGCAACACATCCTTCTTACCGACAGTCTGTAAGGTACGTGGTAATACGTGGCCCCGGTTATTTAAACCTCTATCACATTACGCTTTCAGGGTGCAACCCTACTGGGAACTTTACATTCGACAGTAACCAAGGTGGGAATTTCGCCCATGACAATGTTGTGTTTGCGAATGGCGAGGCTCTATATAATGGCGCCGGCTACATAAACCTCTACCGATTCGCGAATGATGACTTCGGAGAAAAACTCGTCATTCGTATTAAAGCCACGCCCTCCAGTCAGGGTAAGTCTTTGAAAGTCAATGTATTGTACTATCCTTGGTGTTATCATTATGGTAGACGGAGAGGGCATTGGTGGCGGTATTGACATCGCCGTCGTGCCAAAACAAAACTCTAACCTTGACAATATTTCTTAAGCCTTTCAAAATATTCGAAAAAAACTTAAGACATATGTTGCTAGAGATCGAACGCATATGTTGAACAATGTTATAACGTTGGCTTCAATATTTGTCGAGTTGTGTCCATTGTTCGACAGAAATGAAAACTAAAGCACACGTGTGTTTGTCCTTCTTGCGTTATTCATATTGCCTTCTCACCGACCTCGGCAAAACAGACTTGTTTTCCATAATTGGAGAACCTTGAAATATATCAATGTGAATATTGATACACATGTTCACCATTACAAAGTACACAGTTCCGGTAAGTACTGAGTTAGCACTTCCTTTACACTTATTGAGTAATGCTGAATGGTAAACAAACAGGATATTTTCGGTGTTTGTCTTTATTTTGACATGCTTTAATATTTAATGGTATCACATGAAGCCAGGGGACGTTGTTTGGAAACAAAGTTATAATAACAAATCTCGGTTTTATCAACCTATTCTCATAACATAGTTATAAATCTGCAGTAGCATGTAAACCTACAAACTCGTTTCCTTACCTCTACGAACGAAATGTTCTTTCAGTTAGCGTCTTGCATGCCCTTTTCCGAAATTGTATCGACATCTGATCTCTTACTTTTCAGGCAGCGTCCTGCGGGACTTTATTACGACCTATACCGACTGTTCTCTTTTATCTTCCCTTATATTTCAGGCAGCGTCCTGCATGCCCTTTTAACGAACTGTGTCGACGCTGTCGGGCAGAGGTTCAGCCTTGCCATTATACTGTACCGACTGTTCCCTTATATTTCAGGCAGCGTCCTGCATGCCCTTTTAACGAACTGTGTCGACGCTGTCGGGCAGAGGTTCAGCCTTGTCATTATACTGTACCGACTGTTCCCTTATATTTCAGGCAGCGTCCTGCAGGCCCTTTTCACGAACTGTGTCGACGCTGTTGGGCAGAGGTTCAGCCTTGCCATTCTACTGTACCGACTGTTCCCTTATATTTCAGGCAGCGTCCTGCAGGCCCTTTTCACGAACTGTGTCGACGCTGTTGGGCAGAGGTTCAGTCTTGCCATTCTACTGTACCGACTGTTCCCTTATATTTCAGGCAGCGTCCTGCAGGCCCTTTTCACGAACTGTGTCGACGCTGTTGGGCAGAGGTTCAGGCTTGCCTTTCTATTGTACCGACTGTTCCCTTATATTTCAGGCAGCGTCTTGCAGGCCCTTTTCACGAACTGTGTCGACGCTGTTGGGCAGAGGTTCAGTCTTGTTATTCTACTGTACCGACTGTTCCCTTATATTTCAGGCAGCGTCTTGCAGGCCCTTTTTACGAACTGTGTCGACGCTGTCGGGCAGAGGTTCAGCCTTGCCATTCTACTGTACCGACTGTTCCCTTATATTTCAGGCAGCGTCTTGCAGGCCCTTTTCACGAACTGTGTCGACGCTGTTGGGCAGAGGTTCAGTCTTGTCATTCTACTGTACCGACTGTTCCCTTATATTTCAGGCAGCGTCTTGCAGGCCCTTTTCACGAACTGTGTCGACGCTGTCGGGCAGAGGTTCAGCCTTGTCATTATACTGTACCGACTGTTCCCTTATATTTCAGGCAGCGTCTTGCAGGCCCTTTTCACGAACTGTGTCGACGCTGTCGGGCAGAGGTTCAGCCTTGCCTATCTACTGTACCGACTGTTCCCTTATATTTCAGGCAGCGTCCTGCAGGCCCTTTTCACGAACTGTGTCGACGCTGTCGGGCAGAGGTTCAGCCTTGCCATTCTACTGTACCAACTGTTCCCTTATATTTCAGGCAGCGTCTTGCAGGCCCTTTTCACGAACTGTGTCGACGCTGTCGGGCAGAGGTTCAGCCTTGCCATTATACTGTACCGACTGTTCCCTTATATTTCAGGCAGCGTCTTGCAGGCTCTTTTCACGAACTGTGTCGACGCTGTCGGGCAGAGGTTCAGTCTTGCCATTCTACTGAACCGACTGTTCCCTTATATTTCAGGCAGAGTCCTGCAGGCCCTTTTCACGAACTGTGTCGACGCTGTTGTGCAGAGGTTCAGTCTTGCCATTCTACTGAACCGACTGTTCCCTTATATTTCAGGCAGAGTCCTGCAGGCCCTTTTCACGAACTGTGTCGACGCTGTCGGGCAGAGGTCCAGCCTTGCCTTTCTTCTGTACCAACTGTTCCCTTATATTTCAGGCAGCGTCCTGCAGGCCCTTTTCACGAACTGTGTCGACGCTGTTGGGCAGAGGTTCAGCCTTGCCATTCTACTGTACCGACTGTTCCCTTATATTTCAGGCAGCGTCCTGCAGGCCCTTTTCACGAACTGTGTCGACGCTGTCGGTCAGAGGTTCAGTCTTGCCATTCTACTGTACCGACTGTTCCCTTATATTTCAGGCAGAGTCCTGCAGGCCCTTTTCACGAACTGTGTCGACGCTGTCGGGCAGAGGTTCAGCCTTGTCATTATACTGTACCGACTGTTCCCTTATATTTCAGGCAGCGTCCTGCAGGCCCTTTTCACGAACTGTGTCGACGCTGTCGGGCAGAGGTTCAGCCTTGCCTATCTACTGTACCGACTGTTCCCTTATATTTCAGGCAGCGTCTTGCAGGCCCTTTTCACGAACTGTGTCGACGCTGTCGGGCAGAGGTTCAGCCTTGCCTTTCTACTGTACCGACTGTTCCCTTATATTTCAGGCAGCGTCCTGCAGGCCCTTTTCACGAACTGAGTCGACGCTGTTGGGCAGAGGTTCAGCCTTGCCTTTCTATTGTACCGACTGTTCCCTTATATTTCAGGCAGCGTCTTGCAGGCCCTTTTCACGAACTGTGTCGACGCTGTTGGGCAGAGGTTCAGTCTTGTCATTCTACTGTACCGACTGTTCCCTTATATTTCAGGCAGCGTCTTGCAGGCCCTTTTCACGAACTGTGTCGACGCTGTCGGGCAGAGGTTCAGCCTTGCCATTATACTGTACCGACTGTTCCCTTATATTTCAGGCAGCGTCTTGCAGGCTCTTTTCACGAACTGTGTCGACGCTGTCGGGCAGAGGTTCAGCCTTGTCATTATACTGTACCGACTGTTCCCTTATATTTCAGGCAGCGTCCTGCAGGCCCTTTTCACGAACTGTGTCGACGCTGTTGGGCAGAGGTTCAGTCTTGCTTTTCTACTGTACCGACTGTTCCCTTATATTTCAGGCAGCGTCCTGCAGGCCCTTTTCACGAACTGTGTCGACGCTGTTGGGCAGAGGTTCAGTCTTGCTTTTCTACTGTACCGACTGTTCCCTTATATTTCAGGCAGCGTCTTGCAGGCCCTTTTCACGAACTGTGTCGACGCTGTTGGGCAGAGGTTCAGTCTTGCCATTCTGCTGTACCGACTGTTCCCTTATATTTCAGGCAGCGTCCTGCAGGCCCTTTTCACGAACTGTGTCGACGCTGTTGGGCAGAGGTTCAGTCTTGCCATTGTGCTGTACCGACTGTTCCCTTATATTTCAGGCAGCGTCCTGCAGGCCCTTTTCACGAACTGTGTCGACGCTGTCGGGCAGAGGTTCAGTCTTGCCATTCTGCTGTACCGACTGTTCCCTTATATTTCAGGCAGCGTCCTGCAGGCCCTTTTCACGAACTGTGTCGACGCTGTCGGGCAGAGGTTCAGTCTTGCCATTCTACTGAACCGACTGTTCCCTTATATTTCAGGCAGCGTCCTGCAAGCCCTTTTCACGAACTGTGTCGACGCTGTCGGGCAGAGGTTCAGTCTTGCCATTCTGCTGTACCGACTGTTCCCTTATATTTCAGGCAGCGTCTTGCAGGCCCTTTTCACGAACTGTGTCGACGCTGTCGGGCAGAGGTTCAGTCTTGCCATTCTGCTGGAGAGATTCAACGGTAATAACGTGGTCTTCTTCACCGAGACGGACCTTGCTGATGGCTCGACGCCCACTACAATGAGGACCATCCGCGTCCCGTACACACCGGTATAACTCACGAGTAAATTAAATTCATTTATGACTGAACGAATTGTTCAATTATGTGTTGTTGTGAATAGACTCCTAAAGAATCACAACTGTTCGCAGTGTTAGTTAGGAATAGAGAGTGAATATTACGACGAATCACACAAGTTTATTTGTTATTTAGGAAGCGGTGAAATACATTTATGACGAACCATTCATGTTCACATCTCATTTAGAGGGAGTACTTGTGCGGAGTAGGCAGAAACTGCTTACGTTTATGACGTATCACAAACGTATAGTAATAATTTATATGATTCGCTTGACTAGTTAATCTACAGATATGATGGCTCAAACTTGTTCACATTTCATTTATGGGATGCGGTAAACGAGATAATCTAGGACATATATGAAGTCTCACACTTGTTCACTTGGCACATGTATGACGGTCCACACTTGTATGTCATTTATAGGATGCGGTGAACGAGATAATCTTCACATATAAAGTATCACACTTGTTCACTTGGCACTTATAAGATTCGGTGAACAAGATAATCTACATAAATAAAGTCTCACACTTGTTCATATGTCATTTATAGGATGCGGTGAGCGAGAAAATATACACATATAAAGTATCACACTTGTTCACTTGGCACTTATAAGATTCGGTGAACAAGATAATCTACATAAATAAAGTCTCACACTTGTTCACATGTCATTTATAGGATGCGGTGAACGAGATAATCTTCACATATAATGTATCACACTTGTTCACTTGGCACTTATAAGATGCGGTGAACAAGATAATCTACATAAATGAAGTCTCACACTTGTTCACATGACGTTTATAGGATGCAGTTAATGATATCATCTATATGTATAATGGCTCACACTAGTTTACTTGTCATTTATAGGATGCGGTGAACGAGATAATCTACATATATAACGGCTCACACTAGTTCACTTGTCATTTATAGGATGCGGTGAACGACATAATCTACATATATAACGGCTCACACTAGTTCACTTGTCATTTATAGGATGCGGTGAACGACATAATCTACACATATAACGTCTCACACTAGTTCACTTGTCATTTATAGGATGCGGTGAACGACATAATCTACACATATAACGTCTCACACTAGTTCACTTGTCATTTATAGGATGCGGTGAACGAGACAATCTACACATATAACGTCTCACACTAGTTCACTTGTCATTTATAGGATGCGGTGAACGAGATAATCTACACATATAACGGCTCACACTAGTTCACTTGTCATTTATAGGATGCGGTGAACGAGATAATCTTCATTTATAACGGCTCACACTAGTTCACTTGTCATTTATAGGATGCGGTGAACGAGATAATCTTCATTTATAACGGCTCACACTAGTTCACTTGTCATTTATAGGATGCGGTGAACGAGACAATCTACACATATAACGGCTCACACTAGTTCACTTGTCATTTATAGGATGCGGTGAACGAGACAATCTTCATTTATAACGGCTCACACTAGTTCACTTGTCATTTATAGGATGCGGTGGACGAGACAATCTACACATATAACGGCTCACACTAGTTCACTTGTCATTTATAGGATGCGGTGAACGAGATAATCTACACATATAACGGCTCACACTAGTTCACTTGTCATTTATAGGATTCGGTGAACGAGATAATCTACACATATAACGGCTCACACTAGTTCACTTGTCATTAATAGGATGCGGTGAACGAGATAATCTACACATATAACGGCTCACACTAGTTCACTTGTCATTTATAGGATGCGGTGGACGAGATAATCTACACATATAACGGCTTACACTAGTTCACTTGTCATTTATAGGATGCGGTGAACGAGATATTCTACACTTATAACGTCTCACACTAGTTTACTTGTCATTTATAGGATGCGGTGAACGAGACAATCTACACATATAACATCTCACACTAGTTCACTTGTCATTTATAGGATACGGTGAACGAGATAATCTACACATATATAGGCTCACACTAGTTCACTTGTCATTTATGGGATGCGGTGAACGAGATAATCTACATATATAACGGCTCACACTAGTTCACTTGTCATTTATAGGATGCGGTGAACGAGATAATCTACACATATAACGGCTCACACTAGTTCACTTGTCATTTATAGGATGCGGTGAACGAGATAATCTACACATATAACGGCCCACACTAGTTCACTTGTCATTTATAGGATGAGGTGATCGAGATAATCTTCATTTATAACGGCTCACACTAGTTCACTTGTCATTTATAGGATGCGGTGAACGAGATAATCTACATATATGAAGTCTCATACTAGTTCACTTGTCATTTATAGGATGCGGTGAACGAGATAATCTACATATATGATGGCTCATATTTGACGGGAGTTGTGAACGGCGTAAAGATCCAGGCTGCTCTCAGAGGTCAGTCATGAATTTTCAATTAATGGATAATACACGACCTTACTGTGTGATGGCATACTGTATGATTCAAAACTGATAGCTATTTGTTGTAATTTAATGTCATTTAGAACCGTGTATGTATATTAAAAAAAGTTAGATGACACAAGTGCATAAATATTTATTTAAATAAGAAATTGTTGTTTCGTGAAAATGTAAATAAAATGAATAATTTTAGGTAATATTTTGATGCGGAGAAGCGGATTAGTTATCGGAGCCGGAAGTGACCTAGATTACTACACAGGAAGTGTGGATGAGGTGCGCACTATTTTTAAACCACTAACGTTTGTGATTGGTTGCTAATCTTAGAATTTCACGAGATGCAGGATACATTTGCACGTAAATCTGTATAAAACTAGATGAAACTTAAGTCGAAAAATACTTAATTTGCAACGATTGTGATTCGAGATATTACTTCATTGCATTAATCACCGATACGAGGATGTGGTATTTTGTTGTGGAGGAAGCCGGAGTATTCGTATGAAGCCCACTTGTCTGACTCGGTGACCACAAACAAAACTACCTACGCCCAGGTCGAGAAATGAGCACCGGGTGCCTTTTTTACATAATTTTCAGGCGGAAACAATCCAGTTTTTAAAACTTCTTAGCATTTCGGAAATAAATGAAAAAATACCAGTATAAGGTAATCAACAATGGATCGATGCTTTGTTCGGATTTCTATGTATATTTCAGTTTTTTATAGCAAAAGTAAAACAAGTTCAAAGGAAAGTATCCACTTATTCATACTTGAATGTCTATAAAGGCATAACTAAAGTTCGGCATTAATATTAATAAATAACTTATATTTTATGTTTCAGGTCCAAATTTACAAAGACTGTTACCCTAGTTACGCAGAAGCTGAAAGAACACCATGATTGTCTATAAACATTGTGGATCATGACTGTCGATATTATATGTTGCACCATTATTGTGGATATTAACTTCACCACGAGTGCTGATATATGTTGCACGATGATTGTCAATACTTGTTGTACCATAAATGTCGATACCTGTGATAACATGATTATATAAAAATATTGAATCAAAAATATCCATCAATGTTGCTTCATGATTATCGATATACATTATCTTACAAAATGACTGTCGATATATGTTGGACCATGATTGTCGATATATGTTGCATCATGTTTGTCGATATATGTTGCACCATGATTGTCGATATATGTTGCAACATGATTGTCGATATATGTTGCACCATGTTTGTCGATATATGTTGCACCATGATTGTCGATATATGTAACACAATGATTGTCGATATATTTTGCACCATGATTATCGATATATGTTGCACCATGATTGTCGATACATGTTGCACCATGATTGTCGAGATATGTTGCACCATGATTGTCGAGATATGTTACACCATGATTGTCGATATATGTTGCACCATGATTGTCGATACATGTTGTACCATGATTGTCGATATATGTTGCAACATAATTGTCGATATATGTTGCACCATGATTGTCGATATATGTTGCAACATAATTGTCGATATATGTTGCACCATGATTGTCGATATATGTTGCAACATGATTGTCGAGATATGTTGCACCATGATTGTCGAGATATGTTACACCATGATTGTCGATATATGTTGCACCATGATTGTCGATACATGTTGTACCATGATTGTCGAGATATGTTGCACCATGATTGTCGAGATATGTTACACCATGATTGTCGATATATGTTGCACCATGATTGTCGATACATGTTGTACCATGATTGTCGATATATGTTGCAACATAATTGTCGATATATGTTGCACCATGATTGTCGATATATGTTGCAACATAATTGTCGATATATGTTGCACCATGATTGTCGATATATGTTGCAACATAATTGTCGATATATGTTGGACCATGATTGTCGATATATGTTGCAACATAATTGTCGATATATGTTGCACCATGATTGTCGATATATGTTGCAACATAATTGTCGATATATGTTGGACCATGATTGTCGATATATGTTGCAACATAATTGTCGATATATGTTGCACCATGATTGTCGATATATGTTGCAACATAATTGTCGATATATGTTGCACCATGATTGTCGATATATGTTGCAACATAATTGTCGATATATGTTGGACCATGATTGTCGATATATGTTGCAACATAATTGTCGATATATGTTGCACCATGATTGTCGATATATGTTGCAACATAATTGTCGATATATGTTGGACCATGATTGTCGATATATGTTGCAACATAATTGTCGATATATGTTGCACCATGATTGTCGATATATGTTGCAACATAATTGTCGATATATGTTGGACCATGATTGTCGATATATGTTGCAACATAATTGTCATATATGTTGGACCATGATTGTCGATATATGTTGCACCATGATTGCCGATATATGTTGCACCATGATTGTCGATATATGTTGCAACATAATTGTCGATATATGTTGGACCATGATTGTCGATATATGTTGGACCATGATTGTCAATATATGTTGCAACATAATTGTCGATATATGTTGCACCATGATTGTCGATATATGTTGCAACATAATTGTCGATATATGTTGGACCATGATTGTCGATATATGTTGCACCATGATTGTCGATATATGTTGGACCATGATTGCCGATATATGTTGCAACATAATTGTCGATATATGTTGGACCATGTTTGTCGATATATGTTGCAACATAATTGTCGATATATGTTACACCATGATTGTCGATATATGTTGCACCATGATTGTCGATATATGTTACACCATGATTGTCGATATATGTTGCACCATGATTGCCGATATGTGTTGCACCGTGTGTGTCGATACATGTTGCACCATGATTGTCGATATATGTTGCACCATGATTGTCGATATATGTTACACCATGATTGTCGATATATGTTGCACCATGATTGCCGATATGTGTTGCACCGTGTGTGTCGATACATGTTGCACCATGATTGTCGATATATGTTACACCATGATTGTCGATATATTTTGCACCATGATTGTCGATACATGTTGGACCATGATTGTCGATATATGTTGCACCATTTTTGCCGATATGTGTTGCACCGTGTGTGTCGATATATTTTGCATCATGATTGTCGATACATGTTGCACCATGATTGTCGATATATGTTGCACCTTGATTGTCGATATATGTTACACCATGATTGTCGATATATGTTGCACCATGATTGCCGATATGTGTTGCACCGTGTGTGTCGATACATGTTGCACCATGATTGTCGATATATGTTACACCATGATTATCGATATATGCTGCACCATGAGTGTCGATACATGTTGGACCATGATTGTCGATATATGTTGCACCATTTTTGCCGATATGTGTTGCACCGTGTGTGTCGATATATTTTGCATCATGATTGTCGATACATGTTGCACCATGATTGTCGATATATGTTGGACCATGATTGTCGATATATGTTGCACCATGATTGCCGATGCATGTTGCACAATGATTGTCGATATATGTTGCACCATGATTGTCGGTATATGTTGCACCATGATTGCCGATACATGTTGCACCATGATTGTCGATATTTGTTGCACCATGATTGTCATTATATATTGCACCATGATTGTCGATATATGTTGCACCATGATTGCCGATGCATGTTGCACCATGATTGTCGATATTTGTTGCACCATGATTGTCATTATATGTTGCACAATGATAGTCGATATAAGTTGGACCATGTTTGTCGATATATGTTGCACCATAAGTGTCGATAGATGTAGGATCATGATTGTCGATATATGTTGCACCATGATTGTCGACATATGTTGCACAATGATTGTCGATATATGTTGCACCATGTTTGTCGATATATGTTGCACCATGAGTGTCGATAGATGTAGAATCATGAGTGTCGATATATGTTGCACCATGTTTGTCGATATATGTTGCACAATGATTGTCGATATATGTTGCACAATGAATGTCGATATATGTTGCACCATGAATGTCGATACATGTTGCACTATGAATGTCGATATATGTTTTACTATGAATGTCGATATATGTTTTACTATGAATGTCGATATATGTTGCACCATGAATGTCGATATATGTTTCACTATGAATGTCGATATATGTTTTACTATGAATGTCGATATATGTTTCACTATGAATGTCGATATATGTTGCACCATGAATGTCGATATATGTTGCACCATGAATGTCGATATATGTTTCACTATGAATGTCGATATATGTTTTACTATGAATGTCGATATATGTTTCACTATGAATGTCGATATATGTTTTACTATGAATGTCGATATATGTTTTACTATGAATGTCGATATATGTTTCACTATGAATGTCGATACATGTTGGACCATGATTGATATACAATACTATGATTGTCAATACTATGGTTATCAATATATGTTTCGTAAGGATTTCATCGGATGACATTCACTTGACTTCATGATAATTTTTTATTTTTTGAAATGACAAGCACATTGCGTATAAGTATGCAAATCATTTTCTATAGTGTCGTTAGATCACTTATTCAACGACCTTTTAACTTATTGTCTTAACAACGAATAGTAAAACATGTTGAACAGATATGTTCAGTACTGGAGGATTTTCATCGGGATATTTTCTGATTTTTGAAATGACAGCAAGTTTGCAACGTGTATTCAGTTTTTCAAACATATTTAAATGTTGTCCATTGATAACTTTGACCAGTTCACCTACTTTCTTACTTGAAAGGAATTTTGACCATGTGTACAGTTTTGCAACCAATAGAGACCCTGGACTTTTGAAACCACATATTAAAATGAAACTTAGACAAGTTGTACTTTTGTGAAAACCAATTGATACATAGTGAAAATATCAAATAATACATACATATTTAATTACCTTGACTTATGTCCAAACAAGTTGATATATAGTGAATATATCAAATAATAAATATTTAATGACCTTGACTTTTGTGCAAACAAATTGATATATAATGAATATATCAAATAATACATATTTAATGACCTTGACCTTTGTGCAAACAAATTGACATATAGTGAATATGTCAAATAATACATATTTTATGACCTTGACCTTTGTGCAAACAAATTGATATAAAGTGAATATATCAAATAATACATATTTAATGACCTTGACCTTTGTGCAAACAGATTGACATATAGTAAATATGTCAAATAATGCATATTTAAGGACTTGACTTTTGTGCAAACAAATTGATATATAGTGAATATATCAAATAATACATATTAAATTACCTTGACCGAGATTGTCACTTTCTTATCTTTGAAACTACACCTATGCACAGCAATGAAAGTTGTTAGCAATCTAGGAACTTGATCTCGGGCCTCTTGTTTTATAAATAGATAATGTTGCCAGTCCATCAATTTTACAAAAGCTGGTCTTTATTATGAAATACACATTGTAGTATTAGGTGATCCTTAATTCTAAGCAAATGTGTTGAAATCATACTAAAACGCCAATTGTTTATGCGCTTTATTAGTGAACTGACACTCTAAATACGTGTTCTTACAACACGTGTAATGTTGCGGAATAAAGTAACTGTACATGCAAAAATAATCCTAAAAAGACTACAAATTGCAAATTATACAAATGATTTAATAATAAACTTCATGTGTTTTTGACAATTACCAAAAACCATTATATCAAATGAAATGTACACACACAACAACAAAAGCACAATGACTAAAAGATGTATACACATGATAAAGGGTCATCTCCATCTGCATGGTTAACTGTTCAGTTATCTTCCTCTCATGGGATGAATTCAATGTTTTGAAGAATTTCCTATCAGCGAAATGGCAACAGAACCCTCTAGACGAAGACTCGAAATAGCAATTTTAAAATGTTATGAAATACATAGATATATACATCTTTCCACAACATCTGTGTTAATAACAGGTTTTTGATGATATATACAACACGTTTCACCGTCGTCGATTTTATGAAAAGAAATGTGCAATTAGAAATCATTCACAGTTTCGGGTCTCGAGGCTCGACTCAGACTAAGGCTTTTCGTAAATTATTACATGGACGTGGAAACCAATATAAATCATTAAAATGGTCAAACGTTCACATCATAAATTAAAAAAAAATCTAAACGACATGGACTTTCAGTGTGTGTATACCACGTGATAAATTACGTCATATATGAAACTCGGAAGGCAACATTTTGCTTAAAATTAAGACTTTAAACAAAGATAACTTTTCTCTTACAACACCATTTTAAATGAAACAAAATGCCGCTAAAGGAGCCCCGCCTTCGTTTTATTACATGAGTTTAAAAAGTCAGCTAGTTTTATCAAACCTGTTTCCAAAATTATGTTTTGGCAGTGCTCGTCAGACGGCCATATTGAGAAAAGGTCTGTCGAAGTGTTTTAAGAAACTAAACTCTCAATCAAACTCTGGTAAAAGACCGAAGGCGAGGCTCCGTAAGCGGAGCAAACTGCGCTATGTTTAATTTAAAGAAAAGGTGAAGTTATCTTTGATTGAAGTCTTTATTCGAAACAAAATATTGCCTTCCGTCGAAGCATCTATGACGCAATTTATCACGTGGTATACACACACTGACTTTGTTTCTTTAAAAAACACGAGACACATGCTTTATCATACGTGTATATATAATTACAAGTTTCTCATATTTAAGACAGTACCAAATAAGTAATTGCCTTTTTATTTTAACAATTTTGTTTTCAAAATTTCTTAATTTTTCTTCTACTTTGACATTGCCCTATCAAATTGTCTAGTACTTTCGTGTTTAAAACTATGTATTTCTTTTCAAATTTCACTGTATATTTTGTATACGGGTCGGTTTAGTTGGTTCAAAATTGCAACAATCAACTATTTATGAATAACATAATGCAAGAGTTGTCAAACATCTGGAACGAATAACAAACTATTACAAAAAAACACTTACTTAAATATGACAAGACATAGTTATTTAAAATAAAATCAATTTATCATAGTATGTTAACTTCCAATATGTTACTATGAAACACAAAAATACATATTTCACAAACAAATGTGTGATCACCATAAATGGAGGCTTAAAAGTTAAGGCTTTGTTGAAAGTTAAAATGTGAACACAACTACACATAACGGACATAATATCCGCTCAGGTAGTGACATGACAGTGAAAATATGTTTATAGACTTTATAGTGTCAGAAATATATCAGCTGTGCATATTCTCATACAAATAATTCCCTTGTGCGTTTTAAATTTATCACAAAATACGGTTTTATCTCCAAAGTTTGAGACCAAGATCCTCACTGTGGGCACAATTATGAACTCCCCAATTGTTACTAGGACAGTGTCGAAAATTGGTGGAATCTGACTTGCATTTAACATCATCCAACCATATTTCCCCAATTCCCTCCCCCATACGCTTGTAACGTATTCACCATGTATAAAGCTGAACTGTTTAACAAGAACATTCAGGTTATATTGCCCTTGTGTCCCAGAGAAGCCGTCGTCGCAAACTGTGCCCCAACTACTAGCGTGATAAACTTCAACGCGGCCTTGTATACCATAAGAACCGTAAGGAGAAATGTTGTTCAAACGCAAACTAGGTTCAAACACATCTTTTTTGTATGGATAATATACATTTATTAAGTACATCCCTGGTAAACGCATAATCACTTTCATCTCATTTATATTTGTTTGAGCGCTGTTTACACTGCTCCTGACACTACTTATGCTCGACTGAGCACTACTTATGCTCGACCGGACACTACTAATGCTCGACTGGACACTACTTATGCTCGACCGGACACTACTTATACTACTGTCTGTGTATCGTCTGTTTGAAGATATTCTTCCTGCCAGAACACTTTCACTTCGGCTAACCTTTGCATTAATGTCATTTTTTAAAGTACTAAACTTTGTTTCAATTTTGTGATAAACTGAAGTATTTATTGTTTCTAAAGTGTTAACAACGTTTAACAAGCTAACATTAACTCGGTCGCCGAGATTATCTGACTGCGTTTCAAACTGTGTTATGAGTTCCACAATAGCATCTGTAGCGCTCTGGTTTAACTGTACTTCTTTTTCGTCTATCACATCCATCTTTTGATCGATCAAACTAGACGCGTTTTCAATAAATGATGTCAGGTTAGTTGTTGCAATGTATTGAACTTGCTCAATTTCCAAAGTTTTATTTTCCATGTGTTCTTTCATCTCGCTAACTGCTTGCCTTACGTCATTCTCAAGCAGCGCGGATTTTCTTGCAATGTCAGCCGATACGGTGTTCATCATAAGTTTTTGTTTCGCAAAGGCTCTTGTGATGGTCGTTAAAGTGGAATCGGTTCGCACTAAAAGGTTTTCAATGTTGGATGAAAAGTTCAAATTTAGACTTTGAACGTCATTTAGAACATTTGTGTTAGTTGCATTCAACTCATCCTCAAGTTTCAGTGACAGACGTTTACCATCCTCATCTAGTGTATCTAGAGCAACTTGTACACTCATATTAACCGCTGCACTAGTTTTTCGGGTCTCTATATCAATATCCTCTTACCGTTTGGAGACTAAAACTCTCATTTCGCTGACGGTTCTTTCTTTCATTACACCGATTTGAATGTTTAAAGCAGTTTTAATTCCGTCAATGTCAGCCAAAGCCTTTGATTTCATTTTATCTACTTCATTGGCTACATAGACTTCTAATTTTATTTTTTGCTCTTTCATTTCTGATCGAATAATACCTTTTATTTGATCAACCAGAACATCATCATCTTCAAGCATTCGCCCATGCTGCGGTCTTGAACTGTTTAAATCCTCCAAGCCACTGGAGTTTTTGAGAGCATTTATTTCCTGAAATAAGATAGTAACAGTATCGTAATAAAAGTGTTTATGCAGTAAACTTAATGTTATAAATGAGTTTAATACATTCGATCGTTGCGCGTTGTTACCATATACGCCCGCCGGCTGCGAAATTTATATTACTCAATACACATAGGATTCCATAGTCTTACCTTGAACATATAGGATAACATTGTCTTACCTGGAAGATTCCATTGGCTTACATGGAACATATCGGACTCCATTGTCTTACCTGGAACATATAGCACTCCATTGTCTTACCTGGAACATATAGGCCTCCATTGTCTTACCTGGATCTTATAGGACTCCATTGTCTTACCTGGAACATATAGGACTCCATTGTCTTACCTGGAACATATAGGACTCCATTGTCTTACCTGGAACATATAGGGCTTCATTGTCTTACCTGGAACATATAGGACTCCATTGTATTACCTGGAGCGTATAGGACTCCATTGTCTTACCTGGATCATAAAGAGCTCCATTGTCTTATCTGAAACATATAGGACTGCATTGTCTTACCTGAAACATATAGGACTCCATTGTCTTACCTGGAACATATAGGACTCCATTGTCTTACCTGGAACATATAGGACTCCATTGTCTTACCTGGAACATATAGGACTGCATTGTCTTACCTGGAACATATAGGACTGCATTGTCTTACCTGGAACATATAGGACTGCATTGTCTTACCTGAAAACATATAGGACTGCATTGTCTTACCTGGAACATATAGGACTGCATTGTCTTACCTGAAACATATAGGACTCCATTGTCTTACCTGGAACATATAGGACTCCATTGTCTTACCTGGAACATATAGGACTCCATTGTCTTACCTGGAACATATAGGACTCCATTGTCTTACCTGGAACATATAGGACTCCATTGTCTTACCTGGAATATATAGGACTCCATTGTCTTACATGGAACATATAGGACTCCATTGTCTTACCTGGAATATATAGGACTCCATTGTCTTACCTGGAACATATAGGACTCCATTGTCTTACCTGGAACATATAGGACTCCATTGTCTTACCTGGAACATATAGGACTCCATTGTCTTACCTGGAACATATAGGACACCATTGTCTTACCTGGAACATATAGGACTCCATTGTCTTACCTGGAACATATAGGACTCCATTGTCTTACATGGAACATATAGGACTCCATTGTCTTACCTGGAACGTATAGGACTCCATTGTCTTACCTGGAACATATAGGACTCCATTGTCTTACCTGGAACATATAGGACTCCATTGTCTTACCTGGAACGTATAGGACTCCATTGTCTTACCTGGAACGTATAGGACTCCATTGTCTTACATGGAACGTATAGGACTCCATTGTCTTACCTGAAAATATAGGACACCATTGTCTTACCTGGAACATATAGGACACCATTGTCTTACCTGTAACATATAGAACACCATTGTCTTACCTGGAACATATAGGACTCCATTGTCTTACCTTGAACATATAGGACTCCATTGTCTTACCTGGAACATATAGGACTCCATTGTCTTACCTGGAACGTATAGGACTCCATTGTCTTACCTGGAACGTATAGGACTCCATTGTCTTACCTGGAACGTATAGGACTCCATTGTCTTACCTGAAAATATAGGACACCATTGTCTTACCTGGAACGTATAGGACTCCATTGTCTTACCTGGAACATATCGGACTCCAATGTCTTACCTGGAACGTATAGGGCTCCATTGTCTTACCTGGAACGTATAGGACTCCATTGTCTTACCTGGAACATGTAGGACTACATTGTCTTACCTGGAACATATAGGACTACATTGTCTTACCTGGAACGTATAGGACTCCATTGTCTTACCTGGAACATGTAGGACTACATCGTCTTACCTGGAACATATAGGACTACATTGTCTTACCTGGAACGTATAGGACTCCATTGTCTTACCTGGAACGTATAGGACTCCATTGTCTTACCTGGAACGTATAGGACTCCATTGTCTTACCTGAAAATATAGGACACCATTGTCTTACCTGGAACATATAGTACTCCATTGTCTTACCTCATTGTCTTACCTGGAACATATAGGACTCCATTGTCTTACCTGGAACATATAGGACTCCATTGTCTTACCTGGAACATATCGGACTCCAATGTCTTACCTGGAACATATAGTATTCCATTGTCTTACCTGGAACATAAAAAGCTCCATTGTCTTACCTGGAACATATAGGACTCCATTGTTTTACCTATAACATATATGACTCCATTGTCTTACCTGGAACATATAGGACTCCATTGTCTTACCTGGAGCATATCGGACTCCAATGTCTTACCTGGAACATATCGGACTCCATTGTCTTACCTGGAACATATGGGACTCCATTGTCTTACCTGGAATATATGGGGCTTCATTGTCTTACCTGGAACATATAGGACACCATTGTCTTACCTGGAACATATAGAACTCCATTGTCTTACCTGGAACATATAGGACTACATTGTCTTACCTGGAACATATAGGGCTTCATTGTCTTATTTGGGAAATATAGGACTCCATTGTTTTACCTATAACATATAGGACTCCATTGTACCTGGAACATACAGGACTACTTTGTCTTACCTGGAACATATCGGACTCTATCGTCTTACCTGGAACATATAGGACTCCATTTTCATACCTGGATCATATAGGACTCCATTGTTTTACCAGGAATATATAGGTCTCCAGTGTCTTCACCTTTTCTTCAAGCATAGACACTTTAGAAGACAGATCATCCCCTGTAGTGGACAAAGTACAAACGCAGAGGACGAGTAGCGGCAACATAGTGAATTGGCGCATCCTGAAATAAATCTCATACATGTATCAAATATGAAATTGGGTGGTCAGTGTATATAAACACAATTCAATGTTTTATACTTTAATAACGATATACATCTTATGAAAGTAAACACAACTCTGCTATGTACAAAACCTGCAGCAGTAATAAGAATAACATTAGACAGTAGGCGGAGCCTAATATTCATTAGCAGCTCTGAGTAATCATTGTAACATTTTATATGAATGGAATACCAAACAACTACTATACATATACGTAACTAATGTCTCCCTTCATATTTCTAATCCATGATGCTATTATTGTCGTTTTCCACTAGATATCGAAACTAGAAACAACAGAAATAAGATAAGAGGAACGTTCATAAACCGATTTAATACCATAATGATACAGGCATTGGCCCATTGACATTCAGCTAATCACAGCCCAATTCTTATTTTTTTCCATGGAAGAATAATATCTTTCATGTGTTCCCAGTCCGGATAGAAAAATCCGACCTGAAAAATCTTCTTTTTTCTTGCATACGTAAAATTATCAATCTGTGGAAGACTTGACATAGGAAACACATTTTTGTACATTGCACCAAATAGTACGTGTGACGTCGTCTATACGCACAGTTTCTTTATGGACGCCATGAAGCGTATTTATTTTGGAACTCTCAAAGAGTTCCTCTACGATCGCATTGGGATTTTCCTGAATAGTTTGTTTTCACCGGAATGCCTATACGGTGCGCAAGAAAAACAATCTATGTTTTCTCAGGCGAATCGCTAAGGCGAGTATGGTTTGTTAAACTTTGGTCGTACTTATTTTGTGTACGAGGTGGCTGCGGAGATTTCGTTTCACAATCAAACTTCTAATAGAGAACCTTGATCATTTTAACACTGAAAATGACATTGAAACCCAAATCAAATATGTCGATATATCGACTCTCCAGTCGATGTCCGCGCCAATATGGAAGCGGCAAACTAAGTATGACATTGCTTCGCGGCTATTATTTACTTTCCATATGAATAGAAATAATGTTCAACTGTCCCAGGCGTTTTGACATTTCATCGTCATTCTACGATATGCTTTAGTCGTGAAATAAGAAAGGGTTGCATTATGAGTCATGAAAGAAACAGAAACGAGAACAATATTTAAAAGAAGATACTTGGCTCGTTTAAGATTGTAATGAGTAAAAACAATGGCTTAAAATTGAGTGGCTCGAAAGGTCCATTTCGTTTCAAACATGCATGTTATTGCATGGTTTTGTGTTTTCAATCATTAATTTAAAACAAATGCCAATTCAGTGTATTTCATTGAAGCTTGGTCCGTTTAACACACATGTTTCGCGAACGACAGGCTATAAAAGCATATATTTAAACAATATAGTTTAAAATAAATACTTTCCATGCAATCTTTGGAGGCTGAAAAAAATGGTATTTTTGTTGTAATAATAGAGAAATGTTTTACATCTTCTCTTTCTGCACACAAATACCCGCTTAAATGATACATCATTAATGGCTGTTCACCAGGCACCCAACATTGTGGGTCGAATACCTTAAAAATCGTCCAGAGAACAAGTCTGTTGTACAGCGGTAAAACATATTAAGTAATTAAAAATGCAAAATTAAATTGCATTTCCCCAGGAAATATAATAATGAAAATATAAGTACTGACGTTTGCAAAATAGCTCATACTGCAGCGGTAATATATTACTAAGAAAATTATATGATGTGAAGTTGTACAGTGCATGCATGTCAGACGAACAAGATAACAACAACAACAACAACAACAACAACAACAACAAAGAAACAGCAACAATGCTAATAAATATAAAAGGACGAATATTAAACAGCTTAGTGTTGAAATAATATTTTGTCTACTGATCAAGTATCTGTCTCAACTGATTGAAAACAATAACGACTGTCTGCTACTTTACGACATATTTGAATAATACTGCCATCCCGTTGCACAAAATCATCATCATCATCATCAACAGCATCATCATCATCATCATCATCAGCAGCAGCAGCAGCAGCAGCAGCAGAACCCGCATCAACAACAACAACGACGACAACAACATTACCATTTACACCAACAAAACAACAACAACAATAATAATTATTATTATTATTATATAAACTTATTAAAAATATCAGCGACTTTAACTCTAGCACATAAATTGTTAAACTAAAACTCACCTTCCAGACAATCCGATGTGCAGTTTTGGGAATAAACGTTATAATATCAGCAGAGAACTTAAATACCGTGTGATCATGAGCTAGGCAGGCGCACAATCACCCAGATAAATTATGTCATCAACCTTGGATCGTATATTATGTTTTTGTTCTTGATTTTGCGCAGTACTGAATTGCCAGTTCACGGAAGCACTTTTTTAACCCGGATTTTGTGAAACATATACTTTGATTAGTTTTCTGTGGGAATCGCACGAGTTTCAGGATATGTGCTTTTTGTATTGACGTAAAATTAACAAAATCTTGAATTGATTGATAAAACGATTGATTGATTGATTGATTGATTGATTGATTGATTGATTGGTTGATTGATTGATTGATTGATTGATTGATTGATTGATTGATTGATTGATTGATTGATTGATTGATTGATTGATTGATTGATTGATTGATTGATTGATTGATTGATTGATTGATTGATTGATTGATTGATTGATTGATTGATTGATTGAGAGTGATTGGTTGATCCATTGATCTACAAATTTTATCTTATGGAATACAATGGAACTCCCTGATTGAAATTAATTTGTTACATTTACGATAAGACTGTTACATTTGTCACGAAGAGGTGTTATAGTAAAGAAGTAAATCAGTTGTTTATTATAGTGACATATATGTGTATAACATAAATGATATTCACAGTACAAATATAAATGATAGTAACACCCAGCCCATCGGCCTATAATCGGGCCTATATGTCACATTTATATTCCAAAGCATTAATACAGAGATAAGCATTTATCATTATGTAAGTCGCAGTGCTGTTTCTCTCAAGCAAATAATTTTTATTTATTTCAAAATGCGGTAATAATAATAATAAAAATAATAATAATAATAATAATAATAATAATAAATAATTATCAGTAATTGCTACATAATAATTAATTAAAAGCGTATCTATCTAACTTCTTTCATTTGAATGAGGTTACCTGTTTGTGCATACACTGTACTCACATGCATGTATTCTTATTCAAAATCTAAAGGCACAATACATAATAAAACAATTAAACATGCATTGCATACAATTCTCAACGAATGCCTCTATAAAAGCGAGCGTAACTCACTTTATATACCAATTTATTACTAAGAAATAGTTAGATGACATTAAGTGAATTCTTAATGAATAATAATGGGCGGAGTGAGCGTAGCGAATATAGCTGACTTAGATTACAACCTTATTGACAACGCAAAATCTGACCGGTTATACCAAAATACAATCATTCGTTTTAATAAACTTTGAATAGGGTATCTAGCAACCAAGATCACCATACAGCATTGTAACAAGTAATCTCAACATGTATTGGTAAAGATGTTATGTTGATGCGCGTGTTGTATGTCGGTGTTGTCTGAACGTTGTGTGTCTCGTTCAGTGTAAGTAATTTACCGGTCAATTGTAACCACGGCCCCCATGGTCCAGGGGTATGCCGGGAATAGCGGGAGAAATAGACCGTATTTTTACCTTCCATGTGGACCCGAGCGCCGAGAGAATGCGGTGGTGTTGTTTTCGCACCGAAAATAGCGGGGAATGGGCCTTACCTAGGATGTCCCCGATGGCATATGGCGGGGATTTTACCAGCAGTTTGTTCCCGCAGGACGGGGATTTTACCTGGGATTGGCTGGACGAAAAGTCAAAGTCCCCGCTATTACCCGGACCTGGGGGAGGGGGACGTGGTTATAATTGACTAGGTATTATGCCTAAGCCTTGTACCTTTAAACAGGGCCGTTTTCATTCGTTGGCTACTAGGCTTGTCCCTGAATTTGTTATTGCAGATATCGTACTGCTAAAACCTCTCTTCGTTATATTTTCTCAATCCTTTTACATATGTTATAGTATACACACATGAAAACGTTGCTCAAAAGTACATGAACTATGAAGTTTTAGTTTTTCGAAAAGAAAAAAAAACTGATTAATTCTTAACCTTTCCTACAAATCTCGTTTATTTATATATAGACAATAATTCGTGCATTAATGCATAAAATGATGTTTACCAATGATAAAGGGTCATATTTGACCTATTTCGTTATGTGTATTTGTTTCGTTTCAACTGTTAACGAAATGTTCTGTTCTGTTCTTCATTGTGAGGTTGTTTCTCAGTTTTAATGTTATGCATGCCAAACTGATAAGTTTCCAATTAACACAGCAATTTGAAAAATGCACAATAAATTCATTTGAAAAATATCTTTTGTTAGATGTAGTCAGGTGTGGTGAGGTGATTTCGAAGGAAATCATTTAAACGTAGTTTTTTTTTTCAAGGAGAGTTTTATTTCCATTTTTACCTGCATGTCACAGCAGCAGGGTGCATTGTTTTGACACACCCTTTAGATAATAAAATAGAAAATAAAAAAATTGTAGTAAGTTATCACTAGTTACAGTTCCCCCATCATTATTAATAAGCCTTGGGTCATTTTTTTTAAATGGAGGGACCTTGAAGCCTTCCTGTTTTGCAACCAAGTTTGCACTTTCATTGTAACTTCCAAATAACCTTCAAAAATTCAATTGCCCGAAATTCTCAGGGTAGGAAACCAACACGCGTAAACAACATGCTTTAGCTCTGTATTTTGTTACTAGGTTAATTAGATTTGCATGTGGCTTGTTTTTGTGTTCAGTTCTGGCAAAGATTAAATAATTGCATGTACCAAAGTGGATGATAATAATGTTGGTCACAACTTGAATGATTCAAAATAAACCAGATAAAAAGTATGCTGTCTGACGCCATTAACGATAACCACATTGCACCGCCTAAAATCAGAGTCAAGGACATTCTGCAGCAGAAGTATGATACCCTGATTATGAAACTAGAAAACATTAAGAAATGGAGGATATATATATATATATATAATTGTTTGTTTCAGTGTAAGAAGTAAATAGAAGTAAGCTCTGTGGCAAAGCAATTGTGCGGGCTACAATTAATTCAAAGATAAGGACTAGTTCTTAATTAAAAAGAAAATAAAAGAAAAAACAACTAGAATTTTTTTAGAAAAAAGCTTCTTCTTTTTTTAATAACAACATTATTTTATTTTTTTGTAAATATACCTACAGTGAATATGTATATTTTTTATCATTACCCGTTTAGTTTGGTCATTCATGTCAAGGTAAATAATAAATAGAACAACAGTTATGGTTACGTAGAATGGCGGCCATCTTGAAAATAGCGGCCATCTTGATTTTCACGTGGATTTTCCGAATAAGTAGACCCAAAGGAGTCTCCATGTCAAATTTGGCGCTTGTATCACACTGTAAACGATTTTTTTCACTACTTTCGTTTACTGTTTGGTATTTAATATTTACTTTTTACGAAGTGAAATATTTTGCCATCGAATACTGAAACAAACAAATGTTTAATTCATTTCATGCCTTAAACAATAGTGAGATGACATGAAGTAAATTCGTAATGATTAAGAAGGGTTGGAGTGAGTAGAGCGAACGGGGCTTTCTTAATCATCAAGAAATGACTTTAGGCCATCAAACTAACTTATAATACGACCTCATTGGCTGACACATTGTAGATAACGCAGGAAATGCGTATTGAATGAGTGGCAGTATACGGACTTAAAACATGCGCGAAAGTTGTAATTCTTTATGATCAAGCCTAGCACTTAATGATTGCTTATCTGCAATTGCATTGGCAAAACGTATAGGTTGTATTCTATAAGAATTTAGAATACTCAAACGAGTTACTAGGTAGTCGTTTAAACGAAATGCGTACGTAAGTCGTTTTTTAAATAACGCGTATGTCACCTCCGTGCCAGAGCTGTTACAATAGTTCTAAAACTACATCATGGCTGTCAAGGGCAATAATTAGCCGACATAAGGTCTTCCTTTTAAAACTGCACTCTCACAAATCGAACGTTTTGACAACTTTATTATATGTTGTCTAGGAACGAGCCATTTTTTGCTCAAATGCATGTAAACCAGTCAAATAAGACTGAAGTAAAAACATTAGTTTGCAGATTTTATATTTAAGTTCAAAAATTGATGTTTTATGCATTGTTCTTAAACCGTTTAGTAACGGTTTTAGCCATAAAACATTAATTTTGGAATGGAAATATGAAAATATGCGATCGGATTTTTTGTCAGCAGTCTTTTTATCACTGGTTTGCAGATATTTACGCAAAAAATGCTCATTCCAAGACAAAAAATAAAAAAAGTTGTAAATACGAATAAATCTGAGGGAGAGCAGCTTTAAGGAACACAGTGGTTTGATGGTATTTGTAATGTAGCCTGACTTAGTTTAAGGTGTAAGAAGAATGGCAATAGAAAATTCAGACACTTTGATTTAGATCAAAATAGCTCAAAGATGTCCTATCGATAATACATTTTCGGTTATTTTGGTCTCAACCATTGCATGTTTTGTCAACAATTTTTTAGGAGGCGGAATCCCAACTTTTCGGCAGCGGAATTCAGGGGAACTTAAAAAGAGAGTGGTACTATTAGCTACGCAGATGCGACAAAATACGAATACTTGAAAGAAAACTGCAGTCCTCAGTTATTCTGAACTTAAAATTGGCGGTCGGTTAATCTGAAATTAAAACTAAAATTAGCAAAAAGCATAAGAAAGTTATGTTTGTCTGTAGTTTCCATAATAATTCATCAATACAATAAGTTACGGGGTTAATAGGTGAAATTTAAAATGTCTGCAATACTTAAAATACGATCAGGCAAACATAGATTTCTATTTTAATGATATTGATAAACAAACAAAAAAAGTTATTAAATTTGGGAGTGTGTGTGTGTTTTGAGTGCGTGTGTTTGCGTGCGTGCGAAGGTGTTTTTGCGTGCATATGTGTTTGCGTGTGTGTTTGCGTGCGTGCGTGAGTGCGTGCGTGCGTGTGCGTGTGTGTGCAAGCGGGCGGGTGCTTGTTTGTATGTTAGGGGATGTGTGCGTGCGTGCGTCTGTGTGATCGTTCGTTTTTGTTAAAATAATTGTATCATAGTGCGGGCTGGTGGCCTTCCCATTACAAATATAGTTTTGCTTTAGCTTGGCTTCACTATTTCAGTGTGTTAAATGTTTGACTTGAATTCACTATTTCAGTGTGTTAAATGTTTGACTTGGCTTCACTATTTCAGTGTGTTAAATGTTTGACTTGAATTCACTATTTCAGTGTGTTAAATGTTTGACTTGAATTCACTATTTCAGTGTGTTAAATGTTTGACTTGGCTTCACTATTTCAGTGTGTTAAATGTTTGACTTGAATTCACTATTTCAGTGTGTTAAATGTTTGACTTGAATTCACTATTTCAGTGTGTTAAATGTTTGACTTGGCTTCACTATTTCAGTGTGTTAAATGTTTGACTTTAATTCACTGTTTCAGTGTGTTAAATGTTTGATTTGAATTCACTATTTCAGTGTGTTAAATGTTTGACTTGGCTTCAGTATTTCAGTGTGTTAAATGTTTGACTTGAATTCACTATTTCAGTGTGTTAAATGTTTGACTTGGCTTCAGTATTTCCGTGTGTTAAATGTTTGCCATGGCTCCAATATTTCAGTGTGTTAAATGTTTGACTTGGCTTCAATATTTCCGTGTGTTAAATGTTTGTCATGGCTCCAATATATCAGTGTGTTAAATGTTTGACTTGGCTTCACTATTTCAGTGTTAAATGTTTGTCATGGTTCCAATATATCAGTGTGTTAAATGCTTGACTTGGCTTCACTATTTCAGTGTGTTAAATGTTTGTCATGGTTCCAATATATCAGTGTGTTAAATGTTTGACTTGGCTTCACTATTTCAGTGTGTTAAATGTTTGTCATGGTTCCAATATATCAGTGTGTTAAATGTTTGACTTGGCTTCAATATATCAGTGTGTTAAATGTTTGACTTGGCTTCAATATTTCAGTGTGTTAAATGTTTGACTTGGCTTCACTATTTCAGTGTGTTAAATGTTTGTCATGGTTCCAATATATCAGTGTGTTAAATGTTTGACTTGGCTTCACTATTTCAGTGTGTTAAATGTTTGTCATGGTTCCAATATTTCAGTGTGTTAAATGTTTGACTTGGCTTCACTATTTCAGTGTGTTAAATGTTTGTCATGGTTCCAATATATCAGTGTGTTAAATGTTTGACTTGGCTTCAATATATCAGTGTGTTAAATGTTTGACTTGGCTACAATATTTCAGTGTGTTAAATGTTTGACTTGGCTTCACTATTGCAGTGTGTTAAATGTTTGTCATGGTTCCAATATATCAGTGTGTTAAATGTTTGACTTGGCTTCAATATATCAGTGTGTTAAATGTTTGACTTGGCTTCAATATATCAGTGTGTTAAATGTTTGACTTGGCTTCAATATTTCAGTGTGTTAAATGTTTGACTTGGCTTCAATATTTCAGTGTGTTAAATGTTTGACTTGGCTTCAATATTTCAGTGTGTTAAATGTTTGACTTGGCTTCACTATTTCAGTGTGTTAAATGTTTGTCATGGCTCCAATATATCAGTGTGTCAAATGCTTGACTTGGCATCACTATTTCAGTGTGTTAAATGTTTGACTTAACTTTAATATTTCAGTGTGTATTGCTATGAGGTCCATTTTGTCTTATATGACCGAAAAAAGGAGTACTACCATTATGGCTTGCTGCCACGAAACATGTAATGATCGAATAAGAGTGCTGACGACTAGAGTGTTTTATCGAGGTCGGGCAGGTTATCTTAATCGTCAGATATGTCCAGTTTTTTGTATCTGAAAAGATTTGCGGTGGATCTCACCATCTCTAAGACTGATGGTTCTTGCTAATAATAGACAGGTTACGAAACACTACCAGTATGATAACACACAGACTACCTTTTGTGCACTACGTCATCTAGATGGGTCACGGACATTACGGACCATGGACATTACGGACCAGACATAACGGACCAGATTTGGGGACACTACGGACCACATTTCGGGACATTACGGACCATGATATACAATTTTACTCACAGTTTGTTTTAACTTTATAACATACCATATTTGTGGAGAATGATTCATAATTTATCTCACAGGTTCAAATCCTTCATAAAAACCATTAATTTTGACATTTTTCAGCCTTTTCAGTTTTGGGAATATTTAAAGAATACTTATGGTAAATTGTGGTAAATCTTATTTGACAGTAAGAGTGCATCTTTAAGCGTCAGTTTAAACTAATCATTAATGATTAAGTATCATGGAGCCCACAAAAACAAGTTTGAAGTGAACTGTTAATAATGTGCAGAATGTGTACACATGTTGTCATTGTGTTATGCAGCCGCTATGTAGATATATGGACAATATTGTAATCCTTTACCATTGGGCCTAGTTAAATCATTCTATAAGTGACAAACAAAAAAACAACAACAAAAAAACAACAACAAAAAAACGTGTATTTTACACAACCTCTATGTTTTGATCTTAATCTAATTGCCTAATTGTCTGATCTGAATATCCTGTTGTGCAGTTTTGAAGGTTTTATTATAGAAATGGACCCTAAATGGCCCTGTGCCAATAAACAAACAAGAAATGCCGCAATGCGACAAAACCAGGTTTTTAATGATTGACAGAAGAACTTCAGCCTGTGTCTGGTTTTTCTATTTTTAGTAACAGTGACCTTGACCCTAGGGACCCCAAATGCAATCCCATGAAAGGTATCCATAAACTCTTCCTAAAGACCAAGTTTGGTAAAGATATGTCAACCCTAACTAAAGTTACTCAGTTTCAACTGTTTTTCTATTTTTAGTAACAGTGACCTTGACCTTGACCCTAGGGACCCAAACGCAATCCCATGAAAGTTATCTATAAACTCTTCCTTTACACCAAGTTTAGTCAAGATATGTCATCCCTAACTAAAGTTATTTAGTTTCAACCATTTTTCTATTTTTAGTAACAGTCACCTTGACCTTGAACCTAGGGACCCCAATCCCAATCCCATGAAAGGTACCCATAAACTCTTTCTATAGACCAAGTTTGGTCAAGATATGTCAACCCTTACTAAAGTTATTCAGTTTCAACTGTTTTTCTATTTTTAGTAACAGTCACCTTGCCATTGAACCTAGGGACCCCAAAACGCAATCCCATGAAAGGTCTCCATAAACTCTTCCTATAGACCAAGTTTAGTCAAGATATGTCATCCCTAACTAAAGTTATTCAGTTTCAACCGTTTTTCTATTTTTAGTAACAGTGACCTTGACCCTAGGGACCCCAAACGCAATCCAATGAAAGGTCTCCATAAACTCTTCCTATTGACCAAGTTTGGTCATGATATGTCAACCCTAACTAAAGTTATTCAGTTTTAACTGTTTTTCTATTTTTAATAACAGTGACCTTGACCTTGACCCTAGGGACCCCAAACGCAATCCCATGAAAGTATCCATAAACTCTTCCTATTGACCAAGTTTAGTCAAGATATGTCATCCCTAACTAAATTTATTTAGTTTCAACCATTTTTCTATTTTTAGTAACAGTCACCTTGACCTTGAACCTAGGGACCCCAATCCCAATCCCATGAAAGGTACCCATAAACTCTTTCTATAGACCAAGTTTGGTCAATATATGTCAACCCTTACTAAAGTTATTCAGTTTCAACCATTTTCTATTTTAAGTAACAGTGACCTTGACCCTAGGGACCCCAAACGCAATCCCATGAAAGGTACCCATAAACTCTTTCTATAGACCAAGTTTGGTCAAGATATGTCAACCCTTACTTTCATAGGCGAGTTTGACGCCGCCCGCCCGCCTGCCCGAACAATGACGTTTGCCATTCTAATAACCAGGTTTCATTATGTGAAAACCTGGTTAATAAACAGGAAATTGGCCACTACTGTGACATCAGTGCAATTAGCAGGAGATGCACAGCAGGGGATTGTCATGCCAAATATTCCTTAATCTAGGCCTTTAAGCACCAAAGCTATGCATAAAAAAAAAAAAAATTATATTTATTTTGATTGAATTATGCAAGCATCATTCTCAATCACAGATACACACATTCGACAGGAATACACAATCAGCTCTGAATAGTAATGGAAAATATCAGATCACCTAAATACCTCAAACATAAGAAAAAGTATGTAAGTGATAAATTGAATTGTGTTTCAGGTTTTCAGGTTTTATGTTCTATCTTCACTTAAATAAATACTCTTGAAACATTATAAAAACATGATTATAGATATTTAGTATCTGAAACATAACATCAAGTGAATGGGCATAATTGAAAAACAAATGACCCAATACATGTCATGGTCGAATGAGAAAGTAATGCCAACATACATGTACCTAGTACCTAATGGTATTCTGTAATAGTCACAAAGCAGTATTGTTTATAAGTCCCTTTATATAACAAGCATAAGCAAAACTTACAGAAGCACACTGACATTGTCCACCAATTTAAACAATTCTAAAATGATTTGTGTTGGAAAAGGCATTAAGAAATTGTTTTATTTCCAAAAAAGAAATGCAACTTAATTGTTGCTTTACTAAGTTGTTATTGATGTCAACAATTTACATCATATTCTGTTGAACATGTTTAAAAAGAAGAGCGTGACCGAGTGAACACCACAGCCCTCCTGTTGTTTTTCATTAGAAAAAGGGGCAATAACTCCACAATTAGTAATGCCAGAGTTATGGGTCTTGATCTATTTCTGCCTATTGTCTCAGAAAACAAGTGAATATCTTGAATGTTTATTTTTAGTAGCGGCCAAGAAAATGTTCTTGCAAGCATTTCTAGGTGTGTGGCTTTGGTGATATATAATTCTATAAAACAAAACATCAGTTTTATGCATTTTATATATCTAACTACTGACATTTGCACAATCATGTTATTCTCTTGACACAACTGTATCAAACTATGCACATGATGAGGGTGAAAATAGCACCAAAATCTATTTTTTAATCAATAAATACCTGTTTCTAGTATAACTTTAATTATGATAAACAGATCACCTGGCTTCTATAGGTTGGCAAAAGAAATAAACATTAATACTAGTAAATAAATTAATATTCATTACAGCAGAAATTTGTATTTTCAACTATTTTAATTCACTCTTACACTCTTTAACAAACATGGCACACTGTATGAAACACTGAACTTACATGTTAAATCACAGATACACATGGACTTAATACTTACAAAATGTGAATTAACATCCAAACCACATACTATTACTAACCTATTGAACATTCATTCCTATTAGATATAACAAAATGTTACTTTGCAAAAACACATTGTGTATGTTGTAGCACTGAAGGAGATGGCAGAAGATTGGCGAAAATTGGTTTTACGTTTCTCTTATGAGGTAAGGACTTTAGAAAGGAGTAAATTTATTATTCGCTGTAAGAATTGAGACTTAGAAAGGGCATTTTCCAGAAATATTGCAATTTGCAAGCCCACAAAAGGTAATAGACCACTAATCAAATTGTCTATATTTTCTATAGGGAATCCACCAATTTGAACGCGAAATAACACTTCATTTACATGATTAAATTTTAAAGGAACTCTCCAACAGTTTTCATGATGGAGTTCAAATTGGGGTATTTGACCTTTTAACTGTAAACGAGTTCCTTTAAAACAAAGGTAAACAAAGGTTTAATCTACTATTACATTTATAAAGTTGTTTTCAGTCAACTATTAAGATTGATTTGTGATGTTCCTCATGAACAAATAACTCTCACTTAATCACATTCATAAAAAAAAGCTTGAACATTATTTTCTGACCTTTCTAATTAAATAACAATCTAAACTACCATTCAGCACATACATTCACGCAGTTCCTTTAATTTCACATACATTCACGCAGTTTCTTTAATTTCACATACATTCACGCAGTTTCTTTAATTTCACATACATTCACGCAGTTCCTTTAATTTCAGTTTGAAGTTCACCTGATTTTTTATGGGCACTTTTCAATAATTTTCACACCATATCATTCTAAACAAATTCCTTTTATATTTCTTTCAAAGTTGGTCTGTTTCCTCAGGTATTGTCCATTTTTTTAATGCCATGTTCAACCTATTTTTGCACTATCCAACATTTCTATGCATTATTCAACATTTTGCGAACCATGTAGTTCAGAATGCCCCCATTTCGGAAATAGACCAGTTCCACTTCTGTGTCGAAACGTGTTATCACTTGGAATGACTTTCCCCCACTCGCCTGAAACATATACACAAGAATTGGCATTGACATTAATTGTCAGACTGTTTATTTTTAACTATAGAGTAATATGTACTAGGAAACAGCAAAACAGAGAAACTCAAAATCATATTCACCTAGGGGCCGGGCTATCTTATAAATGAGCAGTGATAAAATATCCTGAGATTAAGATTTTTATTTAAGTGAAAAGCTAATGTCACAAACTAAATTAAAAGTTTTACTTACTACATGGCCTAAAATAACCAATAAAGCCTTATATTTGTTTCAAATGATATATTGTAACTACATTGTACTCAAATGAAAAATCAATAAGAAAAGGCTATTGTACAAAATATTCTTTTGTTAGTTAGCCCTACAAGGAACTGGGGTCTAGCTTGTGAAAACTACTATCAACAGGGGCGTAGCTAGCAAAAACTGCAATCAACTGAGGCGTAGCTAGCAAAAACAAATATCAACAGAGGAATAGCTAGCAAAAACTGCAATCAACTGGGGCATAGCAAGCGAAAACTAATATCAACTGGGCGTAGCTAGCGAAAACTGCAATCAACAGGGCATAGCTAGCAATAACTGCAATCAACTGGGGCATAGCAAGCGAAAACTACTATCAACTGGGCGTAGCTAGCGAAAACTGCAATCAACAGGGCATAGCTAGCAATAACTGCAATCAACTGGGGCGTAGCTAGAGAAATTTCTAGAGAAATTAACTAGAGAAAATAACTATCAACTGGGGAGTAGCTAGTGAAAACTACTATCAACTGATGCATATATAGAGAAAATAACTATCAACTGGGGAGTAGCTAGTGAAAACTACTATCAACTGATGCATATATAGAGAAAATAACTATCAACTGGGGAGTAGCTAGTGAAAACTACTATCAACTGATGCATATATAGAGAAAATAACTATCAACTGGGGAGTAGCTAGTGAAAACTACTATCAACTGATGCATATATAGAGAAAATAACTATCAACTGGGGAGTAGCTAGTAAAAACTACTATCAACTGATGCATATATAGAGAAAATAACTATCAACTGGGGAGTAGCTAGTAAAAACTACTATCAACTGATGCATATATAGAGAAAATAACTATCAACTGGGGAGTAGCTAGTGAAAACTACTATCAACTGATGCATATATAGAGAAAATAACTATCAACTGGGGAGTAGCTAGTGAAAACTACAGTAACTATCAACTGGGACGTAGCTAGTGAAAACTGCAATCAACTGGGGCGTAGCTAGCGAAAACTGCAATCAAACTGGGGTGTAGCTAGCAACAATGACATAGATACGTGCATAGTTTCAGTTGTATTAGTCAAAGAAAATTATTGCCAAAAGTTGATAAACAGAGGCAATATTTTGAGAGTCAAGAGGGTCCTTGACTTCATAGCTTAGACGTAATATTCAAAATGGCCTAGCTACGCCCCTTCTTATTATTAAGTTGTTGTAACAACCATAGTCTCAAGTTTACTTCTCTTTAAACTAAAACACTGGTTAGTATTTTTTATATTATGGTCTGCCTTACCATATATTCAAGAGACATTACATTCTCCCCTTTCCATAAAACAGTTATAACATTCCTCCCATCTTTGAACTGACCTGCACAGTGACTAGTTGTCCAGGCTGCAAGTTTTGTGGCAGTTCCACTGTGATTGTCTCCCTTCCCGTCAGACCTAGGGAGGTTGCATTCTCCCCCTCCTTGTACTGGAATGGTATAATACCCATCCCCACCAGGTTACTACGGTGGATTCTCTCGTAGCTCTCGGCAATCACTGCTTTAACACCCTGAGAAACAGAAAAACAGAGAAAATACATAATAAATCGTAAAATTGAGATGATTTATGAAAAAAGATAAGCATAAACTCACGCCCCAACTTCTTAAAATATCTTAATTGTAATCTGTTTAAGTATTATATTTCATTCAGCCAAATTTTTTAAGCTTGATTTTATAAAGGAAAACAAAGTTGATCATGACTGTCTTGAATTAAAGTTCCTTTAAAAGCCTAAAAATTCTTAAGGAGAAAAATACACTATTTAAACTTAAATGAAAATAGTGAGGTTTGCTTGCTCCTTTTAGAAGGGACATGAAAGGGGGTTTATCAAGCTCAGAGAGTTCATTAATTTGGTCATAATTATTTAATGAATAAAGAAATTTAATAGGCCTCTCGAAAGCTTGTCATTTAACTACTCCTTGATAGAAAATTTTTATTGACAAAAACAATAATTTTGTTCCAAAGTATATTGATTCTAACCAAAACAACCCTAATAATTAAACATTTAAATGATGACAACTTTAGTTTCATTGTTAACAAGAGCTGTCACAGAGACAGCGCGCTCGACTATTCCGCCGCTTTTCAGTGTAAGGATTGAAAAGTTTTGGCGAAACATGCATGGATCGCTGTTAGATTAGATTTCAATGCAATACATGATGTGCTGAGATATTAACATAAATGTGGTTACATGCAAAATTTTAACCAGAATTTTTAAGTGTAATAATAAAGGGCCATTATTTGCAAAATACAGTTATCTTACTTGGTTATTCAATTAGGTTGGGTGGTTGAATACCATTGTATAAAGTCTCAATGCAATACAACAAGTAGTTGCTGAGAGATTATCCATGTGTGCTAACATGCAAGACCTTAACCAGAATTTCTAAGTCTAATAATAAAGGGCAATTATTTTGCATTAAATGCAAACTAGAATTATCTAACTTGATTAATTTAGTAGGTTGGATGGTTGAGTACCATTGTATAAAGTCTCAATGCAATACCTCAAGTAGTTGCTGAGATATTAACTTATGTGTGCTTACACGCAAAACCTTAACCAGAATTTCTAAGTCGAATAATAAATGGCAATTATTTGCATTAAATGCAAACTAGAGTTATCTAACTTGGTAATTTAGTAGGTTGGATGGTTGAGTACCATTGTATCAAGTTTTTATGTAATACCTCAAGCAGTGGCTGAAATATTAACCTATGTGTGCTTGCACGCAAAACGTTAATCAAAATTTCTAAGTCAAATAATAAAGGCCTATTATTTGCATTAAATGCAAACTATAGTTATTTAACTTGATTAATTTAGTAGGTTGGATGGTTGAGTACCATTGTATCAAGTCTCAATGCAATACCTCAAGTAGTTGCCGAGATATTTACCTATGTGTGCTTGCACGCAAAACCTTACCCAAGGGGTGACGGCGACGCCGACGCTTGGGTGAGTAGTATAGCTCTCCTTATTCTTCGAATAGTCGAGCTAAAAATGCTGCCATTATTGTAACTGCTGTTTATATTTACATTCAAATCATCAAGAACATCTATATACCATAGTGTAATATACACATCACCCCCACTTTTCCACTCCTACACTTACCAGCATCCAGGGCCCCGTAGCAGCCCAGTCCCTGGAAGAATCTGACCCATATTCCTTCCCTGCCCCATCACGTCAAACTCCCTCCCCTTCCCCACCCCTACACTTACCAGCATCCAGCTCTTGGCGGCCCAGTCCCTGGAAGAACCTGACCCATATTCCTTCCCTGCCCTCCCCTCCCCCACTCCTACACTTACCAGCATCCAGGGCCCCTTGGCAGCCCAGTCCCTGGAAGAACCTGACCCATATTCCTTCCCTGCCAGAATAACAACCTGCTTTCCCTCAGACTTGTACCTTTCCGCAGCATCAAAAATGTCCATCTGAAAGAAACAGATAAAACATTTATTCCAATTTTAAGTTGATAGCTAAAAGGAGGACGAAAAAGACTATATTCTTCAATTTGTAAACTTGCTTGGCTTCTTTCTGCACAAGTAAAGAAATTTTCTTACTATTTTTTTTTCAAAACAAAGCATGATTGTAATGCACTTTTGCTCTGTTAAGGCAGTCAATTTTTACTCCCCAAAAATGGCTTTGAACAGTCAGTTTCAGCATTTCATAGGCAATCGTTCATTAATGAGCTGTTCTAGCAAGCTCAGTTTCAGCATTTCATAGGCAATCGTTCATTAATGAGCTGTTCTAGCAAGCTCAGTTTCAGCATTTCATAGGCAATCGTTCATTAATGAGCAGTTCTAGCAAGCTCAGTTTCAGCATTTCATAGGCAATCGTTCATTAATGAGCTGTTCTAGCAAGCTCAGTTTCAGCATTTCATAGGCAATCGTTCATTAATGAGCTGTTCTAGCAAGCTCAGTTTCAGCATTTCATAGGCAATCGTTCATTAATGAGCTGTTCTAGCAAGCTCAGTTTCAGCATTTCATAGGCAATCGTTCATTAATGAGCTGTTCTAGCAAGCTCAGTTTCAGCATTTCATAGGCAATCGTTCATTAATGAGCTGTTCTAGCAAGCTATCTTAAATAACATATTTGGATGCTTTGCAGGATTATGAGCCCACATCAAGTTCCACATGACACTTTAAAGAATATGCCCAATCTAATGCCTTTAAAACATAGAACTTGCCTCTTCATTAGCAGGCAGATAGAGCGTTCTTGCGCCTGGCTTGGCCAAAAACTTGTTCACGAGACGTATATTTGCAAAAGTGCCTCGTGCCATCACCGCATCATTCCCCCGTCTGGAACCGTACGAGTTGAACTCACGTGGGGTCAGGCTGGAAAAAGAATCAACGAAGTGAAAACATAATAGTTACATTATACATGTGAAAAATGTATATCAACTGTATGATTGTGATACTTTGCTATGTAATAACAACAAAAATTCAGAATAAGTTAGATATATATTTTTATAGAAGGCAAGAGTTCAAAAGTGAAGGCCAAGGCATTGGTGTCCTCAATGAATGGTGTAACTGAATATCAACATACTTTACGATTCTCAGAAAGGGCAGCGATAACTATCAATAAGCACCAAAACACATTACTACTTACCCTCTCCCTGCTAAGTATCGGGCTGCTGGGCTATTCCGGGCAATACTTCCAGCGGGCGAGATATGATCAGTGGTAACGGAGTCCGCGAAATTCAACAGAACGTATGCGTCTCGTATACCCTGGATCTTGGGAAGGTCTTTCGTCTGTATTAAATGAAGAAACACCTACAGTTAAAATACCACTCCCCTCTCACCTCATCAGGAAGACCAGGAGATTTCAACTGGCGGTTAATCTAAAACTGCCGTCATAGTTTGACAAAAAGGGTAGTTTTACATGTAAGGTCTACCACTTTAAAATGTTCGGAGGATTTTTCAACCCACAGTCTAACAAATTTTTGTACCCTGTGGACATCGCTAACTGTTAAGATATTCCAATTGTAGAGTTTCTGTCCAACTGGCCCATACTGTCCTCCTCCCCACCCCCTGTTTTTCCTCAACCACTACACCCTCTTGCTCACTCTCCCCCCTACTCCATCCTCACTGAACTCACTCACCATGGTTTGGAAGAAAGGGGGATCTTGAATGTAGGTGGACTTATCATCCCAGGGGTACAACATTCCTTCCGGAGCGTCCAGTTTATTCCAGCGTTCATTGCCTTTCTGAAGTGAGGAAACGGAACACTCAGTACAGTATTTCACATGTTATATTGTACTGTTAACATCTTTGTCAGATAAATGCAAGGCTTAAAGCAGCAATAGACCATACAGAAATCTCTAAATACACATAAGTCTACTACAATAGATGCAATGTTGTCCAGACATTACAGTATGAGACAAGGGTGTACAAACCACAGATTCTAAAAGCATAAAATTGAACATAATATCTACATTACATTTAAACAATAGATCTTCCAATTCTGTTGTGCATTACAATTAGGCAGGCCTGGTTTGCAATATTGAAATTTGTCACATAAAACAAAACCATTTTGTTCTTAACAAACTAAAAATGTTAAAGTTTAAATAACGGAGTCAAAATTAAAGGCATCATCAGGTCATAAAAAAGTAACAAAAACAGTGTATGCTATATTTACTTATACAATGTTTTAAATGGGATTTAGTTTCTGTATCTGATCCAAGTGATTGTTGGTTTGAGCCAACTTGAATGGGACCATGTAATGTATCATCAATTTTGTGAATGTTGGATGCCTAAAGTTTCTATATTATTTTGGTTTCTTTTAAAAGGTTATAATGATGTATTTCATTGGCTTAAAGATGTAGCGCTTAACCAATCAGAGCGCAAAATTGAAATAAACAATGACATCATAACCTTTTTGCAGTTCATACAGTATGAAAGTCAAGTTTACCTGAATTCTTGAGTAGACCTCATTGAACATGGAAGGAATGACAAACTCTTCTTCCACAGTCTGCCAATCAAAATAAGAGGTGAAATATTACAACAAATCATTGTAGAATAAAAACAAAAAACAATGCAAGTGGATACCAACACTGGTCTATTCTTAAAGGCAAGAAATACAGCAAGAGTTATTGGCCATGCTAAACTTGTGCGCATTGTCTCTGGCTACATGTGTAACAATTTTCATACGAGTCATGTGTGACAATGAGGTTAGCGAAATCAACAACAACCCAAAGGCTAATATCTAAATTTTCTTCTTCGAAAAAAAAACAAACACACACAAGAAAATAATTAGAATTATTTGTCAAGAAATAATCGTTTGCTCTTACACAAGGAATGTTGTTACTTTGACGCTAAATTAAATGTGTTTCCATCAGATTCTGTTCCATTCCCTTGAAGGCCAAATTTTCTGCAAATCAACAGCCCCATATAAAACACCTTTTTAAAATCTAAGTAAAATATTTTCATTTCCATTTGAAATATTCTACCATTGACAAAGAGTCTTACATGTATTTCTTCCCTGGAAGGCCAAATATCCCTCAAGAACACGGGTTTACCCTCTGCATTGGTTCCTGAAACAAATTAACAATATTAACAATTTTACCAATGTATATGTAGTTATAATATGCATTTGGTCATCATTTTTCTGAAAACTCTCAACATAATATTTTGATTAATTAAGCCAAAAGACACAATGCTCAAGAAATGACTTCAGTCATTAACAATGATTTTAATTTTGTTGAGTTGCTGCTGGTTGCCTGTTTTATCAATGTGTACAAAACAAATGACTTGAATACTTCAACATGTGCAAATTTGTTTACAGAAAATAACTTATTGGCAGTAAAAAAAACTTTCTTTATGGTTTGTCATAAGACAGCCTCTAGACCGATGAAAAGCGTTAAAATATACCAAGCATATAACAAAAGCTTTTAATTGCAGCATAAAAAAGTGTATCTTCCTTCAAATAATCATTATTTTAATAAACATATAATCTAAGGAAATCAAAATAAAATACCACTTAATTCAATGGAAAATGATACATTTTCAAAAATATTCTATCAACATCATATTATCACAGTTAACAAACACTACATATGTACTACAGACGAACCCCGTCAGCTCCATTTCCTTGTTGGCTAGAAATGGATGTAAAGCACCGATTTTTTAATACTAAAAGTAAGCATTTTAGCTTGGCTCAAATTCCCCAAGGCTCAAGGAATTTTCACCGGTCCCTGGGAGTTCAAGCTGACAGGGTTCGACTGTTTATTGACTTACCAAGTGGCTCGGATTCAAAATCTATGTCAACACGACCAGCAAGAGCGTACGCAATGACTAATGGGGGACTGGCCAAGTAATTTGCTCGCGTCAATGGATGAATACGTCCTTCGAAGTTCCGGTTACCAGATAATACACCACATGCTACAAGGTCGCCCTGTAGAAGATTCATAATGACCAGTGTTATTTCATGATATTGAAAAGATATGGAATATAACTGCTTCACAATGCATTGTGTGGGGACAGACAAATGTTATATTGGAATAAGTGGAGTAGGTTCATAGTTGATCATCTAAGAATTGTTTACATTTTCTGTGTTATTTTATGCTGTTTGATCACACGAGGGCACATGAGCAAATTCCATGAAGCACTAACGCTTCTCGAGACATTTGCAAGAGTGCCTTCCAGGGATCATACGGCATAAACACACACAAAAAATGTGATCAGTCCTTATAATTACATTCTAAATAGTTATGTATCACAATTTAAAGGGTAAAATCTTCTGCAGTTGAGTATTTATTGTTAAAGAGAGATAATCATCAACAACATGTTTGTATAAAAAAATAGCTGATATTTGTAACATTGTAGATCAAAGGTCAAATGATGTCCCACTCCTCCAATCAGATTGCAATTTTGAAATAAACACTAACGTCATAACCCCTTGCACACATAACATAAAAGTCAAATTTGTCTCTACAATTGACAAGGTAAATGTAAATATAGTTGTGTAAAACTTGAATATTCTATTCTATGCCCTTTAAGAGGTAAAATATACAGCATCATTTAATGCTTTTCAGTGTGCTAATGAAACAATTTTAAATATTCGTAAACCCAAGCTGAACACTTATATTCAACTCACAATTATTTTCATTACGGTAGATTGAATTTGCCCTTTTAGGTACGTGGTATCAGAGATTATTTAGGGAGTTTTTGGTACTGAGGGGTTGTAGATTTACAAGGTGCCTTTGTAAAGGGCTGTAAAAATACAAGGGGTCTTTGTAAGGGGCCTTTGAAGATGAAGTGTTTGGTATGCATACATATGAATTAATTTAGTATTTTAGATTTAAATAAAATTTAGAACAGTATCTGGTACTCACTACACCATCATTGATAACAGCCTACACAGTAAACAAAACCCCTTACCTTCTCAATGGCTTCACCAACAGGCTCGGGCAAGGGACCACTGTTGCCTATACATGTCATACATCCATACCCAACTATGTCAAACCTGCAAATATTGTTGAACGGTGTAATTTTTTGAAAAAAACAAAAAAAACAAAAACAATCTAACAAGAGATGTTTGTCAAACATTATGCCCCCCTGAGCGCCATGTTGTCAGGAATATTTGAACAGTTGAATGAAATATGCATGGACCAGTTTTAAGATTACGACCATTCAAAGTGTGAGGATAGTAGGTACAGCTTTTAATCATGTTCAGATGAAAACTGATATTTGCAAATAAACATGTATCCTCTAAGCAGTAGAGAATAAGTAAATATGACATAATTTTAAATGACCAATATCAGGTAATTTAATTACAAATATGAGTTGTGACCTTGACCTCAAAATCAATAATAGATGTCAACATCCCACATTTAACATTGGGCCCAAACCCCTCTAGGGTGGGAGTGGCCTAGTGGTAAAGTTGTCCACCTCCGACACTAGGTGTGGGCTTAGACTATAGTATCTGAGTGACCACTCAATTCCTAGTGAAAGACTAATTTTAATTTATAAATTCTGGAAATCATAATTCTATGTTTGGCAGAAGAGCTTGTAAATTATTATATATTTAACTTAACAAGTAACAAATATTAGCTCACCCAAGTTTCTCCAAAAATGGCGTCACTCCGCTTTCTCGCAGGTAGTATGTGACCACCCCACTTCCCGGTGAAAGACTAGTTTTAATGTATGGACTCACTCGTAGCCCTGCCTCTACAGCCTTCTTTGCAAGGAGACCTGAGAAAAACAAGGGGTGAATGTAAAAATGGACAAACTCACATCAAGAATAGAAGCAGATTTTGTTTAACTTTCAACCAGCTTAATAATTATACAAGACATAATAAAAACTAATTAAGAGATGTGAATATACTCTTACTTTTTAACCAAGGGGTATTAATTTCAGCCTAAGAGATATGCAACTCTTACAAACATGAATATTGAATAAACGTGCATACTAATTTTCATGAAAATAATCTTGAGCAGATTCGGGAATGGGGAAATCAAAGTTTGCACAAAGCTGACAAAGCAAGCACATAAGTATATAAAACAAGCCAAACTCACACTAATTACCACATAATCACTCAAAACTGGTATTTTGGACAGCATGAAAGCAAGAGGCGAAAAAATTTGAATAGTGAAAAACATCAGAATGAACACTCTCAAAACATCATAAAATAAATGCACATACCCGCTCCAAGCATGACTGTAGGATTACTGGTGTTGGTACAGCTGGTGATGGCCGCAATCACCACTGAACCATGACGCAGTGTATACTCCTGACCATCATAGACAAATGGCACGGTTGACGCTTGCTTGTCCGCAGGTATACCAAATCCCTTGAAAAAGTACATTATTCTTGTATCGAAAACAGGCATGCTGAATGGGCTGTAATTATGCAACATAGTGCTTAATAATTAATGGAAACACCCTGGTCATAGGAATGGCTACAATATTCAAGACAAATCATTCAGCTTCAATTCAAAAATTGTGATATGGTGAAATCATGAATATTTGCAAAAAAAAACACTTTCCAAAATTTAAAAATCTACAATATGTTTTACAAATTAAAGACAAATCAAAGCCAGCCCTGCCATTGGGACATACTCACTTTAAGGCAGCCCTGCCATTGGGACATACTCACTTTAAGGCAGCCCTGCCATTGGGACATACTCACTTTAAGGCAGCCCTGCCACTGAGACAAATATACTTTAAGTCAATCCTGTCATTGAGACTTTCTTTAATTTAAAGCCAGCCTTGTCATAAAGATTACTCATTACTCACTTTAAAGCCAGCTCTGGTATTGAGACATTCCCCGAAATCAGTCTTCATGTCGGTAACAGACACACGATCGTGTGGTCGTTTGGGACCGGAGCAACACGGCGTCACAGATGACAGATCAAGCTCAATCACCTGTAATAAAACAATTCACATGAAGCTCAAATCTGCATAAGGTTGCCCTTGGTGAATCTTGTTTATTAAAAGGATAGATTGAAACCAGGCCATGTGTATGATTGATTGTCCAGGGCTTCATCACAGTTTTATATTTTTTCATTGGTTGGTAATATTGAATATTTAAATCAGTGTGGTTCAACATCCTGTTAAATCTGATACTTAAAAAGTACCTTCCTTTTTTATTAGTTATGTTTCCCAACAAAATAAAACAACATCTTAAATAGTGTAGATATTTTCCTCCAATCTTAAATATAATTCCAGCAAGGGTCATGTGACTGGAAATTGTTATCTGTACCTAATGAGCACTGCAAGCAGACTATAACACTTGCTTGGTTTTAGTCCATCAAGGGGCATAACAAAAATATTAATTCGGAATAAAGTTCATGTAGGTACTGTCAAAGTTAACATGTGTACCAGATTTCATGGAAATATCTCTTTAACAGTTTTCAAGTTATAGCGAACAAGATTTTGCAACCATGACATCAAGACCGCTAATGACATCATCAAGATGTGTTGGGTGATTTCCTATTATGTGGAAATACCTCAATTCCACAAACAGACATGTTATAAACAATACTAACTAGTGAATGCCAACTCTTACCTCTGTTTTGTCAGTTGCACAAAGGCTGTAACAACTATTTAAGCCACAGTTTATGGCCTTGCTATATATTCTGGGAACCTGTGTGCCAAGTTTCATCTGAACATTTTGAGCAGTATTTTTGAGTTATGGCCATTATGATTTTTTTTGCACACCCTCAGCGCCAATGACAACAAGACCAAGGATATCCCAATACCCTTACAGACAAGTAAGTAAGACCATACCTGAGTGAACACGGGGTCCTGGGCTTCGTTGTTGTAGTTCCTGAACATCCCATTGGCTCTCAAGTATGCTTCTATTTGGGCAATCTTGCTTTCGTCACGCCCTGAAATATCATGTTTTGCATAGATAGTCATTCTGTTTTTCTATAGACTTGTACGTTGATTTGAAAGTTACAAGACATACAGCTATAGCCTCTATAACAAGGCTTCATACAGCAAATATCCTATCATTTCTTAAAACTGACAAGTTTCATTATGATTATTGTAAAATGCTTATGGCATGTATTTTTTCATACTTATATTTTTTATATAATGAACAATGTTCACATAAACATTCTTAATTCAGTAAATGTATGAACAGAAGTGATGAAATCTAAAATGATAAAGAAACTGCTTGTTTTATATCTAATGTCTTATTCTGACTTCAGAATATAGACAGTTTAAAATACTAACGGACCTGTCTGCCGTAAATACTGCAAGCTTTTCTCGTCCACGGGAAAGAATCCAACTGTTGCACCGTATTCCGGGCACATGTTGGAGATGGTTGCTCGATCGGCAATAGACAATGCTGAGACTCCAGGGCCGAAAAACTCCACAAACTTGCCGACCACACCCACTGACCTTAAATGCTGAAATAAAAAAGACTTATATCAATAATAAAATCAAAAAGGTAGATGTTAAAGCTTTTTAATAAATTATTTCAAACAAATTGTGCCCTCTTTGTTAAAAAGCTTCCAAAGCAGGTGTCGATGCTAATCTGATGCATTGTGGGTGTTTTTTTTAATCAACACAAGGCATAACTTAAACAATATTTGAGCCACTAGATATGTGCTTACTCAGTAATACTAACAGACTGGATACTGGTGAAATGCCCTGTTATTGTTATTCTATGACCATACAAGAACAGTGCAATTGGAAACCCAAACCATTTTTCATTTTTGTCCATTTTTCTCAGTTTGTTAAGGGCTCTACAAATACTTCTGCCACAGTGAGATATCTTTCATAAAGGTGTAATTTGTCATTTTGTCATATGGATAAAGTTTATTCAGGGACTTCCAAGTAATGTATTAAACTGAGCGATACAAAACTTCAACACAAACAAAATCCTATGATAAAAACCTCACTTTATTCTTCCGAAGCAAACAAGCTAAACAAAATCGCTGAAATATTGCCCACTTACAGCTGTTAATGGTTGCATTAAAGTTGGCAAACAAATGTTGAGTATTAAAATATTATATCATGATTGACTAGTAAGGCTTGGTGCTATGTGTATTCAACACTTGATTGATTGTCTAACCTTAGTAATAGTAAGGACGATGTCTGTGGATGTTGTTAGAGGGTGTGGAACGCTGGTCAGCTTGTACCCGACCACTTCTGGTAGCACCATTGAAATGGACTGACCCAACATGACCGCCTCCGCTTCAATACCCCCTACACCTGGAACAGTTCAGATATACATTTGGAAATGGACTCAACCTACAATCTGTGTCTATACACTCTATACATGATAAATGTGATTGGAACGTCCCATTTAACTTACAACTTCAATTTCACCCTCAGTTCAGCCAAAATCATCCCAAAGTAATGCAATGTATCTTTGTTCCAATCACCATTTTGTTATTGTTTTTACAGGTTCTCACAAGTAAAAGTAGACCCAAGTGTCATTTTCCTGCAGATAAGAACTGCTAATCTAAATCTGTACAAAATTGTTCAAACATTACCCTAGCTGACAATTCCGAGACCATCTTTTATTGTTGCATAGAAGTTGTCCTGACACATCATATACATGGAACTGATCATTAAAATTTGCCAAGATCTGACTGTCATACAGTTTCATTTTAAAGGGCACAGTATAGGTTGATTCAAAATTGTTTTATAAACAAGCCCTACATTGAGACATGTATATTTACATAATTTTGTTAACTTATTTGACTTTAATGATCAAAATAATACAAAAAAAACATATGATTTGTAAAATATTAGCCTTCATAAATTTATGTTTTTTTTAATTAACAGCTACATGGCCACAATTCCTCAGTTAAAACAGCACCAAAATAAAGCTGATTCTTTTTTATCTATACAAAAATCATAATTTATTTATTTTTTAACATTAAACATGAGGGTAACATAATAATGCATTCAAATAAAAAAAAAAAAAAAATTGCATCAACCTCATATTTGCCCCTTTAAATAAGACTACGGAAAACTTTATCTGCTGGTAACACTCACCCCATCCCACTATTCCAAGGCCGTTGATCATAGTGGTATGGGAGTCTGTCCCTACAAGGGAGTCAGGGTATAGAAGTCCGCCCTCGGAAAACACAACGCGGGCAAGGTACTCCAGGTTCACCTGGTGCACAATGCCTGACCCGGGTGGAACTATCAACATGTTCTTCAAGGCTTTTGCTCCCCACTGGAAAAGAAAAGTTGTGTATTTGGTAGCGGTATTTTTTTAAATAATGTTTTAGTTTTGGGTAAATAGCAATTTCTTTTTCTTTAAGCTCATTTTTGATGAAAGCTGACAGCTGATAGAATCACTCTCGAGTCCGTTACCTGGGTAGAAAGCAATACTAGTGTGTGTGTTTTTTGAGAGACTATTATAAAGTTCTCCTCATGGTGACAACCTCTTACCTCTTGGTCAAAAGATGGGCATACACCCTCTCTTACCATGGTTAGTTTCAAGGCCAGTAACCTCTTGTGTGGGAGGCGGACAACTACACCACTAGACCACTATCACCCTGTTTGAGTTCAAGCAAGCAACCTCTTGAATGGGAGGCTGACAACAATACAACTTGGCCACTCTCACCTGACAGGGTTTAAATCCACAACCTATTGGGTAAGAGCAACCTCTTGATAAGAGGCGAATACCTGTACCACTTGGCCACTCTCACCCTAGTAGGGATTAAATCCACAACCTCTTGGGTGAAAGGCGGATGCCTGTACCACTTGTCCACTTTTTACTTGACAGGGATCGAATCCACAACCTCTTGGATTAGAGGCAGACACCTCTACCACCTGACCACTGTCAATCTCTTACATTAGAACATATAATCATGCATACTAACCTTCAAAAACACAAATCGTTCCTTATTTCTTTCAAACTCCAGCATCTGGTTTTTCTCCAGGGAATCAGCACTGAAAATTAGAACAAGTAGAGAAATGAGAGATAGGTAGGGTGAGAAAAAGCTTGTCTGACATGTTCAGTTGGACAAGGGGGATAACTGCAGAAGTTTTTGAACCCAAAGTTTCATATCAATATCTTGAATGGTTTGTTTTTAATTATTGTCAAGTCTTTTGGCGCAACAACAACACAAAGGCTATGACAAAGTGCTGGTTTTCTTTAGAAAAACAAATGACCTACCCATAAACCCCTATTACACAAAAATGCTTTCTGATTTCACATTCATTATATAACTAAACGTAGTGGCCTAGGGCCTTGATCAGCAGTTCAACACAATGTGGGTAAGAAAAGACGTTGATATAATTCACTTAATTAGCTCTAATAAGCTTTGAACATTAAAAATAACTAATTTAGCGCATATAAGCTATGCACATTGAAATAATTAACAAACTTAAAACATCAAAATAATTAACTGATTTAGCTCATATAAGCTTAAAGCATTAAAAATAAATGAGGTAGTGCATATAAGCTAAACACATTGAAATGATTTAAATAACTAACTTTAAGCTTAAAGATAATAAACTAATTGATTAGTTTAGCTAAAAAAGCTTACGTCAAAATAACTTTAAGCTTAAAGATAATAAACTAATTGATTAGTTTAGCTAAAAAAGCTTACGTCAAAATAACATTCACAGTCCAGAGATATTTATGTTTAACAAATTATTGGCCTACAGACTTTCATCTGTTATCATGATAGTATAATATGCTTTAAGCAAAATGCCATCAAAAAAAAAAAAATCAAAACATTTGGTTTAGCTGGAAAGAAAGATGAACACAAAGCCGAATCTGAAAAATAACAGTTACAAGGGACATAGGGGGTCGGGTCATCTTGACTTCTCAATGAGAGAAGCAGTAGCACAATATATTGTAACATCAAGAATGTCAGTTAGAGGTTTAGCAAGTGTTACCAATCAGGCTGAAAGTTTGACTTGCAAAATTAAAGACTTTGTAAATAAATAAAGTTGTATGTTTTGAAACAGACATTACAACTAGTAGTACTCAGAAATATTGACTTGTAAAAGCAGTCACATGATATGAATGTTGTTAACATGGCCCACTATGTATTAATGTAAGAATCAAAACCTATCCCAGATAAAGTGATTTTCACTCTTCCATGTACATTGAACAGTTAAACTTTTGCTCGTTTTTTTTATAAAAGTAATGAGTACATAATTCTGAAATTAATGCTGGGATCAGCAAAATGAATATTTCCAAGTTACATATAATGTGAATATGTGCACACAAAAATTCCATATTAGATTTTTTTAAAAGATAGGAAAAAAATATTTGAACCTGTTGCAGTTACATTTCAATACAGTACAAGACAAAGCAAGTGCCCATCAAACAACAAATGTGTGGAGAGCTTGTTTTTAATCAAAAATATGATTTTGTCAGTCCAGAAAGTGATTTTTAATTTTTGAATTAAAACATTTTTAATTTGGAACATGGAGTAACATTTTAACTGAAAATCTTGATCTTACGATATTTTTGTTGTTGATTTTTTTTTGTATTTTAGATTATAATTGATTGGCTCTGTAATCCAATAGATTCTAAATACAAAAGAAGTTCTTGGTAAAATGCAAATAATGTTCTCAAAATACAAAACATGCAATTCTCACAAAACTTTCAATGATTTCATTCAAAGTCTTAACCACTTTAGAATATCAAATTCAAAATATTTGCAACTTTAGAATACCAAATTCAAAATCTTTGAAAATCAAATTCAAAATATTTGCAACTTTAGAATACCAAATTCAGAATTTTGAAAATCAAATTCAAAATATTTGCAACTGTAGAATATCAAATTCAAAATATTTGACAATTTTGAAAATCAAATTCAAAATCTTTGTAACTTTAGAAAACCAAATTCAAAATCTTTGTAACTTTAGAAAACCAATTTCAAAATCTTTGTAACTTTAGAAAACCAAATTCAAAATCTTTGTAACTTTAGAACATCACATTCAAAACTTTGTAACTTTAAAACATCACATTCAAATATTTGTAACTTTAGACTACCATATTCAAAATCGTAGAAACTTAAGATTACCAAACCTGAAGTCTTTACAACTTAATTAAACCAAACCTGAAAATTTTACAACTGAATAATACCAAATGCAAAATGTGTGCATTTTATGAATAGTAAATGAAAAATCTTTGTAGTTTTTATGACATAATGTTTTTTACGAAAGTACCAACCCTGTAGTAATATGGCCATGAAATGGACACACTTTATCTGAGATTGGTCCTTGACCTTGGCATTTTTCACAACTTGGTGTAGGTTGACCTTTCACCTTCAAGGAACTAGTAGCAGGTGACCTTTTACATGAAACTTTACCTCCTCCTGGGTTGGGAGTATTAAGTAAAATGCTGAAAACAAAAAAGGCAATTTGTCTTTGATTTAGGCCTGACAAAAGCATTGCTTGTTTCCATAACCTTTTAAATAATGGGTTTTTTTTTCATGAATAATGTGGTACACGTATATAAGGTCATTTGCTCTATAACTCCCATTATAAGACTGTAAAAATTCTGACTGCTTATCAAAATGAGCAGTAATAGAAGTAAGAGAAAAACTAATTCAACAAGAGATGTTTGTCAAACATTATGCCCCCCCCCCCCCCCCCCAGCGCCATGTTGTCAGGTTTATTTGGACAATTGAATGAAATTTGCATGGACCGAAAAGACAGCTGGTTTGTCATTGACATTGGATGCCTTTGAGGCAGTTTTAAGATAATGACCATTCAAAGTGTGAGGATATTAGGTACAGTTTTTAATCATGTTCAAATGATGAATGATATTTGCAGATAAAAATGTATTCTCTTCGCAGCAAGGAATAAGTAAATATGACGAAATTCTAATGATGAATATGAGTTATGATCGTGACCTTTGACCTCAAAATCCATAGGAGTCAACTGGTCACCCAAAACCTAAATGTCAAGAATGAAGGTCGTGGGTGCAGGCATTGTCAAGTTATCACACAGACAAGCTTTTTGCGTTCAAGGTCACTGTGACCTTGACCTTTGACCCGATGACCCCTAAAATCAAAAGGGGTCATCTACAGGTCAGGCCCAAACCCCAAGTCAAGTTTGAGGGCCATGGGTGCAGGCATTGTTGAGTTTGAAGAACATTATTGCATTCAAGGTCACTGTGAACTTGACCTTTGACCCGATGACTCCTTAAATCAATAGGGGTCATCTACTGGTCAGGCCCAGCCTTCATGTCAAGTTTGATGATCATAGTTCCAGGCATTGTTGAGATATTGTCGGGAGATTTGTTAACTTTTCGCATTAAAGGTCACTGTGACCTTGAACTTTGGCCCAATGACCCCCAAAATCAAAAGGGGTCATCTACTAGTCAGGGCCAACCTTCATGTCAAGTTTGATGACCATAGGTCAATGAATAGTTAAGTTTGCCTTCAAGGTCACTGTGACCTTGACCTTTGGCCCGATGACCCCCAAAATTATTAGGGGTCATCTACTGGTCAAGCCAAACCTCCAAGTCAAGTTTGAGGGCCATGGGTGCAGGCATTGATAAGTTATCACTCGGACAACTCTTTATCATTCACGGTCACTGTGACCTTGACCTTTGACCTAATGATCCCTAAAATCAATAGGGGTCATCTACTGGTCAGGCCCAGCCTCCATGTCAAGTTTGATGACCATTGATCAAGGTATTGTTGAGGGATCGCTTGGACAAGCTTTAAATTCCCTTTTACCATAAAAGGTCACTGTGACCTTGACCTTTGACCTGATAACCCCTATAATCAATAGGGGTCATCTACTGGTCATGCCCAACCTTCATGTCAAGTTTGGTGACCATACATCCAGGAATTAAGTAATCACTTGGACAAGCTTTGGTCTACTGACCGACCTACGGAACGACCGAAATGTGCAAAGCAATATACCCCTCTTCTTTGAAGGGGAGCATAATAAGAATTTGGTATGTGGGTTAAATAAACAGAAACAAACAATGACTTTTCTTGGCCTTATGTAATTCACACAGTACAACTCATGTAAAGATGACTACATGCAAAGACAATTGACCGTCTTACCACCTACACAACTGAAGATGTAACCTTGTACATGTTGACCATCTTGTAAACATATGCCATCCACGTTTTAAATAAAGCCATTACTACTCTTTTTATGAACGGAGACAAGGTGGAAAGGATGATGATGATGATGATGACGATGACGATGTTGATGATGATTATAACAATGATGACGACGACAATGACGATGATGATGTTGATGACATGGTTGATGAAGATAATAATATGATAATAATAATATGAAAATAAAGACGAAGATGATAATGTTGACAATGATGATGGCGATGAGGATGGGGTGGATTGGAAAAGGTTCTAAGTGACATTAAATAAAGAAGCAGATATAACCTTTTTGCTTTCACCCCTCGAATTATGGCATTACCAATAACTAACCTTTTTTCTTAAAAAGTAACTATGTAAGATGTCTGTTACATTTATTCATATATATATATTGAGAGAGAGAGAACACGGATTATAATGAAATTGATATGATTATAACTTCTGGCTCTAGAGTACATATTTGGATGTATACATGGGGAATGTACTTAAAAACAAAAACATGTCTTCTTCTAGCATATTCATTATTTTCAACACTTAAAATGTTATATATACCAAGAATCAGTTGGACAAAGATATCTTCTAGACTGTACAGATTTCTATTGTCTTGTTTACGACAGTCTATATAAAATTAATGATCAAATGATAAAGATAAAAAAAAGGAAATAAGTTATGAGAAATAATACAAAGAAATATTCTTAAAAAATATATCAGGGAAATTCATTTCAATATTGTATAAATTCAAGGACTACCCTTCACATCCAGGGGAATTTATATCAATCTTTAATATCAAGGTCTACAAATCTGCTAGAAAAATCCACTATAATAGATTGATCTATTACAAGATTTAAGGAGGAGACGTAGTCTATCATAGGACCTTAGTTCTACAAATCTACATAATCAAAGACCACAACTTACCTCCTAGAAAAATCTACTTGAATAGATACCTCTATAACAAGATTTGAGGGTGGACAGAGTTTATTGTGGGACTTATTTCTACAAATGTACAAAATAAAGGACCACATCTCACCTCCTAGAAATATTCACTTGAATGGATTGGTCCATTACAAGATTTGAGGAGGAGATGGAGTTTATCGTGGGACATCATTTCTACAAATCTACAAAATCAAGGACCACAACTCACCTCCTAGAAACATCCACTTGAATGGAATGGTCTATTACAAGATCCGCGGGGCAGACAGGGTTGATTTTCTCTGGATCTCCCCCTAAACGCTGTACTGCATCCCTCATGGCGGCAAAGTCCACAACTGCAGGTACTCCACTATAAAGGAAATTTGATACAATAAACAGAAACAATACATGTAGAAACATATTGTTATAGAAACAGGTAAATAAATGTAGAAACATATTGTTATAGAAACAGGTAAATAAATGTAGAAACATTGTTATAGAAACAGGTCACCATGAATAGGGACAAGTCTTCATCTTTCTAGTATAATTCTCTAACAAAAAACAGCCAAGTCAAGCAGAATAAAATCATCCTTGAATCCAGGAAATGCACAAGTTATTAAGACAAAAACATAACAATAAGGCCAGACCAAATTGATAAATGTTTATTCATCAGACTATCAAGACCTGACCCTGGTATTGTGTTGAAAAATCAGAAGTATTTAATAATTCCTATTTTTTCAACAAAACACTCAAATAAAAACTTTCAATCAAAATGATCATCATATTTTGATATATTTCATGCCAAACTTTGTTTCTTGTGAAACCATGGTGGTTCAAATGATGCAAAACTTGTCATTATAGTTCTATGTCTCCAATGATTTCACAGAGACTCCAACTGTCCAACAGATATATAAAATGCCTGTTTGAGTACAATATTTCATGGGAGTATTTCCTTAAAACTACACTTATTATTAATGGGAAAATAAAGTTATAACTGTTGACCTCTTTCATTCTAAGTTGTTAAAATGATACATCATACGGTCCTATTTATAAACTAAATGAAATAATTTTACTTTTATGTAACTTGCCGAACAGTTTTGGCCAAAATCAGTGAAAAGATAAAATAATCAAATAATGTTTGTTTTTCAGACAGTATAATTTTACTCTTGATAGATGCACAAAAGAAAGGTATTAATTTTAATGCAGTTTAACTTAAATGATTATTGGCCAAAACAAAACATATGATTTGTGTACAGATAAAAAATATAAGCAATATTTTGGAGCTTTTCACCTGGGCAATTCATGGCTATGAAGCTATTAACTGAAAGTATGCTGATTCTTTTAATTTAGTTGTGTGTAACCTTCGCTATTCGGCACAGTTTTTTGGAGTTTCTGGTAAATTATACCACGAGGCTTTTGGTTTCCTTTCTACCGTAAATTCAGGTCCTGTTTGGCCTTAGATGCTTGGACGTTCACAACAATGTATGTATTTTAAACTCCCTGACTGTTGTTATAAATGTCTTGCTTAATTCGTCTTGATATTTTTTATAATCGTCATTTTTCTGTCGAAAGCATTCGTACTCAAAACTTTCGTATCATTAGAAAAATGTTTATTTGTTAGATTTAATCTCTTTAGTGATATGGATTGTACTTAAGACGTTATATCTTCATTGAGATGTTAAGTATACATTTATCATGAAAGGCAAAACTATATGTAATTTAATGTTGACATTCTAGTGATACATTCTATTTGTATATTTACAGTTTTTACCACGCACACACACAAACGTACATGTGTTCACCAAGACTGGAATAAACGAAGTTAATCCACCTCTCGTTTTATATTTTCCACCTTGGGAAATGGTTAATACTTGCTGCGAGTATATTCAGCATATATATGAGGCAGTACAGTAAAAAATTGTTTTTCTACACGTCATCTAAACGAGCAAGATTTGTCATCCGTTCTGTTCATGACGGAAAAGCGATCAAGAAAATTGACTGCCAAAGCTATGGCTAACTACGAGGAAAGAATACAGATACTTGAGTCAAGACTTAAAAATGAGTGGGACCCTCTTACTAGAATATTTGAAGAAAGTGATAAGTTGGGTTCTGAATGTGATAAAATACAAGTTAAAACTATCAAAACCAAAGTAATTGAACAATTTAGTAAATTTGATGCCGTCGCAACAGAATTTCAGAGATTCTTGAACCAACTGAGAACACCAGAGAGTGAAGTATTGTTAAAAACTGTTATAGAAACAGCGTCAAATAATAGACAAGTGACCAATGATTTTCTTGATAAATTAAGGACACTGAAGTACGAAACCTCATCAGTTGGATCAAGAAGTCGTGTATCAACCAAGTCTAGTCATCTTAGATTACAGGTTGCCAAAACCAAAGTTGCCTTTGCAGAACAAGCAGCAGAGCTAGAGAGATAGAAAGCTCAACCTGAGGAGCAAGAAAAAATTCGCGCTGCAGGCGCTTTACGCCAAAAAGTAAATCTCGATATTGACATTAAACTTCTTGAAGATAAGAAAGAGGTGGCTTTGGCAGAAGCTGACTTTGAAGATGACATTACAGAGTTTGATGGTTTACCTAGTTCAGATCCGCAAGTGAGAACAGCTGAGTTTGTTCAGCAGTCTATAAAACAACCACTAGATGCGTTAGCACGTGAATTTGTACCCCCACCCGAAAAACATTCTCCATCTACAAGTGACTTTACAAAGTTCTTACTGAAGAAAGATATACTAACATCCAGACTTTCTCAATTTAATGAACAACCAGAGACATATCCATCATGGAAATGTACATTCAAGGCTGTGTGTACAGACATAGGTGCTTCTCCAGAAGAAGAAATAGATCTGATGATCAAATGGCTTGGCTATTCTTCAAAGAAACAAGCAGTCTCTTTGAAAGCAGCTTATATAAACAACCCAGTTGATGGTCTTCAAAAAATATGGAGCCGGATGGATGAACGATTTGGATCGCCAGAGAGTATCTATCATGCAACAATGAAAAAGTTGGAACAGTTTCCGAAAATAACAACAAAAGATCCCTCGAAATTATATGAACTGTCAGACATTCTTTCTGAAATTGAGGGACTAAAAGAAGACCCAAAATACTCTTCAACATTGTCTTACTTTGATTCTGCTGTAGGGGTTAACCCAATCATATGTAAGTTACCGCACAACCTTCAAGAAAAGTGGACTGGACGTGCTACTGACTACAAGAGGAAACACAGTGTGCCATTTCCTCCATTCCAAATTTGTGCCCAGTTTGTACACGACCAAAGTCAAATACGTAACGACCCAAGTTTCAACTATGATGCTCAGAAGAGTACGACCTCCAATGTGAACGAGAGGAAAATCTTTGTTTCTACAAGAAAAACCACCGTTGAAGTGAGATGTCCAATTCATAAAACAAATCACTCTTTAGAGAATTGTAGAGTATTTAAATGTAAATCTTTCCAAGAGAAAAGAAATGTGCTAAGAGAGAATAAGTTGTGTTTTAAGTGTTTGTCTGATAAGCATATGGCTCGTGATTGCCAGAGCCAAATAAAATGTAGTGTTTGTTCAAGTAGATATCATTGTGGGGCTATGCATACAGCAACGTCAGATAGCTACAAGAGGACTCCAGATTCACAAGGAACAGCCATCCATCATGGTGGGGAGGAAGACAGCGGAAGAACAACTGTTGTTAGTTCTTGTACAGAGATTTGTGACAATGACTCTGGAAAATCATGTGCTAAAATTGTTTTAGTAAATATGTACACTGTTGAAAATCCTAGCAATGTCATAAAATGTTATGCTATTTTAGATGAACAGAGCAATAGGTCTTTGGTGAAACCAGAACTCTTTTCTTTGTTAGGTATCAGAAGTAAAAGTCATGAATATATGCTTAAATCATGTGGAGGTACTGTCATGGCCTTAGGTCGTCGGGCTGACCACTGTGTGGTTGAGTCGCTAGATGGAACTGTACGTTACAATTTGCCTTCACTGATTGAATGTTCAGAAATTCCAAGTGATAAGACTGAGATTTGTACACCAAAGCATGCACGTTACCATAAGCATTTATGTAATATTGCTGATTGTTTACCTGAATTTGACCAGAATGCTAACATTCTCTTGCTGATAGGTAGAGACGTGACTGAGGCTCATCATGTTATTGATCAGGTTGTTGGTCCTCCGGGGGCACCATTTGCACAATGTGTGGGTCTGGGATGGGTTGTTATTGGGGAGTTGTGCTTAGGACAGATTCATGCCCAAGATATTGTCAATGTTAACAAGACTTACATTCTCAATGATGGTCGAACTTCCTTGTTTAAAGCATGTGATTGTTTCTCGGCTTCTGTCCAAGATCCCATCTTTGTCAAAACCCCAAATGATGACAAGATATCTCTGTCAGTTGATGATAGAGAGTTCCTTCGTGTTATGGATAGTCAGTTTCAGAAAAGTCCTGATGGTAGTTGGGTTGCACCCCTTCCTTTGCGTCCTTTGCGTCCACGGCTACCTAATAACAGGGGGCAAGCACTCAAACGAGCCAACACTCTTTCCAAGAGCCTTGAGAAAAATCTTATTAAGAAAGAGCATTTCTTTGATTTCATGGGCAAATTACTCAGCAATGGTCATGCAGAGAGAGCACCAGTTTTGAGTCCAACTGAAGAATGTTGGTATTTGCCTATTTTCGGAGTGTACCATCCCAGAAAACCTGGTCAGGTTCGAGTTGTGTTTGACTCCTCGGTAGTGTTTGAAGGTTTGTCTTTAAACTCGGTTCTTTTGCAAGGTCCTGACTTTGTAAATAACTTGCAAGGGGTGTTGATGCGTTTCAGAAAGGACAAAGTTGCTGTGATTGGGGATATTGAGCAAATGTTCTACTCTTTCAGTGTTCACCAGAAAGACAGAAATCTTCTGCGGTTTCTATGGTACAAAGATAACAACCCTTTAAACCCCTTAGTTGAGTATCGCATGTGTAAGCATGTTTTTGGAAATAGTCCTTCACCTGCTATAGCGACATACGGTCTCCGCAAGTCAGTGGAGAAATCTGATCAAGATGTTCAAAGCTTTGTGTCTCAGGATTTCTACGTTGATGATGGTCTGACGTCAAAGTCCACAGTAGAGGGCGCTGTAGATTTACTCTTGAGAACTCAGTCAGATTTGAGCAAAAGTAGGTTACGCCTTCACAAGATTGCTTCCAATGTTCCTGAAGTCATGAAAAGTTTTCCACCAGAAGATTTGTCAAAAGACTTGAAAGATTTAGATCTTGACCGGGAGGATTTGCCTAGTCAGCGTAGTTTAGGTATTGTCTGGAACATCAGTTTAGATAAATTTGTTTTCAAAGCTGATCTGTTGGTTCAACCCGTCACAAAGAGAGGTATATTGTCCACAATCAATAGCATTTTTGACCCTCTAGGTTTCCTGGCCCCTGTTGTACTTGATGGAAGGTTAATTCTTAGAGAGTTGATGTCTAGTAAGGTAGACTGGGATGACTGTGTGCCAGAGGATATTGCAGTGAAATGGGAAAGATGGAGACAAAGACTTCATGATTTGGAGATCCTCAACATCTCGAGGAGTTATTTCGATGCTTCACTTAGCCAGATGGATAGGGTAGAAATGCATCTATTTTCAGATGCATCTGTTAATGGCATTTCTGCTGTTGTTTACGTGCAAGGGTACACTACAAAGGGAGAGAAACACGTCGGGTTTGTTGTTGGGAAGAGCAAACTTGCACCCGAGAAAGGTCATACTATTCCTAGGTTAGAGCTATGTGGAGCTGTTTTAGCCGTTGAATTGTTTCAATGTGTGTCAGACAATTTAGGAGTACAATTTGATGAAGTAAAGTTCTATTCTGATAGCAAAGTTGTTCTTGGCTACATTTGTAACCGGTCTAAGAGGTTCTATACTTATGTTAGCAACAGGGTCCAGAAGATCATTAATGTAAGCAAGCCTGAGCAATGGAACTTTGTTCGATCTGAAAAGAACCCAGCTGACATTGGAAGTAGAGGAGCAAGTGTCACACAATTGAGTGAAAGTTCTTGGTTAACTGGTCCTCAGTTTTTGTTGCATGAGACTGTTTCAAACTTGGAGCACTTTCCTCTTGTGAGCCCTGAGCAAGACCAAGAAGTGCGCAAAGAGGTCTTAGTAAGAGCGACTAATGTCGTAGATCAGAAATCTAGCAGTAGCATGTTTTAACGGTTCTCGACTTGGCAAAGTTTGATCCGTGCAGTGTCAAATCTTAGGCATATAGCAGTATCTTATCACAAGAACTTGCCATGTAAAGGTTGGCATATCTGTTCAGACTCAAAAGATGTGGCTTGTCAACAAGGGGCAAGGTTTTGGGTTCTGCAAACTGTTCAGCGTGAGGTGTTTGCTAAGGAGGTAAAGCTTCTTTCAGAGAACCAGAGGCTCAATAAAGACAGTAATCTTCTGTCTCTTGACCCAGTATTGCATAGTGATGGTTTGTTACATGTTGGGGGACGTCTTGGCAGGAGTGAACTGCCTACAGCAGAGAAACATCCCATTATCTTACCTCGGAAGCATCCAGTGTCACTTCTGTTGGTACGACATTACCATATCTCTGTTTTTCATCAGGGTAGACTCTTTACTGAGGGGGCTTTGAGATCTGCTGGATTTTGGGTTGTTGGAGCTAAACGTTTAGTAGCCAGTGTTATTCACAACTGTGTGGTTTGCAAAAAGCTTAGAGGTCATTTTGCCACTCAGAAAATGTCAGACTTACCCATTGATAGATTAGAACAGGCTTCCCCATTTAGTCATGTTGGAGTAGATGTCTTCGGCCCTTGGGAAATTGTCACAAGGCGAACCAGAGGGGGACAGGCAGCCTCAAAACGTTGGGCTGTATTGTTTACATGTTTAACCATAAGAGCTGTTCACATAGAAGTCATTGAAGATATGTCTTCTTCTGCATTCACAAATGCCCTGCGGAGATTTGTATCTGTACGTGGTAAAGTCAAAGTTTTCCGTTCCGATAGGGGCACTAACTTTGTTGGTGCTATTGATAACATTCAAGCAGATGCAATAAATGTTGAAGATGAGCCTACTCAGAGCTTCTTGCGAAAGTCAGGGACAATTTGGATGTTTAACAGTCCCCATAGTTCTCATATGGGAGGGGCATGGGAGAGATTGATTGGTGTTGCTCGTAGAGTATTGGAAGCTATGATGTTAAATGTGAAAACATTGACTCATGACGTGCTTACTACATTGATGGCAGAGGTGTCGGCCATTATCAATTCCCGCCCAATTGTTCCTGTGTCCAGTGATTCAGATGTACCAGATGTACTGAGTCCTTCTGCTTTGTTAACCCAAAAGTTGGAGTGTGATCAACCGCCACTTGGCACTATTGACATTAAGGACTTGTATCGAGCTGGATGGAAACAAGTTCAGTATTTGGCTAGTCAGTTTTGGCTTCGATGGAGGCGAGAATATCTGCAAACATTACAGGAAAGGCGCAAGTGGAATCAGGAGCAAACTCAGTTGAAAATTGGTGATGTTGTTTTGTTAAAAGATGTTGAGGTTGCTCGCCACTGTTGGCCTATGGGTAGAGTCACACGGGTTTTCCCAAGTGTGGATGGTAGAATTCGCAAGGTCGAGGTTTGTGTTATTAGGGAAGGCAGCAAGGTATTTTATACCAGACCAGTTGTTGATATGGTGCACTTGGTAGGAAGTTAAGATTCCAGTATTTCCTCAGGATTTAGATAGTCTTATCTAATTTACAGTGAACTGTCAGTTTTGTTTTGTTGTAATTATTTGCAACATCTCTTAGATTTTGGTTGTCTGTGTGAATACAGCATTAAGAAATGCTTTAAGATGTTAAAGAATAATTTGGTAAAATACTGGCAGTCTTAAGTAAATTTCAATGTTTATATAGTTAACATATATAGATTATTCTAAATGTTTCTCTAAGAGCCTAACAGTCCAGTCCTTTTTTAAGTAATTGCATTCAACTTATTAGGAATTCATTATAGAATGTGTTATTCATCATTATTCATTTTTCATTTTGACTGTTATACTTTTATAAGACGTCATTATTGCCTGTTAAACGTTTATTGGAGCATTTTCTACATTGTACTCCCATTCCTGAAGGGCGTACATTGCAGAAAATGTATCAGTCATTAAAATGAAGTGATCTTGTTAAGAATTATGTCAAATATGATGATTTTTTATGTGAATAGTGTTATTTGATAATAACAGGTGGGGAGTATGCTGATTCTTTTAATTTAGTTGTGTGTAACCTTCGCTATTCGGCACAGTTTTTTGGAGTTTCTGGTAAATTATACCACGAGGCTTTTGGTTTCCTTTCTACCGTAAATTCAGGTCCTGTTTGGCCTTAGATGCTTGGACGTTCACAACAATGTATGTATTTTAAACTCCCTGACTGTTGTTATAAATGTCTTGCTTAATTCGTCTTGATATTTTTTATAATCGTCATTTTTCTGTCGAAAGCATTCGTACTCAAAACTTTCGTATCATTAGAAAAATGTTTATTTGTTAGATTTAATCTCTTTAGTGATATGGATTGTACTTAAGACGTTATATCTTCATTGAGATGTTAAGTATACATTTATCATGAAAGGCAAAACTATATGTAATTTAATGTTGACATTCTAGTGATACATTCTATTTGTATATTTACAGTTTTTACCACGCACACACACAAACGTACATGTGTTCACCAAGACTGGAATAAACGAAGTTAATCCACCTCTCGTTTTATATTTTCCACCTTGGGAAATGGTTAATACTTGCTGCGAGTATATTCAGCATATATATGAGGCAGTACAGAAAGGCTAAAATAAAGGCTGATATCTGTGCCTTTTTAATCATTCATTTGTATTGTAAGTCAAATGAATTAAACATATGAATGCATTAAATTTAATATATTTCTTTTGTGCATGTATCAAGTGTAGAACTATAGTATGCCCCTTTAAATGGAGAAAAGTCTCTTTAAAATCAAACTGCAAACTTTTATATGTAAAGAATGAGGGTATCAAGTCATCTAAAACATAGCTTGTAAACAAAATATTTAAAACAAAAAAATGCTATTCAATTTAAGCATAAACAAAAATTTCAAACATAGTTCGTACAATGTCATTACTTTGAAACCCCAACTGTTCTATATACTTATATATATATATCTACAGTTCAAATGATTGCTTGAGGTTTATCTGAATGTCAAGTTTAAAATTAAGGAATATATTTCTGTCCACAATATGGAGCAATGTAACATTATACCTTTTACATAAACAAAGACATGACAGATTTATGATTGCATGTGTAGACAATGTTTTGTTCAAACAAGTTGCCCAACCAACTCCTGATTTATATCATGCTAAAGAGACATATATCATAAATTTATATGAACTGGATAAGAGACAACGCTTTTCCAATTGACTGACTTATATATGAAGTCATTCAAGATACATAATCAGTTTTTTCAAATGCTTAAAGCTTGCTTATACTGGGATGATTACAGATTTAAAGTTCCACTCCTCAAAAAAACCCACCCCTGAAACCCCCACTTCAAAAAATCCCACTCCAGAAAACCCCAATCCTGAAAATCTCACACCTGAAAATCCCACTCCTGAAAACCCCTATCCAGAAAATGCCATTCCAAAAATTCCCACCCTTTAAAAATCCCACTCCTGAAAATCTTGCTCCATAAAATCCCATTCCAGAAAATCCCACTCCTGAAAATCGCACTCCTAAAAATCGCATTCCTGAAAAACCTATTTCAGAAAATCCCTCCAACTGATGAAAATCTCTCCAACTGCTGAAAATCCCACCCCTGAAAACCCCACCCCAGAAAACCCCACTCCTGAAAACCCCATCCCAGAAAACCCCACTCCAGAAAATCCCACTCCTGAAAACCCCATCCCAGAAAACCCCACTCCAGAAAATCCCACTCCTGAAAACCCCATCCCAGAAAACCCCACTCCAGAAAATCCCACTCCTGAAAACCCAACTCCAGAAATTCCCACCCTTGAAAATCCCACTCCTGAAAATCCCACTCCAGAAAATTCCACTGCTGAAAATCCTTAAAATTTAGTTTGAGAAGGAGAGATTCGACTAAATGCAAGGTGAAGTGGCTTACACAATCTATATATATCCATTTCAAGGTACTTTAACTATTTAAATGCATATTTCCAACAAACCAAAAACTTTCCAACTGTACAATAGTCTGATTCAGGTTCAACCTGGATTTTGTCAACCCTAGCTTAAAATTCATAGCTTCAAACAGGCCAATCATATCCAAGTATTTCGGTTACTGGCTTTTGTGATCAAGTCAATTAATTTATTGGACCGTGATGTCACACTTAACGATCTACTTATCTGCATTTCAAAGGCATTTATAATTAATGCATTACAAATTAAACAAACTTGTTTGAGCGGTCGCTATTGCTCCCCAGGAATACAGTAAAATGTGGGTTATTTGTGTTCCTATGCACATACTTTTTCGTCACAGAAGAAGAAATAACGCCAGAGTCATATTTTTGCCATAATAGGATATATAAAGCCAAAGGCAACTTTCATCATTTGATAGTACCAAAACACCAAGGATTGTTTTCTAAAGCAAAGCTTACGTGAAATCCTGTAGAATGACTCGGGAAGGTTTGAAGGGAATTTCAGCATTCTGCGACTGGTTTACCTCCCAATCGAGTATTTTCTCAACGTCAGACTCATTCACATAGAAATTGTCGCAGTTCCGCACAGCTGACTCAAGAAGGACTCGTATTGAGTATGGCAGCTTTTCTGAAAACATATTTCGGGAATAAATATCCTTGATTTAAAATGTTAAGCCACTCTCCTACCTGGAGTGGCACTGCCTTGAACAGGCATAAATACTGAGTTTGAACATGAATGATTAAGGTATCTGATGTTCAAACATGATTTTCGTTTTATCGATCCATTCAACGTAATATTAAATTTTGATGCTTAAAAGTGACCCCATATAATTTTGGTATAATTCAAAGGGTATTTCTTACCAATCCCTAAATATAAATAATAATCCTTAAAGATGCACTCTTACTCCCAAATAAGATTTACCACAAGTAATATAATTGTTTTAATATACCAAAAAGGATGAAAATAAATGTCGAAAACAATGTTTTTTATGAAGAATACCGAGTTTAATATGAAATAAAGGTGCAGAAAAACACAATCTTGTTATCAGTAATAATTAAATGCAATATTTAGAAAGTAGTTAAAGGTTTATCACTCAAAAATTATATTTGTTATACATGTGTAAGTATTGATTTTGAATAAGAGTGTCACTTTAACAAATTTATTGCAGTTTGTGATTTTGTTTTTCATTTCAACTGAAATCAAATATGTGTTTACCTATTTTGCAATATTTCAGGGCCAAAAAAATATACAATACTATATTTTTTGGCATACTTTTTACACAGCCTTTCTCTACACATTTAAACCCTAATAAAAGTCACCCATACATTATGAATTATAAAAACTTAAAACAAAAAAAATAAATAAAGAAAGATGATTTTCTAGGCTTAATAATTAAAATAACAAATGATCTCAGTCAAAAAATATATAACAGTTACAGGGATAAGATCAATCTTCCGGATGTATGGAACTAAAAAAATATAATACTTATATGAGAAAAATATTTATTTTTAATAGCACTTCAATTTCCGGCCAGGTTTTGAAATTCTATGGCCTAATGTTTCATTTCCTTGGACAAAAGTGAGTGATGGGACTTACTTTAGTTCCCAAAACGATTTACCGTTAAGAAGCAGGACACTGTATAATGTACTAGTGTTGGATATTAGAACAAATTTCATAATTGATAATCAAACAAAATAGACAACCATAATCAACATTCAAATTGGAAATTACTAAAAGGATAAATATTGCTAAGAAACTAACAATTATGTTTCATTCAACCATTGAACATCATACATATTTAAAATTTGATCCAACATATTGAATGACAAAATAAAATATTATTTATTACATTGCACAATCATATCACAAATTCAGATATATGTTATATTGTGTCATGATTCTACAAATGATACTTTACAGGAGTATTTTGTTTTTTTTAAGTTAAATAATAAAGTTTGATTAATGATGACTTTAATGAGTCAATTACTACATAAATCAAACATCTGTTGGTATTGGTTTGAATACAAATTGATAAAAGGGCGTACTGTTACCACGATCAATTTATGACAGCTTTCGGAACAATTGTTTCTGTTGAATCACTTCAACTTCTACACAGTGTTTTCCTTGACCAACGCTGTATTTATAATGCAAAGGGAAGGAAGCCCCGTCCAGTGTTTTTAATCGATTAAGTTATGCTTTTATGATCAAGCCTATTTTGTATGTAAAATACATGTTATTGCACTTCAATGTGCCAGTAGACTTAAAAATAAACAATCACTTTTACACTTTACTGAATTAGAACAAGGTGTACATTACACTTTACAAAATTACATTATCATACCATACAGTTTCAGTAGAAAGTTATCTGTAGCTCTAATCCCATCACCAGTATGATGTACTTCTACTTGTACCTACCATAACGCTTGTCTTTCAAACCAGGTAGGCTGTAAAAGCTGAATTTCTCTCCTCCCACTTCCAGGGGGGATCGGAGTTTTTCAAAGGGATTGGGTCCTAAAAATACAACATATACTTTTGAAGGATCAAAGGGTATCTTCCTGAAAATACAACCTGTTATCACACAGATACAATGTCAAGCTTTCTAAACATTTGGTGTATACTCAATGAATGTTGTTGTTTTCAGCCCCAAGACGCCGAGTGAGTCATTAGGGGTCTCATATTAGCTTGCTTGACTAAAATTTTCCAAACTGGATGTGTTGCTGTTCTGAGCATCCATCCTAGTTGAACCATTTATGATACAATTTTTAAAGAAGAAAAACTTTGTTGTAAATTGAACTACTGAGTTGATTTAACTCACAACCAAGCCTACAAATATTGTCATTCTCTTTTAAGTTTCATTATGATCGGTGTTTTAGATGATAAATACTTAAATTAAATCATCTGCACAAGGTTGCACTGACACTGCCTATGAAAGCTTTGTGTTGCCTGAAAATTTTGAGTCAGGGACTGAGGTAAATCCTGGTTAAAATATGGCTATAATCAGCTGCTAAAATAAGACAAGAAGGGAATGTGCACCGCAGCTCAAAGTAGTTGTGGCTTCCATGACTTTGTTATTGACTTTTAATGTTTTGCTTTTTTGCAAGCTAAACAGAGTCATAGGTTACTGCCTTTTGTAAACGTACATGTTAACCATAATCATATGATAATGGCATATTAACAAACTTTGTCTCCAGATCATTTCATTTTCAGACCAATCTTTATTCAACCAGTCACCAAATTTTGAACAAAACGCTTCTCTAGCTTTGTAGTCAGATAAAAAAGGGATATTTGCAGTTAAATAAAAACAAAATCTTGTAGAGTTGTGCTTTAATATAACATAATAAATGAAAAGTCCTAGAAAAAAAGGAGAAATACCTGTAGTGCTGTCCGCCATTTTGAACTTTCATCAAATCACGTGCACAAAATGACGTGGTATAAAATGTTGTCGGTGAAAGAAATCGATCGAATTTCACTCCTTTTCTATGCAAATTTCTTGGTTGGTGTTTTTTTTCGACGGTTGTTTTATTTCTTTTTTACTTTGTTTATTTATTTTTCTGAGATGATGAATTTAAACTTTCAAACAATGATTTTCACAATTTCCACATTTGATGAAAAGCTGTTTTTAAATTCACAACCTATATCAGATTGTGGTCGAAGGTATAAGGACCAATTTCGACTCTCTAGCTTATAACGATTTTCTCCAAGTAAGGTGTAGCCAAATTTATACAAAAAAAAACATGCAAAAACATTCAGCTTTTCGATAACTTTTTTTTTTCATTTCTGAATTCAATTCCCATTGAGCGGCATGTTCGTAGTACATAAGCGGTAGTTTAATAAGCAACTATAGTCAATACCTCTTAAGTTCGTTAAATTAATATTAGATCCAATTAAGACCAAAATAGGGGCTAAGGTCTGTCTTAAAATTTTGAGCTTAACCAGGAATTTAGAATACGTATGTGAAAAACTGCAGAAACAAGCTCAGTAGCCCAAAGTTTAAACATAAACCGGGCCTCATCCTTACTTAAATTTAGTATAAACACTAAGAGGGTAATCAAATCCCCAAAAAGTATTCGATGTGTAACGACGAAAAACATCGAAACATTACGCCAACGAGAAAAGAGTCAGCCTGGGTTTAACAAATTGAGGGCCGATCGAGGTTTGTGTGTGTCATCTTGGTTCGGCCGCAAGGCATCGTCCCCAAGGGAGGCTCGGAGCCTCGACATAGACTATCATCTTATCCGATGATAATCGCAGCCGAATGGAATGGATGATATTTTACCACGAACCAGCGTTATGTACACCACTTCGTGCTGAAACTGTTAAATATAGGGCTACGTTTGGTTTATAAGGGTGTCCAGGCTGTACTCGGGGGCTGTGGTAGTTTGACGAGAGGCACGGTACATGTTACCTTTAAGAATGGAAACATCAAAAATATGCGTTTTGTTGTGTTCATATATACGTGGTCGTTCACACGTGTAGTCACGTTGTTGTTGCTCTCTCACAAGAGTATGATGTTTTAAACATTATATATTTTATTTAAATTGATAAGATAGAATGTAGCACTGACGCTACCATTGAGTGTTATATTAGGGTCATATTTACAGATTAAGATTGCTATGTAATAGTTAGATGACATGAAGTAAATTCTTAATCATTAAGAATGGGCGGAGTGAGCGTAGCGAACGAGTCCTTCATAATTATTAAGAATTCACTTCATGTCATCTAACTGATTTAAAATACAACCTCATTGGCTAAGACATTGTCAAGGCAAAACCTGACGCAGGGAGTGTGTATCGAATAATTAG